>NW_025814832.1:30543479-31191479 GCF_022079265.1 Lynx rufus | reverse complement strand
AGCAGATCACCATGGGCGGTTAGCACAGGGCACCCTGTCCGCCAGGAGCTGGCGGCGTGACTGAAACACAGCTGCTTTGAGGAATGCCAGTGGAGGGAGAAAAACGGAGAACACCCCAGCTTCTCTTCCTCCCGCCCGCTCTCTCTTGCCCAAGCCTCCCACTGGTCAAACCCAGCCTGAGCCAGCTGAACCGGCAGCCTGGGCAACCGGGAAGACAGCCACCTGTGACAGAGGACAGAACAGAGGAAGGACAAGGAAAGGGTTTCGGGGGCAGCAGATCAGGAATGACACGGCCAACATGGTCGCCTTAAGCCCCAGAGCGTGCAAGCTGGGGCCTGGGAGACGCTCTCCTGCTCTCCTTCCTGACCAGTGCCCAGGGCTCGTCTGACAACCCTGGACAATGGCATCTGGCTCCTTCCCAGCTCCTGGCGCCTTGGTGATAAATGCCCAGGAGCTTCCACCCCCAGCCCGATTCATCAGGCTCCCCGGTGGCAGGTTGCACGGCCAGAGACCTTGCCCACCAGGAGCTTAATCTCCCAGACAAAGAACAGAAATGCAGCCTGAGCCAGGGAGACATATAACACATCAAGGGCAGGTACCAACTGTCGGAGTCGGCCGAGGAGCCTTGCAGCTCCTGCCAGGCACAGAGATGGAGCGGCCTTGGGTTTCCTCCCTTCCTACCATCGCTGGTGTGGGGGTGGGGTGGGGCTGGAAAGGAGAGCCACAGATCATCCAGGCCGTTCTCCGTTCTTGCTACTCCCTACCTAACCCTATCGGAGCCTTCCCTTTCTCCCTCCCTCCCACCTTTCCTCAGCCAGAACTAAAATACCCTCCAGTGCACCAGCAATTCTGGAAGCTCTGGACGCCGCGTTGAGCAAGGCAGGCACGGTCCCTGCCCTCACGCCGCTTCCGCGCCAAGCCCCACAACCTTCCTCACTCGCCCCCCACGAGGGCAGGAAGAACTCCAGGAGCTGTGCCCTCCCTGCTGCTTTTGCCAAACACGGGTTTCCAGGCAGGAGCTGAGGCCCCCCGGGCATCCCCAGAGCCCCCTGCAGGCGTCCCTTCTCCCCCCAACCCCTTCCAAGCAAGGACGGGGATCCGGGATCGCAGAGCAGAGTGGGGGGGAGGGCACTCGACTCGGAGGACTGTGATTGGCCGCCACCAAGCCGACAGATGGCTGAAGAGACCAACCCACACCGCTGGACCGCCAGAGCGCCTGCCAATCTGGTGTCAGAGGCAGATGCCACGGGAGTTCCCCCCCCCCCCCCCGCGCGCCCCCGCCCCTCGGCCAGCCTCTCCCGCCCGTCGGGAGCGCGGCTCTAAATCTCTTTGACATAAAATATCGTCGGAGAGCCGCAGCACAGAGAGATTAAAAAACAATAAAGAGAAAGCGAAACTCTCGACTATAATTACCAGCCTCTAGCCGGCAGCAGCAAAAACGCACTAAAATTTTAATAGGAACCACTGCATTTAATTTAACGACACATTTTTTCAATTACCAGAATAATTGTTTTATTCATAAAATGAGTTTCAATAAAGAGGGTAATTTTCCTTTGTTTTTATTATTCATTTGTGCAACATATTTGAGATAGAATTCCCTCATGTTAAGGCAGCTTGGAGAGGACTCAGGACATCTGTGTCATGAGTGAACATGGGGGGGGCAAGGGACTCGGGGAGGTGGCCGTCCACACGCCCCGGGGGGATGACCGAGAGCTCTCTGCCAGGGCACCAACCTGCGCCCCTCCCCCCGGAGAACCTTCCAGAGTGCACTCCAGTTCACTTTGCCAGACTCCTCCAAACCTTCCTGCCAGCATCCAACTCCCACTTGGCCGAGTTCCCCATGGCCACTGGGAAGGGGAGGTTACAAATGCAGCTCCTTCTGAACCAATGGAGGGAAGCAGAGGCTTAGATCCTCCAAAAAAAAAAATCATCCTGCTACACTGTAACGCAGCCAAAGCCCAGGGCCACCTGGAGGAGACATTAAAGGTGGGCAGAGACCACATGCGGAGGCCAGCCTGTTGCCACCAGACTGAGAACAGGCTTCACTTAAGGGCCCCTAGGCTTCCGTCCCTGCCCTCCCACCATCCGGACTGCTATGACGACTGGTGCCTCTCCTGCGTCCCCTGGACCAGCCCCCCAGCACCCAACAGAGTGGGCAATGTTGGTTCCACCCACTTTCCACAGGAGAAGCTGTGGCTCAGACAGATGAAGCAAGTCCCCCCCCCCCCCCCCCCCCACCGATCTCACCCCTAGGAGGCGGGGCATGGGATTTGAACCCAGACAGACTGCCCCGAGCCCAGAGCTTCGGAGGATGCGGCCGCTGGCAGCATCCGTCCGGTGCCACCGGCTGGCCTCGCGGTCGGCTGCTCTCAGTGTCAGCTCGCCAGCGCTTCTCGCTCTGGCTTCTTTCCACTTTTCTCCAAGTTCTCCCCGGGGCAAGCTCTCAGCTCAAGAGCCCTCCCCGTGAGCCTCAGGCCGGCACTCACACAGGGCCGGACTGCCTGGGGAGTAAGCAGCTCTATGGGAGACGCTCGGGGCCGTCTGCATCCTGGGTTCCTGGAGCGTCCCAATGCCAGCCCGGAGCGGCTGTCCCAATGCCAGCTCCCCAGCCACAGCTGATGGTCCCTGGCCATCTTGTTGCTCCTGGGGCTGGACAGATGCAGACCAGGGTGGATGGAGGCTGGGAGTGAAGGGGCAGAGGGTACCCGGCTCTGGGCACGCGGAGATGATGCCGAGCATGGAACCCCCTCTGCGGTGTCTGGTCATTCTGAACCCCAACAGAGCCAAGAGGGGAGAGACAAGCCACCGGGGACCAGCCGCGGGAACCCGCCTCCGGTAGGGAAATTGACATTGGTGCACAATTTCCCGTGTCAAGGGCTTTAAGCAGACATTACCTCCGTACTCCCCATGGCCACCCTGGCAAGTGGATATTCTTGTTCTCCTGACAAAGATGAGGAAATTGAGGCCCCAAGAGGTCAAACGAGCCTTGTCCAAGGTCACTGAGCTAGTGAGCAGCCTGGCGGGGATCATCCCCAAGCCTGTGTTGGGTGTACCCCCTCCATATTGTGGGGTTTCTCCCGCAGGGAGCTGCCCCCTAAAAAGACAGGACGGCAGGAGGATGGACAACAGGTGACAGAGGGGACAGCGTCAGGCTCACCCGGGAGCCAATGCACTGAGCACACCACCCATCACACCTGCGACCTCCTTCCTTGGGCCTGTGCCCCCTGCTTGCCCAAGGTGAAGGGCTCCAGCCCTCCGCCTCCTGACCGCACAGGCCTTGACCCAGGGAC
The DNA here is from genome assembly GCF_022079265.1 of Lynx rufus. NCBI lineage: Eukaryota > Metazoa > Chordata > Mammalia > Carnivora > Felidae > Lynx > Lynx rufus. Next base: position 31,188,189 of record NW_025814832.1, on the reverse strand, counting down.
ACAAATCACCCCCCTTCCTGAGGGGTGCAGGTGCAGGGGCGCGGCCAGCTCTGGCCCGAAGCCTCAGTTTTCTTGAGCCCTTTGGGAAGTTCCCAATACAGGGACGAAGAGATGGGACGCAGGAGTGGTGGCTTCTCAGGATGGCTCCCTGCTCCTACCCCAGGTGTGGTCTAGCCTCCGTGGCCCTCTTTGAGGGGAGACATTTGGTGGCTCCAACACGTCCTCCTGGAACCCAGACTCCTCACCGGGGGCATGTCCTCCCGTGTGTGTGGGGCGGGGATGGGAGGACAGGGGGTGGGTTACTAGGAGTGCCGGGGCCCTGAACTCACGTGGGGGAGAGGTTTTATGCCCTTCGCGTGGGGCTGGGACCACCCATGCTTACCCCTGGAGCAGCCCCATTGCTTGTCGCCCCCCCCCCCCCCCCGACAGCCTTGGACTCCAGGCCTCCTCCTGCGGGAACTTCAAAAGGGCCCTGAACATTCACACACCAGCCTATGTCTCTTAACAGGCTGGTCTTGCCGACGCCCCCACCCCCAGGTCTTCTGCTCCTTCCGGGGGGGCTCTCCCCATGACTCTGGGCTCCTGAGGATGGGACCAAGTTGTCCTTGACCTTGGGAGTCCAGTGCTTTGCAAAATGCCAGGAATGTAGGAGCAGTTAATCAATCCTCTACGTAACAGCAGAACATGACAACTTCCCTGCTGAAAGGGCTAAGTTAGGTCCCCCCACCCCATTCATATGCTGAAGCTCTAACCTCCTGCATCTCTGGTGGTGACTGTATTTGGAGACAGGGCCTTTATTTATTTATTTTTTTAAGTTAATTTATTTTGAGAGAGAGAGAGAGAGAAAGAGAATCTGCACTGTCAGCACAGAGCCCAACGTGGAGCCCGAACTCACGAACTGTGAGATCACGACCTGAGCCAAAATAAAGAGTTGGACGCTCAACGGACTGAACCACCTAGGCGCCCCAGGAGACAGGGTCTCTAAAGCAGTGATCAAGATTGAATGAGGTCATTGACGTGGACCCTAATCCAATATGATCAATGTCCTATAACACAGACACACATGGAGGGAAGAGCGTGTGAAGACGTGGGGAGAAGACGGCCATCTACAAGCCAAAGAGAGCGGCCTGGGATAGATCCTTCCCTACCGGCCCCCAGAAGAAGCCAACCCCGCTGTCACCCTGATGTTGGATTCTGATACTGTAGAACAGGAAGAAAATAAACTTCTGCTGACATTACAGCATCTCTAGCAAATGATTACACACACTTTTGTACATGTCTCTTCCCTTCCTTGGAATTCATCTTCCTTCTGTGCAAATGGGAGCTCTATACATCCAGTGCTGGCTGGAAGCCCGCCTTGTCCAGGCAGCCTGCTCTGATTACAGCCACTCTTTTCCCTGTAAGTCTGTGGGGTCTCTCAGCATCCTGTGTGTGGGGTATAGACCCCCACTTCTTGCTGGGTTGCTCTGCATGCGTTACTAAGTCAGTCGGGTGTGGGTTTTATTAACAGGACTGGGGCTGTGAGCTTTCTCCTGCCGGGCCTGTGTCTCTCCCATCATCAGGAGCCCCTCCCTGTGCTCTGGACTCGGCCAGGGGCTTGGCCCCCAGACGAGCTGGGGAACCGGGCTGGCAGGAAAAAGGAACGGGGGAGCCTTTTTTGGTTTCTCACTCTGACAGTGCTGCTCCCCTGCACACCCCCGAGTTAACCCAAGAGCATTTATTATCCAGCTGAGTGCCAGCCCTGAGCTGTGGGCTGCGGGCACGCGGTCTTGCCCCCAAGAAGATCTGCACGCAGCAGGTGACGCCGTGGGGACAGAGAGAGTGCAAGGGACAGCGGAGACACGGTCTGGAGAGGGGAGCCAGGGAGGGCTGCATGGAGGATCCCAGTGTTCACCAGGCCTCGAAGGGGGCAGGACCTGAACTGTGGGTACATCAGACCTTGGGCTCCACGCGGCCCGTCCCCTCCTCTGTCTTCTGAGGGTGCTAAAGCCACCAGAGGAAGGGGCTTGCCCAAGGTCATCGGTCAGGCCAGGCCCCGGGCCTCAGAGGGCACTCGGAGGTCACTATTCCAGCCCCTGCCATCAGGTGGGCATGGCTTCGCTAGCCTGAATCTCCCTGTTTCCTTCCGCCTCCAAGCTCTGGGGCTCGACTAGGGGGGATGAGGAGGGGCCCGTGTGGGGGGCGGGGAGGGGAGAGGGGCTGCCGGGCGCCAAGATCACATAAGCAGCAGATGTCGGAGGATTAGTGGCTCCGCTTCCCAAAGCCGCCCGAGCCACTTAATATTCTGCAGACAGAATTGCTTCCCTTTCATAAAAAGCAAACACTGAAATGCTGCAGACTCCAAACACCTGGGGAGGGCTGGAGCCTCGCGCACCTCGGGAAGGGGGTCCCGGGAAGGAGGCCAAGGGCGGGGGGGGGAGGGGGGTCAGCCCGCTCGCTGATGGAAAGCGGCGGGCAGGCCCCGCAGGGAGGGAGGCCGTGAGGGTGCAGAGGGTGTCCCGGGCCTCGGGGGCTCCAGGGCACAGGGGCCACTGCGCCGGGGGGGGGGGCCCGGGCGTGGGGCGGACAGGTGGCGGAGCGATGGCACCCGGTGGCGGTCACCACCAGGAAATGACACATTCGGGGACCATTCCTCTCTCCCTCTTCATGACACCAGACACTCGGGATGGAGGCAGAGTCACTGGGGTGGATTAGCAGGACGGGAGGCGGCAGGTTCTTTCCACACAAACAGATCAACAGAGCAAAACAGCAAAGACCTTTAGTTGAATAGGACGAAGAATTTCAAGAGGCCACACGAGTGGTTTTTTTTTGTTTGTTTTAAATAAAAGGAAGACGATGTTCTTGGATGAGACAGAGCTCACCTCACCCAGACAGGAAAGAGGCAGAAGAGCTCCCTCGGCCAGAATCGCGAGAAGTGCCAGGAGTGGCTGGGCACGGCCTGGGACAGATGACGTGGTCTCGGGGCACTGGCTGGACGAGAGGGCTTCTGTGGCTGGGTGTTTATGCCCCGTGAGTCATTTCTGGTAGGGGCGTTCGCGTTTGACCCGCACAGGACGTTCCTTTGAAGCGCACGTTTTTCTGAAAAAGATTTGCTCCTTCTTGTGCCGTGGTTGTTTTCCCGTGGTCGTTCCATTTCTGTCCCCCGTTTCGGAAGGAATTTGGTTGGGGGTGCTAACTCGGCCTGCCTGCGGAGAAGCAGAGCCGGGGGGGGGGGGCTGCCCGAACCAGTTCTGGAGCCAGACTGACTGCCTGGGTTCAGATCTGAGCTCTGCCGTCTCCTACTGCCTTTGAGACGCCTGGCTGATTTTCCAACCTCAGTTTCCTTATCTGTAAAATGGGAGTAATCGTAATACATTGCTCATAAGCGGCAAGGGTTAAGTGACCGAAGCGCACAAAAGAACACAACACAAAGTACACTCTCAACGAATACTAGCTGGCCTGGCTGCGGAAGGCCTGACCCTGCCAAGGCTTAGGGCAAATGCATTGTGGGAGCTGATGGACCTAGAATGTTCTTTCCCTTTTTCTTTCTCTCCCTTTCCTCCCCTGCTGCCTTCCTTCCTCTTCCTCCTCCTCCTCTCCTTTTTCACTAGAAGCTCCTCCTTCAACAGAGGATGGAGAATAGCTTGGCTCTTAGGAGCCCAAAGCTTCAAAGTCCTGTCATTCTCATCACTTTTCTCATTAAGAGCAGTTCCTTGCATTTTGTGAGTCTAAACAGAAGAAACAGCAGAGGGAGTTGATGTGGCTTCTCCCCTCCCCTCTCACACCAACACGTCCAGGGCTCCCTGGAACAGCACACGGGGTCTCTCTCAGGCCCCCTCTGCCAGCTGCCCCATCCACCTGCCTCCGGCCCCATCCTCCACGCTAGGGGGCTGGCAGCCGTAGGGGCTCCTAGTGTGGGAGCCAAACACCTTCCATCAAAGCTGGAAAGATGCACATTGGCCACGAAGGGAGAAAACCGGAAGTCCCGCCCGTGAATGGTGAGCAAAGACCTTCAGCCCCTGGCCTCACCAGGCAGGTGTCAGGGGAGCCGGTGATCCGAGAACATGTACATGCGATGAGCTCTGCATGTTTATTTATTTTTGAGACCGATAGCGAGAGACAGAGCACGAACAGGGGAAGGGCGGAGAAAGAGGGAGACACAGAATCCGAAGCAGGCTCCAGGCTCCGAGCCGTCAGCACAGAGCCCGACGCGGGGCTCGAACCCACGAACCGCGAGATCGCGACCTGAGCCGAAGTCGGAAGCTGAACTGACTGAGCCACCCAGGCGCCCCTGTACACGGCACTTTAGATGTCCACGCACTTTCACACCAACTGTATCTCCTGGGAAGCTCACAGCTTGGGAACCATCAGCCCATTACACAGATGAAGAAGCCAAGGCCCAAAGAGGGGAAGTGCTCTCCTGTAGCCACGTGCTGCATCAGCCGCCAAGCTACCAAGACCGGGGTGGCCTGCCGTGGAATTATGTGTCCTTTCCACCAAGACCCCAGAGGGGAGGCTGCTGGCTGGGGTCTTCGCCCTCCCCACGATGGGGGTTCCTGGTCCTGACTCCAGAAGCCGCGAGTCACTGGTCCTAAGGGATGAGACCGGGTCTGCCTGCTTCTGCCCCTTCCAGCCTATGGCCCGGCTCCCGGGATCGGGTCTCATTTCAAAGGACGAAAAGTCAGCCAGGAAACAAAGTGAGATAAGAAAACACGTGTGAGAAGTTAAGCGAGAGCCCTTCCCTCCTCTTCTCTGGGGGAAGAAAGAGAAAATCAAATGATTCTTCGGCCTGCGGTTCGGTGGGAATCTCCTGCCTGCATCCGGGCTCCGCACACAAAGCCCAGGCCAGAAAGTATTTGTCCCAGTCCAAGGGGGACTTGAGGGGCGCGCCTGGTTTTTTAATCTGTATCTGACCCACTGGAGCGACGCGGAGGGGCAGAGAGGGGCAGAGGCCAAGGGTGATGGGGACAAAGGGACTCCAACAAGAAGACAGAATGCCACTGGGGTGCACACACTGAGGACCTCCCTGAGCCTTGAGTTTTCTCACAGGTGGAGGAGGGATGAGAGTAATACATGCATCGGCGTGTCTCTGAGGGCTAAATGGGATGATGTATGTAAAAACAGTTGGCACACTGGCACAGAGCAAGGAGTTGAAAAATGGAAAATAATATAATTTCATACGATATAATATAACATAATGCAATATCATAGAATATATTATGTCCTAATGTGTGTTATAATTCTTTGTGTAGGGGCTCTTGAGCCTGAGAACTTTCTGCTGACACGGGAGGAGGGGAAGGGGTGGGTGGGAAGGCATTCAGCTGAGAGCCCAGAGCCCAGAGCCCCGAGCGGGAATGCAGGAAGGTGGGGGGAGGCAGGTGCCCTGTCATCCGTGTGTCCCCCCCTTCCCCGTCCCTTCTATTCTATAAACCACCCTTTAGCCTGGCGGCTTGCCCAAGGCCTCCCCATGGCCAGGTAAGTAGACACGGAGGGACAATTAGGTAAGGTCAGCCCGTCACTCTTTCTTTCCGTGCACACCTCCCTGCCCTAATAGAGACCGGTGCCCCAGATGTCTGTGCACGAGTCAGGATGCCACTAAAACTTTGCCTGGAGAGCACACGGGAGAGGGCAAGACAACTCAAACCCTTGGGTCGTGGGCCTGATGCCCCCAAAGGTTGGGCACCGCTAACCACCATGGCCCCTCGACCAGCATTTCCTCTTGGTCTTTTGTCAGTGTGTAGGACGGGGCGGGGGGGGGGGGGATCCCCAGGTTGTCATGCAGGGGAGGTGGGTCTACGCCCCAGAGTCTTGCCTTGGCTCTGCCTTGAAAGGCAATGTAATACGGAACACAAACACGGGCTCCACACTGAGCGGGGTTCGAACCCTGCCCACAGGCGGATCGCCGAGACCCCGAGAACCTCGGTGTCCTCATCGGCAGGACTCAGTCGCCGCCAGTGCTACTGCCCAGAGTCATGAGGATAAACCACACACGGGTGCCGCTAAAGCAGTTAACAACCAGGAACACGGGGCGCCACTCAACTGGAATGATGCGGGGCCTACAGGGTGGAGCAGGTTGGGCGCCCCGCCGGGGGGGCTGCGCTGAGCGTTCACCCTTCAGCTGCTGGAACGCGGAGTGTCCCGGAGATGTCGCTGGCTGTGCAAACACGGAAGAACTTCCGGCGCGCCGAGGGGGAGGGGCATGGGGAGGGGCATGGGGTGGCATGGGGGAGGGGCATGGCGTGCGCCCCGCTTACAGGGTTACTGTGCTTGCTCTGTGCCAGAGCAAGGAATTGAAAAATGGAAAATAATATAATTTAATATGATATAATACAACATAACGCAATATTATTCCTCTCGCGTGCACCTGCACTGCCTTGTGCCTACAGGGCCAGCTCCCACTCCTTCCCTGGCTCGGATTCGGGAGCACCCGGGCTCCTCTGCCAGGGGACCGTGTCTGGGCCGAAGCTCCCACTTGCCAGCAAGAGCTAGGACACCCTCGGGGGTCAGGAAGCGGAGTGCACGGGACGAGGACAGTGGGGCAGGTAGGGCACAGAAGAGTGGAGACGCCACCTTGCTCCTGCTCGCTGTGCCCAGGCTTTTGGGGATCTGGCGAGCGCTCTGACCCAGACTCCCACAGCCTCGGCCACCAGAGATGTGGGCCGAGAGAAGGGCTGGGGAACTATTTTGGGTCTGGAAAGAGAGCTGTGTGGGCGTGTGAGGGAGGCAAGGTCAGGGTGGGCAGGGCGGGGCCCCTCCCTCTGGCTCCTTCCACCCACACGAGCCACCCTGCCTGTGGTCAGTCCTCAGTCTGGCCTCCGTATAAATGATGAAGAGCCCGAGGGGGAAGTAGGAGGTGGAGAAGAGAGGCCAAGACAGAGGATGGCGTAGGGAGAGGAGAAGTCAGCCCAGGGCTGGCCCAGGAACAGCTGGTCTGAGAGGTGGGAGCCACAGGGCCACCTGTGGATTGTCGAGACCCCTTGGCTGGCTGTTCCTGGACTGAGTCTCTGTTCGCAAGGGCTCTCTCTTCCAAGGCCAGGATCAGGGTGACAAAAGTGAGGGAGGGGTGCAACATGGAAGGGAGGGGTGCCGAACACTGCAGTCACTGAGATAAATAAGATTTTAATGCAGCGTTTCCCCAAACACAACTTTAAGGTAAGAAATTCCATGACGAACAAAGTAGCACAATAGATAAGTCAAGTCAGGCTCCAGCAGGGCCGGGAGTGGGGAAGGCGAGTACGGTCAGCCGTGCCAACTGCAGGGTCAGAGCTTCTCCTTATTGAACATTTTGGTATTTTGTCCACTGTGGAATTGTTGCATTAACTGGGGTGTTCGAAAACATTGCACTGAAACGTTATTTATCTTGATTGCCGAACTTCTGGGCACCCCTCTCGGTTTGTAGTGGGGGCGAGGGCTCTAACTTGCCCCACCCCCTCCTGCGCTGGCTCTGTTCTGTTTTCACATCCGAGCAGTTCACTTGTTCCGCCCACGCCCCTCCAAGGATCAGAGCAGGTGAAAATATGGGAGAACAGCAGCTACATAGAATCTGATGCTGCGTGAGGCCCGAAGCCTCTCAAAGGAGAAAACGGAAGCAGCAGGGGAGAAGCAGGCAGGCAGGGAGGAGGGTCTGTCCAGGGTGCTGGACACGGGCTGGGGAGACAAGGGGAGAGCCTCGGGGACTGGAAAAATATCACCGCCATGTACTGAACAGGTTACCACGTGCAAGGGCTGTTGTGAATGATGTGTACGTATTCTATACGCTTTGACACAGGCCCGCTCATCCTAAAACAAGGAGGTGGCTTCACTTACGTTCCCCATTTTACAGATGTGAAAACTGAGGCACACAGAAATACCCAAGGCCGTGGAGCCGCGACGAAGCAGAATATCAACTCAGGTGGTCTGACCCGGACCTCAGAGTTCTTACCACCCGGGAAGGGGGGAGGGAGAGTGGGGACAGAGGCCATGCCCCGGTCCTGGGCCTCAGGTCACTGCTGGCAGGGAGGCCTGGGCAGGCTCCCTAAATAAAATCCTATTTCTTTTTTTTTTTTTAATGTTTTATTTATTTTTGAGAGAGAGAGAGACAGAGCATGAACAGGGGAGGGGCAGAGAGAGAGGGAGACACAGAATCCGAAGCAGGCTCCAGGCGCTGAGCCATCAGCCCAGAGCCCGACGCGGGGCTCGAACTCACAGACCGCGAGATCGTGACCAATAAAATCCTATTTCAAATACGCTGGTGAGTTTTCTTTCTTTTTCAGTCTTACACCTTATCTTTTTGTAAACTTCTTGCAGTTACCCTGCTTCATACTTTTCTGTAAATCCAGACTTGGATTTCTTAGAGTTGCTTGGATCTGTACGGTCCAATATAGCAGCTCCCTGCCACGTGCAGCTGTTTAAATTTCAACTTCACATAAAAAAAAAAAAAAAAAGAAATAGCATAAGAAATTCAGTTTCTCAACTGCACCGGCCACATGTGCTTAGTGGCTACCATGTTGGGCCTGGGAGAATACAGAACACATCTATCACCAAAGGAAGGAAGTTCTACTGGCCCTTGATGGCTTAGAGTGTGGAACTCATCTGAATCACTTTCCACTTCAGGTAGAAGTCTGCGTTCTCTCCTGGGTCTGAGCCTCTGGGCTAGATGGTCATTGGGAACAACCGATTTTGTTTTTAAGTTTATTTACTTATTTTTGAGAGAGAGAAAGAGAAAGAGTGAGCACGAGTGCACATGTGTGAGTGGGGAAGGAGCAGAGAGAGGGAGAGAGAGAATTCCAAGCAGGCTCCGTGCTGTCAGCATAGAGCCTGATGTGAGGTTCAATCCCATAAACCATGAGATCATGGCCTGAGCTGAAACCAAGAGTGGGATGCTTGATGGACTGAGCCACCCAGGTGTCCCAACAACTGTTTTAATTTATCCCACGGGATGCAGGTGTGACCCAGAGGGATGCCCACTGTCCTCCCTGCCCATTCCCATGGCCTTGAGAAGCTGAACATCTAGGCCTGGGCTTCTAGGAAGGGTGGCGTGGCTGCTCTCAGACCAGTCTTCCTCCTGCAGATAATAACTACATAAACAATTGCCTGAGGCACTGGAGAGGAGCAGGCCGCACTAGAAGGGACTCAATACTCAGAAGACAGGAAAAGCACTCAGGTGAGTTTCCCATATCTATGGGATTTTATTTGAGGGCAGGTGCCAGCCTCTGCTAAGTGGGGCAGCTAGACTCCAGAGAGAAAACCCACAGCCTTACTGGCTTAAAGAACTACAGTACTGAGTATAGGGGTGACCAAGGCGACTGAAAGCCAGCAAGACAAGGGCCAGAGGGAAGAGGCTCAAATTCTGTACAAAAACTGAACCCAAATCTTAGGCGGACCTTTGAAATCTGCATGCAAGGGCTTCTCTCCCCCTCCCCTCAAAAAGTCTAAAAGAATTGCACAGAGATGTCTGCTACAGGCCATCACAGGGGAGACAGAGTTTGGAGTTTGAGTCCAGCCCAGTGAACTGCTTTGTTTGTTTTGAATCAATGCACTTCAGGGTAACATAACGAAATCCAGAGTCGCTACAACGTATCATCCACAATGTCTAGGACATAACCCCAAACTCCTCGACACCTGAAGAAACAGGAAAATGTGACCTCTGCACAAGAGAAAAGAAATCAACACAGACGGTTTTAAAATAACCGTGAAAACTGTCCTGAAGGACATAAATGAAAACATGCTTGTAATGAGTGAACGAACAGGAAACGTCGGAGAGAGGTAAAACCATTAAAAAGAACCACACGAGGATTCTAGAACTGAAAAACAGTTTGTGAGATTAAAAATTCACGGGATAGGCCTGACAGCGCACCAAAGAGTAAAGAAGAGACAGCCAACGACTGTAAGGACAGATCAATAGAAAATACCCAATCTGAAGCACAGACAGAAAAAAAGATGAAAAGAACAAAACAAAACAGCCCAGAACTTCAGGGACTAACGGTGAAATATGCATATAAATGGAGCCCATCACACAGTAAGCGAAGTCAGGGTTGGAAGCCCGATCCAAAGTCCGTTTTCATTTGTTTATATTACTGTGTATTAACTATGGTTCCACATTGGATTCATATGTGTGTGTGTGTGATGGTGGTGGGCGGGGGGGGGGGGGGTGGTGGTGGTTTGAAAATAATTCCTACCCCAGAAATAGAGGAGGATCAAACTGGGGTTGGGTCCAAGCACTGGAAAAATTTAAAGCCCTTCCAGATGATTCTAAGGTTCAGCACGGGTTGGGAACCATACACTCTGCTGCCGTCTGGAAAATACCAAAGAGAGAGAACTGGGTCAGACCTGCTCACACTGATAGGTGGGCAGTTAGAGCTCTTGGGAGAGGCCTTTGGGACAAAGCTCTAACCCAGACCGGTGAGTCTGTAACCCCCCATTCTTGGTCTTTGTCCCAGATTTCTAGGAGGCGCACAGCCGTCTCCAGCTCTCAGCTCCTGAAGATACGGGGGTGATAAAAGGGTCCGAGGAGACTCTCATCGCAGCCTGAGTTACGGGAAGTGGCAGCAGCAGGCACAGGAGGCTTACTCTGGGTGACGAATGGGCAGTGAGATCTCAGATCCTTTCCAGGCTTTGGCTGAGGGAAGGCAGAGAGTCAGAGAGCCCCCATCACTCTCTCAGAACCCCTCAGGACTGTCCCACAGTCCCGCCTGCACTGGGCCAGGCCGACAGGGGCCAACTGCTCCATGGGGGGGAGCCTGGCCACCTCCACCGCTCTGCCCTGACATTGCTCACACCCTGCTCCCTAAACCCAACCCGGACCTAGGACACTGCTCCCACCACCCCTGGGGCCCAGCCCAGAATCCATATGACCCATCAACTGTGAGCTAGCTCCTTGCTCTGTTTCCCCAAAGCCCAGCACAAGTAGTCTCTGAACACACGGAAGTATGAGTGAGGCAGTGTCCTATTGCCGTCTGGCTCAGTTTTGTCATTTGACACCAGATTAGCCAAAACAAAACAAAACAAAACAAAACAAAACAAAACAAAACAAAACAAAAACAACCAGTGAGGCTCAGAGAGGTAACACTGCCTTCCCACAGCACAGCTGAGATCAAAGCCTGGTCTGTCTCTAATGGCACAGCCCTCGGGAGCAACCCTATTCTCCTGTCCCATGTCTCTCAAAACCCTTGCTGTACTGAATCAAATTCAATTCCAGGACCAGGCCACCAGCGGTGTGGCGGGGCCCACGTGCTCCGTGCCCCCTTTGGGTTCCTGCCCCCAGCAGCTCCCCGCTCTGTGGCAGCTCGTGGCCTGGCGTCAGGGGTGGCTACTGTAAGCCCCAGCATGGTCCCCAGTGGCCGCGCATGCTCAGGGAGCTAGACGGCTCACCCGGGCCCCTTCCCGGCTTATCGATCCGGGTCCAGGGGGAGCTGCAGGAGCCCAGCCCGCGTGGTCCCTCAGGCGCTCCCAACAGCCTGTGTCTAATGACCGCAGAAAGCCATTACAGCTCACTTAGCTGTAAACAGCTCTCCACAGCACTCATTAGGGCCACCGAGGAGCTCAGAGCGCTCCTCTTGGAGTGAGGGGGGGATGTGTGCGCCGAGCGAGTGTGGGCTGCACCTTCTTACTGGAAACGCGGCTTCCCACCCGGCCTGCCTTCCAGGAAAGGGGAGCCTGGCTGGGGCCTGGCCAGCTGCCCTGCCCTCTCCGACCAGGGTCCTCACTGCGGTGGCTCTCTACTCCCTGGGGCGGAACCCCGGCTGCTCCTGTGACAACGTGAGCCAGGATTTCCACACCCCAGGCTGGCGTGACATCCAACCAAGAGGACAGCCAGCTGGACAGATCCCCTGGGGTGTGCCCAACATCCTGGAAACAGTGGCTGCCCCCAGACAGACCCCCTTCCTTCTTTGGCGGGACGTACATTTCTGGGGCCTAAATTTCAAGCAGGTGAGACCTGGGGTGATGCTTGGTCCAGATGTTCTGTCTCTTCCAAATCAGCGCTTTCAAACTTAGACCTGATCCTAATACAATTCTATATAGGGTCCCAACAGATAAGACAGAGCAAAGGGTAGATACTTCATCCCAGTTAGGGGATGGGGGGGAGGCCTATCTGTTTAGCTGTCCTACCCCACGGCTCTCTTCTCTGCCAGGAGCACCGGAGGCCTCTCCCGTGGCCAACTCCCATCCGCCTCCAGGCCCTCGGGGCAGCCCCTGCAGGAGCCCCTTCCCCCCTCCACCCCTCCCTCCCTCTCTCACACCCAGTTCTGTTCCTTCTCAGCACAAGCCACATTTTCCAATTAGAGTTCTATCTGCCTACTGTGAGCTGCATAGGGACGGGTACCGTGTCCACTTTGTCGCCTTATCTTCAGTGTGAGCCTCGTGTGGGCACACAGTGAGTGCTTAGCAGAGATCTGATGGGTGAATGAATGAACGACCCAGGCAGACAATGTCTAGATTGCTTTGAGGCCTTCTGGAGAAGGGGTATCTACGTCTTACTGTCATTGACCTTTCCCATTCTCCAATCCTCATGGCCCACGTCTCCTCTTCTCTGCACCTCCCGCCCCCCACCCCACTCCCCGCAAGATCTGATTAGCTCCCATCTGTCGCTCACCTTTGAGCTGAGACATTTTCCCCCAGGAAGCTGCCCAGCCAACTCAAATGTCCAACACGCCCCCCTGTGACGGCCCCTTGTGGTTCCCTTCTCTCTGGATTACAAGCCCAGTTTCTTTAGCATCCGTACCTGCCTAGACGTCCAATACAGGTATGCTGGATGAGTGAATGGGCAGCCATCATATGGCCCTGCTGCCATTCTCTCCGGGCTGAGGACGTGGCCACGGGACGGTCCCTCTCTGTCCTCCGGCTTCCTCCCAGTCACCCACCCACTAGACACCTTCCCAGGGCCTGAGAAAAACTCTCCAGGGAACATGCCCTGGCCCAGCGGGGATTAGCTAGACGATGGGAGGTGGGTGCAGGAAGTGGCGTCTCTCCTTAGGACAAGACCGTGATGCAGCTAAGGAAGGTGACAGAGGAGAACCTGAGGCACCAGGGGCTGGAGGCCCAACCACCACATTCCTGTGTCCCTCCTTCACCAGGAAGATGGCACTGGTACCTGGCAGGTACCCAAGGGCCAGCAGACTGGTCAAGTTCCCCCGTGCCCCACCGGTCACTCTGGGTCACCTCCACCACCCACCCAGCTGCTAGGATCCCAAACCTCGGAGCGGTCTTCGACTCCGATCTTTCCCTCACATCCAAGCCAACAGCTCAGCCTCCTGCCAGCCCTTCTCCCCGCATGCGCCTAGGATCCGACCATTTCTCACCGCCCTGCTAGCAGCACCCTGGCCCAGACCGCCGCCACCCCTGGCCTGGACCCCAGCCTCCTCACTGGTGTGCCTGCTCCCCTCCGCCCCCCCGCACTTTGTCCCATGTGGCACCTACAGGGATCAATTGAATGCATAAACTGGATCGCCCCACAGCCCCGCTTAAAGCTTCCAGCCGCTCCCACGCAGAAGAAGATCCAGAGTCCACACCGTGAGTGACCCACAAGGCCCCGCGAGGACTGGACCCACCTCCCGTCCCTCGTTCACACAGGACGCACTGGCCCCTCTGTCCCGGCACGTGCCAAGCCCAGCCCTCCCTCAGGGCTTGCGCTCAGTGCCCTCAGCTCCTCCACGTTCTTCTTTCTTCTGGGTCACTTGCAGACGTCAGAGGCCCTCCCAGACCCTCCCCGCCGCCATGGCAACCGACTACCGCTCCCCACCCCCACTGGCTGCAGTGTCCTCATGGGCCTCATCCCTTCCAGACACTACCCCTTCCTTCTACGTACTTCTGTATTCTCTGCCCTTTCCTGGGGAAAAAGTTACATTCACTCCCGTATCCTCAATGACTAAAACGATGCCCTGTACACAGAAGGTGCTCAATAAATAGTTATGGAATGCAGGAGTGATTTTTTCGACTCCATTAGCTGATTCATCAATCAGTCCCCCTTGGCCACATTTGTCTGGAGGGGCGCATCTGATAGATCACACACATGTGGCACACGTGCACACAGATGTGTACGAACGTGCACACACACACACACACACACACACACACCTACCCGCCGATCCTTCTCCGCTTCCTTCCTTTACCTCTCCCGTTTGTACCTTCGACCCCTTGGAGCTGTCACGATTACGAACCGCGGTTTTCCCTTCTCTCCCTTTACCCAGCTCGGGGCAGTCACCTGTGTGTATGCCTGTGTGCTGTGGGAGAGTGGGGGGAAGCTGTCCCTCTGGGCCGGCCCCTCCCCAACCAGCCCCAGCTGTCAGCCAGGAGACCCACGTCCCCATGAACACAGCACTCCTACCTCCCCTTGAGAACCAAGAGATGTGCTAAGTGCCTCGCCCTCCTAATGAACACGCGGTGCCTCCTCCGACTCCCTCCGTGTCTCTGGACACTCCACGAGCACAGCGTGTGCCAGAAGACCAGATGCTTCCGGGAATGACCCAAGGAAAGAGGGTAGCCAAGAGGGTAAGTCCCGAGTCTGGAGGACAGCTGGCCAGTGGGAACCCCACAGCACACCCTGAGAGGCATCTGGACAGGAGGCAATACTAACAGACCAGGAGCGCGGGTCCCGCACGTAGCCCGGGTGGAGGGCTCAGGAAGCCGCCGGTCCTCTCTGCTCAGGGTTTCAATGGCGGGTTAGGAGGCTGGGCTTTACCCCGGCTGGGAACCTGGTGGACTGTAGGTCCTGGCTCTGCCACTTACCCCAGACGACCCGGGCAGGCCACTAAAGCTCTCCAGGCTGCAGGCTCCAGCATGCAGCACGGGCTCACGGTCCCTCCCTCTCACAGCTGCTATAAAGACCATGGCGGTGGCCGAGTTCTGACTTGTCCCGGGCCACACGGGCAACCGCGGCAGCCGTACGGGTCTCCCCTCCCCCTGGACTCTGCACCTGCCCTGGCCAGCCCAGGGCTCGCAGGAGAAGCCACCCCCAACCAGGTACCGCATTCATTCATTCACTCGTTCATTCATCGAGTACTTCCTGGACGCTTGCAAGAGCACGGAGGGCCGCGGGGCGACGCAGGCTGGAGCGCGTCCGTCTGGGGCGACGCCCTGCCTTCTGCTGGTCTTATGACCTGGGGCCGAGCCCTTGAGCATCCGTGCCACGCTACCGTCTCCGCGGAGCAGGACAGCCATCATATTCATCTCACGGGGTTTTGTGCTAAGGATTAGATGAGTTAACGTGTGTCAAGCATTTAGGATTGTGTCTGGCACTCGGTGAGTGCTAGATGAGTGTTGCCTTTGTAATTATGGAATTAAGGATGAAGAGACAATCTCTGTGCTCAAGGAGCTCAGCCCGGTGTGGGACTCGGAACGTGCGCTCTCTGGCAGCTGCCAGGGTGTCGGGACGGGAGAAGCGTGCGGCCCGGCCCCGGGGACGTGGCTGTCACGGGGAGGCGGGCTCTGCTCCGAGGGCCGCGGACTCCGGGAGAGGAGACGCGCGGTGGAGAGATCAACCCCAAGCCTGCAGTGTGTGCCTACCGCGGGCCTGGGCGGATGAGGAAGTTTGCTCCCAGGACCACAGCAGGGCCACGGGCCCTTAGTAAACAGCACCGAACGGCAGCCGGGTCCCAAAGCAAAGGGGCCTCCGAGGGTGTGCGGGGCAGCAGTTGTGCGAAATGTAGCATCAGAGAGCACGAAGCTTCCCTGGGAAGACGGGAGGCAGGCTGGTCTTCCGTGATGTCGCCGTTTGGGCTCTGTCTCTGCCGGCTGGGCCAGGCCAGAGAGGGCTGGATCCGCCCAGGAGACTCTGGGCAGGAATGGCTCCCGAGGGACAGAGGCTCAGGGCTTGGGGGCTGCGGAGGTCCACCCTGGTTGACGCCTTCCAGGTGGCAGTCTCTGTGCAGGGACCTGGCTTCCCTGGGATGGGTCTGAATGACCCGGGAAGGGCCCACGGTGCTGCAAGGGTGTCAGAACTGTGCTTCTGGAAACAGTGTGGTCTGTTCACAGGAGATCCCTGCGCTGAAGTCAGGAGACCCAGGTCCCAGTTTGGGGGACCATGAGTCTGAGCCACTGGCTACCCCTCCGGGCCCCAGTTCCTCTGGGTTAAAGGAAGAAAACGGATGTGCTCACCAAAGCCCCTCTCAGCTCTCGGCTCTCACGTGCCACGGGGGTGCCAGCCAGCATGGGGCTGTGAGCTCCCTGGGACGGGTCCCCTTCCTCCCCTCTCCTTTTCTCCTGATAGGGCCACCAGCACCTGCAGGGCCCCCACCCCTGGTGGGGCTCTGCCTGGTCGATTCTTACAGCCAGTGCCATAAACCCTTCGGCCTTCATTACCTCGCTCTGCCACCGGCAGTGCCCCCGGGGTCTCCCTGGACGCCACCCTGTTAGCGTCCCTGCTTTCTATGCAGTTATGGGCTTCGGAGTGCAGCGGGGCCCCGGTCCCGATTCTGCAGGCCCCTCCAGCGTGACCTGCACTCCCAGCTCCTTCGCCTCCGAAGACCATCCCGGGGACGATGCACAAGGAGGCGAGACCACCCCATGCCCTCCGCTCTCTCCCTCTGGGGAGCATGTCCCCTACAGCAGGGGCCAGCTTAGGGGACAGGACAGCCTGGGGATGGAGCCTTGGAATGTGCCTCCGGAGTGTCTCCTTGGAGCTGGGATCCAAGGCCTGGAGATACACCAAGGGGCGCGAAGGAACGATGTCCACAAGTACCGCTAGCTGTGGGTTAGGGCTTTTCAGACACCTGTAAATTCTTCAGTTGGGTTTATTCAAAAGAGTCTTGAATGTCACCTGTCGGCACCAAAGTCCCAGGGTTGCGCCCATGCATTCGTGTTTCACTTAACAAATCTGTACCAAGCACCTGCCACACCCCAGGCACTGGGCTGCCTTCCAGGGATACAAAGGAAAAAGTCACGCAGCCCCTGCCCTCAAGAAGCCGGCATTTAGCGGAGAAGAGAGGGCCCTGCGGCTGGCATGAAGCCTGGGTGGTGGTGCCCACTCTATGCGACTGTCTATCAAGAAGCCGGTTACCCAGCTCTGTACTCGGCCCTCCCTGGGAGAGGCAGGGCCCAGGGTCAGTGTACAACTGGGCAACCAACCTGCCTGGGGGCGAGTCCTGGCTCCTCCCCTACCAGCTGGGTGACACCAAGTAACTCCTGGATCTTATGTCTCAACTTCCTCATTCGTAAAAGAAGGTTGGCGACCCATGGGGTCAGCGAGTAATAGACCCGAACACGTCCACGTCTTTATCCCCAGCTAGAACCTGTGAATGTGTCCGGACGGACAAAGACGGAACTAAGGTTGCTAATCAGCTGACTTTAAAGTAGGGAGGTTATCTTGGCTTGTCGGATGGGCACGGTGTAATTATAAGGGTCCTCTACCGTGGAAGAGGGGGCAGCAGACGGTTAGTGTCACCATGAAGGTGACCGGACTGGCCAGTGCTGCCTCCCCCAAGGGGGGGAACACAGGCAGCCTCCGGGAGCAGAAAAGGCAAGGAAATGGATTTTCCCCTCAAGCCTCGAGCCCTACCGCGTTCTTGATTTCAGCCCAGAGAGGCCTGTTCTAGGCTTCTGACTTCCAAAACCGTAAGATTATAAATCTGTGTTGCTTTAAGCCACCACGCTCGAGGCCATTTGCTATAACAGCCACGGGAAACTGCATGATAGCAGGTACCTCGGAGGGTGGTCGTGCAGATTGAGGACCTAAGGGCACAGAGCAAATGCATCCCAGGGTTGGGCCTTATTACCCGGGGAACCAGGAGGCAAGGTTCTGTGGCCCCGCCTGGGTGGGGGTTCCCAACAGAGGCAGCCGAAGGTCTAACGGCCCTGGGGACAGTGGGACACCAGGTCAAGGGGCCCACGGGGATTGGGGTTGGGCCAACACTGGGTGGAGCTGAGCTAGCTGGCCCGGGTTGGACGGGGAAGGCTGCGTGCCAGCCATTAATGTGAGTCCGTCTCAAGGCACAGCCAAGCCAGGCCCCCTTCCCATACTGCACCGGGCCCCTGGGTAATCACAGCCGGTCTGGGCCGTGTCTCCACTGATCATCTCTGCTTGGGGTCTATAAGCACCCTCCCCCGCCGCCACGTTACTGAGTCTCACATCGAGCTCTCCCCTCTGTCCCACCTCCTGGCCACGTCCCCATCTGGGATTCCTCTCCGGTCGGGCTCCCTCAGGGGGTGGGGGCTCCTGGAGAATCCAGAGGAAAAACACTGTCCATTGTCCTCAACACAGGCAAACATCACAATGAGTTTTTCAAGATCAAGTCCTACTGGGTTCCCAGAATAGAGACCTTGGTTCTGTCGGGGTGGGGCCCCTGCCGCCGTCTGCAACCTCACCAGGGGTCACTGCTGGAATCTTCTCCAGCAACTGTGCCCAGGGTTCACCGGAGCTGCTCCGATGACACCCCCTGTCTGGAGGGTCTCCCCCTCCCCTCTTGAGACTGAATACCTGGTTAGGTCATCGTCTGGATGTGACCTCAACCTGCATTTCTTCTGGGAAGCTGTTCTGGGCTGAAATGTGTCCCCCCCCCCAACCCCGTCCCCCAACCAGAATTCGGATGTTGAGGTCCTAACCCCCAGGGACCTCAGAACACGGCTGCATTTGGAGACAGGGTCTTTGCAGAGGAAATTAAGGGAAAATGAGGCCGTACGGGTGGGCTCTACCCCAGTATGACAGGCGTCTTCATAAGAAGAGGAGAGTAGGACACAGACACGCACAGGGGGAAGACCACGTGAAGACACGGGGCGGGGCAGGGGGCGGACGGTACCTACAAGCCAAGGAAAGAGGCCTCGGAAGAAGTTGATCCTGCTGACACCTCGGTCTCAGACTTCTGGCCTCCCAAAGTGCGGGACAATCGATGTGTGTAGTTAAGCCGCCCCACGTGGCACGGGGACAGCCGCCCAAGCACAGTGACAGGCCAGGACCACTGGCCACGGCTGGGCTCTTCTTGTTACATTCCAGCCTCACCCCGTTCTTCTCCCTCTCGGTGGGCACCGATCTGCCTTACACATTCCTCTTGGCCAGACCACAAAGCCCCATTTTCTCGCACTGCCCCTCGTACAGCGCGGTCTTGTCCTCTGTGCTGAAGTCTGCCACACCCACCCCCGGGCAGCCTTGTCCCTCCGCATCCTGTACCCACCCCGAGCAGGGCGTCTCGGGCCGTCCCCTCCCCCGAACGAACAGCCTTCCTGATCACAGTTGCACTCACTTCTGTGCAACGCGGCGGCTCACATGGAACCAGGGCCACCTCTGCGGGGCCGGGCCCTGGAGTCCCACGGGGCCCCGCACAGAAGGGCCACACGCGGTTTAGCGCTCTGCTAAAGTCACTGTCTTGAAATGCTCAATGATGTCACGTTTCGGACTTGCGCTTTGGAAGGGAAGCGCGGAACAACGGCCCAGGCAGAGCAGAGGAGGTATGCGGAGGAAAGAGAAAGCTCGGTGTTTTAGTCACGTCAACAGCGCTTCTGTGCCTGCTTTCCAAGCAAGGACCCCCATTTTCATTTTGCACTGGGACTTGCCAGACATAGGCGGTCCCACGCCGAACTTGGAAAGACTCAGACAGCCAGTCATGTCCCCCCACGCTGCTGGTAACATAAGATCTCCCTCGCTGGTTTCTTGAGCCTCCCGGAGTCGGGGTGCGGGGGGGGCACCCTTTATATCCACTCTTGCACCCTCACACCACCTTAGCTCTGGGCGGTGGAGACCCCTGGCTTCCGATCCGAAGCACCCCCAAACCCCAGCTCAGGTAGCATGCCTTCTGCGTGTTCCTCTAGCGGCTGATGGAAGAGGCGAACAGGCAGAGACAAGGACGGTGGCCCCGCCCACCAGGCTGGACCTCGCTCCCTCCAGGGTCTCATCCAGTCATCAGTCAGAGCCCCGGAGAGGCAGCCACCTGCACCACTCCCAAAATGCCAGGCCTTCCCAGGGGCCTCAAGGGAGGTGCCCCTCGTGGTCTCCCATGGGGAAAACCACCTTTGCAGCCCGTGCCCGGCCTGACTCAGTCACCTCTTTAGTGCAGCGGGATTGGGCCAGGCCTGGGGTGAGGACATGGGGTTATCTGGGGCGCTGCATGGCCCCTGCTGGGAGGAGGGCTCAGCGCAGGAGCCCTAACTTGGGGCTCCCTTGGGTTGGGTGGGGGGAGCCCCTCCTCTGCACTACCCAGCACCCCACATCAGGCTGAACCCCGGGATGTGCCTCATCTCCGGCTGTGGGGGCGTGAAGAAAAGGCGGAGAGTGGGGCGCACGGGCACCAGCGTCTGGAGGCATGTGCCACACAGGCGCGGGCATTCTGCCTTTTTTTTTTTTTCTCATGCTGGCAACAGCTGGTGCTGTATCTCAGAGCCTGTGGCTGCGACAATTATCAAAATGTTTACTATGTGTCAGTATTAATAATGCAGAAGCCCCGCCAGCCTCCTATTTGGAGAAAGAGAGCCTGACAACCAAGGGGCGAGAAAGGGCCTTCGCTGCCCCTGCCAGGGGCTGGGCCCTGCTTGCCTGCCCATACCTGTGACCCTGCCTGGGTGGCCTCGGTGTAGGGACAGGTTCTGCGTACCCTCTTGACTGGGCATTCACCCTCTTCTCTTACCAGCTGGCCCTTCCAGACCAGAGAGAGTTGCCTCTCCCCTGGGTGCCTCCCATTCACCCAGGAAGCTTCTAGGAGATTCCATTCCCTCTACAGCACTACACTCATCTTTGTGTATAGAAGTGTGGCGGGGGAGGGGGGTGGCGGGGGGGGGGTGGCGGGAGGGGAGGGGTGCCAGGGTGGAGGCGTGTGTCTCATCAGCCTACTCGATTTCTGGGCTCCCTGGGGCAGCGACATTCTTTTCCACATCAGCTTCCTTTCAGTCCCTCAAACACAGCAAGGTCCCTCCCACCTGCCCCAGGACCTTTACACATGCTGTCTCCTCTTCCAGAACGCTCATCCCACAGCGCCTCTTGGCCTACTAACTCCTACACATCATTCAGGGATCAGCTTAAATGCCACCTGCTTTGGGAAGCTTTCCTGAACCCCACATTCCAGGTTGTAGATCCCCTTTTAAATATTTTTTTTTATAGAATCCTCTAACTTGCCTTATGGAACCAATCACTATAGCAATTAAGTAAGTTTAAGCTACTGTCTGTGTCTCCCCCTGGACCGTATGCTCCCTGAGAGCAGAGAGTGCCGCATTCTTAGCAAGCAGTAGTCACTTAATAAGTATTTGTCGGAAGAGCCAGCGAGTGTCCCGGGACCAGCCCTGATGCAGGCAGACCTCAGGCCGTGCAACAGCAGTGACAGTCTTCCCGTACTCAAGCGGGCACTTGGGCTGCCGGTGCCCTGGGCTCTGACATGGGGATGGAGTTCCCCTTTATTCTGGAACAGTCCCTACATCTCCATACTGCGTCCCACCCCCGTTCTAAGATGCTCAGCTCCCCAAAGCAGAGGAGGGAGGGGTCTGAACAACCGTCCCTGCCCAGCAGGTCACTGTCCCTTCTCCATCCCGGACCTCAAAGTCTGGAGGAAAAGTTAGATGCACCACCCTGTGTGGTGTCCTGGCCGTGGGGACGGTCCCCGACCCTGGAACCTGCCTGCAAACAAGTGAGTCCCCGGGCGGGTGTGGAGGCTGCCCGTACACAGTCCATGTGGGACCCCCACCTCCGGGCTGATGGGGGAGGGGGTGCCTCCGGCTGCACCCCAAGCACACAAACCCCTCCTCCCCAGCTGTATCCCGCACACAGGCCAACCTGGAGAGCTGGCAGGTGGGCACGGACACCCAGCCCCTCGGACCGCTCCCAGCTCCAGGACAGGGTGGTTGGGGTGCCTGGCAGCCGCACATCGGGGGCCGGGTGGGAGCGGGGGTCAGGCGGAGCTGACCGGAGCTCGGGAGGTAGGAAGCCCCCTGGGTAGCCATACTCGGCGTCATCTTTCCCAAAGAAGCTGGTGTCCTCAGGAGTAAAAGAGCACCACTTTGCAGACCTGAACGTCCAGCTGCGGGACCTGCCCTCCCTTGTCCCAAAAGAGGGCAACACCTCAAGAGCAGGGTGCGCCCCCCGCCGCCCCGTGCTGTCCTGCTCTCCGACACGCATGAGTCTCCTGCCAACAAGTCCTCACAGGGCATCCTCTGTGTGCCAGGCGCTGGCCTGAGGATGCTGAGCTCCAGACCCAGGCTCCAGGGGCCGGGGCTTTCCTCTGGCTCTGCCACCAACTTGCAGAATGCATTTGGACAGAACAGCCCCCCCCTCCCCCCCACCGAGCCTTGGTTTCTTCAAGTGTGCGGTTTGAGGATCCCACTCCCTATCCCACGGGGTCCCCCGGCCCTGACCACCTGGGGGTGCTTTGCCCTCTGTGACTCCCGCTTGCCTGAGGGACCTCGCTGCCCCTCCTGCCACCCCGTTTGACCTTTGGGTGTCCCCAGCAGCGGAGGAGAGGGTGATTTATAAAAGGAGGGTTCAAAGACCACAGAGCCTGTTGATTTGTTACAGGTGACGGATGCTGGTGGCTATTCATCTGTGCTCACTGCTGATTAGAAACCAGTCTCCGAGGGAAGATAAAGGGGCAGGGGCGAAGGGGACAGAGTAAGCATAGCACGACCAAATTGCGAGCAGCACGGCCGACAACTCCACCCTCTGTTCAGGGGTCTGGCCCTGCTCTCAGGCATGGAGAAGTCAGGGAGCAGGGACTCAACACCGGCTTCTCGCTGTCTCTGTGCCCAGCACACTGACGGGCACCAGTTCGCTGAGGCTACTCAGACACTTAGCAAGGAAGGTGGTGCTATTCCTGTTGAAGATGTGAAAAACTGAAGTCCAGAGAGGTTAGGTAATGTGCCCAAGGCCACACAGCTAGAGGCAGAGCCAGGATCTGAACCTAAATCCGGGAAAACATACTCTTTCCCCAAGGCCATGCACTTCCTGCCCTGGGTGCCAGGGTCTGATGCGAGGGTCTAGGCTGCTTCAGCGTAGAGGGCATGGGACTGGGAATCAGGAGCCCATCCAAGGCTAGCCTGTCCCACCTCCCCCCACCCCAACCACTAGAAACAAGCTGTGTGCCCTCGGACACCTCAGGGTCTCAACTGCGCCATCTGTAAATTGGGTGACGCAGAACTTCTCAAACTAACGTGAAGAGGAATTGCCTGGGGGGGGGGGCGGTATTAAAATAAAGATTCCTGGACCCGCCCCCAAAAGCTCTGATTCGGTTGGTCAAGAGTAGCATGACGTTGATGCTGCTGGTCTGTGGACCATACTCTGCGTAGCACTGAACTCCTGGGTTCCTTTTGGATCTCAAAATGTATGACCGTTAGAAGCCCGGGATGGGAGAAGCGTGAGTAGGATGCCAAGACACTGATCAGGGCACATTCTGGGCAAAAATCCCAAGTCTCCCATCAATCAGACAAGGATGTGCCGGCTGAATGGCTGAATCCCTGCGGGTGTCCCTGTCCTCACCATCTCCCGCCCTCTGCCAGGACTGACTCCCTCCCGTACTCTGTAGGGGGCGCCCCTCTGCCACACGGAGAACGCAGCTCTCAGCGTGAGCCCGTAGAGGGCAGTGGTGCAAAAAAGGGCTCAGGAACCAGGCACTGCGGTTTGGAAACGGGGCTCCTCCCCTTAGTCGCTGTGTGACCCTGGGGTAGTTCCTAGACCCCTCTGAGTCCCTATCTCCTCGCCTCTAAAATAAGCATAGACTGGAACCACCATTCACATTCACCACACATACGCCCACATGCATCCATTTGGGCTCGGGCATATGCAGGATATCACTGGAAAAGTAGAAGAAACGGGCAGTTGGAACTCTAGCGGGAAGTTCAGGTCAATGGCGGGAGTCAGGGGAGAGGATTCGCCAGTCACGGGATACTCTTGGAATGTTTGCATTTCTTGTTGCATGCTTGGATTATTCTTCTAAAAGAGATTTTCTACCTGCTGATGGGGCTGTTGTAAGGTGAGCCACACAAAGGGTTTTAGCCTAACGCCTGGCACACAGAAAGCACCCGAAAAGCTGGGAGCACGGCTTCTCCTTCTCCTCCTTCTTCTCCCTCTCCAGCTGGCTGGCTCTCCCGGCCCACCTGCCAGTCTCCTGGACCGGAAAGCTGCCCGTCTTCCCAGTGCCCTTTATTTATCTATAGGTCTTCAAAAGGAAAGCGTGTGTGCGGTTGGATCAATTCACCTACATCACTTACTTCGCTCAACGGCCTCCCTCTCTCCACCTCTCTCCCCCTCGCTGAGACCAAGAGCGTAAATTCCTTCTGGCTATTAATTAAAAGCAGACTCTCCCTTAGCTCGAGTGTACTTGCCATAAATTAATAGCGGTCTTCTTAATCAAATCTTATCTCCTCCCCGAGCCATAAACACATGGAGCTCGACTTCGTATGTCTGTGCACCCGACCGTGAAATTTAATTTCTGATGCTTTCGCACACTTGGTGGGGTGGGTGGGTACCCGTCTGGGGGGCCACCCACCTGGAGTCCCGGCACCAGACCCCTGGCACCGGCCAAACGGGTTTACTGAGCTGCCCCCACCCCCCTCCCCCCGATGTTTGGAGGCAAAGCATGCCTGGCTCTTGAAGCCGGAAGGTTCAGAAGTTTAATTGTCTTGATTATAATCTCTGGCACTGGAACGCCTTTCATAGGTTGTCCCCATCTGATTCTCCCGACAGCTTTAGGCGGGAACAGACCTTTCAGAGATGGGAAAACTAGGTCTGATACGTTCTTTACAGTCGGATGTGGATGGAACTCTTGCCCTGCCACGTTCTAGCTGCCACTCTGACCTTCCGTGTCTTCATCTGTCCAAAGGGGGAAGATCGTGGCTCCTGCGGCTCTGATGCGATTTGGGATAAAATGCCATGTGTGAAGGGCCCAGTCCAGTGCCTGACTATGGACACGGAGCAGGACAGAGGTCTCTTAACTCAGGGATCTCACGCAAGCTCACTCTTCCAGCTACAAATGGAGAAGGCTCGACCCAGATCCTGACTCAAATTCTACGCCCTCAGTGAGTGACTCTCTGGGGTCACCGGGCTAGGTCCCTTGAGCAGGCTCGGCTAGACCTGCTCCCTTCTCCTGGCCTTCCCTAGTGTGTGTCCACAGGGCCCCAGGACAGAGGTGGGGCCGGGCACTGCCCATGCCCGCGGGGCGGGCCAGCCTACTTGGAGCACTGAGTTACTATTAGCTGCAACCACCCCAGGGCACCCCGCTGGCACCCCCTCTCCCGAGGTTGCCCAGTACTCCACTCCACTAAAGGAGCCGAGAATCTCCAGCAATTTCCATTTGGCCACAGGAAGCCTCGGGACTGCATGTGTCATCCTGGCACGGGCTCATTCGTAGATGACACAGGACTCCGAGTCGCTTTTCCAATTCGGAGCTGGCCGCCGCTGTCCCCCCAGGCTCCAGTGGCCCTTCGGGAAATGAGCCTTTCCAGGTGGGTCCAGTCTTCCCCAGCCCCAGCTCCCGCACGCACGGCCCTCCCCCTGCCCATCAAACCCTCTGCCGGACGTCTCTAGATCTCGCTCTCGGAACCTCCCTGCCATCAGCTTCTCCTCTCCTAAGTGTGCAGCCGCTCTTTCAAAGCCTTCACACCGCTTTTGAGTCTGTCGTTTTAATTTTTTGTCCGTACGATCTGCAGGTTTGTTCGTAATCCTTCACACCCGTAGGGAGGCATCGAAGAAGCGCCCCTCCTGTCCTACCCCTTTTCAAGCACCACCTTACCTACCGACCTCGCCGTCTCGAAAGCCTGACCGTGCAGAGAGAGAGAGAGAGAGAGAGAGAGAGAGAGAGAATGCTCACCCAGTGGTGCGCCAGGTGGGGTCCCCGGAACAGCTCAAGCAGCAGCACCTGGGAACCGGGTAGAAATGCAGATGCGGGGCCCTGCCTCAGACCCGTCCGAGGAATCAGACGCTGTGCACACCCTCCAAGGATCTTTGACACACACTCGAGGGGGGAGAGCCGATGCTCTAGGTGACGACCAGAAATGCCCCCCAGGAGGCGTGTGACAATTTCTGGGGACAGTTTTGGTTGTCACAACGGGCATCTAGTGATAGAGGCCAGAGATGCTGCTAACCATCCTACAGGGCCCAGGAGAGCCCCCCGCCAGAACACCGAGCCACCGGCCCGAACTGCCAAAGTGCAGAGTCTGAGAAACCCTGCTGTAGACTCATGCAGGCAAAGCTGACCATCTGAGAAGGGTGAGGGGATGTCGCAGTGTCCCTTAGAGTTCCCAGGGCCAGGGTAATAGGATTCCACGGCACACTTCCCAACCCGAGAGCTCTGGGTGATAACAGGGAGCGTGCACGGAGCACGTCTCTGCACGCTGGTAGGTGCCGTGCCCACAGGAATCCAGGACGTTCCCACAACAGCCCCTATAGAGGCGGCCTTCCCTGGGGACCCCTTTTGCAGACGGGGAGCCCAAAGCACGGGTCTCAGTTGTGAGCGGCCGGGTAGCAGACGGGAACCGAGGGCAGCCTCCTCACCATGACGCCAGGCACACTCCCTTCACCTGGAGGTGCTGGGATGTGGTTATACCGTCTGTTTAAGCAAAAAAGGGAAACTGCAGGCTTTGCAACCTCTTGCTCACTTAGTCTGTCTAGGAGCCGTTATTGAGTGCCTACTGCATGCTTCTCCCTAAGGCAGTTTCTCTACGGTGTGACGGTGCAGTTCCACACCGCAAGAAATTCACGCTCCAGCTGGGGGAGATCAGCACACACTATAGGGCACACGCACACACGCACGCACACACGCTTTCAAGGTGCGATTGTAGGTGCTCGGTGCATTAAGAGGAATAAGATCGGGGTGGGGGAGGCCCCTGAGAGAGCTGGGCCTTGAGATGTGGGTCAGGTTTGCAAGCTGGAGAAGGGAGGCCAGTAAAACAGAAGAGCACACCTGCTCCACCAAGATGAGTGGATCTTGAGCAAGTCGCTTACTCCTCAAGCCTCAGTCTCCTAAGCTGCAAAGTGGGGACATTGCCACCTGTCACACAGCCCTGGTGCGGGGCGGGGGGTGGGGGTGGAATGAAAAGGGAAGTCACGAGAAAGCACTCAGCGCTCACCCCATTCACAATGCTGCTCCTACGTCAGTGCCGGCCGGCCCCCAGGCACCGATGATTCTGGTCCGGTCACTGGAGGCTGAAACCCCACTTGGGGTGTGAGATCGGGCAAGCTGGACAACAGAGCCCCGTCCCCAGCCAGCGGGGCAGAGAGGCAGTCCCAAGGGCCACTGAAGATTAGCAGGCGTCACAAAGGTGCTAAGTGCCATTAGCACCTAATTATGCCTTTGTCCTGGCCCTAATCAGGTGATCTGAAAGGGGACTGCAAAGGGGACAGCCTTAAAGAGAAGGCAGGAAGCTGCTGGCGGGAACATCCGCAAATGTGCTCATCCTTCTCCAGAATGTGGCCTCTCTCAAATGGCCCGAGGGCCGGCGGGGGGAAGCCAAGTGGACAGAAAGGATGCGGCAGGTTATAGACTCGAAAGCTGACGCCACAGAAGTCTTGGCTCAATAAGAAACAGGGAGCCAGTGGGGTCCTCTGAGAAGGTGTGTGAAGAAGGAGGACATCCAGCAAGACGATGGGACCGCTGTCTGCAGGATGGGTGGCGAGGAGAGGCTGGATGAGGGGGCTAAGTTAGGAGCTTGCTGCCGTAACCCAGGCATGAGCTAATGTGGCGGGTACCAGGATCACGTGGGGCCTGGCGGGGCCTGGCAAGCGGTTCCCCCTTCCCAGGCATTCGCTTCCCCCATCGGAACTGATTCTCCAACGTCAAGGACCCGAAAATGGCCTTGCCATTGCAGAGAACGTGTGCAGAAACCCAGACCATCCATGGCATAATGTGGGTGGCTGCTACATCCCCTCGGACCTCGGTCTGTGACTTGAGATCTTC
Source organism: Lynx rufus (assembly GCF_022079265.1). Taxonomy (NCBI): domain Eukaryota; kingdom Metazoa; phylum Chordata; class Mammalia; order Carnivora; family Felidae; genus Lynx; species Lynx rufus. The sequence continues at coordinate 31,160,440 of NW_025814832.1, read as the reverse complement.
ACCTGTCCAAACTTGGGGAAAACCAAATAAATCTCAGGGGCTGGAGGGCCCTTTCGTTGGCATGACCACCTTGCCTACAGCTTCCTTGCCCAGTGGCAGCTGGTACTTTTTGCTTTTTGCTCCTGCTCTGGGGTCACATCCCGAGGGCAGGGCAGGGGTCTGCCGAGGTCAGGGGAGTCCGCAGGTGACTATCGATGGTTGGGGCATGGTGCCTGGGGATGCCGGTCCCCCAGCACTGCGTCTGCTCCCTAGCTCACTGGCACACTCTCCCTGGGCCCCCTGCTGGGGCCGTCAGATTTGGCAACACGCAGGATGCCCAGCTGAATGTGAATTTCCTCTCGGCCCCTAGACGGTTGGAGTCGGGGCCTGCAGTCCAAACCTGCAGGAAATGCAGCCGACGCATGCAATGTTTGGGACAGACTTAGACCCCAGAAACGAGTCCACATTTATCTGAGACTTAAATTTACCTGGGCATCCGGTGCCCTCCCTGGTACCCTATCCGCCTGGAGACAGCAGGTGCACAAGCACTAAAAGGTGGCCTGGATTGAAGCGTGCTGGATGCCCGGACACCGGGGGCCTCCTCGGGCTCTCCACAGGGCTGAGACCGCTCAACTGCGAAATGGGGATAATACCCCGGGGGCAAGAGGGCAAGGACGATGCAGCTGACATTCGGTTAGGGATCAAAGACTGCCAACAGGACACCAGCCATTCTAAGGACACGGGGTGTCCCAGCTTTGGTTCCCCGTAAGTGAGCGGAGGGCATTGGCCCCTTTCAACTAACTCCAGCCGATGGTTCTGGGCGCCCGCCTAGACCCGTCACGAAGAACGTGTTCGTGGAATGGCCCCTTGTCCTACCGATGGCCCCCTGAACACAGAAAGAGAAAGGCAAATCCACAGCCAAAAACAAGGAGCACGTCCTGCAGTCCGCAGCCAAGCCTCGATGAGCCTGGCACCGTCTTCCCCCTGGAATGACCACGGCCACTCTGCTCCCATCAAGCGGGAGAGAGTCAGAGGCTGGCGACACGCTGATGCCCTGGACCTGCCGTCAGGATTATAACCTGTATGATTAGAATGTGTAAGAGCAGATTTTATCGGGATAATAAAAATAAAAATGATCAAAATGGACTCGGAACCCAGCCAAAGAGGGAGCATCGGAGGGAAAGGCTTTGAGGCTTTTTTTATTTTTGAGGCAGGCCGGCCGCACCGAGGATGTGCTGACCTCCTCCTATGCCCCCGCCAGCGCCTCCAGCCATCTGTCCCCGCCAGCTCCCCACCTGGTTAGCTTGCTTCCAGAAATGTGGCTGTCTGGAGTCTAACAGGGCGCAGGGAGCCGTCCCAAGGAGCCGAGCTCAGGGCGGCAGGAGGGGCCGGGAGGGCAGGGCGAGGCGGCCAGGGCCTGGACCGAGGGAGCTGGCCAAGGACGCACGGGTGAGAAGGGACGACTGGATGGACAGGCCTTCCCTCGGGGCCTTCCAGCCTGTCCCCCGCTTTGGAACGAGGGCCGTCACAAACGTCCATGGAGGGTTCACCTCAAGTATGCGTGACACCACGAGCTCGGGGGGGAGGCACGGAACCCAAGGGGCGCGGATTCATGTCCTATGCACGTGGCTTTCTCCCAAGCATATTGTGGGGGGCTAAGATCCTCAGCTCACCCCAGGAGCTCTGGGCTCACAGCACACGGGGCCGTCCGCAGATCTGCAGATTCATAGGGTCACGCAGGGTGGAGTGGGGAGAGCTCATCTGCTCTAACCTGCTCATTCTACCCATGGCGGCAGCCCCCCACCCCCAGCCCAGCTGCAGCAAAGCCACTGCCCCGATCATGTCTCCCCCTCCGCCAGGCCTTCCCTGAATGGGCTTTCCATTCTTGTCCTCCTGCTGGGCCCACATCTCTGACTCTGGAAGCAGAGGAGGGGCTCTGTGGGTCCCTCCACCAGCCCTAGATTCGTAGCTGCTCCCAAGGGTCCATGCAGGGCAGGGGCCCCAACATCTATGTTCTTCAAACCCAAACACCCATGATCGTCACATTTCTGGGCAACTCTGATGCCAAAACTCTAGGGAAGGCAGGGAAAGGAACCTCAGGACCCACTTCATTCCTATCCCCCCCCCTTTTTTAATGTTTATTTATTTTTGAGACAGAGAGAGATAGAGCATGAACGGGGGGAGGGTCAGAGAGAGGGAGACACAGAATCTGAAACAGGCTCCAGGCTCTGAGCTGTCAGCACAGAGCCCGATGCGGGGCTCGAACCCACAAACTGCGAGATCATGACCTGAGCTGAAGTCGGACGCTTAGCCGACTGAGCCACCCAGGCCCTCCTACCCTCCCCCCTTTTTAAGTGTTTTTATTTTGAGGGAGCTAGAGACAGTGCGAGCGGGAGAGGGGCAGAGAGGGAGAGGGAGAGGGAGAATTCCAAGGAGGCTCTGCATGTCAGCACAGAGCCCGACGCAGGGCTCAAACCCATGAACTGTGAGATCATGACCTGAGCCAAAACCAAGAGTTGGATGCTCAACCAACTGAGCCACCCAGGTGCCCCATCATCCCCTTCTTCCATCGTCGGGACTCTCCTCCTGCCTGAGCCGGCAGGCTGCACGGAAGGGGACGACTCTGGAGGGCCAAGCTGGGGGTGGAAGGCTGCCCTTTGAGGCCATGGGCTTGTGTTCAGGGACTAAGGGTGACCGGGACAACATGTGCTTTCTGGGGGCCTGGGGGAGGACAGCGGTGGCACCTGCGTGGCTCGTCAGGGTGGACACCCAGCATGGAGGGACCACAGGCCCCAGGGGAGTTGCAGATGGCACCCAAATTTGAACCTCTTCTCTGCAGTGCCCCCCTCACAACTCGTACCCCTCACGTGGTGCCTTCTGATCAGATTTGGGGTTTCTTACATGAAATAATCGGATCACAGGAAGCGTTAACTGGATTATGCAGGCAGCTTCCAAGGGACACTGGCTGCGAGTGCCTATTCAATAAGCAGAGGGGCCCGGGCATGTGACAAGGGCCTGGCTTCCAACCCCTTCCCTCCTGGGGCAGGGCAGGGTGACACAGTGCCCGGTGTTGGGGTGGGGGGCAGGCGCTTGTGGGCCCTGCGTCCTCAGCCTCCTCCTAACTTGGCCCCGTCCCCTCACTTACCCGCCACAGACCTGCCTCAGTGTCCTTCCTTCTTGGGGCATGGACCATGTGGCCAGCTCTGTGTTGGACACTTTGCATTTTACTCTTTAACCTCACAGAAAATTTACAAGGTCAATTTCAGCACCTCCATTTAACAGAGAAAATACAGAGGCGTAGAGGTTAATAAAGAGGATTTCCCCGTGGCCCATGGCTAATAAATACGTTTGGGGTTCCAATCCAGGTCTGCCCGATATTATTGGCATGTCAAAAACGGACCCCCCAAACTTCATCTTTGCCAACGTCCGCAACCCCGCCCCCCCCCACTTCTGGGGCTAGCTGTGAGCTGTTCACACTTGTCAGCCTCCCAGGCTGCGTGTTGGGCAGGGCGGGAGCAGTGTTGGTGCAGATCTGTGGGCTTCAGGAAAGAGGTCAAGGCACTTGACCACCCAAGCTGATCCCCACGCACATTAGGCTGGAGCGCTGCCTTCCCCTGTGAGGCACTGGAGTCACATGTCCTCCGGCTGTCCTAGATCAGATACAAAGCAGCCATGTACACCCATGCAGATACACCCACGCAGACACACACGTGTGGATATACACGCAAACACATGTGCATGCACACACACAGAGGCACACGTCGACAGGCCTACACCCCCTCCCTGCTCTATTCCCGTCCCCAGCACTTAGCAGCATCTAGCGTGTATAAATTTACCTAGCTATTCTGCTGGTAATTTCCCTGGCCAGAGTGTAATGGCCACGAGAACAGGGGTATTTGCCCGTTTCTCTTTTGCTTACAACCACATCCTCAGCCCTTAGCACAGTGCCTGGAATCGAGCAGACGTTCAATTGGCCTTTGCGAGGAATACACACGAGAACGGGTGCGGGTGAGGAAGATGGGAGCGGAAAAGGTGGTTCAGGGGAGAAAGGCCCGTGAGGCGCACACAGAAAAAAGCAGGTCCGGGGGCAGGGGAAGGTGTGCGTGGGTGGGGCATACAGGAGGGGGACGCTGTGCGTGGGAAAAGACAGAAAGGTAACCATGCTCTTGTGAGAGGCAGGTGTCGAGGACCCGGGGCTGTGGGTTAACACTGTTGGCTGCGTGATTCTCTCGCCCTAGGCTCCTGACCGAGGGTGGGCTCCACAGACACCGGGGCACAGCGTGGGGGCCCACACGAGGCTCTCGGGAGCATAGGGAGCAGGCCAGGCTGGAAGAGAGAGGCCTCCCTGGTGCCAGCGTGGCCCCCTGTGCTGCCCAGACACCCTGTCCGCATCAGCAGCCACACGTGTCGCTCTCAGCTCTGCATGTGACTGGGTCCTGGGCCGCTGCCCGCTACAAGGACGTTGCCAGGGTAGCCCAGGAGGGTCAGCAAAACGGCCAGCGCCACAAGCTGCTTCTTAATGAGGTGTGGAGTCAAGGGACCGGCCCCAGATGGCCCCAGCTGCTCACCATAACCCCAGGGACCGGCAGGAAGCTGGGTGCAGTGTCGGTGAAAGCCCGATGTCCTCCCACCCGGCTCTCCCAAAGGCCGTGGCAAGGGCCGGTCTGCCCCAGAATGCGTGCGTGCAGGAGCTGGAGGACAGGCCCCATCCTGTCTGGCTCCCTGCTGCTCAGGACCAGCCGCCAAGCAGCCCGAGGGCGTGAGGGACACAGCCCAGGTGCAGGAAGCCCTTGGGATCAGGTATTGCAGAAGTCACAGGTCCCGGCCTTTGGGGGGATGCAGGGAGCCCACTGAGTCAGGGGCCCTTCCGGCTTCCCGTTCCAGAGAGGCCTCCTTCCAGTCCCCGCCTGTCCCAACTCGCCTGGCCTGGCTTGTTCTGGACACAGATGCAAAGGTGAGACAGATTGGCCAGAGGCAGCGAGAGGTTTGCCAAGACGGGTCCTCTGGAGCAGAACCACTGGACAATCTGGAACCCCAGGAGGACCGGAGCAGGGCCCCACGGGGTGGGTGTCCAGGCAAGGAGGGCCTCCGCGAGAGAAGCCATGTCAGCACAGAGATAATCGGATCAGAACAGGATTCAGCAACCCGGTTCCGTCCCCCCTCTGGCTCCACCAAGCTGGGTGACCGGGAGGTTGCATGGCATGGCATGAAAGCCCAGAGGAGTTCCATACCTGGTCTGGGGACCCTGGGCAGGTCAACCCCTGTGAGCCTCAGTCTCCTTATCTGTGAAACGGGTGGGCAGGACTATGAAGTGGGGTCACCTGTACGAAACCACCTACCCTGACGCACTGCGTTTGTCTATACGTGTGTGCAGCTTTGTATTTACGCACTTCCCTTTCCTCCCTGTCCTGCATCCTGGCCTTTGAGGGAGGGCTCTGACTGTCCACGTACCTGGTTTTTGCAGTGCAATGTCTGGGGGCCCGGGATCAGCTCCCTTCCCAGTATTCCCTAGCACTCAGTGAGGCCACAGCTGATTCTGCTGCCCACAGGGAGATGAAGCACAGGGACAGGCCGGTGTCAGCCTCAGACCCTCCTGCCACCACTGATCTGGGGCCTCTTCAGTCCTAATCCTCCGTCCAGGGCCTCGGAAGACTGCGTCTCATCACAGCCCCACGGCATCTCGGCAAAGGAGGCAGAGATGTGGGTTTGGGGTGAGAGGGGCTGACCTGATCATGGGAGGCTGGCCGCTTGTCTCCCTCCACTCCTGGCCCAGGGAGGCATGGGCATGACCCTGACCACTTTCTTCCTGGAGACCCGGTGGGCAGTGGGGGTCCCCGGGTGGGTCTCCCAACCCACACTGTGCCCAGCACACCTGGTCTCAACTCACCTGCTTGGCCCCTGTGCTCATTCCTACCAACGGCCAGCCTCTCCTCATTTCACCCTGTCCTTGAGCACTTACTCTCCCCACCTCACCGGGGGCTTGTAGGGTGGAGACCCCCCTGGTTCTTAAGCCACGTGGTCACCCCCCTGCTTCTGGGCGTGAGCCTCCGGCCACTCCCACTGCTGACACGGGAGAGAAAGCTGACCGCCGTCAGAGATGAATGCCTGTGGCGGTAAGATTTCTGGACTCAGGACACAGGAGACCCGTGATCAAATCTCAACCCTGCCATTTGCAATGGTCAGACTGTGGGCAAAATATTTAACCTCTATGGTCTCGGTTTCGTAAACCGGGGGACCAGAAGACTTTGCTTACAGGACTCTCTGGGACGAGGTACGTAACCGGATGCGACACGGCACATGGGAGGCAACAGAATTCACGGAACCGTGGGCGTCACTGGCCTCTCGCCCAGTGTCGGCCCCCTTCCGATCTCCCCCGGACATAATCCTTATAGGTACGTTTTCATAGGAGTGTCTAGCTGTGCTTTGTAAAGCTAATGATTTTAACTTTGACCATATCCCTACGAGGCTAAGTGTTCTCCTTCCAGAGGCTCAAAGGGTGCGGTCACTCCCAACCCTGTCAATGCTGGGGAGCCATCTAAGCACATGCAGAGTGAAAGGGTCCCCGGGGGCTCCGAGGCGGCTCACCTGGGTTGGGGGAAGGGAGGGGGCGAGTCCTAGAACCTAACCCCCTGCCCTCCGGGGTCAGGCCGTTCAGCCGGCGACGACAGAGCACTCGGTGGCAGCTGTGTAGGGCCATGCGGGGCAGCTCTGGCCGCACAGGCCTCCGTGACAGTCAGCTGGCGAGGCAGCCCCACGCGTCAGCCAGTTTTAATTGTTTGTTCTCCAGCCTTGTTTATGACTCGATAAAATCCATAACACAGATAGTGCCTGCTTCCCCCGCCCCCATCCCCCTGCCTGGCGCTCACTCCCTGGGGACACTGCTCTGCTCTTTATAGAAAGCACTTGCTAAACTGGACCCACTTTAAACCCGTAATTGTCAGTAAATGACCCTCCCGGAGAAGAAGCTGTAAGCGGAACGTGAAGCTCTGGGTATCTAACGTGCATCGCTGGCCTCTGCTTTTATCGGGACTCAGATGGTCCTACGGGGAGCAGTCGACCCCTCCAAGGACAGCCCCAAAGTCTACATGGGTGCCACCCACCCCGGGGAGGCTGGAGGGGCCCGGACGGGGGCGGTGAGCGGTGCCAGGTCCTGGCCTAAGCCTGCCACCGACTCTGAGCAGCAAGACCCCGGGCGGCTTCCCATCTCCATCTCGTACAGTGAAGAAAGCGGGTTCAGCATCGGTGGCCTCCGCTTATTTTTTTAAGTGGTGGACCCTTGCTTCAAGTGACATCTTACAAGATCCCCAATAGATAAGACAGCCGAGAACAGAATTTTCTGGGTACGGAGCAAATGGGAAATGTAGACCCCTCTTTTTTGGAGGCATTTACCCTTTTCCCGTTTTTCCAATGGAAGTTCTAGGGGCTTCTGGGAGGCCAAGAGTGGGCCTTTTGCTTGGGGGCGTCTTGCACGGTGGGGCTGGCTCAGGGACGTGTCCCCAGCCATACGTAACGTGTGTTTGTGGAGAGAGGGAGGGACGGAGGAGGGACGGAGGGAGGGACGGAGGGAGGGAGGAAGGAAGACACATTAATCTACTTTCTTTTCCTCGAATTTCAAGCACAGCTCAAAATTGTTCCTCCACGCCGAGCCACCCTCTGCCTCACGGGCCCCAGGGTAAAAATGACGACACCCTCCACTGACCTGAGGAACCCAGCCTGCTGGATCCAGAGAGCTAAGCCAGGGGGTCTCCAACATGGGGGCCAGGGGCCCCCAAGCTACAGGGGGTCCTCCAGCAAATGTGGGCCCCAAACCCTGTCTGCCGGCAGAATCAACACGCCTCACACACCTACGGCCATTTGTCAAAAGCGTGTGGCTGCTGTCGTGATTAATAAGGTAAAAAACAAATCCATTTAAAAGTGATACTGAGGGGCGCCTGGGTGGCGCAGTCGGTTAAGCGTCCGACTTCAGCCAGGTCACGATCTCGCGGTCCGGGAGTTCGAGCCCCGCGTCAGGCTCTGGGCTGATGGCTCAGAGCCTGGAGCCTGTTTCTGATTCTGTGTCTCCCTCTCTCTCTGTCTCTCTGCCCCTCCCCCGTTCATGCTCTGTCTCTCTCTGTCCCAAAAATAAATAAACGTTGAAAAAAAAATTAAAAAATAAAAAATAAAAAAAATAAAAGTGATACTGAATTCATAGCGGCCCTTTGTCATGGATTTTCTCAAAGAGCAGTTGCTAAATGAAGAACCACGAGCATGCGGGGGATCCCCGAGTTTCTTCGGAAGTGGGTCCTCGGGCCGCAGAAGGAGCGATGCTGGTCCCACAGAGCCTGACCCCCCCCCTCCCTTGCCATTCATGCTCCCACCTCGTCCTCCAACCCGTCCAGAAGTCCAAGGATGGCAGCTGCCTGCTGGGCCAGAGGCCACATCTGAAACTCATCTTCTTTATTAAATTAGTGGCTGTTTCCCAAGCTCTGGCTCCCTTGATCCCCCAAAGCCCTGTTCGTGCTGTTAACAAGGACAGTAATTTGTTCATTAAAAACGGGCTGTCTTCCCAACAGGCTGCTGCCCGCCTGGGGGTGGGGAGACGAGGGGAGGCAGAGTGGCCTCTGGCCCAGGGTCCCACAAAGGGTCTCTCCGGGGCAGAGCCCCACCCGCTCTGGCCACTCGGCCCCCTAGCTGTCCAGGTGACTCCAAGGATGCCTGGGGACGGTCTGGGGACACGCCATAAAGCAGCTCCTGTCAACTCGTCTCTTGCCCCGTGACAGGGCTTTGCGGCCATCCGATCAATGCGGACAACCTGATCCGGCATGGAGTCCCCGTGCAAACCACAGCCCATCCAGAGGCATTTATTGTCTGTCGTGAAAACACACAGGCCCCCTCCCCCAGCACCTGGCCTGTCCCACCTCCTTCCCCCCCGCCCACCAGGGTATCCTTCGTCTGTGCTTGGAGCAGCTCAGACCCACTAATCCACGGTTACTCACTCCTGAGCGTTCCAATCTCTGCCCAAGCCGGGCTGGGGCCATGGCGGGGACAGGACAGGAGGCAGGGTCCACGCACGGTTAACCCGCCAGAGACAGAGGCCTCCAGGCCTTCAGACCCTGCGCCTTTAATAACGAGCCGAGCCTAACCACGTCGACCCCTCGAGGTGTTGTCCTGGGTTAGTGTCCTCCAGAATTCTTGTCCACCTGGAACCTCAGAATGTGACCTTCTCTGGAAATAGGGTGGTTGCATTTGTAATCAAGTTGGGAGGAGGTCATACTGGATGAGGCTGGGCCTATGGCGGCGTCCTTCTAAGAGGGAAATCTAGACACAGCGAGGCAGGGAAGAAGGCCATACGGCCACAGAGGCAGAGACCGAAGCCACGCGTCTCCAAGCCAAGAAGCAGGCTGCCGGCAGCCTCCTGAAGCCAGAAGAGAGGCATGGGATGGATCCTCCCTCGGGGCCTCCAGAAGGAATCAACCCTGTCTACAGCCTGGCTCGGGACCTCTGGCCTCCTGACCTGTGTTTTCAGGCACCCAGTTTGTGGTAGTCTATTGTGGCAGCCACAGGAAACCCATACAGGTCGACAGAAGTGGGTCGGGCAGCGTGATGGTTACGTTCATGTGTCAACTTGACCGGGCTAACGGATGCCCGGAAAGCTGGGGAAGAAGTATTATTTCCGGATGTCTCCGTGAGGGCATTTCTGGAAGATATCAGTATTTGAATTGTTGAATGGAGGAAAGCAGTTGGCCCTTGACGAGGGATGTTGACGGGAGGCACTCCAGGCTGCCGGGGCCGGATCACCCTCTGTGGTGGGGGCCGTCCTGTGCGCTCTAGCACATTCAGCAGGATCCCTGACCTCCACCCACTGGATGCCAGGAGTACTCATGCCCTGCCAACCTAGGACAACCAAACATGTCTGTGGACCTCGTCCCATGTCCCTGGGGGGACAAGTCACGCCCGCCGAGACCACCCCGTGCAGCTCCCAGTGGGTGCGAAACTCAGAGGCCTCCCCATTTGTGTAGAATGAGGGGTTGACGGAAGAGGGGGGACCATAGCTGCCCGGTGATCTAGGGACCTGCCTTGCAAAGGAGAAGCTTCCTGTCTGAGGGACTGTCCAGGCAGAGGCTGGGCCACCCTCTGCTGGAGAGAGAATTCCAGCTCCGGAAGGGAGGGGTTCACACGGTTCACACTTCCCCTTGAAGATTCTAAAAATGCACCAAGAGACTATCCTTCTGACAAGACAGCGGAATGACTCTTTTCTCCTCCGAAATGTGGCCTCTGCTGGGCCCCAGGTGGTCAGCATGCTGGGATGTCTGTGAGGCCACACCAGGCCGGATGACCTTCCCAGAGTACCCTGGAGCTTGGGCCCCTGTTGTCCCTCCCACCTCCCAGCTCTGAACTTTTGTAAAAACCACTTATGTTTCATGCTTCAGTGCTATCTACTTTTCAGCCGATATCTCATCACTTTCACTCTTTAAAACTACCCTATTAGAGGGGCGCCTGGGTGGCTCCATCTGTTAAGTGTCCGACTTCGGCTCAGGTCATGATCTCGCGGTCTGTGGGTTCGAGCCCCGGGTCGGGCTCTGTGCTGACAGCTCCGAGCCTGGAGCCTGCTTTGGATTCTCTGTCTCCCTCTCTCTCTGCCCCTCCCCCATTCATGCTCTGTCTCTCTCTGTCTCAAAGACACATAAGCATTAAAAAATTAAAAAAAAAAACAACTACCCTCTTAGAGAAGCATTATTAACATACTTTAAAGAAGAGGAAATCAAGGCTTAGAGAAGTCAAGGAAGTCGCCAGAGGTCACACAGCTTGTGAGTGGCAGAGCCAGGATTCTAACCCAAGATCCTCCGATGACGTCCCTCACCTGGGCCACCTCCTGGGGTGGCCACAGGGAGCCTCCTTTCAACAGGAGCCCTGGGAAAGAGGTGGGAAAGAGAGGAGGATGGGGACCAGGAGGGAGGCTCAGAACCTTCCAATGATGTCACCTGGCAGTCTCAGAATGGCAGTCTCAGAACCCGAGGCCAGATGGGCAGCAGGTTCCCCCGAGGCTGCCACAAATAGGGAGTGCCCGCCCTGGCTGGCTCCTGGCCGCGGGCACCGACACGTCAGCCGCCCTGGCCACGGCGGTGTTTATTTCCAGGGCGAGGCAGGGAGCGGTTTCCAGGTGGGGGTCCGTGGAAACACCGTGCTCACACACACTCTCTCTCGAGCTGCCCTCGGCTGCTCCTCAGGAACAGAGCCCCATTCAGCCTGTCCAGTGAACCGGCCTGCGTGGCTGACGGCCCGCGTTCCGGGAAGGGTGGAAAAGTCAATGAGATGAGCGCCTGGCCCCGTCGGGAGCCAGGCCCTCTCCACCTTCGCCACATCCTTCTCGGCCTCCCCAGGAAGACGAAGCAAACACAGGGCATTGGAAAGGGGCCTGGCTTGCTGTGGGGGAGTCACTGGCCCCGGGCACACAGCGTCCCAATGACACACGACTCACGGCATCCCAAGAACCCAGCGGGCACTGGGCTGGAGGTGCAGCAGCTGCTTTGGGATTCCCAACCTCTGGTTTCTAGCCCCGCTGGGTCTGGCTCTGAAGGCCAGCGCAGCTAGCTGACGGGCACAGAGGCCCCAGCACGATGGCCAGGACCTGATGGCTTGGTGTGGAGGAAAGACACAGAGAAGGGGTTGAAGCAGTCAGGAGAAACTGCCAAGATGGGAGAGACTTAGCAGGTGGGGCCATGAGCCAAGGGGTGGAGGAGGTGACGAAGGTCCTGAGAGTGACCCTGTCCCAGATTTCCCTTCTCTCCTTTCCCGTAGCCATCCAGCATTGCCTCCCCCAGGCAGGCCTCCCAGCTACCTACTCCTGGGTGGGTTTCCTGTGACACCCCCCCCCCCGGCCAAGTTCCAGTAATGCCCCCACGCACCCCTGCACACCAACCGCGGGTGTCCGAACCCATTTCTCTTTGGGTGTCTGGGCTCCTCACGAACACGGAGCACGTGTGCTGACAGGTTACTTTCACGCGCACGTCCCCCGCCAGGCACGGTGCGCTTGGCAAACGACAGGTACTCAAAATGCTTGTTGAGTGACTTCCAGACCACAGTCCCTTCTCTCTCCCTCCAGACTCCGACCCCCAGGATTCACCAAGCCTGAGAAAGCGGACGCCCCCCTTCCCTGCCAGCCCGGCAAGACCATGGAAAATTGTGGCGAAAAGAAGTTTTGTTTGTTTTTTTTCCTTCCTGTGTTTTCAGGAAAACAAGCAAAAAGAAAAATCCACTGACACGACACAATCAAAATGAGGTGGCCCCGGTGAAGTGCTGATGAGGTCTAATTAGCAGAGACGGGGCTGTGTTGATTCTCCTTTGCAAACATCCTATTTATTTGTGGGACGCTTGGGGGGGGGTGGCACGTCATGCTTGTTTCTTATTATTATTTTGCTTCACGCCTCGACTACCACGGACACACTGGCGATGAAAGACTGGGGCTCTCACAGGCAGCAGCAGGAGCCCAGGAAACCGACGGAGGAGGCAGCCCCCCTGGGGAAGCGAGATGTGGCTGGGGATGTGGCAAGGGGTGGGGGCGACGGGTGGCCCGCTGGGCCCCTCTTCTGAGGTTGGGCAGGGGGAGCTGCTGGCGGGTGAGGGGCCGGGGAGCAGAGAACTGAGAGGGGGCCTGGGGGGGCGCGGTGAGGAATATAAGGGCTCTCACATGCCAGGCGGCCCCCTTCCGCACACCCCCTTCCAGGGAGGGCTGTTTCCGTTCCGCAAACAAGGGGCAGCGGGGGTACCGTCCATTGACCCACGTGACGTGGTGAGCTAATGGCCAAATTCGGTTTCTAACCCCGCCTTGGCTCATTCCAGAGCCCATTTGCTTTCGGAAAGCCACTATCTTCTCCCCCTGGAGAACCCAGATTTTCAATCCAGGGAATAAATAGGGAGAGAAAGGGGAAATCAAAGGAAGAGGGAATGGATTCTACCGGTAAAGAAAACGTCCTCTTCATCATGGAAGCACCGGGACTGAGAGCCCAAGAAGGAGCTGGCGACGGGCTTGGACCAAGTGAAGGGGAAGGGTCCCAAGGCCAAGGCCAAGTCCAACAGGGTGGCAAGCAGACAAGATGGAGTTCAGGATGACCCTCCGGGCTCCCGTGATGGGAAGCACAAGGCTGGCTCAATGACTGTTTCAGAGGGTCTCCAGGACTCAAGGCTCCGCACTACAGCACAGGGGCCAGACCGGGAACACGGTCCCCTCCTCGCTCCGTACCCTTTCTGAGAGCAGCCTCTTGGCCCACTTTCTCTGGGAGATAAGATACGTCCCTAAGAGCAACTATTGATTCAAGTGCCAAATAAGAGGTGTGGACAAGGAGTGGGCAAGGGTGCTTAGTAGAATCCTCCAGATCTCCTGAGAAGGACGAAAAGACTTATCCTCCCCACCAGGACAGTCTTGACAGGAACCGGCCCAAGCAGGAAGGCAGTGCTGCGGGTGAGCACAGGACAGGAGGTGTTAAGGACTCCGGTGCCCAATGTCAGGATGGGGTTTTTCTCTGACACCAGCTGGGGGTCCTGCAGTTCAACTCAATTCTGACACGATCTACCTGGAGACAGCGTCAGACCCCACAGCTTAAGGGGCTGCCCCTCCTCCAGACGCCAGTCATGAGTCTGGGTTGTCCCCTGGGCTTCTGACCGACCGGCTATAAACGGTGGTTCCAACGACCCCCCTCCTTGGGTTCCATTAATTTGCCAGAGCACCTTAGAGAATTCAGGGGAACATTTTAGTGACTGGATCAGTACGGTGTGGAGCTTCTGACCTCTCCAGGCGCCTGCCCTCCCCAAATATCCAAGTGTTCACCAACCTGGATGTTCCCAGAACCTCATCCTTTGTCCTGTTGGGTTTTTATAGAGGCTTCATTACCCAGGATGATTGGCTAAATTATTGGCCTGTTGGTGACCCATTCCACCTCCAGCCCCTGGAGGTCAGGGATGGGACTGAAAATCCCAACCCTCCAATCACGAGGCCACCTCCCCCCACCCCAGCCCCCCGGGCACCAGCCCCATCCTTAGGTGAGGTCCAAAAGCCACCTCCTCAACACAACAGAAGACTTCCGTGTTGCTGTCATCACTTAGGAAATTCCAAGGGTCTGAACTCTGCCAGACATGGAGATGAAGACCGAATATACACATTTCTTATTATAAATCCCAATGTCACAGGCGCCCATTCTGAGTGGCTGTTACCTAACTTACTAACCAACTGTTAACTATCTTAACTATGGCCTGGCCTGAAAACAGGGGGAGACGTTCATTCGTTTGTTCAACAGATACTCGTATGTCCAGCACCTACCATGTGCCAGGAACCATTCTGGACATTTGGGATTCACACGTGAGCACTGAGGAAAGATCCCTGCCCTTGAGGGGCTGACACTCAGGGGACAGGGACGAGAGTAAACAATAAACACAATAAACGTGTAAGTGATCTAATATATTGGAAGGTGTCTGTGATGTGAAACAAGAAAGATGTCAGGCAGGGTGAGGGGTGTGGGGGTGTGACAGCAGGTGTTGGGTGCAGGTTACAGTCGGGCTAGGCGCCACTGGGAAGGGGACAGCTGAGCAGACACGAAGGATAGAACCAAATAGCTTCCAGGGGAAGGAGCATTCAAAGAAGCCGGAACAGCTGGCCCGAAGGTTCTCCAGAGGGTCCAGTGGGGGCTGCACGGTGCGTGTGGCACACAGAACAGAGGCCACCCGTCTAAAGCTGAGGGGCCCAAGAAGCAATGGAGGGTGAGACTGCATGGCCTCACAAGCCACAGTAAGGACAATGGCTTTCCCCCAGGGTGTTTACACTTCTGGCTTTTGAAGACAGAGGCTCTGGCTTCTGTTGTGTTTTTTTGTTTGTTTGCCTTTTTTTTTTTTTTAACATTTATTTATTTATTTTTGAGAGAGAGACAGAGAGTGAGTGGGTAGGGGGCAGAGAAAGAGGGAGACACAGGATCCGAAGCAGGCTCCAGGCTCTGAGCTGTCAGCACAGAGCCCAAGGCGGGGCTTGAACTCACGAACCGCGAGATCATGACCTGAGCCGAAGTCAGATGTTTAACCAACTGAGCCACCCAGGCACCCCTAATGTTTTTGTTTTTTAATAAGATTTTACTTTAGGAGCGGCTGGGTGGCTCAGTGGGCTAAACGTCCGACTCTTGGTTTCGGCTCAGGTCATGATCTCACGGTTCATGAGTTCAAGCCCTGTATCAGGCTCTGCCCTGAGAGTGCAGAGCCTGCTTGAGATTCTCTCTCTCCCTCTCCCTCTGCCCCTCTGGGGCGCTCTCTCGCTCTCGCTCGCTCTCTCTCAAAGATGCAAACTTAAAAAAAAAAAAAAAGGTTTCACTTCAGGACAGTTTTAGATTACAGAGCAGTTGCAAAGACAGAACAAAGAGTCCCCCTCCCAATCACACAGTTGCCGCTTTTGCTGAAGTCTCACATACAATGGCACAATGTGTTACAACTAGGGAACCGACCTGATACATTACTATGAACTTCACTCGGGTGTATGTAGATTTCAGTGGGTTTTTTTTCCCCACAGAGTCCCTTTTCTGTTCCAGGATCCTACCCAGGATTTAGCTGTCCTGTCTCCTCAGGCTCCTCTAGACCCTGACAGTTTCAGACATTCCTTTTCTGATGACCTTGATAGAGTCTAGCAGCACTCGTCAGGCATTGTGTAGAATGTTCACTAAATGTGGGTTTTTGTGATGTTTTTCTCATGGCTAGACTGTGGTTACGGGTTTTGGAAGAAGACCACAGAGATAAAGTATCATCATCAACACATCATATCAAGAGTATGCACTATTGGGCTGGGGGGCGGGTATGGCACCTGGGTGGCTCAGTTGGTTAAGTGTCCAACTTTGGTTCAGGTCACGATCTCATGGTTTCAGGGTTTGAGCCCCACGTCGGGCTCTGTGCTGACAGCTAGGAGCCTGGAGCCTGCTTCAGATTCTGTGTCTCCCTTTCTCTCTGCCCCTCTCCTGCTCACGCTCTCTCTCTCTCTCGCCTTCAGAAATAAATAAAAACATTAAAAAGAAATTTTTTAAAAAAGAGTATGCATCATTGGGGTGTGTGGGTGGCTCAGCTGGTTAGGCACCTGACTCTTGATTTCGGCTCAGGCCACGATCTCATGAGGTCATGAGTTTAAGCCCTGCATCGGGCTCTGCTCTGACAGCATGGAATATGGTTGGCATTTTTTTTCTCTCTCTCTCTCTCTTTCTCCCCTCTCTCTCTCTCTCTCAAAATAAATAAATAAACTTAAGAAAAAAAGACCATGTGTTTTCAATATGACTTATCCCTGATGATGTTGGCCTTGATTGCCCGGCCACGGTGGGGAGGGGTGCGGGTTGCCAGGCTTCTCCACTGGAAGTTACTTTTAAAATTCCCCAAGAGGGATCACTTAAACAAATTTTTTTTTTTTACATTTATTTATTTTTGAGAGACAGAGAGAGACACAGAACAAGTGGGGGAGGGGCAAAGACAAGGAGACGCAGAATCCGAAGCAGGCTCCAGGCTCTGAGCCATCAGCACAGAGCCCGACGCAGCGCTCGAACTCACAAACTATGAGATTAGGACCTGAGCTGAAGTGGGACGCTCAACCGACTGAGCCACCCAGGCGCCCCGAGGGATCACTTGTATTTTGAAAGGATCATGGTGCCCAACATCTAGTCCCGGAGGCGAGGACAGCGGCCCAGGGCAATAGATGATGGATGCTGGGACCGGTGCAGCAGCAGAGAAGGTGGTGAGAAGCAGCTGGATTCTATGTATATTAATAAGATCTGTTTCATTAATTAGATTATTCTATTGGGTTAGCTGTGGGTTTAAGACAAACAGCAGAGTCAAGGATGGCCTGAAGCTTCAGCTGTAGACAGCTGGACCTTGGCCTTGCCCTCAACTTAGCTTGGGAAGACTGCTGGGGGAGGGCATTTGGGGGACGTGGATGGAGACCAGGACTTCGGTCCTGGGTATGAGTTTGGGGTGACTACCGGTCAGGCAAGTGGGTGCAGGGCTGGACAGAGGAGTCCGGAGTCTGCAGGGATACATGTGGGCATCTCAGGCACAAAGACCAGAGGAGATCACCCCGCGGGCGAGGACACAGGAGACAGCTGAGGCCTGAGCTCCGGGGGAGTGAGCTCGAGAGTTTTGTTTTCCAAGGTGGGAGAAATCATGTTTCTCTGCTAACCGGGACGACCTTAGAGAGAGAGGTGACAAGCCCTCTCATCTCTCTGTGTCAGAGGCTCTCCACATCCCAAAGGGGCCAAAGCCGTGGACGTGCTCCTGGAACTCGAGAGCCCCTGAGAGCACAGGAGACGCAGCCCCTACTGGCAGGGCATGTGCCCCATTCCAGCCATCAACGGGCAGCTGCTGGGAGCCACCAGCAGGGCTGGGGCTGCTGTGACTGGAAACACCTGTCAGAGGCATAAAGAGAGGGGGGTGCCCTCATATCGTTGGGTGCCTCCTCAGCCCTGAGATGTGGGAAGACACCCCATGTCCCTCCCCAAGTCCTGGGGCGGTGACACTGGTCTCTGGGGGCACTGAAAGCTTAGGATGCTTTGGATTCACTGCCGGCCAGGGGGTTGACGCCCCCTGAAACTATAACCTAAATGCTGTATGCTTGGGCACCATCAGCACAGAGCCTGATGCGGGGCTTGAACCCAGGAACTATGAGATCATGACCTGAGCCGAAATCGAGTCCGGTGCTTCACCAACTGGGCCACCCAGGTGCCCCCACACGTATAGGTCTATCAGCTCTTCAAAGGAGTTCATGTCCCCTGGAGAGAAAAAGAGAGGCCCGTCCTGGAACCAGGGCACCCCGAAATGCACCCTGTCCCCCACTCCAAGCCCAGAAGCCGCTTGTTCCTTCCCAGCCACTGCAGAAAGGGAGAAAATACTCAATTGGCTCTTCTTCCATCAGCCCGAATTTTGTGCCCTCACACATCCCGAGCGGCTGCAAATCCCAGGGACAGTGTGATTCCCAGTATCTGGGTCACTCTCTGGGTCTCCGTGACTCACAGGCTGTTTCGGTGCAATTAGGACGCTGACAGCCAGGAGAGCTGATGGTATTGCTAATTTTCCCCAGAGCAGCTGGGAGGAAAGTGGGCGTGTGTGTGTATGTATGTGTTTATGCACAAATGTGTGTGTGTGCATGCAACTGGTGTGTGCTGGCCAGTGTGTGTGTGTGTGTGTGTGTGCACGCGTGCATGTGTTAGAGGCTGGGGAGGACTGTTAGGGCATGGAGGGGAGACGTGCCCCCCACCTTTTCAGCATAAACATGAGCATCCGTCAGAATCGTGGGAAAACTCTCCAAAGAGGTGAAATCAGCTATGAGTCTCAATTCCGTATCTTCTGCACAGAGGGAAATTACCTTTTACTAGAAATCCAAGTCATCGTGCTCCGCCAGACGTGGTGGTCGTACTGGCTCAGACTGGCTCTCGTGTGGCCCAAGGTCACAGCTCTGAGGCAGGTGGGTAGGAATGGGGATAAGCTCTCTCTCTCGCTCTCTCTCTCTCTCCCCTCTGATACTTTAAAGGGCAAAGACCCCCTCACCTGGGTTCAGGCTTCTGGGCTCTATCCCTGCCCTTCCTGGCATCGGGGCAGGACCCCGGCTGCCCCCAAACCTCCCTCTGGGCAGGACAGCCACCTTCAGAAGGCCCAGTCCACGCTGGCACCCGATACTCCCCAGAGGGCTGTGATGAAGTCAGAGTCCTCTCTCTGGCACGGTCGGGGCCTGCTCTGACCAGCACGGGCACTGGACAAAGCTCCAGGCAGCCAGGACGCAGCACAGAAAGGGCTGGTGCCAGCTCCTGCACCCCTCCCTGCTGGCCACCAGGGCCCCTGGGACAGGTGCCCTCGAGGGACCCAATGGCCCTCCATGGCCACTGCTCACGCGGTCAGTGAAACAAGCATGGCGTTACTGAGGCCCGAGTCCGAGATCTGGCCCTGTTGTGTGCTAAGCAGTTATGAGAGCTTGCGTGAATCGCTGAAGCTCTCTGAGCCTCAGTTTCCCCATCTGTAAAGCGATGGTCCCTACACCATCCCTCACGGGGCCGTCTGCGGCTCCCCCCGAGATGCAGGGCTGGAAAGACCGCAGCAATGGTCTGCACACTGCCAGAGCTCAGAAAGGGGGTCTTCTGTCCCCACTTTAGCTTTGTGGGATCCACCATGCCACACCTCTCTTGCTGGGCCCGAGTCCTTGCCTGCTCTGGGGCAGTCCCACCAGCCTCGCCCCTGTTCCCGCCCAGCTAGGGCCACAGCAACGGAGCAGCCCCAGACCCCTGGGTGCAGGTGAAGGCGTCCCTGGGCAGGACCGGGGTCTACAAGACCAGGTCCCCACTGGCCCTCTCAGGGGAAATGCGGGGAGCGGGACCCCGACACGTGCTGCCGGTCACGGAGAGTTTAAATACCGCAGACGCTTTCCCCAATCTCAGGAGGGAGCCCGTGTTACCCATCAGCCACCAGGGAAGTCTCCCCACAGTACAGTTGTGAATTAAACATGCAGCCTAATGAGTTGATTTTATTAGTTTGCAAACGCATTGAGAAGTCGTTATCAAAATAAACATCAATGCCTCTCACCCCTGCTGCAGGCTCCTTCAAGCAGGGAAGATAAACACAAGTGTCCACTCGCCCGGACGCGGCAGCAGGCGGCTGCGAGCTGGCCCGGGCGGGACCCCACCACCCATCGCGGGGCTCAGGCCCCGCTCTCCAGCCTGATTCCTGGAGCAGGGGTGCGGAGGCGAGCACGAGGCGGGGGGCCCAGAGGACGAGCCAGACGAATGATGAGAATCACCATACGCCAGGCTCTGTGCTATGTGTTCTCTTGGTCTTCCACTGACCCTGCGGGCTAGGAAGTGTTCTTCTAGAGGAAAACCATTCCGCAGATGGAAACACTGAGGCGCAGAGAGTCCTTCCTCCCGCTCAAGCTCGTGCCGGGGAGCAGGGGGTGCCAGCGGGCTGATGGTACCATCCTGGCTCCCGGGCTCTGCCTCTAGGGGGCCACCCCCCAGACCCACTCAGTCCTGAGTGGGGCTCACACGGGGGTAGAAGAGACTTTAGGTACCCAGGGGACCCTCCCGCCGAGTTAAGTGAGGGCTGGGCTAAAGACAGCAAGACCAGTTTTCCCTGAAAAAGATCTTCATAATCCTGTGGCTGGGGGGCGGGGGGGGGGGGGGACAGGGAGGCGCCCGAGCTGACCTCTGGAGGAACCCACCCTCCCAGCCTGTCTCCCTGGAGACGCCAGCCAGTCTCCTGCTCACCTCCCCCTGGCCCTGGCCCCAGGCCCCTGGAGGGAGATGGTTCCAGGCTGGCGGAATTAGCGGCGAAGCCAGAGGGACAGGGACCGTATTGTCACGCTCTGCAGTCCGTGCTCTCTTTGGAAAGGATGTTCTAATCCCATTTCATCCGCTTTCCACGGCTGTCAGCTGTTTGCAGGCATGTGGGGGGCAGGTTTCTGAAATCGGAGCCATTGTGTGGCCCCACCCCCACCCGCCGGCCCCTCCCCCACTGGCATGTGCCTCCTTCATACATCATGCTGTCCTGGACCCTTTTGTTGGCTGGCCAACCCCCATCCAATGGCATCTTGGGCCTCGTCCCCCCCCCCCCCCCCCCCCGCCCACCAGCTGCCCCACCTTTCCTTCTATTTTGGGCCCACGGCAGGACAGGGCTGGGATGCATCAGCCAAGCCCCCTGAGACTAGGAGGAGGGGGGATCATGGGGAGGAAAGGCAGGAGCTGGGGGGTGGGGGGTGGAGAGGGTTTAGATTTCCCAGGAAAGGAATTAACTAGGTTTCAGCTACCTTCAGAAAGTGAGAGTAGGGAGGAGGGCTCTCCAAGAAGCAAAAGGACCTGTACTTTTTTTTTTTTTTTTTAGTGTTTATTTTGAGAGAGAGTAGGGAAGGGGCTGAGGCGGCGGGGGGCGGGGAGGGGGCAGGGAGTGGGGAGTAAAGAATCCCAAGCAGGCTTTGCAAGATCAGCACAGAGCTTGATGTGGGCTCGAACTCACGAAACCATGAGTTCATGACCTGAGCCGAAATCAAGAGCCCGAAGCTTAACCGGGGTGCCCGGGACCTGTACTTCTGAACTAAATTGACTCTCCCTAGTGCAGCACAGAGACCCAGCCTTCTTAAACAAAAACAAAAGACAAACCACTGCCCCCACCCCCTTGGCACACAAGATGCAGAAAAGAAAGCCCAGTGCTCCCAGAAAGGCCTCCATGCCGGCCTCTGCTTCTCACCACCCTTCCCTCCCTCCCCTCCGCCCTGTGCTTTAACAATTCAGCCACTTGTAGGTTTGTAGCTTCCCAAGCCAGGGAGCCGCGGCCTCTCTAGCCTCCGGGGCATGTCCGTCCGCCTTCCCCTGATGGCCTGGTTCCTATACAACCCGGCACAGGTATCATGTCTCCAAAGAGTGCTTTCCTTCCCCAGGATGCACCTGTTTTCCTGAAGGACCCACTTGTGCATCTTTCTAAGCACTTGAGTGAAATACCCTGTGGGATTTATCTGGGGTGTCCCTGGTCCCCGGCCCCCAAGACGAGACTGTGAGTTGAGGCCAGACCAACTCAGGGACCACAAGACATGTCGTCGGTAGCATCTTGGAAAGACGGTTCACAGAGGCCGCTCCTTGGCGGTTGAGTCCTGCCTGCCATGAGCGAGCGAGGCACTGGCCACCTCTGTCACTGCTATGACTCTTGTTCTCATTTCTATCCCTCCAGCTCCTGGAACTGTCCCTGGCACACACTGGGGTACATACTTGATAAACATGAAAACTGTTGACCCAATGGCGTGGGATTCTATTCAGAGCCTTTGAAAGATACGGCAAGAAGAAAGCCTTAAAAATCGCTGGTGTAATGCTCTCGGTTGTAAAGCACAAATCTGAGGCCCCGGAAGGAAAGGAACTTGTCCAAGACCCTTGAGTTGGTCTCTCGCGGAGCTGAGCCTAGAGCCAGGCCCCCTGGCGTCCTGCTGGTGCCCGCTGCCCGGATGCCCTCCTCACCATAAGCCGGAGTCCACGCAGACCATATGCTCCGCGGGGCAAAGTCTTTACGGGATTCTTTGTAGAACTCGGTCCTTTGTATAACGCTGAGGATGTTAGGGGGCAAGGCAGATCCAGTGTGTCTGTGCTACTCGCCGAAATGAGGGAAAACACACACTCCCCCCAAGGCTCTGTTCCCCTGTCAATGCCGCTCTGGCCGCCGCCCGTGACCCCAGGGCTCCATCAGTGGCTGTGGGGGTTGGTCTGGAATAAAGCCCCCAGCACCGCAGCTCAGGGATGCCTGAGGGTATCCCCGGGGGAGAGCTGGGGTAGTGGGCAAGGTGGTCAGGCCACCCTTCAGAAGCCACGTTTCTAAGCCACGGTCATGTGAAATAAGTAACGCACATACACACACAAACACACATGTGCATGCACATTCATGCACACACACATACACGGGCACACGTACGCATACACAAAAATGCACACACAGATATGCACACCCACATCTGTACACACACACTTCTTCCCTCCGCATGCCAGCCTGCAGATCTGCCCAGAGGAGGGGCACAGTCCAGCCTGTGGAAACAGCACCGCCTCTCTCCCGGAACGCTGGGAAAGGACCAGAAAGGCAGGCCACTTGGCTATTCCCCTGCAAAGTGACCCCCAGAACATTGCAAAACCCACACTCCGCTGCCCTGGGGCTTCTTAGCGCAGTTTCCCTTCCGCGTGTGGCCCCTGCTCTCCTGGGCTGGGCAGCCTCCAGGGTCCCCTGGTCCCCCGGGCACTCGGCTCTCTTGGGCCAGCTCGGGGCAGAGGCGGGGGGTGGGGGGGTGCACGCACACGCAGGCTCAGGAAGGAGAGAGCCAGCAGGAAAGAGGTTGGCCTTCGTGACTTCATTTCACTTGGGCAGGCTGACCAGTCGTCTCCAGGGCCACGACCTGTCATTTCTAGCGCTGAGCGTGTATTTGTCTTTGTTCTGGTTTGTTTGTTTTGTTCTCTAGGCTGAGTTACCACGCGGCAGTAGATTCTGTTTCTAGAGTAATGGAGTCTTAGTCGTGGTGTTGTGTGCTGGGAAAAATTAACGTTCCACGATGGCATAAAAGAAGGAAGATAAGAAACTAACTAGCCTTGAAGTACAGCTACTTTTTGCCGAAAAATCTGAGTCGCAAGGATACGGAGCCCCTTTCTTCCTCAAGCCAGTGCCTGAGAGACGGTGGGGTGCCGGCAGGGCAGTGTCCTCCCAGGACTCCCGAGGGACGGGATGGGGCACCCAGGGAAGAGCTCAGATTCCAGGGCTCAGGGTCAGCGGGGCCCCTTCTCAAGTGGGGACAGCTGAGAATGGAGGGGGCAGGTAGGGAGGGCAGAGAGCAGAGAAAGGGGGTTTTACGCAGACCCACCGGCACCGGGCACCCACTGACAGGCACAAATGCCAGTAGCCTGAGCAGCCTCGGGGGCGGGGATGGGCAAGACAGCTGGCCTCGCAGCCAGAGAAGGAGGTGGAGGGCTGCAGAAGGCTCAGAGGTGAATTTCAGGGACACAGGAGGGACCCAGTCGCCTTTCGGATTCTAGCCCTGGGAGCTGCTGGAGGGGCTTTTCTCTGGATGCCTCTGGCCACACTCCCTCTCTGGGGAGTTTTCGGGGGACCAGGATCGTCTGAACTCAGTCTTGCTCTGAGGCAAGTGGGTGAACCCCCGAGACCCCTGGGGTCCCTTCTGGCTCCTGGCTCTGATTTCGAAGTTCAGGCAAAGCCGGGAGGAAGGTCCCGGGGGATGCCATCTGGAGACCTCATCCATGTGGCTGCAGAGGGCTCCCCATAGCCAGCTTGCCCAGTCTCTGGAGGGTATGGAGCTTGGCGGGGGTCGCCTCAGCTATTTGCGCCGTTCTCCTGAATGATTTACCGTCCCTGGCAATGTAACTCCTTCTCCTGGTGAATTAACCGACTCTTCTGAAATCATAAATAATTAGTGAGCCCGTCCTCGATGCCACTTAACAGTTTGTGTTTTCAAAGCACTTTATGCCCATTAACTAAAGAATTCTTGATGCATTTCCAGGAGTAAAGGAGAGGGAGCCTGAAAAGACCTCTGGAGGTCATCTCCTCCGTCCCCCTGCCTCTGGGCAGGACTGCATCAAAGAAATCAAACAGGCTAACCAACAACCCTGTTTGGAGAAACCATGCAGATCGAAATGCCTAAGACAAAACAGAACAAAGTCCTAACCAGGGCAAACTGCTCTCTGATGAGTTAACCACTAGACGGAGCCCAGCCCACCAAGAAGCCAGGGAGGCCCGTGGAATGTGGGGGGTCAGGGAGGGGAGCCCGCTAAGGCACAGAGCGGCGGTTAGCTTAATCCGAGGCAGAGCGGGGAGGTCTTGATTCAATAAGCAGGTTTCCTCACCTGCAAATAGGGAAAATGGTAATTTGCTAAGGAGACCTATTCATTAGCCTGCAAATGTACGCATTTCAGACACTTAGGTATGCCCCTCATAATTAGCCCCCCTACCTTTGCCCGGCCACATTTAAAGGTTTGCTTCTGGCTTGGGGTAGAAACGGCCACTCATGCCAACTTTGCTCTCCTGGTGGAAAGGGAGAGCTCGATGCATCAGAGCAAGACCCTCCTGGGGGGCAGCAGGGAGCCAACCCTGGGGGCTGCAGTCAACCAGGAATCACGGAAGCATCGCTCCTTTGCCCTTGTTAGAATCACAGACACTTAATCTTCCAGCGAGGGGCTACTGAAAGCCCACTGTGTGCACAGCGCAGGGCTGAGAAAAGGGGGAGCCTTCGCTTTCGTCCTCTGAATGCAAAGGGTTATTTCGCTCCTGAACCGACAACCCACTTTGCGCCCAGGAACGGGGCCGTAGGTGTGTGATTCAGGAAAGCAGCCCCCTCACCTCTACACTCACGTTGCAGGGGACACGGGCCAAGCGAGAAATCTTCTCCCGAGCCGGTGCCTTCCCCATTCTGTGTCACCTCTGCCATCGTCACCAAAAGCCAAGGAAACCAATGGGAGGAAAAAGGGACAGGTGAGTGGAGATTCTGCCTGCAGCACAGCTGAGTAAACCACGGCCAGAGCAACCATCCCATAGCTAACAACTATAAACCCTGGAAAGCATACGAAAAACCCCCAACTACCTGAAGGCGGGCCCTAGAGAGTGAGCCACAAGCAGGCAGATTCTGGAGAGGACGTGATATAAGCAAGAAGCATACGGCACAATGTGAGTTTCCTGTTTTTTTTATGGCTTTTAAGTTGACGACGACAGGCCGAAGTCAGCACTGCCCAGGGAGCTAAAGCCACCCTCAGAACAAAGCTACGGTAATCCAAACGGTGTGGTGCTGCCCTTAGGACAGGCACGGAGACGGATGGAAGTGAACCGAGAGGCAAGAATTAAACCCATACATCTACGGCCAATTGACAAGATAGCCAAGAACGCTCAATGGGGAAAAACGTCTCTTTGACAAATGGTACCAAGACAACTGAATGTTCACAAGCAAAAGAATGAAGTTGAACTCCTACACCACACCACCTACCAAAATGAACACAAAATTTAAATATAAGAGCTTAAAATAGGGGCGCCTGGGTGGCTCCGTCGGTTAAGCATCTGACTTTGGCTCAGGTCATGATCTCGCAGTCTGTGGGTTTGAGCCCCGCATCGGGCTCTGTGCTGAAAGATCAGAGCCTGGAGCCTGTTTCAGATTCTGTGTCTCCCTCTCTCTCTGCCCCTCCCCCACTCACGCTCTGTCTCTCTCTGTCTCTCAAAAATAAATAAACATTAAAAAAAAATTTTAAAAACAGCCTAAAATAGAAGACCTAAATGTAAGAGACAAACCATAAAACTCTCAGGGAAAAACAGAGGGTTCCATCTTCATGACCTCGGATTTAGCAGTGGATTCTTAGATATGACAACAAAAGGAAAAACTAGCTAGGTGGAACTTTATGAAAATGGAAAAACTTGTGCGCATCCAAGGATATTTTCAAGAAAACAGAAAGGTAATCGAACAGAAAGGGAGAACATATTTGCAAATCGGACTAGGGGCTGGTATGCAGAATATATAAAGAGCTCTTACAAGTCAACAATATGATTAAAAAAGACACAAAGGACTTGAAGAGTAATGCCTCCTGAGAAGACACAACACACTGGCTAACAAACACATAAAATGATGGTCAATATCATCAATCATCAGGAGAATGCAAATCAAAACCACAAAAAGGTGCCGCTTCACAAAGATAGCCATAATTAAACTAATTAATTAAACACATGAAACAAATAATTAAACAGACTATAACTGTCGGTAAGGAGGTGAAGAAATCGGAACCCCTGTCCACTGCTGCCGAGAATATAAAATGGCTCACTAACTGGAAAATAGTGTGTCGGTTTCTTAAAAATTTAAACACAGAATTACCGTAGGAACTGGCAATTCCACCCCAGGTGATATATACCCAGGTGTATATCCAAAGGAGTTGAGAACAGATACCCAAACAGATCCAGGTACCCACACGGTCACAGCAGCCCTGTTCACAATTGTTAAAAGGTGGAAACAGCCCAAATGTCCATTAACAAATGAGTGGATAAACCCATGTGTATCCATGCAGCGGAATGTTACTCAGACATAAAAAGAAATGAAGTCTTAGCACATGCTACGATGTGCATGAACCTCAAAAACATTCTGCCCAGTGGAAGAAGCCAGACACAAAAGATCAATATCGTAGGACTCCGTGAGTACGAAATACCCAGAACAGGTAGACTTATAGACGCGGATTGCCGATTGATGATTGCCAGGGGCTGGGGGGAAATGAAGAGCAACCTCTCAACGGGTACGGGGTCTCCCTTGGGGCTGATGAAAATCTTTTGAAACTTAGAGGTGGTAGGTGCACAACATTGTGAATGTACTAAAAACGCCACTAAATTGTTCGCTTTAAAATGGTTAAATTTACGTCGCGTCAACTCCACGGCAATTAAAAAGAAAAAACACCTCCAATAGAAGGCTCAGAGTCTTTTTGGCTTGAAGAATAGAGAATAAGGGCAACCGCAGCCAATGGAAAGTGAGGGGTGAACCCTGGAAAGGAGAGAGCCAAAGGAAGAACCCTCAGATTCCATGTGTAGACTCTGCCTAAATCTCTGGCGGAGATTTAGGGCCACGCATGCCCAGAGCAGACTGCAAGTCAGCCAGTGGAAGACTGAAGATATAAGAGCTGAATGGATATTTGAGCTACTGCCGAGAGAGACAGAGAGAGAGAGAGAGAGAGACAGACAGACAGACAGAGATTGCTGTTTGAATCAACTAAGTTCATTCCCCCTAAGGCAAAAATCAATCAACATTCACTGAAGAAATATAACAGAATCCAGGTTCTCCATAACTCAACAATGACAATGCCTACGATACATTCCAAAATGACTATACACACAAAGAATCAGAAAAGCATGACCTCTTCTCAAGATACAAGATAATCAACAACAGAGACAGGCCCTGAAATGACCAGATGTTGCAATTAGCTGGCACTGGTTGTAATGCAGCTCCTGGAACTATTCTCAGTGAGATGCATGATAATATGCTCCCAATGAAAGAAAAGACTGTAAATCTTCAGAGAGCTGGAAAATAAGGTAGTATTGTTTATAGTATGTAAAGCCATATGGAAATCTTAGAACCAAAGAATAAAATCTATGCAAATTAAAAGTGGATGGGCTTAACAGCAGAATGGAGACAATAGAGGAAATAGACCTTAAAAATATACCTATAGGAATTATTCAACCTGAAGAACAGAGAGAAAAAAGATGGGAAAAACTGAACAGAGCCTCAAGGACGTGTGGGGTGATATCAACACATCTCACACAGTCCGCATCTTACTGAAGTCCCAGAAGGAAAGACAGAATAGGGCTGAACAAAAGTATTTGAAGAAATAGTGGCTGATGTCTCCCCAAATTTGGTGAAAGACATAAGTGTACAGATTCAAGAGGGTTCAGTGAACCCTAAGCAGGAGAAATACAAAGAAAATAAAACCACATCGTAGTCAAACTTCTGAAAACCAAAGATACAGGAGACAGAAGATTTCACGTCCCCTTCTCTGCTACGCCCATTGGTGTCTCCCAGCAATGGAACCAGGAGAAGAACTTGGCATGGCCCTGGAGGACCAAGCCACATGTCCTCTGGAGTCAGCCTCCCACTGCCCACATCCTGTACTGAGCAGGGATGCTGTGTTCCAAGTTTCCAAACTTCAGAGGGTTTTTCCCACTCTCATTTCTGCTCAGCCGCGGCCAGTAAGTACTTTTCTCTCTGTGGGACAGAGAAGCAAACTCAACTACAGGGGAAAAAAGGCTTTTTATCCCTGGGGTGCCAAAAAGTCAGCAATACATTGGAAAGGGGACCCAGGACACTCCCTCACGCCCCCATCGTCTCCATGTGCCTATTTAGGCTGATTCCTCCAGCCAGATGCAGAAGGGTCTATTCTTGTGGTTCCCTCTTGACCTGTCTGACCTCCGGGTTGTAGAAACTGGGGCTGTTTCTCTGGCTGGGACAAGTCTTCTTAGCTCAGGGAGAGAAGCAATAGTTCTGGGTCTTTCTCCTCTTCTTTCCTCGAGTGGAGGGAGGCAGGGAGCCCTGTGACAGGTGCACAGGCTGAAATCTTGCCACTTCATCACCTGGTAGGGGGAAGTGACTTGCAAAGGACGCCTGGACAGAGTAGGGAGAGGTGATCCTTTCTTCCCGGGCCTCGCCCCCTCCCCCCATGGCACAAGGGCCCCAGGAGGACCAGCTTCTTCAGGGGAGCTCTTAGATCTAGGGTGGCCCAAGAGCACGGGCACCACTGTGCTTAGGCTGGCGCTGGTTCTGGCTCTCAGCTTTTGGGGCCCGGCACTCCAAAGTCCTCAGCTTGAAATTCAAGGGCCCTGACCATCTATCTGCTTCTTCCTTGTCATTCCTGGGAGAGGTAGCAGGGGCCGCCCCTCCACCTCCCGGGCCCTGCACTTGACTAATGGTGCCACCTCTATGCCTTTGCGCTCCAAGTGCCCTCTGCCTGGAATTCTCCTCCTGAGGTTATGGCTCCACCTCCCAAGTAGCATGCATTTTTTTTTTAAGTTTTTATTTATTTTGAGAGAGAGAAAGAGAGACAGAGACAGAGAGAGCAAGAGTGCACAAGTGGGTAGGGGCAGAGAAAGAGGGAGAATCCCAAGCAGGCTCCACACGGTCAGTGCAGAGCCCCACACGGGGCTCGCTCAAACTCAGGAACCGTGAGATCATGACCTGAGCTGAAATCACGAGCTGGATGTTTAACTGACTGAGCCACCCAGGTGCCCCTAGCATGCATCCCAGTTCAAATGCCCCATCTTCTGTAAACGCCTTCCTGGACTCCCCGAGGGGGGAAGGCATCTCTTTTCCGCTTGATTATTGCTTCCTATATCATTTTGATTTATTAAACAAACACTTACGTATTGTCAACTATATGCCAGGAGTTCTTCTGAGAGCTTTACAAAAAATAACTTATTGGGGTGCCTGGGTGGCTCAGTCAGTTAAGCATCCGACTTCGGCTCAGGTCATGATCTCACAGTTCGTGGGTTCGAGCCCTGCATCGGGTTCTGTGCTGACAGCTCGGAGCCTGGAGCCTGCTTTGGATTCTGTGTCTCCCTCTCTCTGCCCCTCCCCCACTTGTGCTCTGTCTGTCTGTCTCTCTCTCTCTCAAAAATAAATAATATGTAAAAAAAAATTAAAAAAAAACTTGTTTCTTCCTCACAACAACCTCGAGAAGCAAGTACTGCCACCCCCAATTTACAGATCGGGAAACTGAGGCTCAGAGAGGCTAGGTTGCTTGCCTACAGCCAAGGAGGCAGTCTGGCCCGAAGGTCCTACCTCTTATCTACAACCTGAGTTCACCATGTGCGCGCTTGCTCTCTCTCTCTCTCTCTCTCTTTCTCTCTCGGGAAACTGCTGGAGGCCCCATCAATTAGTTGCCTAGAGGAATAGGGAACCCCAGCCCTCTGCCTGATGTCTAAAGCAGGACAGAGCAGGAAGGAGGGAGAGGGCCTCGCCACAGAGCTTGAGAGGGAGGAGGGACCGGGGACATAAGACAACACCCTCACCCGGTTCCATTCCCTCTCTGCTCTGTAAAAGCAGGGATGAGTGGAAAGGGCTTCGCAGGGTCAACTCTGCCGCCCCCCACCTCCTCCCAGACCCTGGTGCTCTCAGCTTCCACATGCCTATGGGTCAGGCGGGGCCGCTCTCTGCTTTTCTGTGATGTTTAATGAATCCATGCCGTGGAGGGAATTGCCCGTAAATAAGAGATGAGCTCTCAAAGGAGGGCTCCTGCACTCATCCCCCGGCGGATTTTCAGTTTTGTTTACTTAAGGGGGTGATTCCAGGCTCTCCTTCCTGTATTAGAGACAGCACACAGACCAGCTCAGGCCCCAGATGCTTCCCAGTCCTGTCTGCACAAGGGGCTGGGGCTCAGAGGACATCTGCCCTCTGAGCACAGACCACTGGGATTTGAAAGTGACCAGCGGCTTCTCCATACCTGCACCACGAAAGCTGAGAGAACCAACAGCACATATTTTAGGAGCACCTCCCGCCTCCTTAGGAGGGATTCTGATCCGTCAGCTCTGGGACAGGGCCTGTGAGTCTCCATTTCTAACAAATTCCGAGCGGCGGAAGGTCCCCTCTCAGCCACGCCAAGCACAGGTGCTTCCAAAAGCCCTGAATGAACCTGGCTTCCCCTGGGGAAGACACAACCCTAACAGTGGTGGTGGTGGTGGTAATGCTGTTAAGAGTCACCAGTATTTACTGAGCACCTACTACGTGCCAGGTGCTCCAGGCCACTGGCGACCACCGGAGGAGAGTCTATCCAGCGTGGCAGAAGGATCTGCCTGATGTCCGTCAAAGAGTCCACAGGGAAGGTGGAACGTGGGCCTGAGAGGATGGATAGCTTCTGAACAGTATGTACCCCATTGTCCAGATGGGGTAACTGAGGCTGGCAATGCTTTGATAGCTCACTGAGGTCCTATAGCCAGCCAGCAAGCAGGGCCAGGATTCTAACCCACGTGTGCTCCAGCCTCTGGAGACTGTGGCATTTTGTACGTGGCTTCTCTGGGATCAGGAGACAGACGAACAGTGC
Source organism: Lynx rufus (assembly GCF_022079265.1). Lineage (NCBI taxonomy): Eukaryota > Metazoa > Chordata > Mammalia > Carnivora > Felidae > Lynx > Lynx rufus. Next base: position 31,129,418 of record NW_025814832.1, on the reverse strand, counting down.
ATACCAGGCAGGACCGGACAAGCAGGCCCCAGAGATATGGGGCTGAGTTCCAGACCCCTCCCCTCCATCCTCCTGCGTGCCCATGACGATGGAGACGATCTCCCAGACAGAGCTGGCCAACTTCACAGAGGAGTCTCTGTGCTTGCTCACCGTTCTGCCTCACCCTGTCTCACCCCCAGGGCCTGAGACAAGAGAGCCCCAGCGTCTTCGGCCCAAGGAGAGGTACTGGGGGCCCAGGGAAGCCCACAGGAGGGAAAAAGGACCCTAGGTGGCTGGACTCTGCTGTTACAGACAGGAAAACAGATCCAGGAGACGGGGGGGGGGGGGGGAAGTCCCTGAAGGGTCTCACGGGTGGGCAGGGCCGCCTTCCCAGTGAGTGACCCACGCTTAGAGGGTCACACCCTCCCCTGCCCCCGCTGGATGTCCTGCTGTCACCATCTTGGAAGTCTTCATTTATTAACAAGTGGCCCGCACTTTCATTTTGCACAGGGCTCCACAAATTGCATTACTGGTCCTGCCACTGGGTTAGAGATGGCACCCCGGCTGGGCCCTATTTCTGAGACGCCCCTCTGGTGTGGCAACTGTGCGGCCCTGGGCTAGAGAGGGCTGCCTGGGGGAGGGCAGGCCAGAGCCCGAGGGCCTGGAACACGCACGCACGGAAGTCTCCAGAAAGGCAGGGCCTTCTGCGGGCGGAGTAAGTTAACACCCCAGAACGGTGCCTGAGGGGGGCCTAGGATAGCTTCCATGTCCTCCCTGCCTGTGGTGACAGACTAACGGGTTGGCCGGGGCTTGGGGACAGGAGGAGAGAGGCCAGCTGTCTTCAGGGCCTTGGCCTCTCCAAGGAAACCACCGCCAACAGCGCCCAAAGCCTGAGGGCTGGGCGGATGCACGGTGCTCAGCCGTGCCAGGCTGTCGCAGGGTCTCCATGTAATTAGAGCCGAGCCCTTTGCTTGGCTCTTGGGCTTGGCCAAAGAAGAGAAGAGCCAAGCAGAGTTGATTCAGAAGCCCTGGCCTGGCCCGGAAGTCCCAGCTCAGAGGGGAGGCCTGGTGAGGAGCCAAAGCCAGACATTCATTCCTCTGGGGCCACTGTCCCCCAGGAGACAGGTGCTGGCATGAGGCAGAGCTGAGGCAGGAATGTGGAGCCTGGGGCAGGACGGGGAGAGAGGCTTCCTTAGGCCCAGCACATTCCAGGAAGACAGTGCTGGGGGAGGGGACAGTACTGGGGAGTGTCGGGGGCACACCCAGGGGTCACTGCTCTACGGTGGGTCCCAGGGCGGGGGACGGAAGGGCAGTGTCCAGTCTACCGGGGTGACCCCTTAACCCTCAATCTTTCTCTGTCTTGCCCTTCCTGGGCCCAACCGACAAGAGTCGGTGCTGGCTGGAGGCCAGGGACCTCCAAGAAATCTCTGTGACATTGGGCATTTTTCTGAATCAACTCTACCGGCCCGTTCTGTGGTCGAGAAGATGGTCGAATCCAGATCCGTGTGGGGGAAACACATGTGTTCATAAACGCGGGACCCTCCGAACGGAGCCCGGCAAGGGCTTAGCGCTATGTAAACGGTGGCTCTGACCCAGTCTCTGGATTCCAAATGCATCCTACTGCAGATTAAATGGCAGTATCTTTTCTTTCTTAATGACACATAAAATAATGATGTGTCTTGTAACTGATGTCTGAAGGTCAATCAAATACGGGACAATGATGACAATGAGCGTACGTATGGGACCGGATCACTTTCATCGACACCTTCCATGTGGGTGGAGTCCTAGGACGCTCTTGACGTCCTGTTCTGTGTGGAAAAGTCATGGAGAACTGCGGATGCCGGACAGGGCAAGCACCTGAGGTCCCTGGGGGGGGGGGGGATTGCTGCGGGGGAGACGAACACAAGGTCACGGGCAGAGCTGTGACAGGCTGGCAGTCTCTGGTAGATGGGCCAGGAGCACGGTGTGGGGTGCAGGGGACAGAGATCCAGCAGAAGCCCCTGTGACTCACAGTGATATTCCACGTACTGGGCTCTGTGTTAGGGCTGCGCCCACATATTATCTCAGACAAGCCTCCCAATCACCCCATGAGCGTGAGGGAGTTTGTCCGTCTTAAATCCACACTTTAATGGAAGAGGAAACCGAGGCTCAGAAAAGCAAAGTCATCTGGCCAAGTTCATTCAGCCCGTAAGTGGCCAAACTAGGCCAAATTATGGGCCAGCTGTGGAAATGGGGCCAGGCTGTTCTATTCATCAGCAGTTAGAGGGCAAGCAGGAGGAAACAGAGAAGGCCTTCGCAGACGGGACCTCGGCCTCCCAGCACGGCCGGGTGAGTGAGAACTTGGGCTCTGGGTCTGCCCGGGCCTGTTCCTGAGGCCACCCCTTACAAGCTATTCAACTCTGGGCAAGCTGCTCGAGTTCTCTGGGTCTATTTCCTAATCCACACGAGGGGGAAGGTATGCTTCCTCAAAGGCCGTTGAGAGGACCAGACAATCTGTGTAAAGCATTTGGAAGGACATCTGGCTCACCAGGAGCTTGCACTATTCCCTGAGTCTGGTGACTCCAGAAGCTGATTGTCCAGAGTTGAGCCGCAGGCTCCCCCGACCCCATGCGTGACCTCAACCGTCTCGGGCTAGAAGCTGGGGAAGCAGAGGGGGACCCAGGGGTGTGCCAGGGAGCTTGGTCCCTAAACTGGCAACCGGCTGCCGCTGTGAAGAAAGGAGAGTAAGGGGTCTGGCTGCGGCCATCTGTGCCTCGTCCCTGAGTCCCCATCCCGCAAAGGGCTAGTGAACCCCCCCCCCCACTCCAGAGACTCTGGGGCGGGCGGAGGAAAGGTAAGCAGGTGGCCCCTCTTCCAAATCCACAGTCCAGTGGCTGACTCTTGATCTACCCTCCCTCCCCCAGCAAAGGCCGTGGCTGCCCTGGGGACATCTGCCCCCAGACCCCCAGCGCCCCAGCTCACAGTTTCCCTGGCTCCTGGGAGCACAGCCCTCGCAGCTCCCAATTTAGCTGATGTGACCATCCCGTAGCTCCGATGGAACTGGAAAGAAGGTTCAGAGAATCACAGCCCTGCCAGAGGCCGGCTTGCAGCACCGGTGAAAACCAAAGGGCCACCACATGTAGATGGAGCCCGCAAAGGGGGCAGGAAACCCCGAGCTCCCAAGCTCTGCGGCTTGGGACACCTCACTGGGCTCTCCTGGTCCCACGTCCTCCTCTGTATAATGAGGAGCCCTTTATAATCTGACCTTAGTGGTTCTCTGAGTTGCCCTATGGTTGTAGCTCACCTACTGCCCCTTAGGGAGCTCCAGGACCCAGGGCCCGAGGAAGCATATGGGGCAGGAAGGCCACAAGCCCCAAATGCATGCGACCATCCCCCACGTGGACAGGAGGCACAGTCACTGTGCTTTGGACTGCTGCTCCCCTCCCGAAGCTCACATAGTTTCTACAGGACGTCTGATGCCAAAGATGTGTGTGCCCTGAACATAAGCACCGTCTGGGCTGGGGCCACGTGTGAGGAGGCCTTTCGAGAATGAGGCCAACACAGCCTGACCTCAGTGTCAGCCACCACCAAGGTGTGCATTTGCTGCCTGGGAGCCGCTTAACAACTGAAAGGATAAAAATGAAGGCTCCTCGGAGGCTCTAGTCAGTGCAAGGGGTCAAGAACGAGAAAGGAAAGAAATCCAGATTGGAAAAGAAGTTAAACCGTCTGCATTCGGAGAAAACCCGATCACCTATGTAGAAAATCCAATGGAGCCTACAAAGAAGTTACTAGAACTAATCATTCAGTCGAACCATGTCACGGAGTCCCAGATCGACACGTCAAAATCAACCGCATTTCTATATCCTGGAGACAAACAGCTCCTAGTCGACATAAAAAGCATTTACAATTGCATCAAAAATATGAAATATTTAAGGGTAAATGTGCAACGCCTGTACTCCAAAATTCATAAAACGGTGCTCGGAGAAACCGAAGAGCTAAAGAACAGAGTGGAATCCCACGTTCGTGGGCCCGAAGATTCGACGTGGGTCCTTCACGCTGACCTATTTTATCAATGCGGTTCTGGTCAGAAATCCCAGCGGGTTTTCGGGGGGAAAATCCGATTCTAAAATGCATATGGAAATGTAAACTAATTCTTTTTTAATTTTATTTTGTTTATTTTGAGAGAGAAAGAGAAAGCACAAGTGGGGGAGGAGCAGAGAGAGCAGGAGAAAGGAGAATCCCAAGCAGGCTCTGCACGTGTCAGTGCAGAGCCTGAAGTGGGGCTCGAACCCATGAACTGTGAGAGCATGACCTGATCCAAAGTCAGACGCTTAACCAAATGAGCCACCCAGGCGCCCCAGTGGAAGTGTAAACCGATTCTAAAGACAGACAGGCTGGTTCTAAAATTCATATGGAAACGTAAAGGATCTAGAAGACCCAAAACAATTTTGAAACGGAACAAAGTCAGAGAACTGACATTACTTTGTTTCAAGCTAGACTCATCGTAAAGCGACAGCAAGCGCGAGAGTGTGCTACTCCTATAAAGACAAATAGAGAAATGAACCAGGATACGGTGTCCAGAAATAGATCTGCACGGATACGGACTACTGATTTTCAACAAAGGTGTGGAGGTAATTCAGTGCTGAACGGAAAGTTTAAAACAAGCAAAAAAAAAAAAAAAAGACTGCCACAATGAGATATACATTTGGGGGAAAGAAAGATCTAGGCAGAGAGGGATTACTAAGGGCACAAGGAAACTTTGGGTGGTGATACATATGTCTGTTATCTTGATTTTTGTGGTGATTTTACAGGTTACACTTGTGTCAAAATGATTAATTTATACTTTTTCCTTTTTTAAGAGAGAGAGAGCACACTGGGGAGGGGCAGAAGGAGACGGAGAGAATCTTTTTTTTTTCAATGTTTATTTTGAGAGAGAGAGAGAGCAAGTGAGGGAGGGGCAGAGAGAAACACACACAGGTTCCGAAGCAGGCTCCCAGGCTCTGAGTTGTCAGCACAGAGCCTGATGCGGGGCTCGAACTTGTGAACCGCAAGATCACGTCCTGAGCTGAAGTCGGATGCTTAACCAACTGAGCCACCCACTCCTGGAAGAGAGAGAATCTTAAGCAGGCTCCACACCCAGCATGGAGCCCAACTCGAGGCTCGGTCTCACGAGCATGAGATCAAGAGTCGGTGGCTTAACCAACTAAGCCACCCAGGTGCCCCAAGTTATACTCTTTAAATAGGTACAACTTATTACGGCAAAGCAAAAACAAAGCCTCCAGGATTCCCCAAGGAAGATGGGGGCTCCTCCTACCCCACAAGACCTAGGCTTCAAGATCACCTCCTCTGGGGCAGCATTCTCAGGTCTCCCCGCCAGACACCCAATCACCCGATTCCACCTGTACTTAGCGCCTGGCACACTTGTCCTATATTCGCGGCCACGTGCTTCATGCCCTCTTTTGCCCGTGAACAGTTTGAGAGCAGGGACCTGACTTGGCCTTTGCTGGATCCCAGGCACTGTGCCTGGGGCACCATAGGTGCTTAGAAAATGCTTGATGAGCCAACAGAGGTTCGAGGCTTTTGTCATCCATCCACGCACCGGGTTACTTTGAGCTTCTAGCAAAAGCTGCTTCAGCCAGTGATGACTTCACGGCCCGCCCTTCCTCCCCCAGGCAGGAGGCCTCTGGGCTGGCTTTTTGCTTTCTTTACGGACGGGCATTGAGAGCGAGAGCTTCCGGTGGTGAGGAAGTTAGAAGGGAAGGAGCGGTGGTCTGCCCCTCTCGCACACAAGGCCTGCAGCGGGCTCAGGGAGGTCCTCCGCCTCCACGGGAGGGACTCAGCACAGCCACCACCATGGCAACCGGACTTCTCCAACCTCTAGGCTGGACCTCCTCCAAGTGCGGCCCCTGGACCAGCGGCATCACCTGGAAGCTGGTCAGAAATGCCAGCCCCTGGCCCCCACCCCAGAAGCTCTGGGGGTGGAGCCTGGGAATGGCTCCGATGTGAGCCCCGCTGCTCCGGCCCACCCTCTCACCTCCATCACAAGGCAGGCTACACCGGAGCTCCAAGAATGTGCTCCTGGGGCTCCAGATGTGAGGGTGCCCCTCACTCCTTTGGCCTTCCCTCGATCCTCGGGTGCCCCGAGGCCTGGCCCTAAATGCGGCCGCCGCCTTCCCCCATCTGCGTGCCCGTGTCTCAGAGGCACGTCTTTGCTTCAGCTCTGACACCGAGCCTGGGCTCAGAGGATTGGGGCCCTGAGCTCTTCCCTGGCAGAGGTACAAGAGTAGCTGGAGTTGGGGGCCTGCTCCCTGCACCCTGGGGCTGGACATTCCAAGTTCCTGGACAGACAATAAGTCCTAACATTCCAGGCGAGGTGGCAGGCAAGGGGCGCGGACAATGGGTCTTGTGTTTCTCCCCACGCCTTCCTGCGGGTGTGCTCACCCCGGGCTCTGCGGAAGGCTGAGCCATCAAAAGCACAGTGGTCCACTCGGCTGGCCCTGCTTCCCTCTCTCCGCCCAAGGCCCGGGCTGAGGCTGGGGGCCCCCCGTCACACCCAGCTCGCTCCCTGGGGCCGAACAATGTTCCTTTTTCCTGGAGGTCTCTAGCACCTTCTAGGTTCTTCATCCATCAAGGCCTTAGGAGAAAGGGGTTAAATGCCAACGCCTCTCTTCTTCCCACCTGGGCCCTGGCTGCTGTCCTCCTGGGGCAAGGGACAGCAAGCAGTGGACACAGCTCTCCAGCCACCCGGAGCCATAGCCAGAAGCATCTCCCCTCGCCCTGGCTGATTTCTGTTCATTAATGCAATCACATCAACACTGACAGCAGCCTATTTATTACTGCCCCGACGACAACCATTTTTCACCCAGTGATGCACAGCCCCATAATGAGCTTGGGCCAGAGCTAACGAGGAAGTCCTCTCGACCCTCCCTGGCAGCTTCAGGCCTCACGATGGCCTGCCTCCGACCCACCGCCTGCCTGCATTTGCTCTGCCGGGGCGGGGAAAAGGGGTCCCAATGGGAAGGTCAAGGGCCGCTGGGCTGAGCCAGCCAAAGCTGCGTGAGGCCAATAAGCATGCTGTCCATGGGGAGAAGGCTTCAAGGTTGACTGAGCAAGAAGGCCGGAGTGCTGGGCACGGTCTCAGGGCAGCAACACGTCCCCCATTCTAGGTGCCAAGTCCTTGGGCCAGGGCAGCGAGAGATATAAACAGTGATGGAGACAGCTGGCCGCCCGATGGAGCCTGGGAGTGCACGGATGCTTTCAGCTTCAAGAGAAATCTCGAGGAAGGGACTGAATCGGACTGGGAACACTTAGTGAGTGCTGGCTGGGCCACGGCAGGACACCAGCTCCAGTAAGACCCTGCTTTGCCAGGGGATGGCGTCCAGGAACCTCAGCTCTTCTGGAAGGCACCCGCATCTCCACGGGAAAGACCCCTGTGCAGTGGACATAACTTATCACAGAGGCCAACGCCTCTCACTAAGGTGACCCTCCGCGCCCTCACTCAGTGCCCTGCCCCAACAGCGTCGCCGCTGGGCTGGGTGGCTTGCAATGAAAAGGGGGCTCGGGGGACAGCCCAGGGAGAGGCCGGGAGCCAGACCCCTGAGTCCTGAATGGTATGGAGCAGACAGCCGGAAGGTGAGGGAGGACCCAGAAAACTCTGACCACCCAAGCGTCAGGATCACCTAGCGAGGGGCTGACAGCCTCACATTCCCACCGCCCATGCCACCACCACCACCACGGTGGACCGTTATGCTGGCCCGGGCTTGATTATGTTTGGGGCCCTGCTTCCTCAGGGGGAACTATACGTCTACAAAACATTACAGAAACTTTTAACTATAAATGGCTGAAATATGTCAAGCATCTTGGAATCCTACAGATGATGTGACCCAAGAGATCACTGGATTCAAATTCTTCAAAACCAAGTTTTGACATCTATCCCAGGGGGTCCAGGAAGCCACGGGCAGACATACCACACCTTCTTTAGCAGCATCCGTTGGCTTTAAAATACCCTTTGTGTGTTAAAATAGAATTCAGATAGGCTATGGAATAGAATGCAAATGTTTGTATATTGAAAACAGAACCTATAAAGGAGGAAAAGGTCACGGGGCTAGCGGGCAGCCTCAGGCTCACGGCCAGCTCCCCCAGGGCCTGTGTCTATCCTCCTCCACCACAGAAGTCCATCACCCTACAGCTCGGAAACGCAGTGTTTATGGCCCCCCGTTCCCCAGTGAGGACACGGAGGCCCAAAGGGACCCAGTGAGGACGGGTCTCGGGATCCGAGGCCCACACGGCCTCGCGTCTGTTACCCTCCCCCTGATGGTACCATTACCTGCAGCGCCCTTCTTCAAAGGGTTAAGTTCATTAATTGGGAACGATAATTTATGTCTAATGCCTCTACCCTTGCTGATGAAGGTTATTATCTAAATTCAAGGAGTTTATAATTAAAGAAATCAGTCACACGCACATTAAAAGATAATTCAGAATCAACAAGGCCAAAGTGCCAAATGAGACATCTAGACCGTCGGCATCCTGAGAGCACAGAGGCATCTGGGGGGATGTGTTCTAGCTGGCGCACCTTGGGGGAGAACGAGGGGCGCAGGGTGAGGGAGAGGGGAGGGGGCCGAGGGGTTCCGGGGGGTGGGGCAGCTGAGCACGTGGAGGGCCATGGCAGGGAAGGGGAGGGGAGGTTGCAGCCACACGGAGGGCCAGACCGTGGGGGGCTCGGCACTGAGACCAAAAGCAGTAGCAAAGCCCCTGGAGTGAAGGCCGGTAAGTAGGGTCTGACCTGACAGGCCTCAGCGTTTAGATCTTATCACCAAGACCCCGTGAGAGAGCAGATGCGGTCTCAAGGGAGGGGTCTGACTTCCCTTACAGAGAGGACAGGCCACCCCCGGCCGCACCCCGTGCCCCACCCTTTCCACCCAGCCAAGCTGGGGCAAAGTTTGTGGTCAAGCCAAGCAGTACGGTGAGCTGCTCCTGACCAGACCAAAAGCGACGGCCTGGGAAGCAGGTGACCTGTGTTCATCGTCGTTCACCGTCACTTTCTTACACATCGAGTGACCTTAGCAAGTGTCCGAAGTTCAATGCAATCGATGTTAATAATGTGAACACTTTCTGCCCAAACTCCTTCGAAGGTTGGGATGAAGAAAAAAAAATGAGTTTGGCTGTGAAAGCTACACACAGAAATTTGAGGTTTTATGAAAGGATCCAATAAACACATTCACCTTAAGGCCTGAACAGCTAATAACCCCTTAACATGTGGGTTCTCTGCGGTGTATTTGCATTTTAAGTTGGAGCCAGAGAATGTCTTAACCGAATGAATAAGCCCGTAATAGCATACGTTTAGATGCCACTGGCTGGTCTGTGAGGGATAAAGGCAGCAGAGGCATTTCAGGACATGACGCATGTCCAATTGCAGGCCCACAGCTGACCCTGCTTCCCCAACACCAAAATGGTGACAAAAATGACAATGACAAGCACTTATACAGCATTCACTATACACTGACTGCTGTCTGAGAACTCAGCAGATCTTATTAAACCGTGTCATGACCCCATGAGGTAAGGACTCCTGTTATCCCCGCTTTGCCGATGAAGAAACCGAGGCACAGATGGGCTCTGCAACTGATTCATCCAGGGTTACCCAGACAGTAAATGACAAGTAGGATTTGAACCCAGGGAGTCATCCACATTTCAAGCTCCTCAGAGGCCTGTGCTGTCCCACTGGGACCCTCTGACGGCACATTCTGGATTGGCTCTCACGGCCCAAAGCAAGAAATGGGGCATCTGTAGCAGATCCATAACTGACTCCCACCATGTGGCGACAACCCAAGCGTCCAGGTGCCCAGCCATATCTCTGACCATTCCTCAGATTCTGAGCCACACAAGTGCCTCCGTCACCTGCACCTTTCCAAGACCAGGTGCCCCTTGGCAGCAGGGGCTGGGGTTCCAGGGTCCTGGCTCCAGCAGGCCCTTGAGAGTCCCTCATGGCTACCCCAGAAGCTGAATTCCCTCAATGGGCCACATGATGGCTAATAACGTTTCCTCCCCTTAGGATTATCATATCATCAAAATTTCATCACTGCTCTAGGTCACTAATAGCTTCCTGCAGGGCATCAAACTTTAATTGCCTCTTCCCTGCCCCATTCAGTTTAAAAGACTCTTGTGCGGCTTGGTCACTGGCACCCAGTCATGAGTGCCCCAAGTGACCTTAAGGAGACTCACCAAACATCTCTGGGTCCCCTGGGAGGGGACAGGGGAGAGACAGAGAGGCACAGGGGGGTTCGCATCCTGATCTCTCATATCCTGCCAACCTGAGGCCCAGTGAGGACGCAGCTAGGATACAGCAAGAGCCAGGGGGGATCAGGAGGAGGAGGAGAAGTTCCAAAGGCTATTTTTGTTTTAGTTTACTTATTTATTTTTGAGAGACAGAGAGAGGGGGCAGGGGAGGGGCAGTGAGAGAGGGAGAGAGAGAATCCGTGCTGACAGCACGGAGCCTGACACGGGGCTCGAACTCAGGAACCGTGAGATCATGACCTGAGCTGAAATCAAGAGTCAGACACCTAACCGACTGAGCCACCCAGGGGTCCCTCCCAGGGCTATTTTCTCAAACTCTACCGCGTCCCCTGGGCCAGCCCTGGTCTTCTGCCAGCACAACTGAATGGGCATCTCATCGGCAAATGGTCGTGTCTCTCAGGGAAAGTACCAGTGAAAGATGCCATGGAGGCAAGGGCAGCCTGGGGGAATGGGAAGATGACAGGCACTGGGGTCACAGAGCCCTAGGTTCAAATCCTGACTTCCTAGCTACACAGTATTGGGGAGTTAATCTCTGTGAGCCTCAGTTTACCCGCATGATGGCGTCAAGGGAGGGCAGAGGTAACGGTGACACTTCCCCTAACGCTAATACCTAGAACTGCACACCAAATATGACTGTGCCTCCTCCCTGGTGATCCTAGGACGGGGAGAAAAGACCAGAGCGTTCAAAACTGGGGGAGAAACACAAGCCGAAAAAGAAGATGCGGGTAGAGATACCCAGGGGGAAATCCGAGAACTCCGTGCCACCTGAGATCCCATCTCGAGACCAGGTGGAAGGGCCAACGCAGAGGCACAGCTGGCTGCGTGAGCCGGCTGAGCCCCTGCCACAGGCCAGGCTCCATGGAGGGCTCCGCTCGCCTCAGGTCCTGCGCTCCCCGCCAGGCTCCTCCCCTGGCACGACTGATGTACGAGAAAAACGGGGATGGGATGTAAGCGACCAAATCCAAAGTGGCCCGGGGGTAGCGCAAAGCGATGGAGCCTGCACCCAGGTCGCCCCAATTCCAAGGCAAGGACCGCCGCGATGCAGGACCCTTCTCAACAGCTCAAGGAAAAAAAACCCAAACCGGGGAAGTAATCGCACCAGACTGGGGCTAACTTGGGGATGCTTTCCGGATGGCCCCGGCAGGAGTAAAGTAATTCTGTATGCAGTGCCCTTCTGGAGACCACAGAGTCCTCTCTGCGGTTACGGAGGAACGCTGGACATCACCAGTGCGCCTCGCTTTTCCCAGCAAGAAGAAGGAAGCCTGCGCTTCCCACCCCCTTGCCACTGGGCGGGACCACGTGATCAGTTCCGGCCAATGGGCTGCAAGGGGAAGCGAGCTGGGCTATAGCATTTAATTGCGGATGCCACGACTTTCTCTCTTACGTGTTTCAAAGGGGGCCTCCAAGCACGGATGGGCCTTACTCCCCAAACCCCCTAGGTGTCCTCCCAATTTCATACAGATGCAGTTCAGCTAGTAGGCACTCAAGAAGAACCCAAGGGTCACGCAATCCAGAGGCCGGACTGCCAGAAGCAGCTGTAGGGCCAGAGGCGGGAAGAGCTGGGAGTGAAGGTGAGAGAGTCTGAGCAGGGGTTCTGGGCTCAACAGCAACACTACCCCGTTCTGCGTAAGCCTGGGCCGGAATCTCTGGAGGACAGGGCTCCCATCCTTGGGGTGACTGGCTCAGCGTAACGAGGGCTTCACGGCAGGTGGCTTATGTGATGTACCGAGGAGCCCATCAGAGTGGGTGCCTGGTCAGAGAGGAAGCTGGAGAAGGAGGGACAGGCCGATGACAAAAGATTCCTTAGCTAAGGGTTCATTCATTCATTCATTCATTCATTCTTCATTCACTCATTCATATTCCTCGACCTCATTCTCCATGGTAGGCACTGCCCGAAGTGACCAGGGATACAGCAGTGGATAAAATAAAGCCCCCACCCCCACAAGAGGCCAACAATAAATAAATAGAGACGTCAATATATGCCAGGTGAAGCTGAGTGCCACGGAGAAGGTAAAGCAGGGGAAGAAGTTCATTCTTGGAGGTGACATGTTTTCAGGGGCTTAGGGACAGATGAGGGACACTAGGGGAAAGTCTTGAAGGAAACAAGGAGTCAGCCTTGCAGACATCTGGGAGGACTGGGCATGACCGCAGGGACAGCAGGACCTTCAGATGCCAGGTGGGAGTCCAGAGACAGACCGGGCAGTTCCAGGAACAGGGAGGTGGTCAGTGCGGTGGGCAGAGTGGGTGGAGATGTTGGAGAGGAGGCAGGAGGCAGGAGGTGTGGGCTGTGACATCCTCCCAGCCTTGTGGCCAGTGCGTTATAAGCACTTATCAGTTACTCGGAGCAGTTTACGGTGATTAGGATCATCTCATTTAACATCCAAAAACAAAAAAACAAACAAAAGACCCCCCTACGAGGCAGCCATAGTGATCTTTAACATTTACAGATGAGAAGAGTCTCAGCTCTCGGTCATTCAGTGGTGGAGGTAGAGGCCGGGAGCCCTGCCCCATGTCGGTGCCCAAACCTGGAGAGGGGCCTCCGCAGGGCTCCCTGGGCTCAGGGAAGGGCTTTCTGGACCAGACACCTGGCTGGGGAGACCGATGAGACCAGCTGTGCAACCCACCCCCACCCCCCACATCAGGACCCTGAGCAGCCCCGGGTGGCCCCTTGCTGGACACTGACACTGCTCCCTGGCCCTGCCCACTGCCCAGCGTGTGGACAGCAGAGGGGGCGGCCACGAGGAGCAACCAGGATGTCTCAACATCCGGTTTGTTTTCTTTTCCATTACAGGCAGTGAGGCTGCTGCCGGCAGTCACTCCTGGCCCATTTGTTGCTATTGGCATCCCAAAGCCCTGAATTATGATGACTAATTCCCACCGCTTTAGGCAGCTCGAGGTCCGTCTGTGGCAGTGTGCTCCAGGGGGAGCCAGGGTGGAAAAGCCGCAGGCAGCACTGTAACACCCAACATCAATTCCAGCTCAGTCTCCTGACTCCCCGAGGCGCGAGGAGTCAGAAGGATCGGGGAGGAGGTGTTCCAGCCAATCACACGACTTCTTCAACCACAGCCAAATCCCAGGATACCCAGCCACGGGGACACTGTCTTACAACCTGCTTGTTTCGTAAGATAGTGAGTCCCCCATCACCAGGGGTATACAAGCAGACACCAGATGGCCACTTGTCCCAGGCTTATGGGCAAAGAACAACGCTGGATGGCTTTTTGTTTCTTTCAAGTCCAACGTCCTTTCATTCTAGTCCTCAGGACAGACAACAAGTTCATTCTCCCTTACCGCTTAACTTACAGCCCAACTGTGTCCTGTGGTACAAAGTCAAATGCATACCAATATGCAGTTTAACACATCATTGTAAAGTCGGCCGTTCAGGCACTGTTTAAACAGAGAACTGCTGTAAAGCATTTGGCCTCTTTCCCAGCCTCCCTTCCCTGATGGAACCAGGTTCCTGGCCCCTACTCTGGCCTTCCAGTAGAGGACATAAGGGAGAGAGCGGTCGATAACTATTTGCCGAACACACGCACGAAAGGAAGGGTTTCTGAGGCAGGTGTCGGGCTGCCAGCATGATTCAGCCTCTGGGTAGGGGTCCCGAGCTGCTCTTCCCACGCAGGGGCGAAACCCTGCAGCCAGTAGAAACACCAAACTGTGTCACCCATCTGGCCACAGCCAGAATGTTCCAGACTCCCCAGCTGAAGCTAAGGGGCGCACAGGGCAAGGGAGACAGGGATGCAGGGCAGAGAGCCGCCTCTCTGGCCCTGGGAGAAGAGCACGAAGGGAAGCGGGGACGCCCCCTGGCCCACTCCTGTGTGGGGCTTTGACACGCACCAGCTGAGCCCCAGGCAAGCAAGACACTCGGCCTTGTGGTAATTAGCAAGAGGCCCTGATCAATAAGTTATTTTTTGCTGTCAGTAATTAATAATTACAGCTTAGCCACACCATGTAATTAAACTTTCATCCCGCTCCCTTGCGTGCTGTTTGCCTTTTATTGTGATTAGCTCCTAGCACTAAACTTTCTCCCCTTGGAGCCTTCAAGAGCCTCCGAGGCTGGGCCTGCCAACACTCATACAGGGGTCTGTGCTGCCTGCTTCCCTCAGCTCACAGCCCCTTTTGTCCCTCCCCCAGGCGCCGTGCTCTCCTAAGAACCTCTGGACCCGCTGGCTGGGCTGCTACTGCCCTCCTTCTGGCCCCTCGGCCTCCTCAGGACGTGCGCCAACAATAATTTTCGTGGCACCCGCAAAATCTCTCGAGAAGCTGGCGACAATGCACACGTCCAGGCTCCCCCGGGCATCTGGAGTCAGAGTACGTGGGAGTGGAGCCCAACACGGCCGCAGGGCCACTCACAGCCGGCGATGGGGCCACAGAAGCCGGAAGTACAAGAAGCATCTTGGAGGAAGGAAAGGCATTCGTGGTGTTTTGGTGGGTGGCCGGGGCTACTCCTCGTGGTCCTCTGGCTGGTAATGTAAAAACCATCATCATCCTCGCAACAATACCCTTTATTGAGCACCTCCTAAGTGCCAGGCACCTGCTGAGAGCTCCCCCAAATACCTCGAATCCCTCTTTCTACAACATCACTGCACTTAGTTGAGGAAAAGCATACGAACTGGCTTGACATTGAGGTTTGGGGGAAATGGTCGAATGGCTTTCAGTATAAGCGGGTGATATGGCCCAGGTCCAGCAGCCGAAAAACACCAACGTAAGTCTAGATAAAATCCAGCGGCGGCCAGCGTGAGGTCTGTGCCAGAGAGGTACATGGCCTGGTCCCTCATTCTGTCATGACTGGAGAACAGGGCTGAAGGGGCTCAGAAGCCATAGACAGTGGCGTGGCTTCAAGTACCCCAAAGGGTGAAGGGCATGGCCTCAAACTCAAAAGAGAAGCTAAGGAGAAACGCCACTCTCTAATCCCAAAGCAGACAGGAAAGGACCCCGCAGCCCCGTGGCCTGCCCCTGCCCGCCCCCGGGCCCCTACACACAACACAGCACTGCCCCCAAGTCAGGCCGAGACCAAGTTCCCACAATCCTTTGCACAGTTTGTCTCCCGCCAGGAGACAAATGGGGAGTACCCACGGACTCTGGAAAACACTCTCTCAGAGCCAGAGAACACAAAGGGAGCAGCAGGGGACCCAGGCAGCCTCACTCAAAAAGGCAGCAAACAAGAGAACCAGAGAGAGGGGGAATCAATCAGAGACCTTCAGCGATTCTGACAGGGCAAGCCCCTTAGCAGGAGGACAGAGACAGGAGGTGGCCCGGCCTTAACTTCCACTGGACCAGGGGATCTTGGCCTCAGGTGGATGGGACAGTGTTGGCTGGGACATAAAGAGGCTTGATGACCCAGAAGGAAGGGCCTTCAGGTGCCCTGGGGACTCCTGATGGGCCTGGGCCTGGATGGGCGGGAACTTGGGAGCCCACCTGCCACACAGAAATCATGCCACTGTGGGAGTCCGGACAGCAATGAAGTCAGATGCCTCCAGACGGGGGCTGACACCCCCAGAGCCCTCCCAGTCTCCGGGCTTTCAAGCTAGTTGACCCACGGGCATCTCAGAGCAAATCTGTGAGGTGCCCCCGGGGAAGCTACACCCTGTCCCGATTCTGCCAGCCTCGAGGTCCTCCTGGAACCCTTAAAAGAAAGGCCCTGCCCTAGCAAACCCACTCCAGCTGCCGATGGTCCTGGTTCCAGGGAGAGAAGGGCCCAGAACACACCTGGTCCCTGACTCTGCCCCCAGAACACCCAGCGGCAACTCATTTAACGCCCCCTGGACCTCAGTTTTCCTCTCTGTTAAATGGTTGCTAGAGTAAGCCGACCTCTAAGGTCCCTGCCTGCTGGAAGATTTTATGATGATCGTAAAACTAATAATAACTTTTATTACCTTACATTTACAGGGCCCCTTACAAAATTTCTAAGTGCTTTAACGTAAATTACCTTGTAAAATCCTCCCCTCAACCCTGTGAGTGAGAGCTGATTATTCTCATCTCTTTGATCCCGGCTCCCTGAACTGCCTGTCGCTGGGCGCAGTGGGGTCCCTTCACCCTCAACGCTAGACGACCCCAGGGCTGGGGTGGGGCCCTTCTGAGAAGCAGCCTCCATATGCCGGCGCCCCCGGGTGGGTCCAGGCACCCTCCCGAGCCTGGAAGAGGGAAGCCAGGCCCCGCGAGTCCTGAAGCTCAGCCCAGGCTTCGTCTCCTTCCGCCCCCAGCAGGCGCCGCTCGGACACCGCTGGCACCACTGTCTGGATCTGCGAACCCCAAAGGCAAGGAAACACCGGTGCGGCCGCCCTCCCCCGCTTGGACCTGCCCAAGGGCTGGGGGGCGGAGGGGGGGATGTCTGGGCATCTGCCCTCTGGAGGGGGGCAGCCCGGATCACGCCTCCTCATCCCTCCTAACGCTCCCACCCCCAAAGCAGCTCTTCTCCACCGCGAGGCTGCTCCATCCAGGCAGCTACAGGTCAGAGACAGGAGCGGCCGGTGGAGCGGGAGGGACAGGCAGGAGGCTGCGTGTGTCTTGGGGCGGGAGGGGAGACGCCCCAGACCCTCCCCGGGCACCACGCCCCGCTGGGTCCGGGCCGCACGCGCGACATCGGCTCCAGGCCCGCCCCGCCGAGCACCCCCGGCCCCAGCGGCGGCCCCAGCCGGGCGCGGGCTCCCGTATGTGGCCAGGCCCGGCAACTGCCCTCCCGGGGCCACCAACCCGGCTCCCGGCGCCCGACTCGGGCTCCCGCCCGCCGCCCTCCCGCCCGGCTCCCTCGCCGCGGGGCGGCCAGCGCGTGCCCCGCGGGGCCCTTCCCGCCGACGCCGAGCGGGGACCCGGAGCCCGGCCTGAGGAGCTCGGGAGAGGCGGGTGCCGCGGCCGGCACCGAACCGCGCGCCCCTCCCACGCCGGCCGAGGGCACCCGAGGTGGGTGGGGGTCGCTACCCCTCACCTCACCCCGGACGACGCCTCCCAACACGGACCCCCCATCTTCCCTCCTCTGGAAGCCACAAGTCTCAGAAAGACGGCCCCACCCCCGAAAGAGAGCCCCCAAAACTCGAGGAGGGGATCCTGAAACTCCCTGGAGAGGGCTCTGCCCAGACTAAGCCCGGTGTCCAGGAGGCCCCCGAGAGGCCAGCGAGTCCCCGCCACCCTCCCCCTCCTCCAGCACCCTCCCCAACCCCACGTGGGGGTGGCCCTCCGTACCTTGGGCTCCGGTCGCGCGGATCCGGTGAAGGGCCAGCAGAGTCCAGACCAGCAGCCCCCACATGATGACCAGCCTCGGGTGGGGGGTCCTCCGCACTGTTTTATAATCCTGGGTGGGGGCCTGGGACCCCGCGGCTTCGTCCGGGGAGACTGTCCACGCGGCCCCGGCCCTGGGCTGGTAGATGCCCGGGAGGGGCAGCGCTGGCGACCCCTTCCTTCTCGCCTGCTGTCCAAGTCCGATCCCGGAGGCGCGCCCGGAAGGCGAGGGGCGAGCAAAGAGAAAGGGGAAAAGCCCGCTCTCGGATTCGGGGCTGCTCCCTCCTCTAGCACCCCAACTCCGACTTCTCCCAGGCGGGGCGGCCTCCGCGATGCCGCCGGGTCGCGGGCCGGGCTCCGGAATGAACCGGCAACTTCAGGAAACTTCCTCCCGTGGCCACGTTGCCCGCCCCCCGCCCCCTCCCCGCCCCCTGGTTGGGTTCTCCGGGCGGGCGCAGTCACGGCCGTTCCAGGCGCCGGGCCCCCGGGGCCGGGCGGGAGGCGAGCGCGGCGGGAGACGCGGGCGCGGGGCGTCTTTCAGGGGCTCCGGTTTCGGGGGGCGCGGTTAGCATAGCGGTCCGAACCTCCCCGGAGCTGAAGTTTTCTTCTCTCTAACTTTGCAGGCGGCATCTGGCGGGGCCGAGCCGCCCCTCTCGGCTCCACCGCCCTGGCGCCCAATCCGCGGACGCTCGGTCCCTCCCGGCGGCGCCGGGCCCGGGCGCGCCCTCGGCTCCGCGCCCAGCGGGCTAGCAAACTTTGCGGGTCCCGCGGCCCGGCGCGCAGCCCCGCGCGCCCATGTCCGCGCCGGCTGCGGGGCGGCGGGGACGGCTGCTGGGCTCGGCGGCCCGGGCTGTCGCCGGCGCCCGGGCGCGGAGCCTCCTGCCGGCCGGGGACGGAGCCCCGCGGCGCTGCCCTCCGCCGCGCGCTGGCCGGGGCTCTCGGCGAGACGCACGGAGAGCCCGGCGGGCAGCCCCGGCTCCGGGGGCGCGGCGCCTCCTCGGACGCCCGGCGCTCGCCGGCCCGCCCGGGCCCGAGGAGCAGCGGCCGCCGCGCCCGCCCCGGCGCCTCGGCCGCGCCGCCGCCGCTCGCCGCCCGCCTCCGCAGCCGCCGCCGCTCGCCGAGCCCGCCGCCTTCCGCTTCCCGGGCTCGGCGTCCGGAGAGCCGCTCCTGCCTGCGCCGAGCGGGAGCTGCGGGGGCCGCGTGAGCCGGGGACGAGCGCGGCGGAGGCGGAGGCGGAGACGCGGAGAGGGGGGCCGAGCGCTACCCCGTGGCCGCGACTGGAGACAGCCTGCGCGCGGGGAGGGGGGTGGCGGCGGCGGCGGCGACGGCCCCGAGCCAGGCCCGGGAGCGAGCCCCGCAGACTCGCGGTCCGTCAGCGCGGCCGCGGGACCCGCCGGAGGGCAGCGAGGCCAACCCCGAGCCTGGCGGGGGAGAGGTGCGCACCGAGCCCCTCCCCACCCCTAGGCCGGCCTGTCCTTCCGGCCCCGGCCCCGCACCCCTTTCTCGGAGGCTTCATCGGATTCCCAGTCTCGCCCACAGCCCGGAACCCCCACCACCCTTCCCGTGACAGGGGTGGAGGGTGTGTTGGAAAGAGGGGGTCGGTCAACGGGTTGATTCCAGTTTCCCCTCCCAGGTCAGGCTTTCGAAGAGTCTGGAAACGCTCAGGGCCCGGAGCAAGACAAAAGGGAGGCCCGGGACTTACAGATGGCTGAGAAAGTGAAGTTGGTGCCAAGGCGTATGCATTCTTTGTTCCTTCTTTTCTTTTTCTTGCTTTCGAGCTCTGCAGGCTAAGGGGTAGAACGGAAAATTGGTGAGGGAGCCACAGAGAAGAGGAGTGGCCCAGAGGAGTGAGCCGGCCCAGCACCCGCATGGAAGAAGCCAGTTAGGGTTTGCAAGACGGAGTTAAACTTTCCCGGCCCTAGACGGTTTTGCCTCCCTGGACTCCTTTCTCCATGGGGGGGGGGGGGGAGGGGGAAAGACTGCTTTCACATAAAGACACACATAATAATATTACATATTAAAACATTTTCTTCAATCTAAAAGTTCATTGATTTTGTCTGATTTTAAACGAAATTAAAACATTTTCATGGGCCCCCAGTGAAAGATTGTGCTCCTTGGCATGGAGCTGCTGAGCCTTGGGGTTCCTACTGGGGACCAAATAGCCCTTGGCACCCCCCACTTTTTACCAGTCCACTTTTCTCCTTTCTCCCTAGTGGTCTCTTCTAGCCTAGTGCCTCACTGACGCCTGTCCTTTCTTAGGGCCCTGCACCACCGCAGAGGGCACCCCCTTCTGATTGCTGGGGAGCGGCCACACCCACCGTGAACATTTCATTGCTTTTAGATTCTCATTTCACCTCCGTGGGAAAAGAACCGTGGGCATTTTCTGAAAATGGCCGAGAGGCTGGCCTGCCTTCTTTACAACCCTTCCAATCCCCTAATTCAAGCACTTTGTGACTCTTTTCTCTGGGCGACTTGTGCCGCATCCCAGGCCGAAGCCCTTCTGGCTGGCTGACTGGTAAACGAGAGGGCTTCGGGGACAGGGGCCTAAGTACGGCCAGCCCTCCTTTCCCTTGGTGGCCACGCCATTTCCGGCTTCTTGGGGATGCCCGGCTGTGGCCTCACGCATCCACACTCTTACCTCCTCAACCTTGGGCTCAGGCCCTTCCCAGACCGTGGAGCACAGCCCAGGGTGCTGTTACACTCCTCGCTCACAGAGGGGGCCTGAGAGCTGGATTTGCTGGGAACTCCTCCTCAGCCAGCAAAGAGGCAGCAGGAAGGCTTATCTCAGTTCTCAGAGGGTGGGAGCTCACACTGCCACAATTGTCAGAAACCTTGGTGGCTTTGCCCTCTTCCTGTCCAGCCCCAGACTTCCAGCAGCCAGGAGTCGGCCTGCACTGGATGTTCCTGGGGCTCTGAAACAGCATTGCTCCCTGTGAGAAGAGACACAGTTGCATAACCACGCACTTTCTCCTGGGAGTCAACCGCCAAAGGCCAGGGCAGGGCACCACCCAGGGGCTGAGGTGGGGGGGTTTTCCTCTGGGGTTGCAAGTCTCAGGCATGGTAGAGAGTAGAGGGCATGGGGGGCATGGGTACCCTATCGGCAGCTGCTCCAGCAAATCTCTGTCTCCAGCCATCTGGGGGTGGGGAGGGGACTCAGAGGCTCCGTCTGGCCTCAGCCACACACACACACACACACACACACACACACACACACACACACAGGAAGGGAACTATCTGATTTTACTTCTTACTGGAGTTTTGCTGGCCCAGGAGGAGGCTAAGCAGGGAGCCTGCCCCTTTGAGAAGGGCTCGTTACCGGGAAAGCCACTTGAAGACACCATGACCTCATTCTTGCCACCAGCGGTGTAATTAGAGGTCGCAAACCATGCAGTTACAGTGGGTGCCACATCATGAGGGGCTGCTCGGCTTTCCCAGGCTCCACTCTGCTTCCCTCGTTGCAGTCCTGCCCCTTCCATTCTGAGTCTGTGTGCTCGGCTCCCCCTGGAAAACTCGGGACACTTTATAACATATAAACTGCATTTATATCCCGTCTCCCTCCACCACCAAGGCCAGCACTCTGTAGAAGGCTCTGTATCGTTAAAAGCCTCTCTGCATACATTTCACTCTGTGAATCGGGGGGGGGGGGCACGGCAGCAAAAGTCACACAATTCACTCCAAAACAGAAGGGAAGGCCTGGGTTGCTCTGTGGGCTCCCTTTTCAAGTGGATGGTGTGTGTTAAAACGTCACCTCTCTTTTTTTTTTTTTTTTTAGTGATTATCTTTTTTTTAATGTTTTTTTTTTTTATTTATTTTTGAGACAGAGGGAGACAGAGCATGAACAGGGGAGGGTCAGAGAGAGAGGAAGACACAGAATCTGAAACAGGCTCCGGGCTCTGAGCTGTCAGCACAGAGCCCGACGCGGGGCTTGAACTCACGGACCACGAGATCATGACCTGGGCTGAAGTCGGACGCTCAACCGACTGAGCCACCCAGGCGCCCCAAATGTCACCTCTCTTTAGAAAACCTTCACCGAACCCCAAGCAGGACCACTTTCTTAGACTCTCCTGTCACACGTAGAGCCAATGAGAGGACATTACGGCAGACCTTTGCCAGGGAGCTCTTGGTGGGAGGGTGTGGCACCACATGCTGGCCAAGAGCAAAGAGACAAAACCCAGGACAGTCAGATGGAGCTGTTTGACATCACAGAAGGCCAAGACCCTCCTCACCCCCACCATCCCCTGGTGTCAAACCCGGTACTCTGTCCCATCTTGTGCACAGAAACCAAAGGGCGGGCAGGGACAGAGTCAGCTTTTCAACACAATTATTGTATATTTTTTTCCTATTTTCCATCTCAAATGTAACGACAACTAGAACAGCGTGTTCAAGTGCAGGGTGGGGCCCATCCTCCACCAGCCGGGACCAGGGAGGCAGCGGTGATGCCGGGGAGGGGAGAGGCACCGTGTCCGCCCCCTCCCCACACCTCCCCCCTCCCTCCTCCTCTTCTGTTCCCCGCTTCCCAAGCTGTAGTGGGTGCCACCCTCAGCCCAGAAGCCCATCCCTGTGGTTATTTTGCAGGAAGGGTGGGCACCAAGAACAGGGGAAAAGCATCGGACACAGCTCTGCCTGGAAGAAAATGAAAGAGCGGTCAGAGGAGTGGTGCTTGGGTGGCTCAGTCCGTTGGTTGAGCATCTGACTCTTGATTTTGGCTCAGTTCATGCTTTCACAGTTCGTGAGTTCGAGCCCCATGTCCGGCTCTGTACTGATAGCATGGAGCCTGCTTGGGATTCTCTCTCTCTGCCCCTCCCCTGCTCTCTCTCTCTCTCTCTCAAAATAAGTAAAGAAACTTAAAAAAAAAAAAAAAAAAAAAAAAGAGTGCCCAGAGGAGAGTCTGGTGGGGAAGTGGTCTTTAAATTATGGGGTTTCAGGGCACAAATAGGTCCCATGCCCGTGCCTCCCTCCGGTCCTCACCCTTCCCAGAACCTCATGCCAGGCCAGTCTCAGAGTTGCTGAGGAGGGGCCTGGGCAGGAGCAACCTCCCCCCCTGCCCCCACCCTGAGCGGGGACTTTCAGCAGTGCTGGCCCTGTGGTACCTGAGGGGAACGCAGGCTACTAATTGCCTCGAAACACGGCTTCCGGTAAATAATTAATGACATTCTTTTTTCATTTTGTTCTGTTTTGAAGATGGAGAGAGGGAAGGAGTTGAATGGATAGAAGTGGTTTATTAATCTCCATTGGAAAAGAGAGAGGCCCTGGGTCCCCCTCTGAGTCTGCTCGGGCTGCCATACCAAAACCCCGCGTCCCGGGGGCTCGCACAACGGAAATTTATTCCTCGCGGTTCTGGAGGCCGGGAAGTCCAAGATCAAGGTGCTGGCCTATTTGGCTCTCAGTGAAGCCTCTCTTTGATGGCTGGTAGATGGTGAGAGAGAAAGAGAGAGAGAGAGACCCGAGCTATCTCTTCCCTTCTTATGAGGACCCTACTCCCATCATAAAGGCACCACCCTTATGGCCTCATCTAAATCCAGTTACTCCCAGGGACCCCATCTCCAATACTGTCACACTTGGAGGGGCGGGTGAAGAGGGCTTCAGCATGTGAATTCGGACACGATTCAGCCAGCAGTAGCCCCCAGTCCAGGCTCCCCCCCCCCATCCTCAATTTCCCGTGATAATTTACTTTTATTCCTCTGGGAGGAAGAGCCTAAGAACACAAGACACGCCCAGGGCTGGGCTGGGGGGCAGTCTGCAACTTCAGCTCCTCTGGGCCAAGGTCAGAGCCACCCTGCATTCAGCTCCTGACCTCCCTGGGATCTGGGGTTCCAAATGCCATGTTCCTTCCTGCTTGCGCCCGCCGGTTCTCCAGGAAAGGAGGAAGGGGGCACAGAGGGATGGGGGCATAAACCCACCAATCCTGGTGCAGAAACACACAGCGGCTTGCTGGTCGGCAGCCAGATGCAAGCTGGAGAGAATAGAGGTTAACAGACCACAGGAGACAGCATTTTTAAACAATAAAGTTGCTAAATGTAGCCTAGGCTGGGGAAGAAAGGGAACACACAAGGAAACACAGGCATGTTTTATAACTGGGCCAGTTTCAGTCACCCTGAGCTGCGGCCAAATCTGGTGGAGCAGCGTGGTGCTAATGCCAGCCAGGAGAGGGCGCTGTAAACACACACTGCCGGCCTGTCCAGGAAGGAGGAAGTTGGCTGGGGGCAAAAGACGTACTCTGTGGTAGTTTCAGAAATGAAACCAGCACACATTTTAGTCACTCATGTCTTTATTGTGCCTACAATAAAAACACCATGGAGAAGCCCCCCTCTGGGGGGGGGGGCAGGACATCGACCTCTACATTGGACAAAGATTTAGAATCATTTAGGGCCATTCAAAATCGTAGAGTGGTGAACTCTTAACTTGGGCAGGGTTTACTTCACTTGCTCAGTTTAAGAGGAAAGGGTGGATCTGCCCTTCAGAGCCATGGAAGGCAAGATCTCACAATTAAAAGGGCTCATACCTTTGACTGGGCACCGTCCACATCAGCCACACTCAGCTGGTTGTTTCACAGCGATGCCCCACACAGCCCTGCTGATCCCCTGTCC
The DNA here is from genome assembly GCF_022079265.1 of Lynx rufus. Taxonomy (NCBI): domain Eukaryota; kingdom Metazoa; phylum Chordata; class Mammalia; order Carnivora; family Felidae; genus Lynx; species Lynx rufus. The sequence continues at coordinate 31,105,371 of NW_025814832.1, read as the reverse complement.
GGCAATGCCCTTCCTCCATTCACAAACCACATGTACACCCATGCACGCACATGCATACTCTCTCTCTCTCTCTCTCTCTCTCTCTCCCTGGCATCCTATGTGTTTCTCTTTAACACTTACCCTGTCTGATGAAGTACTGATTGTATGTGTTAGTTTATTTATTACCCATCTTTCCCCACTCAAATGGAAGCACCTTGAAGGCAGGGATCTTTGCCTGTTTTGCTCTGTGCATATAAGATTATCAAAACGAGATCGAGTGGTGATCTATGTTCATTGAGATCAAAACAACAGGAAAATGTGTATGAAGCGTGGACAGCCTTTCAATTTCATTACTGTGTCTTTACTTCCCCTGACCTTGCAAATTAAGCCATTTACACCTTAAATGTGTATTTTCTGATGTTTATATTTACAGCAAACATTCACTACTTCCCGAAGATTAACCCAATCCTTGACTAGTATCTGTAACAGATACAAACACATAGATTCATTTGACTTCTAAGAAGTAAGGTTTTGCAAGAACTAAGTAAGTTGGAAGGTAGCATGAGTTTTGGGCATGAGGGTACTTCTCATCAACTATGTAATTAATATTCTTTTTTCAAGTTTATTTATTTTCAGAAAGAGAGAACGAGAGAGAGAGAGAGAGAGAGAGAGAGAGAGAGCATGCAAGCAGAGGAAGGACAGAGAGAGAGGGAGAGAGAGAACCCCAAATAGGCTGCGTACTATCAGTACAGAGCCCAACGCAGGGCTTGAACCCACAAAGCGTGAGATCGTGACCTGACCCATAATCAAGAGCCCAGTGCTTAACCTACTGAGCTACTCAGGAGCCCCTGTGCAATTAATATTCTAAGGTGAGCTATGGTGCAGTTAGTCCTGCTTACTTGGTTTCTGAAAGGACTCTATAAAAGTTTACAGTACAGACTTCTGGAAAGCCTGCAAATAAAATGTGATTCAATTTACATTCTAAGACCAAAGTCTACCCGTGCTTGGGATAGGATAGAGGCATTTTTTTCAGAAGGGAAAATGCGAGAGTGGCAGAGAGCTGGGATGTGGCATTGGAGAGATTTTAAATATTCGCTATCTGACTCTTTCCAGAAAGAGTTTGCTAACTCTTGTTCTAGAAGAAAATGAAGGCAAGGAGTCCCATGCATGTCTTAGACTTTGGGATGCTGACATCGTGCACCCTGTTCAGGTCTGTTCAGACCATTAACTTGCAGGTATGAGTATCAGCCTGCCCTTCTATGCTTGCCCAAAGCTATATGAAGGCAGCAGTCCAGAGATGTGAGATGATCCTAGCTTCCCATCACCTGACTTCTCTCTGGCCAAAAATCACAGCCAGCAGGAATTTATGCAATATAAGGAGTGAGCCGGGCAACAAACATTCTTTGTCATGGGTACAGAAACACCATCATGGGTTGATGATACCACTTTCTATGCCCTGCAGACTTGAGGTCCATGCTGTCTGCCTTAACAGACCTCTCTGAACTTGCTCCTTCCTCAGCTTTGATCCACACTGCCTCCTCCCCTTACCTGTCTTTGCTGGTTGGGCCCTTGGCCCCATCAAGCATCTCCCTCTCCCCCGCTAGACCCCAGCACACAGAAGGCCTTGGCTGAAGTTTTCCCTGACTGGGTCTGCCCTTGACCAGTTAAGCCCTCCTAGCAACCACTCCCCATCAACACAACCAGGAAATGTTGTTGGGGACATTGAGGCTGGATTTCTTTTCCTTTTCTTTTACCTTTATCTTGTACGCTATTCAGGGATAAGTCCCCATGATTCTCACAAACTTAAAAAGTTCAAGCGTTCCCTGGAATCCCCTGTTTCCTTCCCCCTGAGTGACCCCCACTGCCTTCCCCAAGGCTATGCTGCTCTTACTGTCTCATTCCACATATCATTGTATACCACCCCCCTCGTCCCGGGCAAATCAATCTCTCTACAACTTGGTTTTTTAGTGCATTCTGTAGAACTCCCTTCCCTAATGGGAATGCATTTCCTTTACCCTAAAGCAATTTCTTTGCCGCTTGAAGTTTGCGTCCCTTTCTTAACTGAACTCCGAATTTCCACTCAAGTTGATCCCAAAGAACAAGATCACCTGTCCTTCCCACTCTTGCTTCTCAGTGCAGGAGCAGGCGGGGCTCTTCACTACCAAGCACCCACCAGCTTGCCTCAACTTCTAGTTCAACACTTCCAGTCTCTGCCATCAGCCTCCCCTTGCCTCTCACAGAAGACACGACCTACCCCCTCCTTCTTAAATGGCTGTCCCTCATTTTTTTTTCTTTGTTCTTCAACTCTTGACTTTCCTCTAGATAAAGTCAGAAAATGAGATATGTATACCTGGACTTCATTACTTTTGGTGAATTTCAGATTGCCATTCTGCCGGTAGACTCATGGGAAAGAACATAGGAGAAACAGAATCTGTAAGGTTCTTGTTGAGTAAGTTGTGCTGCAGAGTAGCAGCTCATTGGAGTGATAGTTTGGCTGGGTATATAAAATTCTAGGTTCAGTATAGCCTTCCCTGAGCACATTGTAGATCCTTGAGTCCCCGCGTTTCTGATGAAATATATGATGCCAGTTTTATTCTCATGGCTCTGCAGACAACCTGTTAGCTATTTCTAGTGAGAGCTTCTCTTTGCCTTTGTTCTGAAATTTCACTGGGATGTGTCTCTGTTGGTCTTTTTCCATTCATTGTACTCAGTGAGCCCATTCTTTCTGGAGATGTTCATTCTCCTCAAGGAATTTTCCTTTGATTAAGTTTTCGATAATTTCTTTTTTTTCCTGCATTCTCTGTTCCCACTTTCTAAGACTCCTAGGGGTTGGATATTGTACCTGAAGACCAGCAGCATGGGCATCAGCTGGGAACTTGCTGGAAATGTAGATCCCTAGGCCTTACCCCAGACCTACTGAATCAGAATTTGTATTTTACCAAGATCCTTGGATGACATGGGTGCACATTACATTTGGAGATGTGCTGGTTTAATTCACTCTCGCTTTGTATTTGATTTAAATAATTAGGGTTGCACTCCTGAAGAACTGCCACTTGTCACATTGGTCCCCAGAGCCATCCTCTCATTTCTCTGGGCTTACAAATCAGGTGTCCTTCCTGAGATGAGAAACTTTCTAAGTCCCAAGGGATCTCCCCCCTTTGTGTATTTGTTCCTGTAGCGTATGTTCAGTCTTTTATTTTTTCACTAACTTCTTTCGTAACACCTTTAAATAGAAGCAGGTATTCCCAACTTGAAAAAGCTTCACTTGACCCTTTTGCCTCTTTCAGCTATCATCTCATTTCTCAATTGGTTGTTTCTGCCAAATTCCTTGAATTCATGAAAAACAGGTTCTACTTCTGTTTCTTTATATACCTCTTTTCCTTAACCCCTTGAAGTCTGGCTTTTGACTCACTGCCCTTAAAAACTTTTCTGAAAGATCTTCTCTGGGCCTTTCAGTGGCACTGGCTGTGGCTGACCGCCATGGCCTTTCTGGATTGTTCTATTCGCTTGACTTTCATGACACCTTCGTGTCGCCTTATCCTACTGAAGAAACAGTGGGAATATCCTCACCTGGGATGATTTCCCTCTCCTGTTCTTCCCTAAATGCTCAGTTCAAATCTGGCCACTTCTGTAAGTCTTTCCTAACTTCTGTTCCATGTCAATCTACTGAATCCACCCACTTCCTGACCAAGACCCTCCTTCCAGTGCACATATACATAAATCCAAGACAAAGTTTAAAATAATAAAATTATTGCAACATGTTCTTCATCTCGCCAACCAGATTAAAATCCACTATAGGCAAGGACGAAGTCTAGTGCCTCTGTGAACAATTGCTTTGGTTGCTTCCACTCCCCAAGGGCAGCTGGGCAAGGGGCTGCAACCCCCCCCCAAAAGGAACACCTTTTCTTCATTTTCACAGGGATACTGTCCACCTTCAAAATCATGTGCCTGGGGGCTACATCTGCCAAAGGAGACATTTGCTTCGAATTCACTCAAAGGTGTTGCATGGGCTTGCAGCATCCCAGTATGGTCTTCCATGTCTTCTATGTTTTCTCTAGTATTTATGCCGGTTTGGGGGCATCTTGGCAGTGTGACTGCCTTCATGTCTGAAAAACCCACCCCTCTCCTTTCATACTCATGACATGAAAATATTTCAGAGATGACTGCTTAGGGCCAGGGTGGGGAGGCATCCTGGGGGCTTGAGAGGACAAAACTCACTCTTCGAGTGAGAATGAAGCCCCTGGCTGTCCACAGACCAGTTCGCAGTCCTTCTGGAAAGCTGAAGGGCTTCTTTGCTTCCCTTGTCTGAAGCCTCAGCCTGCACAGCATTTATACCAGACCTGCTGCTCCCAGGATGTGCTGCAAGCCAGCAGGGGTATATAGGAGTAGGGGGGAGGAGGGGCAGGAGATGGCAGGCTCCACCCACTGCTTACCCAGCATTCACATCTCAGTGAATGGCACCTCCACTCCCCCTCATGCTCTGGTCAGATCCTGAGGGCAACCCTTGGCATCTCCCTCTCTCATCCTCCACATTCCATCCCCCACCGAGTCTGTGTACCCACCTCCCAGATAGACCCGACGTCTGCACTCTTCTCCATTCCTTCCTCTGCTACTGTCCTGGTCTGGCCTCCAAGTCCAGCCTGGATCTCTACCATGGCCCCCTAACTGCCTGCCTCCACTGCCACCCCTCAAGTCCACCCTGCACACACAGGGAAGCCAGGATGGTTTATTAAAAGTAAGTCGCATAATGATTCTCCTGCTTCAAAGCCTTCAAACATTCGATGCTATTCAGAAATGATTATTCAGCTTTTAGGGATAATATTGTATTTTGGTTATTTTTTTTTCCCCAAAGAGAGTGCTTCTCTTTTAGAGGTTACATATTGCAATATTTCTATGCGAAGTGATGTGAGGTGCGGGGTTCTCTCCAAAATAATACCAGGAGGACCAGGAAAGTGAGCTTGGTCACGATGAAACTGGGTACACAGAGTTTCACTGTCCTGTTCTACCTTTGCATGCCTTTGAAAAATTTTATAATGAAAAAGTTAAAAAACAAATGGTGAGGATGCTTTATTACTCTAAGTTTACAAAATAAACTTGTAGAGGAAGTCCATTACTCATAAAATTAAAAACAAAAGAACAAAACAAAAAACAAAAAAACAAAAGCATCCTCACCATGGCCTGCGAGTTCCAGCCTGAACCTGACCTGCCAATGGTTCTGGCCTCAAGTCTCCTAGCATCCCCCCACCCCTTACCCCTCCCTCGAAGCTCCCCCAGTGCCCTCAGTCCCCTTCCTGCTAACCCTCAGGCCTCAATTTAAAAGCAGTCTTTCAGAAATACCCTTTCCAGGGCTCCAACTTAAATTTAACCTCCCTAATTTACTTTATCACTGCACCCTGTAATTTTGCATTTTTTCCCTGACCACAACTTTTGGTCTGGCGTCCCTACGAGGTCTTACGTTTCATGAGGGCCAAGTTCATGGATGTTTTGTCCACTTGTGTGTACAGCAACGCCCAGCACAATGAAATGAGGTGGCCACCACACCCTCGGTCCCCTTCTGAAGAAATCTGCCTTCGGCAACTAAAACGATAATTAAAACGAAGAATAAACTGCCAAGGAATCAGGAACCACGTGTCCGCTATGCCAGATACATAAATGTGAATACCTTTTCACATTATTTTTAGTAATCATATATCTTTTATTAAGGAATACAAATTTAGAGGAAAGTTCATCGTCTCCTGTGTCTCCCTCCTTAGGCCCACCCCTTTCCTTCCCCCTAAGTAACTACTACAATGACTTCGGTCACTCACTGCATATTTTTAATATTTTTATTACAAATATGTGCCTCCATAAACAATACATGGTATTGTTTTATGTGTTTTTAAAAATGCATGTAAATGGCATAATATGCTACATAATGTTGTCCAACTTAAGCTTTCCATTCAACGTTGTCATATATATGTGCGTCTGCATGCATATTATATACATTAGTTCCTACATTGTAACTGTTAGATAGCAATCCACCATATGAATACATCACCATTGATTTATTCATTCCGTTAATGAGGTGCACCTGGCTTGTCTCCAATTTTATCTCCGACAAAAATGCTGGAAAGGATGCACTTGAACCTGTGTATCCCTATGTACTCGCCCTTCAGCCCCATGGGGCTGGCTCAAAGAAATGAGAGAGAACTGGCCAGGTTGGAAGAAAATGGGAATTCTCACGTACGGCTGCAGATGGGAATGGAAGTTGATATCATCGTTTTAGGGCAATTTGGCAACATCTACCGAGGATGAAAACGCTCAACCCCGTAGCCCGACAATTCCGTCTTGCTAATAAATCCTTACCACCAAAGGTAAACCGTGGATATCTTTTCTACTCAACGGAGAGCATAAGATAGACACCATTCCTCCACGATTTAACGTTTGCAACGCATTTGCACGTATTTTGTTCGACGCGACATTCACAGGCGTGGGAAAGGGGGATTGGCCCCGTATTATCAAGGAGCGTGAGGACAGATGCAGGAGCACATAGCTATGGTTGGGTGCTCGGATCCACTCTCCCTTGTCGGATTTTTTTCGCCCGGGTTTGCCTCGTGCGGTTTCTATTGCCCCACACCGTCTCACTGTTTGGGTGCTTCTATGGAGAAATTTAACAAGCTCCGGGCTCCTCGCAGTGGGTGCTGGTGGTGCCCCAACCACATGCCCTTCACGGAGCCTTGTCTTCATGCCTCAAGAGCTGTAAGCGTTGGCTGCTAACAGTTCACAGCTGTCCCTTCTTCAGAGAATTGCCCACAGCCATCTGGCGCGGCCTCACTTGGAGATGCCTGGAAATTTTCTTCCATCCCTCTGGGGTGGGAGGGGGGTTCCCTTGGCCAATGGCTAGCCATACAGGTGAGCGAAGCCGGGCCTCGTTGTCCCCAATCCTATGGTACTATTTGTGTTCTAGGGCTTCCTGTGGGATCAGGCTGGGATCCCAACTGGGCCTCGCTTCTTCCTCTGCCTAATTTTGCTCTTCTCACTTCCTTCCTCCTGAGAGCCTTCCTTCCAGAAATCACTTGCACAAGAATCCTGTCGCGGGCTCTGCTTCTGGTGCGATGTGTCTCAGCCTCCGAGTGTAGACTGCTGGGCTCCACCTCCGGAGTTTCCGTTTCAGTTGATCGGGGGTGGGGCCCAAGAACTTGTTCTCTAATGAATTCCCAGGTGACGCCACTGCTGCTCGTCCAGGGACGACACTTTGAGAACCACTGTTCCAGGGGACCTGACCTAAGACAGATGGTGCCGGGAGAAGCGAATCTAAGGATGGGTTCTGGAGCTGGATGACCTCCTGGTCATGAGGACCCCAACATGGGGCGGTAGTGGGGGCGGGGATTAACAGTTCCTAGCATGTGGTATAATTTCTGCGACAGCTTACGGTTAGAAGGGGATGGGCCAGCTTCTGTGGTATTTCTGATATTAGAACAGCACAGCAGAGAGTAATTACAAGGGTTGTGCGATTGAGAGGCTGTTTCTGAGAGCCGTCGGTGCATCAGAGAGAGAGAAAATAACTAACCAAGTTCAGAGCCAATCACCAATTGGCTAATCACCAATTCAGAGCCACGTGTGAAGGTCATGGGACCTCTTTGTCAGTGAGGTCCTTATCTCCTGTAGCTGAAAGGTGGGCCATGCTGAGACCCAGTCTCGGTATCTACTCTTAGGAGGTGCAGAAAAGTTTGGATTCTCAGCCTCAGCAAGTCTCCTATGCCAAAGTCAGGGCCCTGAACAGGATGGGACAGGGTCTGAGATCCAGGACTCTGATACTCATGGGGCGGTCGAAGTCCCCCGAGCCCCCAGGCACCTGCAGAAGTGACCCAGTCCCCCTTGTTAGAAGATAGTCCATTAGCTCAGGCAACTGTATACCAGGAAAGGGGAGTATTCAGGTCTTCCTAGGGCTGGAAACAAGGGGACAGTGATACCAAGTGACCCAAAGGACTTCCCTGGCTTCCCTGTTAGAGGCATATGGGGGCGAAGGCTATAAGTGCAATTCTGGCCCAGGGTCATCTCACAGTGACTCCACCAGGTTCATGGACCCAGCCGGTGGTCATTTTCACGAACCCATAATCAAAACTAACATACTTAGCAGCTGGCAGAATCCTCACCTCATTCCTCGGCCTGCGGAATGCGTGCTATCGTGGTGGGAAACAGCTATGCTGGTGGACAAGGCCAAGTGGAAGTCTTTGAAACTGACCGCCCCACCCTCACTCAACCCAGGCGGCGAATCAAAAACTCTGTTGCACACTGAGAAGGATGGCAGAGATCAGTGCCTCAGAGACTTGCCGGGTGCAGGGTGGTAGTTCCCATCCCATTCGTGTTGTCTGAGCCCCGCAAAACCTGATGGACCAGGGCAGGTGACGGGGGACTTCCAGAAACCGAAGCAGGCCCCAACTGTGGCCGCTATGTTTAATGCAGTGTCTTTAAGAGATCAAACCGCCCAGCTTCTGGTCTATGATACACAGCTACTGATCTGGCAACTGCATTCTTTCATACCCCTCTAGAAAGAGGATTTGGAACCGTTCGCATTCCTAGGAGACAGACCGCAGTAAGCACGGACGGTCTTGGCCCAGGGCTATGCGGGGTCTCCTGCTGTACCTCCAGGGGATCTGGGGGTCTGGGTGGTCTGCCAACATTACCCTGGTCACTGTGGGGTTGGCGTCCTGTCAGTTGGACCGCACAAGCAAGAAGGGGCAGGTGCTTTAGACACCCCGGTAGCACCCCCGTTCCCTAGAGGGTAGGAGATAACGCGGCAAAAGTTCAGGAGTCTGCAAGGTCAGTGAAGATCTTAGGAGCCTAGTGATCTGGGACGTGCTAGGAAATTCCTTCCGAAGTAAAGAAAAAATAATGCTGCGCCCGGGGCCTCCTTCCACACGCAGTACCATCCTGAAGCTAGAAGACTGATAGAGCAGGGGGAGGATCCCTTAAAAGGCAGCTGAGGGGGCGCCTGGGCGGTCAGTTGGTTAAGCATCCGACTCCGGCCTAGGTCACGATCTCACGGTTCATGGGTTCGAGCCCCGGGTTGGGCTCTGTGCTGACAGCTCCAAGCCTGCTTTACATTCTTGTGTCTCCCTCTCTCTCTCTCTCTCTCTCTCTCTCTCTCTGCCCCTCCCCCACTCACGCTCTGTGCGTCTCTCTGTCTCTCTCTCTCTGAAAAATAAATAAACATTAAAATATTATATATAAAAAGAAAGGCAGCGCAGATCCAAGCGCACATTTGAGATGACATCCCGCGGGATGTGACATGTACCTCACACCGTGCATCATCACATGTCGCCTCTCTGGTAGACAGAACACACGGGCTCAGAAGCCGTGGGTGCAAGCAGGTGTTATTACAGTCACCGTGGCTCCCAGAGACTCGTTTGGGTGACTTCCCAGGCCCCGCATCCTTACAACCGTGAGCCTAGAGTACGGCTCCCACAGGGAGGGGGATGGCCGGGGGGGGGGGCACAGGGAACTCTCGACATGTAAAACTCTGGGGCTCTTCCTCCCACCAGGGCAGCAAGGAAAGGACGGGGTTTCCCTCCTCGTCATCACGAAGGGAGCTGTTGCGTAACGGAGGCAGGAGGGAGCAGACCGACACCTAGGTGACCAGCAGGGGCGGCTCTTGGGACTCTCGTGCATATTTTTAATTGAAAGCGGGCAAACCCAATCGTGGCCTAATAAGCATGGCATCCAAGGGCTCCAAGCCCCCGGGGGGCGAGCCAGCGAAACGGGCTGCGGTGGGTAAGGGAGGGTGGGTGCCCGAGGAGGGGGATGGTGCGCGTTCGTTGTGGCTTTGGGACTGCTTGCAACAGCAAGGACGTGTCCCGCTAACCTTCTTCTTTACAGTTTCCCCAGAAATTGTGACCGAGCGGAATTCTGGAGAAGCCGACCTAGATAGAGTGAACTCAGTGTGAGAAGCAGCCGAGACTGCTGGTGTCCTGCCCCGAATCCTTTTCACCAGGAAGGTGCACCGGTTCCCCAGTTGGGCACTGAGCGCTACAGGTCACGGCTGCATCCTGGTCCAGAAAATTGACCTTGAGAAGGACCTTAAGACCTCGGCTATCAGGAATTGCCTTGTCTGGAGATCCTTGTCGGGCGGGTCATAAACACTCCCCCCCCGCCCCCCGGCAGAGGAAGGCTTCGCCCAACAACGCTGATATCGGGGCACAAAAGCCTGACTCCCTTGCCTCAAGAAGGGCCAGCCCCGTGGTGTCATTCATGCTCCAGAGGACCTCGTGGGATCAGTCGGAGGTTGGACTTCAGCTCAGGTCATGACCTCCCAACTGGTGGGTTCAAGCCCCGTTTTAGGCTCCGTGCTGACAGTGAAGAGTCTGCTTGGGATTCTCTGTCCCTCTCTCTCTGCCCCTCCCCCACTCACGTGCGCGCGAGTGTGCACAGGCACGCGCACCGCGAGCGAGCATGCATGGTCCCTCTCTCTTTCTCTTTCTCTCTCTCAAAGATTATTTATAAACATTGCAAAAAAAAAAGAGAGAGAGAAAGTGTATCTCAGGGTTTAACTAGCAGGAAAATATACAGAAAAAAAGTGAATCTCTCCCATTATTTACATTCACCCTGCCTTTCTAGGGAGCCTTGCTGATGGCCGTTGGGTGATGTCTCCGTTTTGCCGCCTTGTCGTGCATGTGTGTGCATGGATGTGGGTGTAGGCACTTTAAGGTAATCTGGTAATTTTTTTAGGGCACTATAAGGTATAAACCCATTCTATACATATTTTTCTGTGACTTGTCTCATTTGATGGTATGTCTCAGGAATTTTTCCAGGACAATACCTCTATGTCTCTCTCTCTTTTTTTTTGAAATGGATGTATAGCATTGCATAGTACCCATATACCATAATTTATTGAATTACTCCCCCATGAGAAGGCAGAGCAACATTAAAGATTTCGAGTTGAAGGTATTTAACCGAAGGAATTGGTTACAAAGGTGTTTGGGGGGTTAAAATGAGCAGAAGGGGACAGCGAGGTAACACAGCTATTAATGTGTGCCTGGGGCTGAGGTCAGGGTACTGCGGTCCCAGTGGGAAACAGCAGCCCCTTCCTAGGAGCTGGGGGGGGGGAACCCAAGGAAAAAGGGAGTGGAGTTGCCCTAACTTAGGACTTCCAGAAGGTGAGTGGGCATGCCCAGCACTCTACCTTTTTCATTTAATGAAACCGCAAATAAAAAAAATAGCTTCTCTTTATTTGCATTTTTCTGATTCCCAGTTAATAGTGAATAGTTACAAAAAATTCTCATTAGTCATTTTCTTGTTCTGAGTTACTTGCATCTTTCCTCCTATTTTATTTTTTTAGTGTTTATTTATTTATTTTGAGAGGGAGAGAGAGAGAGAGAGAGAGAGAGAGAGAGAGAGAGAGAAGGGGAGAGAGAATCCCAAGCAGGCTCCTTGCCCCACTCAGGGCTCGATCCCACAAACCATGAGATCATGACCTGAGCTGAAATCAAGAGTCGGACGCTTGAGTGACTGAACTCCCCAGGCGTCCCTGGGTTTTTTTGTTTTTAAGCATTTTTTAGGCTACATCTTTTTTTCCCTTTATGACTAGTCGGTTCTATGTTTTTTCCTTAGGAAAACTTTCTCTACCATGAGAACGGTTTTTGTTTTGTTTTATTTTTGTTTTAAATTTTTTATGTTTATTTTTGAGAGAGACAGAGAACAGTGTGAACAGGGGAGGGGCAGAGAGAGAGGGAGACACAGAATGTGAAGCAGGCCCCAGGCTCTGAGCTGTCAGCAGAAAGCGTGACATGGAGCTCGAACCCATGAACCCGGAGATCATGACCTGAGCCGAAGTCGGACGCCCAACCAACTGAGCCACCCAGGTGCCTCTGTTTTGTTTTGTTTTGTTTTATTTATTTATTTATTTATTTTAAATTTTTTTTTTTCAACGTTTATTTATTTTTGGGACAGAGAGAGACAGAGCATGAACGGGGGAGGGGCAGAGAGAGAGGGAGACACAGAATCGGAAACAGGCTCCAGGCTCCGAGCCATCAGCCCAGAGCCCGACGCGGGGCTCGAACTCACGGACCGCGAGATCGTGACCTGGCTGAAGTTGGACACTTAACCGACTGCGCCACCCAGGCGCCCCTTGTTTTGTTTTAAATAACGGCCTTAATCTAACACTTTTTTGAAAGGGTAGATTTTGTTTATGTTTCGATCTTTAAATTATTTTGAGTTTATTTTGTGTAAGGTATGATTCAGGGCCCAACTCCCCTGTCCTGAAGGGCACGGACATCACTGATGGCCTATACTGGCCTTTTCCTGAGGCGATGTCGCCGAAACCTTAAACTAAATCACCTTGTGTAACGTATCTGTTTGTGTATAAGTGTATCTGTTTTGGGCCTCTATTCTGTGCGTTTGGTCTGCTTGTCTATTCTTGCATTATTACTCAGTTATCTTAACAAATGCCCGTGGTATATGTTTTTCCACCTAATAGGGCAGGACCCTACTCACTCTGCTTTTCTAAAAATTTCTCAGCTATTTTCGGGCATTTCTTTTTCCATATGTATTTTAGAACCAACTCGTCAAGTTAAAAGATCTCTTGTCTGGATTTTAATTGCAATAACATTACATTTATATAATGGTATAAAGAGAATTAATGTATTTTCAAGGCTGAATCTTCCAAAGAACATGTCCTTCGGTGAAGTGTTGCCATATTCTTCATAATTTCTTTATTAGGTTTGTCTGGGTCTTTTATAGTTTCCATCGTGATTCAGTATGGCATCCGTGTTATTTGCTAGTTGGTTATTGCTGGTGAAGAGAAAAGCTATTGGATTTTGTATGTCGACTTTAAATTCAACTTAATTTTATTTGTTCTAATAGCTTTTCGGTTGATTCCCTGGCATTCTCTGGGCTGGTAATCATATTGTGTGCAAATAGTGACAGCTGGGTCTCTCCTGGACCAATATGTAAACATGATTTTGTTTAATTTCCTCATCGTGCCAGCCTGTACCTCCCCGGCGGTGTTAAATGGTAGGAACGATAGCATTTAAACTTCCCATGAAAGTGTGTTTAGTGGGAATGGTTTTTGTATATAAGTATCGAGTGCGATATTTGTGGTTGTTTTGCTGTAGCGTGAAGGAAACTTTACTAGGTTGAAAAACGTTTTTTCTGTCCCATAAATCTTTTATTACTGAGACGGTTTAATGTCGGTAAAAGACTCGATGGTAATAGGAGAGGTCTGCCTGATAAACCGGCAGATAAGCCCAAACTTTCCCTCCCGGTGGCCATGTGAGCCCCAGATGACCCCAGATACAAGGTTGATTGATGTTTCCTCTTGAGAATGGGGGGAAGGGCAGGGAAATGACCACCACCTCCCCCGCCCCGCCGCCGCCCACCACAGCCTTGAATCCTGCAAAAATAAAAACCTTGTTGTGAGGGCCAACGCTTTTCTTTTTTTAATGAGGCAAATTGTTGGATGTTATCAAATCTCTCTTTAATACCCGCTGAAATAACCAGAATGATTTTTACATTTATTCACGTAAAACTGACATTAATATAGGGACGCCTGGGTGGCTCAGTCGGTTGAGCGTCCGACTTCAGCTCAGATCATGATCTCGCAGTTCGTGAGTTCTAGCCCCGCGTGGGGCTCTGTGCTGACAGCTCAGAGCCTGAAGCCTGCTTTGGATTCTGTGTCTCCCTCTCTCTGCCCCTTTCCTGCTCATGCTCTGTCTCTCTCTGTCTCTCAGAAAATGAATAAATGTTAAAAAAATTTTTTTTAATGACATTAATATATTTTCTAATATCAAACCATCCTTTCATTCCTGAAACAAATTAAACTTAAGTATAATATGTATTTTAATGTACTGATGAATTAGATTATTTTTTTTTTTTTTGCCTTGGATTTTTAATAACAAAATGAGCTTGTAGGCATTTCTTGATTTCTGTGCTACTCTGGGTTCGGTCTCTGTGTCCTGCCATTTCAGAGAATTCAGTAGAGACATCTGCAGTTCTTTCTCTGCTCCTGAATAATTTCTCCATCACAGGAGTCAACCGTTCCTTGAAGGTTTCCTAGAGCTCTCCTATCAGTTCCTTAGGACTATGACCTTGGGACAGTCATGTAATGGTAGGAGCGATATCGGCTTCCATCACCCACCCTTCCCCTGCTTTGTTCTGTATCTCAGGGAGCTGCATTACCAGGCTCCGTTGCCCTCTGGCTTCCCAGTAGGTTGGCCAATGGGAGGCAGTGGTTGAAAAATGGAAGAAGGAAAGTGGGGAGAAACATGGGGGTTCCCTCCCCCACCTTGCTTTGGGTAACATTTCTGATAGCAGCAGCAGCTCCTTGGTGGCGTCAGGCACTGTCCTCAGCACCCTCACTCCTCGCTCAGCAGATCCAGCTCCTACCAGACTGGCCCCTGCTACAGCTACCCTTTCCCTTCGTGCTGCCAGCTTCCTCCTGTTGCTGGGCAACCCTGTAAGGTTTCCCAGCTCTTCCATCACCTATGCTACCAATTCCTTGTATTAAATTCCTCATTGAGAAAGACCTAGCAGGATTTCTATATCCTATCCAGCTCCTGACTCATACAGATGTTGATTTGCTGCCTCTTCTTTAACCAATTTTGATCATATACCTTTTTTTATTTTTTTAAGTTTATTTATTTTGAGAGAGACAGAGTGTGAGCGAGGGAGGGACAGAGAAGGAGAATCTCAAGCACACGACAAGCTAACAGCACAGACCCCTATGAGGGGTTCGAACTCATGAAACCATGAGATCAGGACCTGAGCTGAAATCAAAAGTCGGGCACAACTGACTGAGCCGCCCAGGCGCCCCAATCGTCTACCTTTCTTAAAGGAGTCATCGATTTCATGTCAATTTTCAAACTTGTTGGAATAAAGGTGTACAGGTGTCTACTCTTCTCTTACAATTTTTAAAAATTATTCCACTTCAGTCGTTATGTTCCCATTTCTGTTTCTAAAGTTGGATATTGTGTGTGTGTTTATTTTGTGATCAAACTTGTCAGATGTTACTCTATCATATATTTAGTATTTTGTTGACTATGTTACATAAATACTGATTTAATCTTCATATCGACTTCACAAAAGAGGTTTATATATCAGGAAATGGCAGCAGAAAATCATTCCTTTCTTTGCCGGAGACCACACACCTACTAAATGGTATAGAATTGATGCTCGAACTCAGATCTATCTAAATTCAAAACCTGTACTTTCCTCATCGCATCGGAGAGCCTGAGCGCTATGGGTGAGATTAAAAGGATCATCGTAAACAGGCTTGACATTTTCTACAAAGAACATGAATTTCTTTCATAATTGGGAAAAAAGTTAATTAAGCCTAAACAAATAATTATAATAACAATAGCCCTGAAAGGAGAGGAAATGTCACAGCACAGTGACCTAAAAGCTTTGGAATGCTTACAAAGGAAGATGCATTCTGGACAACTGGTCACCTCAATCCCGCTTTACCCCGGGTCTGGCAACTGCTTAGCTCTTGGCCTCTGCTTCCCCACCAGAGTAGAAGCAGAAGTTTTCCCAAAAGGTGAAGGTCATGCTAATCATTCTGATCGGTGCTTCTCTGGGCACTGTCCAATGAAACATGCTTTGGGGAGATGACCACCTTGTCACGCCCATCACAGATCATATGGTTTGGAAATTCTACTCTGCTCTTTCTTAAGGACGTGGCCTGAGCGGTTGGGGTCACAGAAGCTGAGATTCTCTATGGAGACTGGGCTGATCCCCAGTGGTGTCCGTTGCCCGTTCTCCTTGGCCAGGGCGTCCAGAGAAGGATCATTTTCTCTTCCTCCTTCCTCTTCAGCCCTGAATTCAGCTTCTGATGGCAGAGGGGCCCCTGAAACCTCCTAAAATAGCCCTCCTGCTGGAGAGAAGTTATGCAATGCACACCACAGCACGCATATTGATTTCTATTTGGGGTTCTTATCAAGATTTATTTTTCATCCCTTCAGGTAAATAGTGACCTTGGACTTGCCGCCTCCCATATTTGCAGCCTGGGTCAATGAATCTTGGTATTGACCTCGGGGGCCATCAATAGCTGCTTATTGTTGAGATATTTCAATGTCAATAAGTGGCCCCATGGAAGTGGGAGGGGGGCTGCCCAGCAAACCCAGCAGCTAAAAAACCAATCCCTTTTCTCCCAGTTGTCATCTTGGCACAGAAGGGGTTGGCTCTAAAATTGATTAACTTTTCTGCAGGGAGTTGGGAAAACAAACTCCCCAACATAGCCTGAATCCTACAAAGGGAACTTTCTCAGAATTGCTATCCATTATTATGAAAGGAGAGAAACACCCATGTGTGTTTTATCTTCTCTCTCTCTCTCTCTCTCTCTCACACACACACACACACACCCCACACACACAGTGACACACTCAGTGCCATAAGATCTAAAACACTTTGGAAAGAGATGCCTGGTGACTCAAACAGCTGCTAGTGACTAAGCTCATCCTGTCCTGCACGTACAAAACCAATTCACCCACGCGGGCTTACACAACTGGAGAGTAGGCAGGCTGGTATCGTGGAAACAGCCCCTGCTTTGGCATCTGACACTCCTAGAAGTAAATCTGGTTTTGTTACTGACAGGTTTCAGCTTCTTCATCCATACAATGGGAATACTACCTGCCTTTTTTGTGCAGATCAGAGATTCTGTCCGTGCATGGTGACTGCCTGGCTCCTACCCGGTAGGTGTTCCATAAACCCTAGTTCCTCTCATTTTGTTATGCTCATTCTTGCTAGGTTGGGTCAGGAGGGGTCAGGACTCTCCAAGGAACTCCCAACTCTCATTTCTAGACACTCGCTACTCCATTCTTATTCCCAGGAAGACAAAAAAATGAACACGTGGCTGGACTCTCCTACTGTCAAATCATATGTTTCTCTGTCTCAACTGGCTATGCTCTCAGCTAGTGGCCAGTTCTTTGTCCACCTTAGTGTGTTTGGCCTGGCTCAGAGGCTCCATGGGGAGCAGGGCTGAGCCTGTGAAGAGGTCTCTGGACCCAGCGTAGGGGCAGGTACCATCCGTGCCCTCCGCTGAGCAGCCCTGATTCTACTCCCTCTTGTATGCATGTTGTGGCTCATCATCCCTACCCACTTCCTTTCTCTTCCCTTCTTTCTGCCTTGTCACCTGAAAATTCCCAACAGCCTGATGATGGAAATTTCCCAGTGTCTTTCTCCTCAGGTCATGCCCTGCCCAGAGTGGACTTGGACTACGAGGTGGCCTTGGTAATGACAGAGAAAGGAGGGCATGAAGGTGACCTTCTAGACAGAGTGGTAACTTACCCTGGCAGGACTTGCTCTGGTGGCAACAGATTGATGCTTAGACTGAGGTGGGCAGAGGAAGCCAGGGAAAAGAAGAAACTCAGTGCAGGTACTTTGCCAACAGGCTTTCCCTAAGCACTCAAAAGCGGCAGGCATCGACATCCCCGATCTACAGATGAAGAAACAGAGGCCCAGAGAGTTTAAGAGATGAGAGATTGGAACTCAGGTTTGTTTGAGTCCAAATCCCATGCATAACTGAGCAGTTGTGTCCAAAGGCAGAATTCTGGGGGTGCAGGAGACATAGGGGGATTTGGTTCAAGGGTTAGAATAGATGCCCTTGGTGCTCTTATCCTTCCCTGGATCTGAAGTTCTAAGAATAGAAATAGGAAATGCCTGCCTTGCTGAAGACCATTCCTGGCACAGCATCCCACCTTCAAAGCCTGGTTTCCTTTTCAGAGTGGATTTTGCTGTCCACGGGCCGGTGGCATTGGGCACGTGCCAAAATCCTTCCCCTATTGCCATCTCTGGACACTGGTTCGTGCTGCCAAAAATTTAATCTTTAAAGCAAACACCACAAACTCAGAATATT
This sequence comes from Lynx rufus, assembly GCF_022079265.1. Classification (NCBI taxonomy): domain Eukaryota; kingdom Metazoa; phylum Chordata; class Mammalia; order Carnivora; family Felidae; genus Lynx; species Lynx rufus. Next base: position 31,087,565 of record NW_025814832.1, on the reverse strand, counting down.
CAGACTGAATTACAAATTTTCACATGCCAATCAATACTTGCCCCCCCCCAACTCCCTTCCCCAGCCAAGCAGAAAGTAAAAGATCACATGTGAGCAGGTGGTAACCATATCTTACGTTGATGTAGCTTCAGAACAGAAATAAGGGAGTGTATTTATATTTATTTATTTGTCCATGAATCCACAAGTATGTATTTTGTGCTTACCATGGGTCAGACAGGGCACTAGGACCTAGACCTGGACACAAAAGATACAAATTCATGTGTTAGTTGTTCCAATAAGCACATGTTGGTTTAGTAATTAGTGTATCTTTGTGTGTGTGTGTGTGTGTGTGTGTGTGTGTGTGTGTGTAATTTATTAACCACAGGATTCTTGCCCTCAAGGAACTCAAACTTCAGCAGAGAAGACAGACATGCAAACAATTATGTTATAGTAAGAAAAATAGCATTAATGTAGGCAGGATCAAAGAACAGAGGAGACTAGAATAAGAAGTGCCCAAGGCTACTGGGGAAGTTGGCAAAGACTTCAAGGAGGAAGAGGTGAAGGCCGAGGGAGCATTTCCAGACAGACAAGGAGCTGCCCAGGAAGCAGGAACGTTCATTCATTCAAGAATGATTTCTTAAGACATCTGCTTCTGGTTAGCAAGGTGTTTCTACATTAGTTAGGATGTAGAAAGTTTTAAGAGACCCCCTCCCTCTACTTTTTTATCCTAAAAATGAGAACAAGCTGGAGGAAAGACATAATCACATCTTTTAAAACCCAGCAGAGAGCTGAGGACACAAATTCCAGAAATTTACAAGTCCTTCCTAGGATAGAAGAGACCCATGACTGTGGAGGAGGAAGGCTAAACCCACAACAGACAGTGGTATAAAGAATCAGGCCAAACTTTGATAACTTTTAATAGGCATGTAGCGACTAACATGGCAGATCTGTATCCCATGGAGCCCAGTCACACCTTCCAATCCTTTCCCAAGAGTATGGAGGTGGCTGAAGGCAGGTCAGGAGAGCTGAGAGATGACATCAATGTGCACCAAGCCTTCACCAAGTGCAAGACAGCATCCAGACAAAGTATATGAGTAGGGAAGCAAGGTGGAGAGAGATCATTTAAGGAAGAAAGCCAGGTGTGGAGGTGAATAGCAAAAGAATTCCCAAGTGAACCCAAAGCATCTGGGCTCTGAAACAGAGAGATTGCCTGTGCTTCAGAAGACTTGCCAGTATTCAGATCCCAAGCTTCAGGGAAAAGTCTATTCAACCCTCTAAACATCTGAAGTCAGTAGTGGATCGGTGGTAACTAAAGACACAACGAAGCCCAGACTCAACTTGACTCAACCACAAATTAAGCTGACTCAGCTTCCCACTTTACTGAGTAATTATTATGTACTTTAGTCTCTACTGTTCTTTTATATACAATGTCTGAAATATAATAAAAAATTACAAAACACTTGACAAAGCAGAAAAATGTCACCTATAATCAAAATGGGAAAAAAAGTTGTTGAAGCAAAACCAAAGATATTCCAGATGTCGCAATGAGCAAACAAGAATTTTAAAATAACAATTTAAAATATTTTAATGGATCCAGTGTGAGAGGTGAGTGACATATGTGAACAGATGGCAAATTTCAACATCGAAGTATAAAAAAGAACCAAATGGTTATTCTAAAACTGAAAACTCCTGAGTCAGAAATAAAGAATTTACTAAATGGGCTTAATATCAGACTGAATGTTACAAAAGAAATAATCAGTGAACTTGAAGACAAGTCAATAGAAATCATCTGATTAGGCGGAAAGAGAAAACTACAACAAATTGAACAGATCATCTGAGCCTATAGGGACAGTAGTAATGTGTATGTAATTAAAGTCCCAGAAGAAAGGGAGTAAAATGCAACTGAAGAAATATTTAGACAGATGTAGTAAAGAATATTCTAGAATTGGTCAAGGATGTCCACATGTCCAAAAAGTTTAACACTCTCCAATCAGCATAAATATTAAAAAAAACCCCACCCATACCTAGTCATATCACAGTTAACAACAAAACCCAAAGATACAGAGAAACTTTTAAAAAGCCACCAACTAAAAAATACATAACACATTAAGAATAATAACAATTAGGATAATGTGTGCCCTCTCATAAAAGAAATGGCAGACAGCAGACAATGGAGTGATGTATTTAAAGTGTTAAAAATAAAAACATAAAATCATCAATCTAGAATTTTGTGCCCACTGAAAGTGTTCTTCAAAAATACAAATGAACCAGAAACACTTTCAGATGACAAAACTGAGCAGCTTTTCTCCAGCAGGCCTGCACCACAAGAGATGCTGAAAGAAGTTTTTCAGACTGAAGGAAAGCATTCTGCATGGAAGCCTCTATCTGTGGGAAGAAGTGAAGAGTACAAAATGTGTAAACCTGAGGATAATTACAGATTATTTTCATATTTTGTGAAAAATAATCTTAAGGTTTCTGTAGGAGACTATGGATTAAAGTAAAAATTATAAAAACGTATTGTGGTTTTACACCTTACATCAAAGTACAATGTGTAAATGGCAAGAGTGCATTATAGCAGGTAGCCAGATTTTTATATTGTTTGTAAAGCAGCACAAAATGATTTCAAGGTAAACTATGTTAAGTTGAAGGTAAATATCATAATCTAGAGTAGCCACTAAAAACTAACGCGAAGAGGACTTGCCTTATTTATTTTTTAATTTTTTCATGATTATGTATTTTTGAGAGAGAGAGAGACAGAGTGTGAGTGGGGGAGGGGCAGAGAGCGAGCCACAGAATCTGAAGCAACTCTGGGTTCTGAGCTGTCAGCACAGAGCCCGGTGTGGGGCTCGAACTCATGGACCGTGAGATCATGACCTGAGCCAAAGTCAGATGCTTAATTGACTGAGCCACTCAGGGGCCCCAAAGAGGGATTACTTTACAAAAACAATAGAAGAGATAAAATGAAATGTTGAAAAAGATTCTAAAAAAGTAAGAAAGGAATGGAGAGTAGAAGAACAAGTAACAGGACAAATAGAAAGCAAATATTGAAAGTAGACTTAAATTCAGCTATATAATATTTTGTTCATTTTTTTTAAAGTGTATTTATTTATTTTGAGAGGGAGAGAGAAAGAGATGGCAAGAGCAGGGGAGGGGCAGATTGAGAGGGAGAGAGAGAGAGATTCCCAAGCAGGCTCCATACTGTCAGCATAGAGCCCAACTCCGGGCTCTAACTCACAAACTGTGAGATTGTGGCCTGAGCCAAAACCAAGAGTTGGATGCTCAATCAACCGAGCCACCCAGGTGCCCCTCAACCGTATAATAATTTTTAAAACCACAAACAGACCTAACTCTTAAGTTTAATGACAAGCATAGTCAAAATGGATAAAAGCAAGGTATGACTATGTGCTGTTTATAAGACAAACAACTTAAGGTCATGGACAAGTTGAGAAGAGTAAAAGCCATCCCAGTGCAAACACCAAGCATCAGAAAACTGGTGTGGCTAGAGATTATCAGACAAATTAGATTTAAAAATGAGGAGTTTTAGCAGTATTTTATTGCATTCATATTTTATCATAGTGATAAAAATATGAATTTGTCAAGAACACCCAACAGCCTTACATTTGTATGTAACTAATAACAGAACTTAAAAACACATAAAGCAAAAATCAACAGAACTAAGGAGGGAAGAGGCAAATATACAGTCATAGCCAATGATGTTAATGCTCCTTGATTAGTTAACACAATAAATAGACAAAACATGAGTAGTAGTCATATAGGATTTGAATAATACTATACTCACAATCAATATATAGTTGATATTTACACATCACGGCTACACTCAACAATTGTAGAATGCATGTGCTTTTCTAAATGTTTTTTTTTTTCAACGTTTATTTATTTTTGGGACAGAGAGAGACAGAGCATGAACGGGGGAGGGGCAGAGAGAGAGGGAGACACAGAATCGGAAACAGGCTCCAGGCTCTGAGCCATCAGCCCAGAGCCTGACGCGGGGCTCGAACTCACGGACCGCGAGATCGTGACCTGGCTGAAGTTGGACGCTTAACCGACTGCGCCACCCAGGCACCCCTGCATGTGCTTTTCAAACATACATGAATATTCACCAAGATTGGCCATGCACTTGATTTTTTAAAAAATGCCTAAAAGACTAAACAAATGAAATCTCACAGAGTATGTTCTGTAAACGTTACATAATCAGAGTACACTCAATAACAGGATTCAAGAAAATCTGCCAATACCTGGAATTTAAGCAGTATACTTCTAAATTATCCACTGGTCAAAGAGAAGAATCACAAAAGTAGTTAGAAATTATTTAAAATTGAATGTAAAACACAATAGATCAAAAGTCGTGAAGGAAGCTAATGCAGTATATTCAGGAAAATTTATAGCTTTAAATGTTCATAATAGAAAAGAAGAAAGATTTAAAATCCACTTCAACAATCTAGGAAAAAAGCAAAGTAAACCTCAAACTACAAGGTGGAAATGTTAAAAAAGCAGAAATCCATAATGTATAAAATGGAAAAACAGTAGGTGAAGCCAATAAGAATAACCAACAAAAAAGAAGTCGGTCTTTTGAAAGATTAATCAACCTGACAAACCCTGGCAATACTGTTACATTAAAAATAAGGTAGAAGAGACAAATTTCCAGTATCAGGAATTAAAGAGACATCATCACTACGGGTCCTATGGGCATTAAAAAGATTATAAGGTAATGATATAAAAGTTGTATACCAACAAATTCGACGACTTCAGTGAAATGGGGAAATTCCTTGAAAAACACAATCTGTTACAAGCAGACGTGGAAAATCTGAATAGCTTTATATCAGCGGTAGAAATTTAATTTGAAAAATAAGCTCTTCCTCAAAGAAAACAAATTTCTCAAAAGAGGATTTTGTTGGTGAATTCTCTTAAACTTTTAAGGCAGAAATAATACGAACCCTACTTGATGAGAGAACACTTCACAACTCACTCCCGGAGATTGGTGTATCCCTGATACCAAATTCTGAAAAGGCTTTTTTCAAGAAAAAAAAATTAAATATCACTACCCTTCATGAATTTAAGGGCAAAGATCCCTAGAAAATGGTACCAAATTCGGGGTGCCTGGGTGGCTCAGTCACTTAGGCTTCCAACTCGATTTTGACCCGGATCATGATCTCTCAGTTGTGAGATCAAGCCCTCTGTCGGGCCCATGCTGAGCATGGAGGAGCCTGCTTGGGAGTCTCTCTCTTCCTCTCTCTCTCTCTCTCTCTGCCCCTCCCTTGTTCGCACTTTCTCTCTATCAAAAAAAAATTTTTTTTAATTTTTTTTTTACATTTATTTATTTTTGATAGAGAGAGACGGAGCACAAGTGGGGAAGGGGCAGAGAGAGAAGGAGACACAGAATCCGAAGCAGGCTCCAGGCTCCAAGCTGTCAGCACAGAGCCCGATGTGGGGTTTGAACTCACAAACCGGGAGATCATTACCTGAGCCAAAGCTGGACGCCCAACCGACTGAGCCACTTAGGCGCCCCTTTAATTTTTTTTTAACGTTTATTATTGAGAGATGGAGAGACACAGAGCGTGAGCAGGGGCGGGGTAGAGAGAGGGGGAGACACAGAATCTGAAGCAGGCTCCAGGCTCTGAGCCGTCAGCACAGAGCCCGATGTGGGGCTCGAACTCACAAGCTGCGAGACCATGACCTGAGCCGCAGCCAGTCGCTTAACCAACTGAGCCACCCAGGCGCCCCCCCCCCGATTTTTTTAATTAAAGAAAATGCTATCAAATTCAATTCAGCAATACTTAAAAAGAATAATATATTGATGACCAAATAGGTTTATTCCAAGAATGCAAGACTGACTTCACATTTAAACATCAATTAGTGTAATTAATCATATAACAGAATAAAGAAGGAAAAAGCCTACTTCGTCATCTTAATAGATGCAGAAAAGCATTTGACAAAACATAACCATTATTCATAATAAAAATATGTCACTGTACTAAAAATAGAATGCACAACAAACATTTTCAACTTAATAATGGGCTCCTATGATTTACGACCTATCTATATAGGTTATATATTTATAGCGATAACCACCTGTACCTAAAAGTTAAATCATAGTTAATGGTGACCCCTAAGATTGACTGGAAAGAAGGCAAAGATGTCTATTCTTATCACTTCTATTCAGCCTTGTACTAGAAGCCTGGCCAGTATAATAAGGCAAGAAAATAAATAAAAGCTATAAAAATTGGAAAGAAAACAGAAAATTGTTATTTACAGATGATAGGATTGCCCACTTAGAAAATTCTTAGAATCAGCAACTGACTTTAGCAAGGTCGCAGGATATAAGGTGGATATACAAAATTCAATTCTATTCTATGTACCAGTGATAACAGAGAATAACATTTGAAAAACAAGATTTAAAAAAAAAAGAAAAAAGAAAAACAAGATTTAAAATAGCAGAGAGGGGAAAAAAATCAAATACCTAGGAATAAATTTAACAAAGGATGTATAAGACCTCTACACTGAAAACCCAACCCGTTTCTTAGAGACATTTAAAAAGACCTACTTACGTGGAAAGCTATACCCGGCTTACGGATTAGAAGAGTCAACATTTTTAAGATGGCCATTCTCCCCACCTTGATCTATGCATTGAGTACAACTCCAGTCAAATTCCCAACAGGTTTCTTGATAGAAATTGATAAGCTGCTTCTAAAATTTACATGAAAATAGGATTCAGAAGAGCAAAGACAGTCTTAAAAACAACAGCAAAGTTTTACTCAGGAAGCATAAAAACATAAATAAGAATGCTCAAAGCAGCCTATTTTTAGTAGCCAACAACTAGAAACAGTTCAAATGTCTATCAACAGGAGAGTAGATAATCAAATTATATAGTAACATCCATGTGATGAGATACAACTCGTTAATAAAAGAAATGAACTACATACTGATACACAGAATGACAGGGATAAATCTCACAGACAAGTGAGCAAATAAGGCCAGATAACACACTGTGTGATTCCATTTATACGATCCTTCGAGAGGAGGCGAAGCAAATCTATGGTGATAGGAATCAGAAAAACAGTTGCCTTTGGGTGAGGGTAGTATGGGTTGACCAGTAAGGAACTTCAAGGAAATTTCCGAGGTGACAAAATGTTCTCAGTTTTGATGAGGGTGGTGGCCGCATGAGTGTGTATGATTGTCAAACGCCATCGAGTTGTTCATTTCACTTTATGTAGCATAAGCATCACGATCAGAGAGGGGAGGGGAAAGAGGAGAGGAACTTAGGAAAAATCCCAACCAAATGCAGTACATGGACCTCGTTGGGAACCTGATTCACACTCACCAGCTGTAAAAGCACATTTTGGGGACAATCAAGAATGGATCATGACCTGGGTAAGAAAAAGGATTAAATAATTGCTGGGTATGAAAATGGGATTGTTATTTGCTAGAAATACGTACGGGTGTATCTAAGGGCACCCATGTCTGAGCTCTGCTCAGCAAAAGAGTGGATAGAGATTATGGAAAGTGAGACAGTAAAATGCCGATAATTGTTGAAGCTGAATGAAAGGTTCCACGCGCTCTGCCTTTGTGTCTGTTTCCGATTTTCCATAATAATGTTAAAATACAAAATTCAAATGAAAGAAATTAACCATAGGTCACATGACGTTTCTGTTCAAAATCTTCCAGCAGCTTTTCATCCATAATCTTCTCCATGTACATAGAAATCTATTAATAGGTCATAAAATCAATCCAGTGGGTCATGATCAGCATTTTGATTATATGAAATAGAACAAAATGGAACAGAAGAGAAAAGAAGAGAAACATACCAGAGAGCATACTATGTATAGTAAAGAGAAGAATCGATTCCTGAAACCTTCTGCTTGAGCGTATGCTTGTGCATGTGTGTGTGTGTGTGTGTGTGTGTGCATGTACACGCATATGTGGAGAATTTTCCCCCCGGCAGGTTATGGTGAAAAAGGTTTAAAACACAGAGCCCTATGTGGCATCCCCCTACCTCGTATCTCTACCTTACTCCCTACCCCTCGCTCCCCTCCTCCCATATAAACCTTGCTGTGCGTCCATTAAGCTGTGCTCTGCCCCGGATGCCCCCTCAGCTCCCTTCCTCATTTTCATTACCTGCTCAAATGGTACCTTATCAGAGAAATTCCCCGCCGATCATCTTATGCAATGTCACTCTCTAGTCTCCTGCCATTTTATTATTTACTTCAAAACATTCACTACCACTTGGCACACCCTATATCTACGGGCTTCGTTGTTAACTGGCTCTCTCCTACCCCTGTCCCCATCCCAGAATGGCAGCCCCGTGAGGTGACCTGTGTCGTTCACTGCGGTACTCCAGTGCAATATTGCTTGGCACATAGGAGACACTCAATAAAACTGGACTGAGTGAAAAAGATTATTGAGGACCTCCTTGGTGCCTAGGACTGTGTTCCGAACTGGAGATTCAACAGTAACCAGGGCAGATGTGGAGACCCTTTTGTCCAGACCCTTGTGGACCTGACTCTGCAGGGAAGACCAACATGTAACTATGTAATGGTACGTGTCATTTGTGCAAAGCATAGCCACGTCCTCAAGGCCAGAATGAGGTCCTGTGAAAGCTTAAAACATAACTCTGAGCGCACGTGTATGTGTGTGTGCGCATGGGGGGCAGGTGGCGAGGGGAAGGATGCCCTCAGGGCTTTTCTGAGAACAATATGACAACGGATACGTACACATCAATAGACTAAAAGTGGGTAAATGGCCTGAACAGACCCTTCACGTCAAGGCATGTTTGAATGGGCCATAAAAGCAAATGAGAAGATACTCAAGGTCGTTAGTCAACAGGGACATTCCGATGGAACCACAATACAATATCACTGCACGAGGAAACAACCAGAAAGGGGCATGTGGGAACTTTCTGCCGTGATGGAAATGTTCTGTGCATCCTAATTTGCGTAATGGTTGATGGAAATGCTCTACATATCTTCATCCGGGTGGTGGTCACGCGGGTGTATAGATTCGTCAAAATCCACCAAGGTATACATTTAAGCTCTATGCATTTTACCGTGTGTAAAATCTCCCTTACCACCCCACCTCCAAACCCTAAATCCTAAATAATGAGCAGAAATTGGCCTTGGAGAGGGGGAGAGCAGCATTCCAGAAGGAAGGAAACTCATTTGGGGCACCTGGGTGGCTCAGTCGGCGAAGCATCTGACTTCGGCTCAGATCATGATCTCACGGCTCACGGGTTTGAACCCCGCATCGGGCTCTGTGCTGACACAGCCCAGAGCCTGGAGCCTGCTTCAGATTCTGTGTCTCCCTCTCTCTCTGCCCCTCTTCCACTCGCATTCTGTTTGTCTCTCAAAAATAAATAAACATTAAACATTTTTTAAAAAGAAGGAAACTCATTCAAGGACACCCTGGAGGTGGGAAAGAGAGAGGAGCCCGATGTGTTTGGGAGACAAGGGGAGGGGACAGCAGATGGGGCTGAGCAGGACTGGGTTGTGCCGAGTCAGGTAAGAAGAAACAGAAAGGGCAACGTGGTCAGAAGTGCCTGGAGAACGGATTGGAGAGAGCAGGACAGGGTTTGGTGAGGCCGGCTAGATGCTTCTCCAATGATCCAGGTGAGAAATGGGGGGCTGGACTAGAACGAGGGGTGCAGGGCATGCGATTCACCATGCGGAGGCAAAGTCCTGTTTGGTGGAATGTGTACTGCAATACGATGGGGCCACGAAAGATTGTGGCCGAGGGTCCACATGCACCACAAGCAGGACGGATGAGGGAGGTGGCCGGTGGTGAGTCTGGCGGGGTCCGGGTAAGGCGCATCCTACCGATCACTCAGAGAAGCCTAATCGGGTTAGTTATCTACAGTGAAGCAAATGACCCCCAAAGTCAGTGACTTCAAGGATTAGCCATGTTATTAGCTCATGGGTTTTGCAAACCAGACTGGGCTCTGCTGGGCTGCTCTTCTGGCCTTGTCGTCGCTGATGGGTCGTCTGAGCTCCAGGCTCTGCCGGGACCCTGGCTTGGCCACGCCGTTCTCTTCCTCCTCCTCCTAACCTGTCTCAGTCAAAGTATGTCCCAAGGCCAACCTAGATTCAAGTCACCGTGCAAGGGCGACTGATGCACAGATTATTGCCGCTGCTTAGGTGCCGTGTTGACTTGGAGGAGTCATTTAACTTTCCCTGCCTCGGTTTTCTCATCTTTAAAATGGGGATACCGCTGCCACTCACCTCGGTGTCTTTGTCTGGGCTGAATAAGGTGGCACTGTCACCACCGTGGCTGCTTTTGTTACTGCAGAGAAGTGTTTACTGAGCCGCTGCCCATGCCCGGTGCACTGCCCGGCCTTACTCTTCTGAAGGAAGCCCTGCCCCGCTCTCTGAAGAGAGTCAGGGAGGCCCTCCAGTCCCCACCGTGCCAGCCCGTCTGTCCCTCACCCTCGTCGTCCACTCTCCTTGTTTTCTTTTTGTTGATTAAATATGGGTCAGCATTTACGTGAGTCATAACTGTTGCCATGCCAGCCAGAGAGCGTATGGGGGTGACAGCATCCTTTGCCCTGTTCCTTCGGCCTCTCCACGCTCTGCCCCCGTGCCCGCGTGCCTACGTGTCTCTCGCCAGTCCCCTCAGGGTGATTGTCTCTGTAACACCAGCTTCCCGCCAACCAGCTTCTGAAGAGGGCGGGCAGGACCCAAGGCCAGCGAATGATCCAGATAGGTCTTAAAACTTTTTTTTAACGTTCAAAGATTCCTTAGATCTCCTTTCCACCATCCCCCCCATATGTTTAACATCCATCGGCTGAGAAAATGCACAATGAAATGTTACTATGGGCTCGGTAATGCTTTTAAATGAACGTATTTTATTCATCCTTGATAGCGTGAGGAATACTGAAACATATATCTGAAAGACGCGTAATTGATTCTGATTTCAGGCCATGCTTGGCACCCTCCGCGGATTCGTAGCCTGCTGCCTTGCCACGCACTCCTTATGCGACTCCAGGTATCCCCAGCGTCCTCCGTTCACAGACAGACCAGCATCCTGCACTATCCCCTGCTGTTCTGGGGGGTGGGGTGGGGCGGTCCATGCACCCGCATCATAAGCATCTCCTGGGCGCTTGTTAGAAATGCAGGGTCTCTGGCTCGCTCTGGACCCACTGATCGGAATCCGTATCTTAACAGGACCTCCACGTGGTTCTTGTGCACGTTAACATCTCGGAAGACTGATTTAATATAGACTGCTAGTGTCGCTTACAGTCAGTCAACCGGTTGCGGAATGCACAGGCTTTGGAACCAGCAAAGGGCAACAAACAATAAGCGGATGAAATCCATAGTATATTCCATGATAAGAAGATCTAGGGAGAAAAGCACGTCAGGAAAGATTTATGTGTATTTTTCATTAAGGAAGGGGGACGGAGAGTGCACGGTGGGGTGGGGATCGTTTGTAGGGTGGCCAGAGAAGGCCCTGGTGTAGAGTCACTTGCCGTGGAGACCGGAGGGAGGTGCGGAGGTGAACCATCTGGGGGAAGAACGGCCCAGACAGAGGGAACCTCGCAAAGGGCGTTGCAGCTTTCCGGAAAGATCAAATCCCCAAAGAGGGCAGCCCGTGAGTCTGCAGCAGCTGGTTTGCGATTGAGATATTGGTGGGGGCGGGGCAGGGGAGGCGGTGGAGATGACCGTGTGTCATCTCTGTGTGGCTCAGTGTGCCGGGTCCCTGTGGGGCAGTGGGACTGAGCTGGCTGAGACCTCACATACGCAGAGAGGAGGAGGGGTAAGTGTGCGCACACAGAATGGTGAAGCCCAGGGACACAGGTGGGTGTAGACACGTGACTTGGACAACAGCTCATTCCACAAGACTCAGCACAAACGTCACCTCCTCTGAGAAGCCCTCCCTGACTGATCAGGGGCTCCCCTCCCTCCACCAAGACCCGCAGAGCCCCTTCCTCTGGGCGCCTCGACACCTCGCGTCCGACACGATGGGCACTTGTCTCATGGCCGTCCATCTTTATTTATAGGCGTGTCTGCTCCAGCAGACAGTGCTGCCCCCAAGGCAAGGTGGCTCTTATGTCAGTGCCCGGCTCAGGGCTGCCACCAGGGAGAGATTGGCTGGAAAGGGGGTTTGAGGGAGGGGGGACAGGCTGAAGAGAGGACTGGAGGCCAGAGTGGAGCTGGGACTTGGGCAGTGTGTCTGGCCTTGCTGTGATGAGTGTCCAAGAGGACTGGGAACATGGAGATCAACCTGCAAAGATGTCAACAGCCCTGGCATCGGGGGGCCGGGGGCTTGCCCTCATCATGAGCAGGGGGAGTGAAGAGGAAATAGGCAGGAGAGAGACCTCCTTCCACTGCCCTGCACACATCACTGCCTTCCTTTTACCCTCTCGAGAGTGACGCTTTGATGACATTCCAGACTTTGGAATTTGAACGGTAGCATTAGTTACAGGGGAGTCCGATAACTATTAACATACATTAGTGTCAATCCTGGGCGTCTTTAATGCAGCCTGGAAGTGTGTATACAAATGGGCTATGAGGGTAACCTACCAGGTGAAGAGAGCCCCGCTTTTCTCTCGTAAGGCTCGAGTCGTCAGCGCTATAAAATAATGATAATGATGATGACGGGCCTGCGTTGTTGGAGCACATTAAAATCAGATTAATTGGTTAATTTACAATAACAACGCCCGTTAAGATCATTAGAAACACCTCCACTCGATTGAGTATCCCAGCTGTAAACTTCTCACTGCTTTTCCCAGGGCCATCGTCTCCAGACTGGTGAGGCTGGATTTAACAGCCTGATCGGGAAAGCTGAGTTTCAAGGCCTGCCATTTACAGTAGGCGTTTATTGAGCACCAGCTACATGCCACGCCCTCAGCCTGGCCTGGGGATGTGCAGAGGAACATGACAGGGCCCCGTCCCTGAGGAGCATACCTTTCCTGGGGGACACCGTCCTGGGAATGGTTAGTGACAGAGTGGTTCTAAGGCCCGGGGGCCCGGAGCCCAGACAGGCTGTTAAAAACTGTAGCCAGCACTCATTGGTACTACCCAGGATAAAGACTGTGGACACATGGATACAATGACTGAAACCCAAGATTGTCGACTTACGTTATTCGTCACAAGGCAGAGAAGGCAGAGGAACATGCGTTGGGGGGGGGGGGATGAGCGTGGAGGAGGGGACGTGGGCCATAGTTCTGGGCTCTTCTCTCTTAATACGCTCACTGTCCTCAAACCAGCAAAAGTTGTTTCCGCACCTGAACCTTCCCCTTGTTGAATAAAGGCCAAGATGACCCCCCGCCCCAAGAAGGCCCCAATCTACCAAGCGGTGGGTAGACTCACAACATCCCTCCTTGCCAGGGTCTGGTTACCTATATTTGCTTCTGGGCCCGTGTTCCAGATTTGCACCCACCTCTCCCTGCCAGGACTGAGAAGTGAGGGAGGGTCATAGGTTTGGGGCATGGCCGGTGCAAAGGCCCTGGGGTGGTAAAAGGGTTTGCATCGCCTGGGCCCGTGGGACGTCAGGGTTGCTGAACTCTGACAAGGTAGAGACCGACCCAAGGTGAGGTCAGAGAGGACCCCGTGAGAAGATTTTGGACCCCATTCTCGGGACGACCTGGGGGGTACTGTAGAGCTTGCATTATGTTAATGCCCGATAACATTTCCTTTGTAACCAGTATCCTTCCGCCTTGCAGAGTGGAGGCCGGGATTGGAGATAGACCTGCTGACCAGTGCCGTCCAAGAAAACTTTCTGGGGTGACGGAGACACCTACGCCTGCATTGTCCAGTATCAAGGCCATTCGTCACATGTGACTCCTGAGCGGCTGAGATGTGACGAGCCCGTCCGAGGGACAGAGTGTGGCTAGACGATTTAAATGTCAACAGCCCCCGGTGGCTAGTGGCCAGCCTATTGGACAGCACAGCTCCAGACCTTTCTGTATAAGTGGGGAGGACGAGGGACTTTTGTCCCCAAGTCCCTGCTGACACATCTACCTTAGTCCTTATCTCTCCTCTCACTAGGACGCCAGCTGAGAATTGCTGGGTCAAAGGCGTGCGCACGTACAAGAGGTTTGGATTCCTATTTTCAAGCCGCTTTCCCAGAAAAGGGCCACCAGTTTACTCTCCCACTGCGGTGAGCGTGACGGAGAGCCGCTGAGCCACTGACGGTGTCTGTTACCTTTTCTTCTCTTTAGCCTTCCCCAGTCTGGCACGTGCGAGTGGGTCATCCAGGAGGAGAGGTCAGAGGCAGTCTCTGTGCCTGTTCTGAGCTCTGCCCGACCTCGCCTCCTCATCCCTCACCCCCCCCCCGAAGGAGTCCCCCGTAGCTCATAAATGCTCCCAAACCCATTTCCCGTTTCCCAGAACGTAGGAAGACGTTCTGTGATGTTCTCTCGGATCCCCAGGGCACGGATCAGCCCTCTCTGCTGGGACAGAAGGCCCCCAGCTCGTCCCATCCCCGCCACGGGAAGAGGGGCGCTTACGTTTCCCTTTCCTCCCGTGGCTCATTCCACGTTGTTGTTGTTGTTTTTTTTTTCCCTCCCGGCGTTATTTTTCAATTAACAACCCCAGATCCTCTAGATTACGGTTTCCCATTTGCCAGGATTGTTAGTGAAAATACTAACAATAATGATAAATATTGGCTGCGGCCCTCTGCTCTGCCCAGAGCCCCTGCTCTGCCCACTCGGCGTAATTAAAAAGCAAGCTATACGGGCAAATAAAAAGCCCGGGTGCCCCCTCCAGCCTCAGAGAGGACACGGGAGGATCACGGACTCCAAATAGGCCATTAATGCTGGGTCAGAGCCACCAGCAAATATGGAGCAAAACAAATTAAGCTCAAGTTCAAAGGAGAAGCCTAATAAATCTTGCCCAAAGCGGCTTTCACTTGGGGCCCTGAGCTGTAATTAGGGGGAGGGGGCAGCAAGGAGCCAGGTTCCAGAAGACCGCACGCTCTTTCCCTTGGCTCTAAGGGCTGATTCCCGAGTCCCCCAGAGGAGGGCAGGCGCCACAGCTGCCTCTCTCTTACCACTTCGGATCTCGCCCTGACCTGCCCTCTGGGGCTCCCGGGACAGCATCACCCTTTGCACAGGCCAAGCTCAAGAATGCATGTTCTTTGCAGCATCCTCAGAGCGCGCCTTCCCTCCCTCCGGGTTTGCTTCTTCCCTTTACACCCTATCGCCCTCCCTCTCCTGACACCCGTCCCTTTCTCTGCCCTTCTGTGCCCCTTCCTTTGGGACAAAGCAGCTCTCCAAAGTCACCTTCCCCCGGGAGCCTCTCTCCTGCAGCATCCCGCACTTTGCAGACCACACGTCGCCCCTGATGGGGCCTCTCTGGGATCTCGGAGGAGGTGGCCCACGCTGGAGCTCTGCCTCCGAGTGACCCGTGTGATCCTCTCTCCGGTCCTCAGTGTCCCCGTCCGTATCCGCATCCGCAGAAAGGCAGCGCCCTCATAGCCGCGTTCCTAGGATTAAATGAGATTAAATGAGATAGGCAGAGGGGCCTAGCACAGAGCCAGACATGCAGTAGGCATACAACTAAAGCTCACCGAGCGAACCTCTTCACTTGCTTCTTTTCCACTGAGACCCACGGCTTGCGCGGAACATTGTTTTCTCACACCGTGTTCTTTCTTCCAGGTCTGTCTTCCCGTCAGGCCGGGGTGGCCTCTGCATCTGTGTGTCCTTCCTTATGAGAGCTGGCATAGGGCTCTGTCTGCCAAGTTGTTGATGTTAAGAGGAGACGGGCGAGTTCTGGGGATGTGCGCCTTTCTCCTCGTCCCTGGGGAGGTGTCTAAGCATGCCTCCAGCCGGGTGGGCCTCCTCCAAGAGACCTGTTTGCAAAGGTAGCAGGAAGGGCTCCAAGACTCGCTTCTGGTTTTCAGGCCTGAGCCCTGGGCAGCACTTTTCTCCCCGAGCCCCTGAGAGATTAAAACTCATTCCCTTTCCGTAACTGTATAATCTGAGCTTCTTCTGGGTACCCCAATCCCTGCCACACACACGATTTTCTAAAGGGCACTGTTCCCCGAATCTTGTAAGGCTCAGTCTGCCTCCTACAATTGAATCACAGGGTCTTTTAACCTTGACTGAGGAAGCTGAACACGATCTGTATTTCTAACAATAGGGAGTTTGTTAAATAAATTATAGTGCCACGAGCACATTTATGATGTATTTTCAATGCAAAAAAAAAGCAGGTTGCAAAACAGTATGTAAAGTAAGGACCTATTTTGGTTTGGGGGAAAAAAAAACCCTCAACTATATATGTATGGGCAGAAAATTGTCTAGAAGAGTATCTACCCAAATGTTAGCAATGCTTTTTGTTTCTTTTCTGGGTGGTGGGCTAACGAGGGATCTTGATTTCTTTCTTTGTGCAGATCTGTCTTTTCCGATTCGTTTACAATGAGCATATATTTTTCTTCTGTCTCAACTAAATAAACAAATAAAGACAAGCACCACGGGTTCTCAGAGGCCTCATTTGCATATATTTGCATGCCGTCCCATCAATTCCATCCATCAAAGCCCTACACCATCAGCCTTCAAGAATGGAGGAGGCCCTGGGGCCACCAACCCACCCCTCCTCAGGAGGCCCCCCGGCATCCCCGTCCGAGCTCCTGAGCCCTGGCGGACTCCCCCACCAAGCCCTCTGTCCCGCATCCCATCCTTGGAGAGACCACGGTGGTGACACCAGTCCAGAGGCAATAGCAGTCCTGTTGTCACATCTCCAACCTCGAAGGCGTCTTGCTTCCACTCCCTTGTCAGCGTTTTCATGTTTTTCCCACTGCTTTGACCTTAAGTGGCTGATTTTCCTTCCTTTCTGCCTTTCCTTGTGTTCCTCCTCTCCTCCCTCCCCTACTCTGCCTTGGCTGCGATTGTCTGAGCCAGGCATCTGAGCTGTCTCGAGCTTGCCTCCTATTTTTGTACTTTGTGAAACCAGGGGATACGAAGGGCCGTGAGTACAGCGCGACTCTTGGTCCCGTGACAACGTGTCTGTCTCTTTGCCGTGGCTGGGGCCCGATGACATCTCAGAAACAGTTGGGAAGCCTAAGTGGGGGGACGGCCATGCGCGCTCTGGTTGGTTCAAGTTTCACCTGACTCTCCATCGCGGGGGGAAGAACAATAGATCGCAAACTATACGCACACGCACGTGGACACGCGTGGGCACGCACACACATGGGACTGAAAGGCGGCTCAGGTGTTCTGTCAGAGACACCTGCTCTCAGGGCAGCTATACGAGATCGGGGACCTGGTGGTTTCAGATGGGCCCCCGAGTGCCAGGAGGTCCCTTGATCTCCAAATCCCAAACCCCTCCGACCTGGGGTCCATGACCACCAGCACTAGCTGGTCACAGTGTGTGGGGCCCTGGTTGCCCCTTTTTCAAGGCGGCTGAATTCGTTTTCAACACGATGGTCAAGAAGAGGGTTTGCTCCTGAAACCTCACTGCTTCCGCTCAAATTCTTCAAATTCTCCTTTCTCCACTTCCAAGCTGTGTCACCTTGGTTGAGTCGCCCAATATCTTTTTTTTATGTTTGTTTATTTATTTTGAGAGACAGAGAGAGGGAGAGAGCATGCATGCAAGCAGGGGAGGATCAGAGAGAGAGAGGGAGAGAGAGAGAGAGAGAGAGAATCCCAAGGAGAGCCTGACACGGGGCTCGATGTCACAAACCGTGAGATGGTGACCTGAGCCAAACTCAAGAGTCAGATGCTTAAAGGACTGAGCCACCCAGACGCCCCTGGTGACTCAACATCTTTATGCCTTGATGTCCTGTCTTTCCCTTAGGACGAAATAACCCCTGTCCCCTCGTCTTCTTGGTGAGAATCGAATGAGCTAATGCGAGTAAAGGACTCAGAAGAGTGACGCTTAGGGACACGTGACACCAGTTACTCGCTGGTGTCGTCTTTCCCTCAAGCCTGGGGAGTGGGTAATACACGCTGGCCGTCATGTCTGGAAACAGAGTTGACCAATCATCGCAATGTCGACAATCCATTTGAATAGTGTGTATTCACCTCTGTTTCCAGGCCTAGTGACCGCTCTGTATTTTACCCCCATTGCACCTTGGGGAGAAAAAGACTTAGATGCAATCCTTGCTCCGCTGGTGAGCGGTGGTTGGTATGATTTGCTGTCTCGTCTGTGTGATTCCAGGCCCACTGGGAGTCCCCCTTTGGCCCGGCCTGACTCCCCTCGCCGGTAGATGATGTCTCTTCTTCTGTCCTCGGTGGAAATCCGTCCCCCTGCTCGGCACTGCCCTTGAGGGCTTACGGCCGGTTATTACATTCTTTCATCTCCTGTGACCACGCTTCCCCATCAGTCCTCGGCGGGATGGGTGGAAAATCTGGCCCCTCACTACTGCTCAGGATTCAGGGGAACCCCCTGAGAAACTGAGGCGAGAGGGCTGGGTGTTTGGGAAGCAAGGCGGAGGAAAACCTGAGGGTGGCATTTCCGAGCCCTGGGCCAGAGGAACGGGCCGGGTTCCTCTCTCTTCCCACGCGGGGTCCGTCTCCGTCCGGCAGAGTTTCTGCCTGTGTCTCAGCGAGCGTTTGCGGCTGAAGCCGCTTGTCCGGCTGGACTGTCAGCCCCGAGGGGAGGGACTTTGTCTTCGCCGTGTCTTGTACGGTGCCAGCCGTGCACTGAGCAAATAAATCACAGCAAAGACTAGTGCCGATGGTTGTAGTGGGGCCGCAGAGACGGTCGGGGCTGCAGGCGGGTGAGGACGGCTTGCCCAGGTCGTTCCCCCCGTCTATTTCCGGAGGTAGAGACGTGGAGGGCACCGCTCCTCGCAGCCCTGGACTTCGGGGCCGCGCTTTCGTGGAGCCTGCGTGGGCCTGGTCCCTGGCGCCCTCGGGGTCCTCGGGGCTGGCAGACGCAAAGCCGCCACACGCCGCAGCTGCCCTGTCCCTGAGTGAAAAGAAATGCTCCTAAAGCAACGTCCGCGGCACGCCCGCTCACCTCGCCCTCTGGTTTCTCCCCGCCTCTGGGGCCACCAACCAGTGCCTGCACGACCCCCGGGATGGGCCGTCTGTGCAGAGCGAGGGTGACGTCTGGGTCTAAGTCTGTGATTATGTGCGGCCCCCGAAGCGAATCTGGGCCGGGGGAGAGCCCTGTAGAAGGAGAAGCCTGGCCGGTGGCGGAGGCTGGCCCCCCAGAGGGCAGATACTCCCCGCGGCCATTCTCCAGCTGCCTCCTTGCTGAGCCCACGGGTTCCAGTAGGGGGGTACGTCACAGCGTTTCCCCTCTCGCCCCCATGAGACCGGGTGCTGCAGCCCGAGGACACAGCACAGTGCCTTCCTTCCTGCACTGGACGCTGGTGAGGCCGCCCCTGGGTCTCCGGAGTCAGGCAGCGCGTCTGGTTGCTGCTGCAGGTGTCTGATACGAAGGCTCACCCGTGACCCTCTGCGCAGGGTCGTTCCCCCCTCGGTGCCCTCCAGGGTGGCCCACAGATGCGGGGGGTGCAGTGTCCCCAGCCCCTCGTGCCTGGGGAGGGAAGGCATCTGGGGTGTGAGTCACATTCTAGAGCTCCTCCCAGTGGGCTGGGGCTGAGGCGAGACCCCGCGCCGTCTTTGCCCGACTTCCCCTCCCTCCCATCCCTCTTCCCTCCCTGCCTTCCGTGTTCCTCCTGAGACCGCGGCCCGCATAAGTCAGTCGCACAAGGAGCACCCTTGCCGGCTCTTTCCCCCACCTCCCTTCTTTATAATAAGGAAAAAGAAAATCCACTCCGGCTTCCGGAGAGACGAAAAGCAACCCCGTGCAGTTTTGGTTTTGTCATCTCGTGTTTCTGTCCCCAGTCCCAGCCACTCCCCAGTTCTCAGGTGCTGTGGACTGCATTGTGACCCCTCAAAACTCGTGTGTTGTGGCCCTAACTCCCAGGACCTCAGAATGGGACGTATTTGGAGGCAGAGGCTGTTACAGAGGTGACTGAGTTAGAATGAGGCCGTTAGGGTGGCCCTAATCCAATCTGACTGGTGTCCTTCTAAGAGGAGGAGATCTGGGCACACAGAGACACCAGGGACACGTGTGCACAGAGGAAAGACACAGCAAACGTGGTGGCACCCTCCAGCCAAGCACAGGGGCCTCCGGAAACCACCCCCACCGGCACCTTGATCTTGGACTTCCAGCCTCTAGACGTTTGAGAAAATACATTCCTGGGGCGCCTGGGTGGCGCAGTCGGTTAAGCCTCCGACTTCAGCCAGGTCACGATCTCGCGGTCCGTGAGTTCGAGCCCCGCGTCAGGCTCTGGGCTGGTGGCTCAGAGCCTGGAGCCTGTTTCCGATTCTGTGTCTCCCTCTCTCTCTGCCCCTCCCCCGTTCATGCTCTGTCTCTCTCTGTCCCAAAAATAAATAAACGTTGAAAAAAAAAATTAAAAAAAAAAAAAAAAAGAAAATACATTCCTGCGGTTTAGCCGGCCAGCCTGCAGTCCTTTGTCATGGTGGCCCGAGCAGACACCGGGTGAAACTTGTATTTGCCAAGCCCCGTGTGAGACAACGGGTTGGTGCCCGGGTAGAGGGGGGGGCTCCAGTTAAGTGAGAGCGCCACTCAACGCCGTGTGGCCCTGGGTAAGTTCCTCGCCTCCCTTGTGCCTCAGTTTGCTCATCTGTAAAATGGGACAATGAGAGTCCCTACCCCACAGGATGGTTACTAGGATGCAGGGCACGGAGACTCCGAAAGCCCAGGAATAGCTACCCCAGCACCGGGCAGACCCCGTGCCCCAGCATTAGCGGGTACCAGCAGGTTCTGAGCGCTCGGGCTGGAGGCCCCTCCCATCCGTGTGAAGGTCCAGGACCATTTGCAGAAAAGCAGGAGCAGAATTTGGAGGCCCCCAGCCCCAATGGATTGTGGCCTGGGTTTGCACGTGGATCCCTGCCCCTGGTGCACTCGCGCCGGGGAAGCGCTCGGCGAAGCTCTCCACGGGCCGGGTGGCCAGCCCGGTCCCCGGCAGGAGGGCGAGCCCTCCCCAGAGGGGGCCACCACGCAAACAGGGAGGGAGGAGCTCCAGAGCCCCAGCTTCCAGATCACAGCCCTGGGGGCCGTCTCCTTCCTGACGCCCACCAGCTGTGCTCTGTCGTGGGGGCTCTCTGAACCTTAGGATCTCCATCGATACCTTCATCGATAAGTGACGGCTCTGGTATTAGATACCTCGTAAGGCTACGACAAGTAGTTTCAGCACCTAATAGTAATAAGCAGGTGAGAGCTATTGATTGGATGCTCTTTATTAAAGTAGGTACGACCTACACCAGAAAGGAGAACGTGCTGTTTAGATTTGCCAGACGGGAGGCTTTTCAAACACTCATACTCCCCTATTGACTGGGCACAATCCTGGGTCCTGCGGAATCACAGCTGAGTTCCATCCACTCCGGTTAATGGCTCCGGGATGGTTCCTGTTCGGTAATTATACTCAATAAGCGACCATCAATATAATTTTCTGTCAATTGTCACTTTGTGCGACGGGAGGGATCATTCGCTCGGGAGCCCGGGGTCTGCTGACAGTGGTGGGAGGTGCTGTGTGTGGGCCAACCCCGGGCGTGAGCGACGGGGCGCCTGACCTGTGTTCGGGCCGGCTCCGCGGGCTCCTGTCGTCCTGCCCGCGGGAGAGGCGCCAAGGCTGCGTGCCAGGGTGCAGGCCGGGTCCGAGACGGGGCCGTGTGCTGGTCAGAGCCTGTCCCCGGCGGCCCCCACGGCCACCAGCACCCAGGAACCTGTGGGAGCCCTGGGGACGGTGACCCAGGCCCTGGGAGAGGCTCATGCTCTTTCAGGCACCGAACCTCAATCTGGGATCCGCTCTGTCACGAGAACCAGGCTGGGCGATGTACCAAGTTGACTGAAGTTTTATTAACAAGCCGCCCACCAAGGCGAGCAACTCGAAGAAGTCCCATCGTTGAACCTCAGGGACATACGCATCGTCTCTGCTCCAGCCCCCTCCCCCTCCCCCTGCCCCCCCCCCCCCCCCCGCTTTGTGTCTCAGCATAAGACACAGTCGCCTCTTGGCTGTGACAGGTGCCAAATCAGGATGCTTAGATAATTAAATTATGTTTCTTCTGGGCCTAGAGATGTCCTAGGAGGCTGTTTGGTGTTTTGTTGGTGTGTGTGTGTGTGTGTGTGTGTGTGTGTGTGTGTTTACAGCAGATTTGGTGCCCGGATTTTATCTTTCTCTGAACGATACGGAAGCGAGTTTACACACGTCGACAATGGTCTCCGAGTGTGTCAGGCGGGGGCTGCGGAAGAGCCGCCTCTTGAGCCGGAACATGGGAAGTCAACTGCTGAAGACCGTGCGTCTTTCTATAGGCCGCAGATATTTCCACCGCCCTCACGCATCCTGTCACCTCCTTCTCGTGTCTGCTCCCTGAGTCTCCCTGCCCGCCCGCCTGCCTTTTCGTCTGCAAGGAGTCCGTCTGTCTGGGGCCGCCAGAACAAAATGCCACAGACTGGGTGACTTATAAACCACAGGAACTTACTTCTCACAGCTCTGGAGCCCGGAAGTCCACGATCAGATCCCAGCCCGGTCAGCCCAGGACCGCTGCCTGGGTTGCAGACTTCTCATTGTGTCTTACGTGGCGGGACAAAGGATCTCTCTGGAGCCCCCTTTATAAGGGCGCTAATCCCGTTCAGGAGGGTTCTGCCCTCACAGCCCCATCACCTCCCCAAGATCCCACCTCCTAACACCATCACCCTGGGCGTTAAGTTTCAACACGTGAATTTGGGAAAGACACAGGCATTCAGACCCTATAGAACCGCATATGTTTATTTATCCGCCCATCTATCCACTTATTTGTCAAATAATTTTTGAAGGCTTGTGCTGGGTACTAAGGATTCGACGGGAGCAGGGGAAATGCACTGTGCTTGCTGGGTGACGGGTTGCATTTGCCGGGGACGGCTACAAGAAACCCCTCCCGTCCCCTGTGTCCTTGTGCAGTGTGGTCTCGCCTCTCCCCCACAAGGAGGTGGGGTCCACCCATCTCCTTGAAACTGAGGGGCCTCGGGGTCTCCTTTGTGACTACGAGCATGGGGCAGCGAGTGACTTCCAAGGCCGGATCAGGAAAAGTCACGCGGCCCGCGTTGGGGGCTGTAAGGAGTTCGAGAACCCCAAGACTACCATGTGGGGGAGACCACACGCGGGTGCTCCAGATGACGTCCCAGCTGAGCGTCCAACCAGCAGTGCTCACCTGCGGGGGGGGGGGGGTGTGAGACCCCCACGTCGGATGCCCGGCCACGTGAGCCTTCGGATGACCACAGCCCCGGCTGACGTCTGACCGCATCTGCCTGAGAGATCCAAGTGAGAGCCGCCTGGCGGAGCCGGCTCCAAACTCCTCACCCGCAAAATCATGAGCAAAGTGCCGTGGTTGCTTAAAACCGGTAAATTCGAGGGTAATTTGTTCTATGGCAATAGGCGACTGGCACGTGCTTTCGTGGGATTGACAGCCTGGTAGGAGAGACAGATATTAAAGTCTCTTACAAATTAGCATAAAATTGCGCTTGAGGGCGGCTACATCGAAAAAGTATGAGAGTGCATTGGTCCAGAGAGGTCAGGGAGGCTGCCCCGAGGAGAGGTGATTGACTGAGCTCTGCAGGCCGTGAGGACTTTCGCAGGGAGTAAGGGGAGGAGTGTTCTGGCATGTGCAAAGGCCCTGTGGCAGGAAGGTGACCCCGAAAAAGGCCAGCAAAGCTGCAAGGTGGGGAGCAAGGGGAGGCCAGAGAGGAACACAGGGCCCAGACGCTACAGGGTCACCTTGCTTGCTGTGCTACGGATCTAGGCGCTCCGGAGCAGAGTGACGGAAGCCAGCCACGGCGGGGCCTGGAAGCAGCAGCTATGGGTGGCGGGTGGGTGGTTAACGACCATGGTGAGCGTTCTCCTAGAAACGGTGCGCGAAGTTGAAATGACGCGTGCAAAAACCAATGATCCCATAGGACCGACGTTCTTGTGGGGCTGCGTTCCCGCTGGGAGGACTGATGCTCACTTTTCCTAGAAAAGGCCACAACTTCAAATTTAATTGCATGACCTTGGGGGGGTCGCTTCACCTCTCTGGGGACGGGACTCACACGGATGATTTATAGGTCCTCTCAAATTCCGTGAGTCTCAGATTCAATTCTCAACGACTCTCCCGTCATGAATAAAGCACTCACGAAAACTTACATAAATAGATTAAATAGGCCATCGACACGAAATTATATTTAATGTGATTCATTATCATAATGTGCTATATACAGAGCTATCTCTTTTCTCCCTAATGCCTGCCTTACTTTTATGGCAACACAAGGGTTAGGAAAGGCAGCCACCGAGCAAATATCCCGTGGCTCCCCGGGGAGAGTCGGGCCATTTCAAGCCGAAGCAGAAAAACAAATGTGTTGTGCGTGGCCGTGGCCTGGATGTGGACCTGTGGCCCACAGGGACACGCTCTGGACACTGACTTGCGGCACTTGGTAAAGACTTGAATTCGGTGCCATCGAAAGTGCGTGGAAAGGGGACGCCTGGGTGGCCGGGTTGGTTAAGCGTCGGACTCTTTTTTTTTTTTTTTAATTTTTTTTTCAACTTTTTTTTATTTATCTTTTTTGGGACAGAGAGAGACAGAGCATGAACGGGGGAGGGGCAGAGAGAGAGGGAGACACAGAATCGGAAACAGGCTCCAGGCTCCGAGCCATCAGCCCAGAGCCCGACGCGGGGCTTGAACTCACGGACCGCGAGATCGTGACCTGGCTGAAGTCGGACGCTTAACCGACTGCGCCACCCAGGCGCCCCTAGCGTCGGCCTCTTGATCTCGGCTCAGGTCATGATCTCCCAGTTCGTGGGTTCGAGCCCTGCATCGGGCTGTGCGCTGACAGCGTGGAGCCTGCTTGGGATTCTCTCTCTCCCTCACTTGTGCTCTATCTCTCAAAATAAATCAATACACTTAAAAAAAAAAAAAGTGCAAGAAACAGCAGAGCACCCAGGTTGGGTGTCCTTTACTCTCTGTGACTTTGGCCCCATCAAATTGCAAGCAGCAATTTCCTTAAAATTAGAGTTAAAAAAAAAAGCCCTACCTCCCTACCTCCCCACTTGCCCTAGACGGGTGATGGAGAGATTAAACGAGATAAGTATGCCCCATGCCTGGCGCCCAAGGATGTGCTGAATAGGTGTTGACTGCTTATTCTGCCCCATTCCTCAGTGCTGTTCTCGGACCCCTGAAGCCACATACGGTTGAGATTACAAATGTCAAACCCTCAAATACCAAGGGTCTACTGTATGTGTTTATGCTTAAATTGACTGTTCGGAAAACACAAAGTAGGTTCAGCTCTCTGCGTAATCCCTTTTGCTATTTTTATTCGGTCCCCAGTTAAAAATAAAAACAAAAACAAAATTGTAAGTAATGTTTGAAGAGAGGTGACCAAGCCCCCGTGGGTCCCCACGACATTTGCAGCGACTCTCTGAATAACCAGCAGGGCTCCGTCCCTATTTCGGATGCACGCCCTGGGCTTGAGCTGGCACAGGTGTGCACGGGCACGCACACACACACACACACACACACACACATAACGCGCCGCGAGAGTGTGCCTGGAAAATTAACTCCCGTTTCCTTGACACGGTCCTGCTCTGCTTTCCAAGATGAAAAACACATCGCCTCCCACGGCAGCAGCCTGACTCCCATCTGATGAGGGCAAGAGGTGAGGCTGGCAGAGAGCAGAGAGGGAGGGTGATGCCAATGGAAAGGTGATCAATCCTCAACCCGCTCTCCCGGCCCCGCGTCCACGGGGCCCCTCCCAGGCCGGGGCCAGGGGCAACGTGTCTTCAGAAGGGGCAAGACGGAATGTTTTGGATCCATCTAGACAGTAAATTTTTTGAGTCCCTATAAGCTAAAATCAATATTGGCACAACCGTGTGTCATTAAAAACTAAATGAACATGACAAAGCCAAACGCTTTCTCTCCGCGCAGCACAGCGGGTTATTAAATCCTTTATTACGGGCACATCGCCATTTGAAGGGGGTACAACTACGTCTTTATGAGTCATCTGTATCTGTGTAGCTGCATGGCCTTCCTGTGCCCGCCCCCGGAGGCGCTCTGGCAGTCCCCGGCCCTCTCCTCCCACGGTGACAGGCAATTTGTCTGAGCCGTTGGGAGAGGCAGACGGAAAAGGGTGAGGGGACGCTTGGCGACACTCACACGTCAGGGGGCCGCCCCACCATCACGGATTCACTCAGCAAATACTCAGCAAGCTCCTACGAGGTGTCAGGCGTTCTGCTGGGTCCTCAGGACACAGTGGTGAACACCCACAGCCGCAGACAAACATCGTCTGTTTGCCCAAGCCAGTCCCGCCTCTTTAACGCATCTGCTCAAGAAACTTGCAACGGCATCTCTGAACACCCAGCCGCCAGGGACCGAAAAGCCAAGGGTATTTGTTTTTTTTTTTTTACCTAACAGAAAGCCCGGGGGCAAAGCGGTTTCAGGGTTGTGTAATGATTTGGCGACATTATCAGAAACCTGGTTTCTGTCTTCACGCTTTGCCCTCTCCGTGTGATGTTTGTCCCCCTCATGGTTGCAAAAAGGCTGCCATAGCTCCAAACATCTTGACTTCACACAGCCAGATCAAACATTAGTTTGTACTCCCGCATCTCATTGTATCAGGAAGTAAAACCTTTTCCAGAAGCCCCACAAGGTTTCCCCAAAGGTCCCACTGGCCACAGGTGGTGTATGTGCTCATGCCAGCTGTAAGGGACGCTGGGATGTGAGCCTCGTGGAGCAGGTGTGAATGGTGGTCTCCAGGCTCCCTTTGCTCCCCTGCAACAGGTTTCTCTCTCATTTTGCAGGCACCTGTGACTCTCTGGGACCCTCACCTCCTACCCACCCCCAGGCCTGCTCACCCTGCTTCGGCATTTCCCTGGTTCCTGGCTGTGCTGGGTATTCTCTGCCCGCCTTTCTAGATCTCCTCTCCCCTCTCCACCTTGCTCTGTGCTCCAGGGGCTGGCTGTCCCAGAGGCCGTCAAGGCACAACTTTGCCTTCTGTCTCCAGTTGGGATTGGCCGGTGGGAGGCACACTGGGGATCAGGGGCATGTAGAGTCGAGAGGCACGTAGGGTGTTTGTTTGCCCAGCTCCTTCCATGCAGTTGACAGGGTTGTCCACATCTGAGGAAGGCCACAGATCCTGCTAGGCTGCCCTCTCCCACAGCTGCTGTGGTTCTGGTACCTTCTCTCTCCCCTCGCCGGCCAGACACGAAGCACCCGTGTACCACACCATCATCCTTTTGTATCTGGATAGCTTTCGCCCAGATACACTGATCTGATCCAGCCTGAGATTTTGTTGCTCTTGGAAGTCGGAGGAGGGCACTGAAGGGGTGAAGGAAGGAGATTTGCAAGGACAGGGGGGTTAGCAGATGGATGGGACCCTTTCTGGGCAGACCCATCCTGTCCCTGGGGGGCTGTTCAGGGCTTTGCTCCCTCACTTCACGGAAGGCAGGTGCTCCAATCGGCCTGGCGCGTGCACACTGGGATTTCTCAGGGGAGCCAGGAGGTGCCCGTCTTCTCTGCTTCAGCTCAGGGTCACTTCCCCATCCCAGCCAGGTCCTAGAAGCAGCGATTCAGGACCACAGGAGCCACGCAAAGTAGACGTGATGGTCTCCATTTTGCAGATGAGGAAACTGAGGCCCAGCGATACTGAGCGTTTTGCCCAGGGTCCCACGGTAGTCCCAGCAGGACTTGGGTCAGAATGCTTCAGACTCTGCGCCCTTTCCTCCAAGCTACAGTCCCCGCCCTCTGCTCTGTGCAGTGTTGGGTTCTACGCCCTCGACTGTCGTTCTCCTGGGGAAGTAGGTCAAAGAAGGTCCTTTTCCAGTTTGCGGTAGAACATGCCAGGACCTGTAATTGCTTCAACTATTCAGTCTCTCGCCAAATCTTTTCAGTCTTTTGACACCTTATCAATACCGAATCTCACATAAAGCGGGGTAAGTGTCAGCACCATGTCACGTGGTTATCAATCCACCAGTTCACAGGGTTCCGCACAGGTGGCCACATACTCCTCTGCGTTTGATGCCCGGTTTAGTGGTCTGAAAACCATTTTTCCACACCTGTGTTCAGAGCCCAAAAGGTTAACCTTGACCCGAGAGAGCAAGTTAGTGCCATTCTGAATTCTGGCACAAATAAACCAGGAAGTAACCCAGAGAGGTGCCGTGTCGGAAAGGACACGAGGCCTCGCCTGTTCGCGGAGAAAGAGATCAGGGCTCCGTTAGTTATGCCTGCCACGGGCACGGGAGTGGGGGTTGTCCACACGGCTGGCGCTTATTCACACGCCCCCACCCAGATCCTTCCCTCTGGCCGAAGAACAGAACTTGGTTTCAACCCATCTCGGTCTGGGCACTCCTTGGAAAGTCGAAGGTGGAGGACACAGTCCAGGCTGGCCTCGGTTCCCCAGCCTGAGTTAAGTGGCCGTCAAGATGATCACATGGTATTATTTAAGTGTGGTTTTTAACGGCCGTGACGATGGCCGAGCTCCATTTGCAGACCTTGACTGCTGCCCGGCAAAGGGCAATTGGTTGGCTTCTAAGATGAGGACATTGTTGGCACAGAGCCCCCCTCAGCCCTCCTTGCTAGCTGCAATTCAGAGGAGAGTCTCTATGAAGGTGAGACCCAAGCAGTTTAGGGGCGCATGGAAGGAGAGGCCCCTTCTGGCCCCTGGAAATGGCACGGACTCCCTCTTGGGGGACGTCCCGCCAGGGGCAGAGGGTCGGGGCGGGGAGGGGGGGCTGATGACAGGATGTCCTTCACGACCGGGGTCTCCAATCACTCCCCGAGTGGCAGTGCTACGTCCCAGACCCGAGAGGAAGGTACGTGGATGTGCGCAGGGAGGGTGTGAGCGAGACGGTGAACATTGGCCACTCTCACCTCAGAAGAGCCTGCAGGGGGTGGGGCGATGAGGGCCAGCGTCCGAAGCCTGAGGATAACAGGAAATGCGTTGGAGAACCTTGGGGAGTGGTTGAGGCTGCTTCTACTTTTAAGACAGTGCAGAGCTGGGGCGCCTGGGTGGCTCTGTCAGTTAAGAGTCTTGGCTTCAGCTCAGGTTATGATCTCACAGCTTGTGAGTTCGAGTCCCCCCCTTCGGACTCTGTGCTGAGAGCGGAGCGGCTTCAGGTTCTGTCTCTGGCTCTCTCTGCCCCTCCCCTGCTCGCACTCTTTTTCTCAAAAATAAATAAACATTAAACACATCTCTTTAATAGTAATAATAAAAAAAAAAAGACTTAGAGCACAGCGATTCAGCAGGGACGTGTCCCGGCTCTCCATCTGCTGGTGATCTCCTGGGGACATTCCCGGCCATCTCTGGAGAGAGAGTGAGTCCAGTCATCCTGGAGGCCGACAGGATGGGACCTGAGGCATCCTGCCTCCAGCCACCCCCCCGCTGCCCGCCCCGTGGGCTGGTCGCTTTGGATCTGTCTGCAAGCCCGGGCATATCTCCTCGCCTTTGTGCGCACGGCGCCCTCTGCGGGAAGCCTCTCCTTTCCCGGCCCACCTGCTCTGTGCAGCCACGCTGTCCTTTGGGGCTGCCCCAAACTCTTCCTTGTTTGTGCGCCTGCGACACTGTGTTACGAGGCTGAGGGCACGGTGTTGGTGTCAGCTGTGAATTGTTGGCACTTACCGTGGTCGCTCTCGTCGTATCCTCGCTACAGCCCGGGGACATCGGTGTGCTTATGATTCCGTTTAAGGCCCTGAAGACGGGGCTCAGAAAGGATGCCCACCATCACACAGCCCCACTGGTCCTCCCACCAGCCTTTCACCAGACAGAAGAAAGGCTGACTGGTGGCATTTGTCAGTTTCCACAGCGTAAATATTCTAATAATAAATATTCCGGTAATGGCAATTTCACGGTATCAACACCTCAGAGTTTGGTGATTGGTTCCCGCAAGCTGGCTCGGGCCGCTGAGAGATGGCGTGAGCCGGCGTAAGCCGGGTTGAGCCAGTCCCAGTGTGTGGCTGTGACCTTGTTCCCGTCTGCAGGAACCGGGCTGCGGACTGCTGAGGAGTCAGGGCTGGGTGTTACCGATGTTGCCCCCAGGGCCCGCACCGGAGCTGGGTAGATGCTACATTAACGTGTGTTGAAATGGGATGGGTTTCTGAGCTCGAGGGCCTCCTGGCCAGAGCTCCCTCCTCGGGACACTTTCTTCTCCCTTCAGTCAGACCCCGTCCGAGAGGCTCAGGTCTCCGTCCTGAGGTTCGCCAAACAGGAGGAAAAGGAAGGGACGGAAGCAGGGGCTGGAAGGCTTGGACGTGGGCTGTCGGGGGTTAGCAGAGGCCTCCGGGCCGGGAACGGGCGGCATGTCTGGGTACCGGAGGACGAAGCTTCCGGGCAGCGGGCGGCCAGGACAGGGTCAGACCACAGCATCAGGGGCCTGGTCCCATCTCTCAGGACGAGCCGAGGGGCTGCTGCATGGCAGGCAGCTGAGAGCTTGGCTGTCACTCTGGTCGGGCTGGATCCCCCTTGAACGTGCGCGTGTGCGTGTGTGCGCGTGTGCGCGTGTGCGCGTGTGCGTGTGTGCGTGTGAGAGAGGAGGACATGTCTGGATCCCAGGGGGGTGCCTTGGACCTGAGGTTTTCTTGAACCCAGCAGAGGCTGGACCACGCCCCTCGTAGCTGGTGGCAGTGCTGATCAGAGTGTCAGCACGTGTGTGACAGGCCGGCACCAGGAGAGAGGGCTGGAGAACAGGTTTCCGGAGGGGGCTGGGGTCCCCACGATGGGGACGGACCCCGTCGGGGGTTGGCGCTGTCCCTGGAGCCGGGCGAGAAGCCGCTCAGAAGGGCAAGCACGGGTGCCGGCCGGGACCGTGGTCCTCAACCCTGAGTGTGTGTTCGTGTCAGCCGGGGGAGGGGCCGGCTTTGTGGGCCTCTGCCTGGGGCCATCACACGGGGACCCCAGCAAGACCCCGCTCTCAGAAGGGCTTAATGCTCCGCTGTGGCCACCACGAGATTCTTCGTCATTTTTGAACTCGGGGTCCCTGTGTTTCCATTTGGGGCCGGACCCTACAGGTGACGGAGCTCGTCCTCCCTGAGGGGCTTGTCAAGACCCGTGTCGCAGAGCCCCTGCCCCCGAATTTCTGACTCAGAGGGTCTGGGCGGGGCTGGAGAATCTGCATTAGTGACAAGCTCCCAGATGTGAATTTTGAGACTCCTTTGAGCTGGGGGGCTGGAGTGGCGCCTTGGGGTCACAGAGAGGAGGGGCCGTTAGGACAGGCTCCGTGGCCCGGTCAGGGCGGCCACGGAGTCAGAGGTCAAGCAGGTGCACCAAGGACAATTCGGAGCCAACCTTTAGTCTTCGGGGGACCAGAAAGTTGAAGGCAAGTGCTGGCCTTCAGCAGAAGGGGAGAAGTAGGAGGGAGCGCGTGAGTTTCAAGGGAAACTGAGTCACACGCCTGTACCTACGTTTGGGTTCAGGAGAAAGTTGCTCGACAAGAGCCCCTTGCTCTCCAGAAAAAGAAGACCACCCGGCTGCCCAAGTTTACAGGATGTGTTGGATGCTCTGAGCCAGGAGAATGGAAAGTAAAATGTTTGAATTCCAAGGACATGGGATGGTGGTGTCCCCAGCGTTGTCCCACAGCCTTGAGGACAGGCCAAGGAGACTTCTGCCTGGAGGAGTTCTGGAAGCTTTTCTTCCAGACGTTCTCCACCACAAAACGCTCTCACGCCGAGCTTTGTGGGAGCCTGGAGTCTCACCATGGGGCCGCTGTGACTTCCAGCTAACGTAAGGGGTCCTAGCCAGAGATTACGGACTCCTCAAGAGCCAGTGAATGTGCTTTGGAAAGTTCCTGAGCTGCACTGAAACCGTTTGTGAAATTTAGTGTGTATTATATGTACATTTTCTTGTTCCTGGGGAGAAGGTCTATAGCTCTCCTCAGCTTCTCAGAGGAGTCTGTGACCCCCTTGAAAAAGGATTTATTTAAAGAATTTGTCTGAAAGGGGGATTAGCCAACGATTGGTATTGGGATAATTGGCTACCTTTTGGGGAAAGAAAAAATAAAGCTGGATCCCCACCTAACTGCTTCCACCAAAATACATTCCAGATGGATCAAAGTCTTTGATGTTAGAGGGGGGGAAAATGATGTAATAAAAGTTACCGATGAAATGTGAGTAAATATGTTTATGACCTTGGAGGTGGAAACGGGCTTTCGAAGTCGGGTGCCAAATCCAGGAGCTGGATCGGAAAAGACTGATTAATCTAGTACAGAAAAATTGAAACTTTAGCGTGGGGAAACTAAAGACACGGGACAAACTGAGGTCAAAACACAAAGGGCAACCAGGGAAAAATATTTAGAACACAAATCAAAAGACAAGAAGCCAATTTATGAACGTACACAGAGCTCAGACAACCCGTAAGAAAAAAATACACAGAATAACCAAACCGAAAGAGGTAATAAGGCATGAGTAAACAGAGCATGCGAAAGGAAATACGAAAAACCAATAAACAAACAAACAAAAAATGCTCAGCGATACGCTAAATAATTAAGGACGTGCAAATGGATATTGAAAATGGGGCTACCACGGTTTTTTGCTCCGGAGACTGAAATTTATGTGGAATCGTGTTTATTTTGTGGATGGGTCCTATTTTATTTAGTCCTCTGTATCTTGATATTTAGATCGGATCTGGTTCTCAGGTATTATAAATAATGTTGTCAAGAACACTTTTGTAGCAAATCCATGATTGTTTGCTTAAGATGAATTCCTGAAAGGATCATCAGCGTTTAGCATCATGTAGCTGATGTAATCGTTTCCAAAGCGATTAGAGCAGGGCAGGCGGGAGCCAAGACCACAGCGCAGGGCGCAGAGCCTTCCTGGGAGTGGAGGGTGGAAAAAATAGCAACTGATGTTCACTGAGCATCTATTACATGCCAAGCAATGTCTTGGAGCCTCCTGCGTTAGGCACCTGGTTTCACCCCGCGACAGCAGCAGGAAGTGAGGCAAGCATCGTTTTGCTGTCGTACACATGAGGACGCGGGAGATCAGAGAGGTTTAGTAACTTCTCTGAGGCTGCACCGTAAAGCAAGAGCTGGAGTTCTGGGTTCAGGCCTTTCTGGCCCGAAAGCCTGCGTTCGTTTTGCCTCTCAAGCGGTCTGTCAAGGGCAGCACCGGGTGGTTTGCCCGGAGGCTAGAGGGAGTGGGGGGAGGAGGGGGGAAAAATACCGCTAGGGAGGCTGGAGGACCTCAAAGACCATTCTGTCCCCCTTTACAATTTTCCAGAAGGTTGTTCCTGCCCCTGGTGCCCTGATGTGTCGCTCTCAAGGGAAACCTCTTGGATGAATGGATAGTAAATAGCAAAGGACAGAGGGAAGTGGCTGAATTTCCCTCCAGCCCTGACTTGGTAGGTGCATTTAAACGGGCCACCCAGGGGCGCCTGGGTGGCGCAGTCGGTTAAGCGTCCGACTTCAGCCAGGTCACGATCTCGCGGTCCGGGAGTTCGAGCCCCGCATCGGGCTCTGGGCGGATGGCTCAGAGCCTGGAGCCTGTTTCCGATTCTGTGTCTCCCTCTCTCTCTGCCCCTCCCCCGTTCATGCTCTGTCTCTCTCTGTCCCAAAAATAAAATAAAAACGTTGAAAAAAAAAATTTTAAACGGGCCACCCACGCGGACCCCAAGCTTTCAATCACCTGCCTGTGCACACAGCTTGCCCCATAGGAAAGAGGCTTCTGTGTTCTCTGCGGTCCCGGGGGGCTTCCAGGCCCTTTTCAGCCGTTCCATGGGGCTTCCCCAGCAAAGCCAAGTCCTCTCCCCTTCACACTTGATCAGACCAGCCCCCTCCCCAGATCAAACAATGAAGCACCGCCATAGTCTTGGAGAACAAAGAGCAGGACTGACGTTACCTTTTAATAAAGCCTAAAAATCCAGCAAAGCCGGGCGCCTGGGTGGCTCAGTCGGTTAAGCGTCTGACTTCGGTTCAGGTCATGATCTTGCGGCTCGTGAGTGCGAGCCCCGCGTCGGGCTCTGTGCTGACAGCGCGGAGCCTGGAGCCTGCTTCCGAGTCTGGGTCTCCCTCTGTCTCTGCCCCTCCCCACTCCCCCCCAACTCTCTCTCTCTCTCTCTCTCCCTCCAAAATAAAAAATAAATAAATAAATAAAGATCCCACAAAGTTAGAAGGAGTTTGGAGGCTCGGAGTTAATTTTCTAAGAAGAATCACTCCTCTCAACCATAACTGTGTCTTCAGATCTGCTGTAGCCAAAGGAGAGAAACCGTGATTCCGGAAACAGCCAGTGTAAGCAGAGAGATGCATCATTCCGTCCTGCCTGTGACGGACAGTAAGTCACTTTCCTTACTCTGCTATTACTCTAGGGTGATCATTGGCTAAAGTTACTCCAAACACATTTGGCTATTCCTAAAGAGGTGGAACATAATGAGAGCTAGTGTAGAAAGTGCCCCAAGACTTATAAAATGCCCATATTTTTGGATCCAGTGGAATTTCACTCCTACGAATTTATCTTAAGGAAATAATCCGAATTGCACAAAGATCTACATACAATATGTTCTTCGTGGCATCTTTATACTACTGAAGCACTGGAAGCAAACCAATGTCCAATAAAAGGGACGGACCAAGAAAATTAATGTGCCTATTAAAAATCATGCTGTGGAAAGACAGTGATGGGGCCAAATGGTCACAATGTAACCGTTAGTGGTCTGGCGGGGAAGCAACCTAGAAAATGGCATGTACAATATTAGATATTTTAATAAAGACAAAACGCGGGTGGGGGGAGAGGAGGTAGCCTCGAAAAATCCGTGTACCAAAGTGTTATGAGTTTTTCTCCAGGTGATGGATTTATGGGCAATTTTTCTTTTCCGCGTGCTTTTTTGGTTCTCCACGTTTACTGCATTGAGCACCTTCTGTAATAAAGAAAACCATTTTTCAAGAGAGATGGTCGTCTGACGGACGCTTTGGTGGGTGCCGGGAGGTGTCCCAGAGCGTGGCAGCTGCCCGCTCGGGGTCCAGGATGCAGGTGGCCGTGCGGGCTGCTGGGCCACAGGAGAGGGGCGCCTGGCTCACCGATTCATCTCCCGTGATCGCTCTCGCTTCCTTAATCCACTGGGGACAATCAGGGTCTCAAATACCCAGCCTGTTAGACACAGTGTTTGATGAAAGATTGCGTTCCTTGGATTAGTACTGGGTTGAAAAATGACCCGTGAGTCCCCAGAGACAGAGCCGAGCTGGAGCGGAGCTTGGTATTTATAACCCAGTCTCCCAGCCCGGGCCTGGACACCACACAATTCTGACAGATGATTCTCATGAGAAACTTCCAGTTTCCATTTGATTATGGGCCCATAAACACCGATCGCAATTGAGGGGAGTTAGGGCTCTGCCGGCCCTGGGCCTGCGGGGGCTCAGGAAGCCTTTCGGATGGTTCGGGCGTGCCTGTCACCTGCCGGCGTCCCAGGCTGCCCGTGGCTCTGAGCTGCTGCCTTGCAGTTATGCGTGTGCCCTGCTGTGGCTCTGGCAGAGATCCAGGTGCCTCTCTGGTCTCTGTCTCTCCTGGCACCGGGGCGGCCATGTGTCTGCCCCCTGGGTCACCCAGACCATCCAGACTTCCGTGGTAAAATGCGCTCAGATGGTTCTAGGAGGCTGCGGCTGACTTCTTCCGGTGTCTACGTCCTGCCTTTTCTCTGCTTCACTCACTCGTTCATTCTCTCCTTCACTCATTCATCGTCTCCTTCACTCATCCATTGTCTCATTCACTCATTCATTCCCTCGTTCACTCATTCATTCGCTCATTTACTCATTCATTCATTCATTCATTCCCTCGTTCACTCATTCATTCCCTCATTCCCTCATTGTCTCATTCCCTCATTCACTCATTCGTTCTCTCATTCACTCACTCATTCATTCCCTCGTTCACTCATTCATTTGCTCATTTACTCATTCATTCATTCTCTCCTTCACTCATTTATTCTCTCCTTCACTCATTCATTCTCTCTCACTCACTCATTCATCTCTCCATTCACTCATTCATTCCCTCATTCACTCACCCATTCATTCCCTTGTTCACTCACTCATTCATTCCCTTGTTCACTCACTCATTCATTCGTTCATTCACTCATTCATTCATTCATTCTTTCCTTCACTCACTCATTCATTCCCTCGTTCACTCATTCATTTGCTCATTTACTCATTCATTCATTTTCTCCTTCACTCATTTATTCTCTCCTTCACTCATTCATTCTCTCTCACTCACTCATTCATCTCTCCATTCACTCATTCATTCCCTCATTCACTCACCCATTCATTCCCTTGTTCACTCACTCATTCATTCCCTTGTTCACTCACTCATTCATTCATTCTCTCATTCACTCACTCATTCATTCCCTCGTTCACTCATTCATTTGCTCATTTACTCATTCATTCATTCATTCTCTCCTTCACTCATTTATTCTCTCCTTCACTCATTCATTCTCTCTCATTCACTCATTCATCTCTCCATTCACTCACCCATTCATTCCCTTGTTCACTCACTCATTCATTCCCTTGTTCACTCACTCATTCATTCATTCCTCATTCACTCACTCATTCATTCCCTCGTTCACTCACTCATTCATTCGCTCATTCATTCATTCATTCATTCTCTCCTTCACTCACTCATTCATTCACTCATTCATCTGTCATCTGGCCATCCTGAGCAGCTGCCATGGGTCAGCCACATGGACCCAGAGAGCCCAGGCAGGTGTAGGGATGCAGAGACAAAAGTCCCATGGCTGCCCTAGGAGCCACACTTCGAGACCACGTCACAGGCATTAACGGAGACAAGCTCCAGAACTGAGTGAACAGGGAAGAGGGAGAAGTCATCCTGAGCTCTGAGGAAGGCAGCTGGCCGCTCGGTCCAACAGATGTGCCCCGAACACCCGTGCCACACTGGATCCTATGCGAAAAGACAGGGTCTCTCCCCGCATGTTTCCTCCCATCTTCCAGCTTTACAGGCTAAGATCGCCTCCTCTCCCTCCAGCGGTGGGGAAACGATCAGGAATCGCTTTGGGATCCTTGAGCAAGGGGACAGGATGAGCCCATAGCAGTGACACCTACGGGGTGTGGCGTCTTTGGCTGGATTTAATTCAACCACATGTCTTGGCCCTGTGCCTGGCACTGTTTAAGGCACCGGGAAGCCTAAGAGGCCAAACGAGATCCAGTCTGAGGACGCAGGGAGCTTCCACTCTGCTGGGAAGAGAGAGAAAGAGACGGTAGCCGAGAGTCCCACATCTGTGCACCTGTCCCGTGCAGAGAAGTTCCAGGAGTAACTTCAAACAGAGAGGGGGGCGAGAGGGGACGGGGCGGGGGCGTTTGCTTTATACACAGGCAGAGGCGACGGCAGCGGGGACCATGGTGACAAGAGAGGAAGTGACTGGACTCTAGACGCATTCCGCAAGTGGAGCGTTCAGGGAGGGAGGGGAGGGGGGACGTGTGGAGGAGGAGTGTCAGGTTGCAGAGTGGAGACAGTTGGGGGCAAGCATCTGGGGAAATATCGCTTCAAACCCACACCTCCGTCTCGGGGTTCCCCATACACCAGCCCCACATCGCCGTCCCTTATCCAGCGCCGGGATATGCCACGCTGTCTTCTTGATCAACCCGGCACCCGTCTGCCTTCTTTGAGGTGCCATTTGCGCTGTGCTCTGCGTGGCAGATGCAGCAGTGAGCCAGAAGATGCCTGGGCCCCCCACCAGTACGAACCGCAGTGTCTCGCGCTTTGGCTCGGAGCCCGGGGCGACCTCCCTGTCCTGGGCCCGGATGCCAGGCCGTCCGGCACTACCGTGGGGCCCAGACGCCTTCTCCAAAGATACGCCCGGCCCTCCCAGCACGTGTAGGGCCTCTGGCCTGGGTGCGGCTCACACCAGCCTCTTTTGCAGGCCAGCTGCTGCGTCTCTGCTCTTTCATCCAGGTTCCTGGGAGGCCCTGCTCTGCGTCCTTCGCAAACACATCTGCACTTGTTCAGACCACATGACAGGAACATCTGCTGCCAGGAAGAAGAGGACATAGCGGCCCTTCTGTACTTGCTCCTAATTGTCTCCAGCCCTGGGGGCACTTGCATTTGGGTCATGAATTTAAGGACTTCCACGATGCTTCTAGAAGCATGTTATTGTCTTCTGTGGTCCAGGAGGCAGCGGAAAGAAGGGCACGGCACAGCGTGCGGAGGCCACAGGCACTGAGCAGAAAGGCTTGTGCAAATCTTCCGTCCCCAGCTTAGATGGGACAGGCCCACAAGGAGGGAAGGCGAGGTGAGGCAGCAGATCCCCACTGTACCCCTTGGCCTCACGACTTTGAGGGTCTCCTGTCACTTTCTACCTGCCCTTAGCTCCGTCTCTTTGCAAAGTTTGCTTGGCCAGAAGGGGGGCTTTCACCCCCTCTTCTGGAGCACCCCTCAACCGTGACTCGGGGGGGAGGCACGTAAATGCCCCAGTAACCTTGTTTCTCGGCTGCGGTCGTGCGGGGATCTGCACCCACAGGTCCCGGACATCCCCACAAGGTGAAGCACCAGCTCCCAGGTAGGGGCCGGCTGCCTCCCCTTCCCCGCATCACCCCCCCTCCTCCCCGCTGGAAGTCCTGTGTCACCTAAGGCGCACCGGATCCGCCATCAGGACCTGCTTTTGGATAAACCCAAACTGAGTCCGGTGATGGCACATGTCAGCGGCTGTGAGTCTATGGGTTGTTCTCCCGGCAGTTCAAATAGAAACCAAGAACCTGTGTGTGTCCTGGGGCCTCACAACAGACGAGAGACACCGTGGAGTGGAGATGACCCCAATTGAAAGTTGTCTGGACCAGCTCAGGCTGTGACCAAAGTCCAGAAAAGGCTCCTAAACCAGCCCCTTTAAAAGGTGCAGCCCCACATTCTGGGAGGGAAATAGCTCATCTGGCTTCTCCATGCCCCCCAAAGCAGACCATGCTTCCTGGCTGGAATTCTGAGCCAATCAGAGACTTGGGCGGGGCAGAGATAACGCATTTCGACACCATGAGTCACTGGATGAGAGAAAGAAGAGAGACGTGTGGCTTAACATTGGCCCCATACATGACACGGGGGATATGGAGCTGCTGGTGTCCCGAGCTCTTAGCCTCAAAAGACAGCCGTTGTGATTGTTTCCTGGATAAGCTCAGCATTGGCCACGGGCCCCGCCAAAGCACCGTGGAGCTCAACCTTCTCATTTTACAAATAAGGGAACTGAGCCCCACTTGTCCCTCACCCACGCCCCCAAAGCTCGCTCTGTTCTCGCGTTCCTCTGTGAACCCGCTTTGCAAATGTTCATAGTGTATTTCCATCGCGATAGCCCGTCTCACGCATCCTTTCTGGAGTTTGTTGGGAGTGGCCACCATGAAGGAGCATCTCGTTCACGATCTACTGAAAGGGCGGCAGGATTCGAGAGAGGGTTCACAGTAGAGGCAACGCACCGAGTTCTCCTTTGCTGTTGGTTGAAAGGACAAATAGCGAATCATTCCGACTGAGCTTCTGATACCTTAGGCTTTGCAACCCCACTGGGCATGGACGGGTGTCTGGTTCTCATTTGAACAGATGGACCTGTCTGCAAATACTTCTTAGATACCCACTAACATACAACATCCTGTCCTGGGTGGGTGGTTGGGACCCAAGGGACTGAACGGGCCTCAAAGAAACACCTGCCTCAGAAGTAGCAGCCTTTGTCTTGGCTTCGTAGAGCCAAGAAACCATTGGTGGTTCTGTCTCTTTGTCTAAGCGGGCAATTCTTTGCATAGGCAGGCTGGGTTAACGTTCTGAGAGCAGGAGAGAGAGAGCCCCACGCCAGGTTCCCTGCTGTCCTGCCCGAGAAGATGTAGGCTGAGGTCTGGCGGGGGGGGGGGGGGCGTGCAGGAAGATGGGAGAGGAGTGGGCAGCATGTTGACGGGTCACAGCCCATCACTGGGCTGGCACTGGCACTGGACTCAGGCAGAAGATTTCTCCAAGAGCTGATGCTAACCTGAGGAGGCATCTGAAGCCATCCTTTGGAGCCAGACTTGTTCGGTTTTCTTCCCAAGGAAAGGCAGCCACCTCTGTCCCCTTTGCGGTAAGGCGATACGGTAGTGAGAGTGAGAACAGGTAGAGGCGTCCCTCTGTAGGCATTGCAAGGATCCCCAGACTCGTCCGCGGGCACTCCCTTGAACAGAGCACCAGGCCAAGGATCAGTGCAGAAAGAGACCCTGAGGCTCCTGATACCGTCCGGGACAAAAGTGGCAGAGAGCAGGCAGGATGTTACCGCTCCAACCCCCGTGGCCCCAAGCAGACATAGCTCGTGGTGTTCCGATGTTCACCTGGGAGAGAGCCTCAGAATCCTTCTTACCCCTATGACCCAGGGAGAGGCTGACACAGAGACCCAGGCCTGACACTCAAGGTGAAACTGATTTTCCACGTTTGGCCTGGGAATTTACGGTTGACAACGGATCCACAGACAACAGACAAACCTGTAACAAGTATGCAGATACTTTGACAAAAAATATTTAATGATTATGACAGCAGAGGCAATCATGCACCTTGCCTAAAAGTTAGGGGTTTTGCCACACGGTGAGGCTTAAAATTTTTTTTTTAATATTTATTTATTTAAAAATATTTTTTTAACATTTATTTATTTTTGAGAGACACAGAGAGGCAGAGTATGAGCAGGGGAGGGGCAGAGAGAGAGGGAGACACAGAACTCGAAGCAGGCTGCAGGCTCTGAGCCGTCAGCACAGAACCCGATGCGGGGCTCGTACTCACGGGCTGTGAGATCGTGACCTGAGCTGAAGTCGGACGCTCAACCGGCTGAACCACCTGGGTGCCCCAATGTTTGTTTATTTTTTAAGGACAGAGAGAGACAGAGCGTGAGCTGGGGAGGGGCAGAAAGGGAGGGAGACGCAGAGTCTGAAGGAGGCTCCAGGCTCTGAGCGGTCAGCACAGAGCCCCGCAGGGGGCTCGAACTCACGAGCCATGAAATCATGACCTGAGCCAAAGTCAGACGCTTAACCGACTGAGCCACCCAGACACCCTCAACATGGTGAGGCTTTAAATCAGAGTGTTACATGATTCATGTCCCTGGAGTTGACACAAGGGCCATCTTAGTTTGAGTTCGGAGGATATGGCGATCTTCACTCGTCTCTTCCGAAGAGCCCCAGGCGTCACTGTCCTGGACCCAAATGTCGGATGGAGAGCAAAGTCGATCGGACTGAGCTCTCTAACCTCTGCTCCTGCCTGTCTGTCTCTCTCTCTCTCTCACCTAAGCTTCCCTTAGGCAGGTGACCATGTAACTTATACAATCTAGGAGGGAGCACTATTAATAATGACACAAGAACCATAGGTATAAACAGGAGGCATCCCAGGCAAATGAGGATGTGATCTCACGCCCACAGTCCCTACGCTTTTGTACATGTGTTTTGTACACTCTTGGGGACATGTATTAGCGTGTGCCAGGATGTGTGTGTGCGTGACGGGTGGGTGTGCTATGGGGCAGTAGCCGGCAGCTGGTCGTCCTTCAGCCTGAGGTCAGTCCCTTCCTCAGCCCTGAGTCCTTCTTGTTTCTCCTGCCGCTTCACTTCCAGGTGTGAGCGCACGGATCGATGGCGCCCCTGAGCTGACAAGGCTCCCGGGGGCTGGAGCGATTCATTAAGTCTCCGCCAGGCTCTCAGCACAAGCCTCCGCAAGAGCCGTTTAATTGCCACTTGAAGC
This sequence comes from Lynx rufus, assembly GCF_022079265.1. NCBI lineage: Eukaryota > Metazoa > Chordata > Mammalia > Carnivora > Felidae > Lynx > Lynx rufus. Next base: position 31,046,023 of record NW_025814832.1, on the reverse strand, counting down.
TCCCTTCCTTCTCTCAAACCAAGATTCTGCTCGCAAGTCCCGAGAGAGGGAATCTGGAGAGTTGATGGAGCTGGCTGTCCGGCAGGCGGAGCCCCCAGTTCTGGGCCGGCCCGGGGGAAAGCCCACCCCCGCTGCCTCTCCCCGGTGAGGCCCGCTTCGGATCTTGTGCGGCTGTGGGGGAACCGACAAATTTCCGACCGTCACCCCTGGAAGGGATCCTGAGATCTCCGAGCCCAGCTGCAGTTCCCAGAGGTGAAGGGGCTTCCCGGGGGCTTTCCTTCCCTGGAGGGAGGGGGCAGGCGACCCTGCCAGATGACACGGCTGGAGGAGGCCCAAATGCCACTGCTGGCCATGCAGGACACAGGACAAAGGGCCAAACGCCACCAGGACTGGCTGACCTTCGAGCCCTGTTCTGAGCACCTCTGTTGGAAGAACCAGGCCGAAGGCTCTCAGAGCCAAGCGAAGCTGGAGCCTGGGAACCAGGAGCGTGAAATCGATCGCACAGAAAGCCTTTCGGGGGGCTCGGGTGCTGGAAGGATCGGACTGACCCCGGGCAGCCCCCGCAGGAGCTGCCGGTCACACGACGACCTGAAAACTGCCTCTCCTGAGATCCCGGACCGTGACTCCGTGCCAGACTCAGACACGGCACCCCGCGTGGAGCGGTGGCCCCGCTCGTGCTCACCCACGCCACCGAGGAGGCGGCCGTGCAGTTCTGCCCCAACAGCCAAGAATGCAAAAGTCACTCCTATTTGAAATGCATCAGGATTCTAATTTTCAATGAGATTTCCCTTCCTAAACCCGCTTGGCTTCGTAGACGTGTGTGCTCTGCCCGCCTGCTGATGGCAGAGCGAGGGCAGAGCCCCTGCGTGCCGGCCAGGGAGGAGAACCCGGCCAGGAGTTCCCAGTCTCAGGTGACTCTGCCTCGGGAAGACCGGGAATGGGTGAGAATATGAACTTGGTGGGCGCACGGGCGTGGCAAAAGGCCTGTACGTGTTGAGGGGGCGGGCGATGCGGAGCCCAGCCCAGTGACAAGGAGCACGGTGACACCCGACAATCGCAGGGATGACACCTTCGTCTTCTTCACGCTACGGTGGCCCGACGCTTTCATCCATCACCTTGGTCCGTCTTGTGCTCAACCCCACTGTGTAGGTGTTACTACGGCCCCATCCCGCGGATGAGAACGCTAAGGACCAGAGAGGTTAATTAATAAGGTCCAAGAGCTAGTGAGTGACAAACTAGGACTGGAAGGCCTGTTGCCTGCCTTTGGGGGCCCCGGAATCTGTCACCCCTGGGCAGAGAAAGGCTAAGCAGGACAAGCTCCAGAGAAATGGGTGCTCTGCTCTGAAGACACACACATAGGTGCTGTGAGGGTGGGGCCCACGTGCCTTTCATCACCCGGGGTTGTCACTCATTTTCCGCGCCTCAGGGAGCAGGATGGGCTTGGGACACATGACCGCATGGCACGTTTACTCGTGCTCCTGACAACACGAGCCGAGAAGACAGCAGGCTACTGACGTGCAGGCCGAGGGATTTCGGTAGATGTCCCAGTGCTGGGTCAATATGACAGCTTTGCCTTCATTAAGGCCCCAGGGCCAGGGCACCGAGTGTGGGCTCAGCTGGACGGGCGGGTGGTGTGCGTGCACCCCCATCCCGTGCGGAGGGACGCGGGCCTTGCTATCTCTCAGCGGAGAAGTGCAAAGTCGGCTCTCCGGCAGAGGGTGGCCGATCCCGGCTGCTGCCATGAACAGCAGGTGGGCAGTGGGCAGCTCCCCGCCCCCACCCTTTCCAGGGCCCACTGGACTGGGGCAAGCCTGGGCACTTAGGCCAGAGCGGAGCAGGCCCGGCCTCCCTCCACAGGACCCAAGTCAGCAGATGTGGGATGGGGACCCTGTGTGGGGTTAGGAGGGTGGCTGGCAGAGAGCAGGGAGAGAGAAAAAGGCTAGAGGTGACAGAAGACCCACTCCAAAGTGGCTTATGTTGGGGCACATGGTGGCTCAGTCAATTAAGCATCCGACTCTTGATATCGGCTCAGGTCATGATCTCACAGTTTGTGGAATCGAGCCCACCCTTTCCATAGAAGTTTCTAGAACTCTTCCGGGACCCCTCCTTCCTGCAGCCAGGAGTGTGAGTCAGAGACCCCGGGGGGCCTCCCTGCTGATGTTTGAGAAGTGGTGCTTTCCTTATCTTCAGTCTGGGGACATGGCAGTGTCCCCCCCCCCACCCCCTCCCTGGCCATGCGGAGCCTCCACTGAGGTTCCCAAAACTAAGAGAATGAATCTCAGATGCGGGTCAGGGGGCTACGCTCTAGCCCCGCCTCCTAGTGCTGTGACATCCCGTGCGGCCGCCAGCAGTCACAGGAGGGGGTCACAGTTAGATGTAAACCGGTGGAGACGAAATGAAACCCTATGTTCCTGAGTGACACCAGGGACACGTCGGTGTTCAGGAGCCACCTGTGGCTAGCAGCTCCCGAATTGGGCAGTGCCGATTGTAGAACAATTCCAACGCCGAAGAATGTTCTACTGGGCAGCGTGAGTCTGGTGGTTACTTGTGTGGCCACGTGTGACAATCCAACCAGCCCCAGCACACGCTGAATGGTAGTGTCCCTATGTGGGCAATGGGGCAGGGTGGGTGTCTGTGGCCAACGGGCAAGTGACAGATGGGTGGGGACTCAGCAGTGTGGAGTAGGGCCGGGGCCTCACCTGTGTATATATTCCATACATACAGTCTGTATTATATAATCTATATTAGATAGTATCTATAATCTATATCTACATTATATAGGGTACGTATCTCATTACATACGTTGAGATTTCTTGTAAGGAATTGGCTCACATGATCGTGGAGGCTGATGATGGGACTTCCCATGATGTGCCGTCGGGAAGCCGGAGCCCGGCAAGGCCTAGACCAGAGAGCTACTGGTGTGGATCCCAGTTCGAGTGGAAGCCCTTCAAGCCAGGAACGCTGAGGGCGGGAGAAGACTGATGTCCCGGCTCCGCAGTCAGGCGGAGACTGCACTCAACCTGCCTCTGCCTTTCTGGGCTACCCAGTCCCTCAATGGGTTAGGTGAGGCCCACCCACGCCGGGGAGGGCCGTCTGCCCCACTCGGTCCCCCAGTTCAAACGCGAATCTCGTCCCCAACCGCCCTCGCAGACGCACCCAGAAATAAGGTCCCCAGGACCAATCAAGCTGACACATAAAATTAACCATCACACTCTGTTCTGTGGCCTCTGCCTGGAGCAGAGGCTACAGAATCGCGCGCCAATCTTCCCGTCTTCTTCCACCTAGACCCCCACTTCTGGGTGTCCCCACAAACCCACTCCCAGACAGGTGGGTCCAGGTGACTGAGTTCTGGCCTGTGGAATCTGGGCAGAAGCGACCCTGAAAGATGCTTCCTCCTCCCCAGCGGCCCAACCAGATGCAGATGACACAGCAAAGACATTTGACACAGCAAATGTCACCTCGGAGGACAGCTGAGAAAGCTCGCACCCCAACATCCCCTGGGAATCGAATCCTGCCAACGACCACGGAGTGAACTGGGAGGAGGACCCTCCCGATGAGACCCAGCCCTGGCCAGCACCTTGGCTGCAGCCTGGTGAGACCCTGCCCCAGAGGACCCGGTGAAGCCACGCCCAGATTCCTGCCCCAGAGAAACTTTGGGACAATAAATGCGCCGTGTTTAGCCATTAAGTTTGGGGGTATTTTTTAATGCAGAAGTAGATAACGAATATGCCCACGAGAAAAGGAAGCTGTGGACGCAGAAGGGGAATGGGTCCCGCAGCCCAGCAGTCGCGTGATTGGGGCTGGGCTGGTGGCAGGGTGGGAAACACAAGAGAACGACGGTGCAGAGGTGAGGCCTGGGGTGCACACGAGGGATGGCCAGGTGAGCACCGGACACTCGGGCGGGGGCAGCCCCGTGGATCCACGGGGCCCCCGGCGGGCCACGACCCTCCTAAGTCTTTGCTTCCGAGGCCAACAAGATCTCCCGCTCCACATTCTGTTCACGCAGCCAGAAATATGAAAACACGCCGGAGGAGAGACCGGGAAATAGGGCTGTGGGCAAGATAGAGAGGAAACCAGAATGAATTTCTTCTTCCCGTCCCTGCTTCAGTACATTCTTTGCAGAAGGTGCCGCTGGGCGATAAGGAGCCAGATGCTCATGGCCCGCGGGCTGTGAGGAGAGGGGGTCACCCTGTCCTGGGTCCCGGCCTTCTTCCGGGGGTGGGGAGACTGAGTATCGGGCCCCCTGCCCATCTTGTCCTCCGTGCCTGCTGCTGAGCAAAGCCCCGGGGCTCTAGCCCCGTTTGCTTAAACTGGGGCAGAAATTTTTAAAAGGGGAAAACAGAATGAAGTAGAAGGAAAGCAAACAAAGTGGCCCTAGGTGGGTGGGTGTGGGTGGCTGGGACTCTCAGCCCAGGGTCTCAGCTCCACAGTAGCAGAAGCCCAGCTGGCACTCCCCCACCCCCCCACCCCCCTCGATTCTTTTCTTTCCCAGAAATCTCTTTCCCTCTTTGGCTTTCCTGCAGCCGGGACCCCCTTCGCATACCGTGTATCACCTCCCTTCCCAGAGATCACTGCCCTGGGCTTCTGACAAGCCCCGCCCACCGCCCCTTCCCTCTCCCCCTGCTCTCATCCACCCTGCCCGCAGATGGACTCCAGCCACACCGCTTTGGACGTATCACCTCCCCGTTTTAAGAATCTTCTGTTCGTTCCAATCCGGGGGCAAGGATAAGTCCAGAAGCGGTGGCTGACGGGCCCTCGTGTTCTGCTTTCTGCCAGAGCTTCTAGGGTCTGCCGCCGAGCACCCACTCCGGCCCCGGGGGCGGCTGCCTGCCCCTCACGCACCCCCAAGTACACCTTGAGCCCTGGTCATTTTCCATCCCTCTGCCTGCCCCGGCAGGTCCTTATCAGCACTCCCTGCATCTTTTCCTGTGCAAATCCTACCCGTCCTTCTTCAAAACCCAGGTCCTATCTTACCTCTCAGCAAATCCGTCCCTGACAATTGAAGCCCTAAGCACTTTCTCTGTCCTCTGAACTTCTATACAATTTTAGCCTGTGCAATTCATCTGTTAATTAATCATGCACTGTGCTGCCTTGAGACATTGTTTTTTGTTTTTTTCCCCTTCTGGTGGCCTTGCACTGAGAGTTAACTCTTTGGGGGTAGTTTAAATTTCACTTCTTCCTATTTTGGCTTTGTGTCCCCTTGTGATCTCCTTAGGGGCAGGTGTCACAACGATGCCCCTGGCATTGTCCAGGGAGCCCATGCTGAACAGGGCCATTCGAGGCGTGCAGGGTGTATCGGTTGGATTTTATTCTTGCCTTCCAGAGGTCCTGGTCTATTGCTCTAGTTTCTGTTCTCATTCATTAATTGACATCTCCTTTGGGAAGGCATATTTATACGCTTGTCCCTGAATGGTAGTTCCTTTGGGTTCTGTCCCTTGCTCTCTACTTTTCTTTCTGTCCTCTCTCACCCTGAATAATCTCAGCCACGTCCCTTCTCTGCACTGCCACCCACATGCTGGGTGGCATCAGTGTCCACGCCTCATCACTTCCCCAAACTTCAGGTCCCCACAGCCAGCTTCCCATCGCACCTTACAAGCTGCACGTCCCACAGGCACCTCCAACCGCACGTGGCCCACACTGAGCCCACTGTAATCGTTTTCTCAGGCTGCCATAACCAAGCACCCCACGTTGAGTAGCTTAAAACATCAAAGATTTATTCTCGCACAGTTCTGGAGACCAGAAGTTCAACGGCCGCGTGTCACAGGGCCACGCTCCCTCTGAAGGCTCTCAGGATGAATCCTTCCTTGCTTCTCTCCAATCCCAGTGGCTTCTGGAATTCTTTGCATTCCCAAGCTTGTAGCCTCATAAGCCTCAGTCTCTGCCTCTGTGCCCACTTGGCCTCCTCCCCTCTGTGTGTCCCTGTGTGTCCTCTCATCTCCTCAGAGGGACACCAGTCACTGGATCCGGTGTGGCCTCATCTTCACTCATGGCCTTGCAAAGACCCTATTTCCAAGTAGTCACAGGTGGACATGAATCTGGGGGGACACTACTCAACCTAGTATGCCCCTCACCTCTTGCCTCAATAATGTCCATTTTGGTAAATTACATCCCGACCCTTCCAGCAACCCAGTCACAAGAAGCCTGGGGATTGTGCAGATTCTCTTGGGCCCTCCTCTTCTACTCCAATCGCTGGCTACCCCACCCCCACCCCCTGCCCCACTGCCGTCACTCAATAGTGCCATCCATGGCCACCCTCTAACTTGCTGTCCTAGCCCAGACTCTAGGAGTGTGGGCCAGGCTTTCCCAGTTTTCTTTTCCTCATCACCCTGCCTCCACCTGCCCCGTGAAATGTTCATACCACGGGTATCCTATACATCTGTTTATGGTCTGTATGTGTCTGGTTGCCTTTAGACATAGAACGGTTTCTTGTCCCCCACCCCACCCCAAGAACTCATTTTTGTCCTATCCGGGGTGATGCCAAATTTGTGTCCTAAATCTCTGCTCAGACAGTACCCCCCTCCCCTCTCTTGCATAGAAACATCTACCTACATTTCAAGGCCCGGGTTGAGGGTTACCACAATGAGGACACCTCATCACCCACCCCCTGCCCCGCCAGCAGGAGACTGGACTCCCATGCTCACACCTGCTGGACCTGGCCAGCCTCCCAGCATGGCACCTGTAGTGTCATATATGTACTAGTTTGCCAGGCTCCGTGGTCTTGGCCGTGGACTATTTCTTACCCTTCTCTATCTTTGGAGCCCAGCCTAACGCCTCTCGCAGAGTCGGAACTCGATGAGTGTTTTACTGAGTGGATGAATGAACGAGCAAATGAATGAATGGCTTCTCTGTACTGTTTCTGTTGGGCTCCACCATTGCTACCCGGTGCCAAGCACCTCCAAAGGCTGCCCAGTTCCTATCTGCCCACCTGCTTCCTCTACAGATCCCCCTTTCTCGTTCAGGTGGGTGTCACCGTGCAGGCTCCTTATCCTTACTCCTGGTTGGCCTCTGTCTCTGTTTTAACTCTCTCCCGGTGGCCCTGGGTATCTGCCTCTCGTTTTCCTTGCCCTCCATTTCCCTGGAAAGATCCCCATGATGCTCTCCTGTCCTCACCCTCTTATTCCCACCCCCCACCCGCATACCTGGTCAGCTGCCCAGCTCTGCCTCCTCTCCCTGCTGCACCCCCAATGTGGGCACCACCTCCATCAGCGGGGGCAAGGCCTTCGAGAAGTGCCTCTTAGCTTTTGAGAGCCTGTGAGGGGGTGGGCGGGCAGGGAGGGGAAGCGTCCACAAGACCCTGGGGCGGGTCCTGAGTCAAAGTGGGGTCTTTTGCACAGAGCAGATGTGCGGGTCACAGACTTGTCCCCATGAAGCAGGGACGGCTGTGGCTCTGTGATGGACACCTGTCACCCAGGTCAGCCTGGCAGGTGCAGAGCTGGGGCCCCCATTCCAGGACGAGGTCCCCTCTGACAGACCACAGACACAGATGATACTGACTCAGTGGGGAGAGGGCAAAAGTTGAGAGCCTCGCACACACATGTCAGAGAAAAAGCAGGGCAAAGGCAGGTGCCATTTTGGGAGGTGGAGGAGGGTGGGAAGGAGACGTAGGGAGACTCATATTCGATCTGGGTAGAAATGGAAGAACGGTCATCACCTGGCAGCTGCCCAGGTGCACCTTCCGCACGCACAGACCTTTGCTCTTCGGGGGCCTTGCTTCTGCAAACCTGGGTCTACTCCCCGTAGACGGACCCCCCAGCACCAGCGGTCACCAGCACCACTGTTCATGTCTCTGGTATTGGTTTCCTGTGGCCACTGTAACCAATCGTGACAAACTGAGTGGCTTAGAACAATAGAAACGTGGTCTGTCACCGTTCTGGAGGCCGGAAGTCCAAAACCAGTGTCAATGAGCCAAAGTCAAGGTGTGGAGGGGACCACACTCCCTCTGGCTCCAGGGGAGAGTCTGTCGCTTGCCCTCCTCCGGCCGCTATAGCTCCCACGTTCCTAGCCTGGTGGCCTCCCCAATTCCAGTCTCGGTCCCTGTGGCCGCACCCGTTCTCCTCTTCCGTCTGTGGTCAAGTCTCCCTCTGCCCCTTGACATGCACTCCCGCGATTGCACTCGGGGCCCCGCTCAGATAATCCAGGATAATCGCCTCATCTCAACAACCTTACCTCAGTCACATCCGTGAAGTCCCTTCTTTACCATATAAGGTAACGTTCACAGGTTCTGGGAAGTGGGCCTCTTTTGGGGGGCTATGACTCTGCCTCCCGCAGCCCCTTTGGCCCCTGCAGGCTATAGGGGTGTTTCTCAATGAAAGGCCCGTGGATGGACGCCTACGTCTGGCACTGTCTCTCTCCTACACCCCACGCTCAGAGACGACGTGTACAGATCTGCTCCTTTTTCCCTCCTCTCCTCGCTCATTCTGGGGTCCCGGGGACCACCTGGGTTTGGAGAGAGTGTCTCGTGAGTACTGGAGTAAGCGAGACTGTAACCTCGGTGCACCCCAACGTTCCATCGGAAGGACTTCCGTTGGGGCAGCTGGTGCTGTCTTCAAATGGATGGCTTGTAGTTCCTTCAGGCGTCGAGTGTCTTGGTCAGAGGGGACGCTGTGCCGTGCTGGGGAGGGGCCAGGGGGCCAGGTCCCAGCCCCTTCGTCTCCCTGCACATTCGCAAAGGAGGGAACCGTGTCCACCCTGACTCCTGGATCTATCAGATGGAAGGAAGTAACTGGATCCCTGCCCCCCCCCAAAGCTCCCGCCCCCTCCCCCAGCAGGATATGAGGTAGAGAAGGCGGGGGTGGAAAGGTGAAGACCGGTGCCCTCCTGCAGACGGACTAGGGCCGTGCTGAGATGGCCAAGCCCTCACTCCATGCCTGGGGGCTAGGTTTGGCAGGACAGACAGCAGCAGAGGCTCAGAGAGAGGGATGGGGAAGGAGAGTTGGGGGGGAGGTAAGAATTGCCGCGTAAAGAGTAGAGAGCGTGTGCGAGGATAGGAAGCCACAAGCACTTCAAGCCCCAACTTCTCTGACTCCCTGTGTGACCTTGGAGAAGCCCCGGAACTTCTCTGAGCCTCATTTGGCTCATCTGCCAGCCAGGTTTAACAATTCCTCCCTAATAGGGTGGCCGTAAAGATCAATGGGATAAGGTATATGGATGAATTTTATAAGTGTTCTCTACATGCAAAGAATTTCCATTTTCTCGATCTTTATATCCTACTGGCTAAGACATAAACCCATGGTGATACTTAGAGGCTTCTAGAACCAGATGAGGATTGGTGACTCTTGCCACTTTAGGCTCAAGAAAGTGGAGGCGGAGGGGGGGAGCCGGTGAGATAGCACGGAGAAACCCCCAAATCCATTCACCTGTAATGAAGGGACGGTGGGGGTTGGGGGCAGAGGCTCCCTAACCTGACTTTGCTGCTGTTTGTTATTCTTGGGAGGAAAATCCCCAACCTGATTCTGCTGGAAGCAGGGCTGTCCGGAGTGATGCCTTGACAGGATGATGGATGGTGACCAGCCACGGTTTCTGACACCACAGCACGTACTCTGCATTTTTTATCTGGAGCCTCCGGCGGAAGGCTGCGCATAAGCTCTCCAGTTACAGGGACCTTGATAAAATTCCATTATGGGCCCCGAAGACAATCACGCCGGATTCAATAGCGCGGCAGGCTGGGGAGGCGAGAGGCATGGTGGGAGCCGAGCGCTGCCACCGGGGAAATTTTCCCTGAGCCTGAAGCCTCTCGCGCTGGCTTTCCATAAAAGTCGCCGGTCTGAGCGGAGACCCAAACCATCTCTGACATCCAATTGTCTTTTCCATTTGCGATTCGGGGGAAATTACGTGGGCCACGCTGTCGCCCAAGGGGCCGGGACCTCAGTGCTGGAGTCTATTTGGTTTTATTGAGATGTTAGGTTCCCCCCCCCCCCCAATTCCCCGGGACGTGTGGATGGGAAGCCGGCTCTGTTACCAGCTCACGTGTTTGGCCTCCAGCTGCTGCATCCAGACTCGCTGAATATGCCCAGTGAGGGATATGCAACTCTCTGCCCCTCAGAAATTCAGGGAAACTTGGCTCAAACCCTCAGTGTCATGCCTGCCGCCATCCCAGATGAGAAAACCAAGGCACGGGTAAGACCCATGGCCAAGATCGCACAGTAAACCCACTGCCTTCTTGTCATCCTGGTGGTTACCCTGGACGTAGATGGGCCCCCCGAGAGCCCTCACCCAACCGTTAGTGCCCTGGGACCCTTCCGGAGAAGGGGAGCGACACCTCACCAGCCCTGGTTCTACTCTTCTTCTTTTGAAGAATTTTGCTTCTGGTTGCCCCAACAGTGCATTGCTCCAAGGGCAAGGGCAGTGCGGGGTCAGGGCCGACTGACCTGAGCCTGGATCCTCACCTTGCTCTTGGCTCCCTGCTCTGACCTGGCTAATCCCTTAAGGAGAGAGGACATCCTCGACGGCGTGAGCACTGGGGATACCTGGGACTCACCTCTGGGTCCCCCTCCCTCATCTGGGTCGGTGAAGGGGCGTGGCTTGAAGTCTTAACCCCAGGACCTCAGAATGTGGCTGTCTTTGGAGATGCATCTTTGAAGAGGTGATTAAGGACGTGAGGTCATCAGGGCGGGGCCCGAATCCAATATGACTGTTGCTCTATAATCAGAAGAGGGGATTGGGGGGTGCCTGGGGGGGTTCAGTCAGGGAAACATCTCCTACTCTTGAGTTCAACTCACTTCATGACCTCACAGGTTGTGAGATAGAGCCCCGAATCAGGCTCTGCGCTGACAGCTCAGAGCCTGCTTGGGATTCTCTCTCTCCTTCTCTCTCTCTCTCTCTCTCTCTCTATCTCTCTCTCTCTCTTAAAATAAATAAATAAAACATTTTTTAAAAAGAAGAGGAGGAGATTAGGACACAGAGTGATAACCACCTGAGGACACAGGGAGAAGGCGGCCGTCTGCAAGCCAAGGAGGGAGGCCTCAGGAGACACCAACCCGGCCCACGCCCGGACCTTGAATGTCTGGCCCCCAGAACCGTAAGAAAACGAATTTCTGTGGTTTAAGCTGCCCCTGTGGTGCTTTGTTATCGTAGCCGGAGCAGACAGGTTCGCACATATACACCAGCATCCAATCCACTGGCCCCCTGTTGGGACAGAGCAGGAAGTGAAGGCAGCAGAGGGGGCGGGGGCCTGTTCAAACCGACAAGAACAGGTCCCACTCGTCCCGTTAACCAAGGAGGAGGAGGCTCAGCGAGGAGTTTGGAGTTTGGCAGGATGGCTCGGGCTGGAAAAACCATCCTGTGGGGCCCGGCCCAGACCTGGCACCGGGCGTGCCCCCTGCCAGACAGGTCCACTCTGCCCACCCGCGGGGCGCCGGCCCTCTCCCTTCAGCCCACCCCCGGAATAAGGGGGACACGGGAGCCTTTCCTTCACATTCTTCTGTGTCCCCAGCCGTCCGTCCCTTGTCGCCGGTCTCTTGCCTAGATGGCAGCCCCAGGCCCTGCCTCCTCTTGTGCCCACGGCTTGTCACCCGCCTCATTCTGCCCTTGGCGTCCTCTCCCCTCCCTCGCGGCTCATGTGGTCAACCCCTTGCTCCTCACAGGATCAGGCCCAGGCCCCCGCTCTGGTACCTCTGTTTCCCCCAGTTCATCCCTGGCCCACAAGTGCCTCAAACGTATGGCTCTGGTTGCACACGTGGGGATGCTTGTGAGCTCGGGGCGACTTCCGCGGCTTCACCCGCGTCTGGGCCTGGAGGCTTCCTGGCGGTGTCCACGGGCACACTTCCTTAGCTCCGCCCACAGGGCCCGGTCCTCAGGGTCCGCGAACCCAGGTGTGCACGTCTGAATACTAGTGGTGGTGTGGCACCAGATACAATTTTACATTTTCTGCTTTTCATTAAAAAGCAGCCATCATTCACACTGTTCTGTTCTCTCAAGGACTATGAAAGAATCCAACATTTTTCTTACTTTCTCCATCAAATATAAATTTTGGGGTAAATTGTTTTGGCGGCTTCCTTCTCTTCTACCCCTCCTCCCTCCTCCCCATCCGCTTCTTCCCCTCCTCCCCTCCCTCCTCCTCCTTTCCTTCTCCCCTTCCCTCCCCTCCCTCTGCCCTCCCCCTCCTCCCCTTTGCTCCACCTCCTCTCCCCCTTCTGCCCTCCCCCTCATCCCTCCTCCTCTCCCCTCCTCCTTTCCTTCTCCCTTCCCTCCCCTCCCTCTGCCCTCCCCCCTCCTCCCCTTTGCTCCACCTCCTCTCCCCCTTCTGCCCTCCCCCTCCCCCTCCTCCTCTCCCCTCCTCCTTTCCTTCTCCCCTTCCCTCCCCTCCCTCTGCCCTCCCCCCTCCTCCCCTTTGCTCCACCTCCTCTCCCCCCTTCTGCCCTCCCCTCCCCTCCTCCTCCTCCTCTCCCCTACCCCCTCTTCTCCTCTCCTCCTCCCTCCAGTCCTCTCCTTCTCTCCTCTCTTCCCCTCTTCCTTCCCACCCCTCCCCCTCCCTTTCTCCCCTCCCCTCCTCCTCCCCTCTACTCTCCTCCTCCTTCTTTTTCTGATATGAACCTTGAGTCATATTTTTCAGGGGGGGGGGGGTCAATGGCCCCATATGGAAAAAGATTCTCCAGCTCAGCAGAACACGCAGGAAGGTTACACTGGGGGCAGGGGTACATTCCCACGTGTTTCTCAAACACGTGCAGCAGCAGTAATTCTGACGTTTCCTGCTGGAGAGGAGACGGAGGAAGCAGGTGGCTAGAGGATATGGGACTGGAGTGTGCACTTGTCCCCAGGGGCCCCTGGGGTGCTCCCACCTGTCCGTCTCTCCCCCACGGAGGGCAGCCTCCCGGAGTGTCAAAAACCTCTCCTTCCTGTCCATTTCTAACGGTCCCTGCCCACGTCCTGGCCTCTTGAGGCCACACCCCCTCGCAGGCCCCGCTCTGCCCTTGCTGGCGGACCTTCCTCTGCTCTGGCCTCACCTCCGAGCTAGGGCCTCCTGACCGGGGCGCCCCTCCACCGTGAGTTGGCTCTAATGGCTGTCCATTGAGGCCAAGCCACCTCCTGCACCCAAACTGTCCCTCCTGCACCCAAATCATCACCTGTCCTTCTGCTTCTCCCTGACCCTGTCCGGGTCCCTTGATTTCTTCACCATTAGAGGGGACAGAAAATCAGATACTCCTCTGCTGGAAAGTTTCTACACCTGGGCTGAAAGGGTTTCCTGCCTTTCTCCCCAGATCCCTAAGGAAAGGAGGGGGCCAGGCAGGGCAGCAAAGGATGCCGGTCCTGCTCACGCTTCGGGCCTCAGTAAGGACCGGAGCGGGAGCTGCAAGGAGATTATCCCCAGATCAGCCCAGAAGGCCGGTTGCACGCCCCTACGATGATGCTCATCCCACGGAAGAGCTCCCTCCCTGATCTCAGTCGCCCCGTCCCAGCCCCTCCAGAGCGGGCTGTCACCAGCTCTGCACAGCGCACGCACTGTCACACTGGTGTTGAGCAGGGGATTTAATCAGGCTCTCGCTATTTCAGTCCCCCGAGTAGTAAATTGCAAGTGGTCTGATTGGACCTATCTATTAGGCCCAGGAGCTGTGGGAGAGACGGCTCCCAGAGCATTTCCTCTGCCTGCTAATCTATCTGTCTGGCATTTTATCTGGAGCCCAAAGCCCGTTCTTGAGCACTGAGGCATTTTAACGGTATTATTATTACTTAGCACTTATAACGCACTTCATCACGAGAGGGCGCCAGGCGGCCCCGGCCGTAAGGATAAAGCGCGGTGCTACAGATAGAGAGATACGGATCTCGCTCTGGCTGTGTAATATTTGATGCCTGTGTCTTTGGTCCCTTGTGATCTGGTTATTAGTTATGACTCCTCAAGGAGAAAACCGACCGTCTCTCTCCTGATAAATGGGAGTCGGGTGGACGGGAGGCTCCGAGAGGGCGTGGGCTAGGGGGCATGGTGGGCCAGGGGTGGGGGGGTGTCTGAGCGAGGCTCCACTGGAAACTGACCCCAGACGGGGTGTGGAGCATATTTGGGAAGTGATTCCAGGAAGCCCCAGTGATAGGTGGGGAAGTGAGAAAGTGAGACCGGGAGAGGAAGGGAGCCCGTAAGGGATGCTATGCCATGTGAGCAGGTCACTGCCACGGGCAACTGGAGCTCCACTCCACCTGGGAACGTGGGGAGGTGGTGGGGAGCACCCCAGAGTTACTCCATCCGAGGGGCAAGCAAGCTAGAGCTTTTGTCCTCCGACCCCCGTTGATACGGGCTGAGCAGCTCCCAAGGGCAGCAGCTCTCTAGCCCTTTGAGCTTGACCCTGGCCTGGACCGAGAGCAGCCCCAGCTGGAGAGTCACATGTGCCCGTCCGGTGGCTACCCGGGAGGCAGCGGGGCCCTGGCAGCGACTGATGGGTGGGCTGTGGGGTCTGGTAACACAGGCTGTGGTCAGAGGCTGAGCTCTGGGAAGGTCCCCTTCTCCTCCTCTCCTCCCCTGCCAGCCCTCACTGTCCCTGCATCTCCTTGGATCGATGGGGGCCCGGTATCACGCCAGGCAGTGTGCAGAAGCCCAGGGACTCTGTCCACCTGCTCCCTTCTCCTGATTCCCCCCCCCCACCCCCCCTTAAGGTGGAACATTCAAGGAAAGGCACAGAATACGGCTTGGGTTCAAATGTCAGTCTTGGCACCTCTGGTCATGTAACTAACTGGGGCAAGTGACTGAATCTCTCTGACCCTTCATTTCCTCACCCGGGAAATGGGAGCAGGGATTCCACCTTGCAGGACTGTTTCTGACGATTGATGAGCTAGTGTCCATAAAGTGCCTAGACCTGTGCCTGCCGCAGAACGAGGGTCCAGGGTGTATTTATTTCTCTTCCCTTTCATGCGCGGCCCCACCCCCACCCTCACACCCCCTCTTGCCGTTTGGAATGTTTCGAGTTACAAGGATTTCCTCTGAGGCCCCTATTCCCAGGGGTGAGGGAGCCCCTGCTTCCGGCACCCTCTGCACCCTTTCCAAGCCGAGGTCAGGAGGCGCCCCTCCCCGGCCCAGGCAGCAGCCTCCCGCCCGATGCCCGGGATTGAAAATATCCCTGTAGTCACCAGGCCAAGGCAGAAGAGCACGGCACCCCCTGAGGGGCCAATTTATGCAGAAGCTTAAATATCTTTTAAAACTCCTTCCCCTTCCTGGAGATGTGGGAGTCAGCTGCTGCTGCTCAGGGCTCCAGGCTTTTCTTCAAAGGGCATCCCCCCTGGGCCGATGAAAAACTTGCTAGAAAAAGCGCTTTTCTTTTTTTCTTTTTCTTTTTTTTTTCTTACATGTTTTTTTTTTCCTTCTTTAGAGAATTCTTGCTCCTGCCTCAGCGCCTAACTTCCGCGGAGCAACCAGGAAGCCTATGGGAATCAGAGAGCTCCTTCCCCCTGGGGGCGCCTCCTACAGGAAGACTTCCCTAATTACTCTCGGTGCCTCCAGCATCCCTTCTCGGCCTTCTCTCCGGCTCCTCTGGCTTCCGGGCTTCCTGGTGGCTGTTGGCTTTGACTTGGGGAGCTCGTCTTTAAGGCCTGATAAGCGCATAGTGGGAAACTTGACATCTATCTCTCCAGAAGGATGACAGCATCTCAGAGGATGCTTTCTCCGAGGCTCCCCGGGGCCCAGTCCGAGGCCTGAGCCTGGGGGCAGCTGCTGCTGACCGGCCAGGGCCCCAGCCGCGTCTGAGCTCACCACGAGGCTGCCTGCCCGATGAAGCAGGCCTGAGGCGGGAGCCAGTGTCTCTGTGGCAAGCAGCAAGGATCCATCCGGGCTGAAAGGTCTGGAAGCCCTTCATCATATTGAAGACCAATTCAGGACAGATTAAGAAGACACGTCATTCCTTCTCTTGGGGTTGGGGAATCCATCCATCCTCCCGGAGCCTCTGGGGGCGGGTGGGGAAGACACGGGGAGGCGTCCTTTCCCTGTGTGCCTTGAAGTGAGGCCCCAGGCTCCCCTCCCAGGTGCTGAGCACTCTGTTTCCCCCATGGGGTCGTCTTTTCGAACATGCTCAGAGGCCCTTGTTCTTTCTTCAGATCAACTCCTTTGACTCCTTCCAAGGGCGGGAGCCCGCCTCTGTCAAGGGCACGGCTAGCCGCCTTCCTCTTTCGAGCCACCGTGGGGGGCAACCAAGAAGACACCGTACCTTGGGGAAAGGACCACCTCTCCCTGGCGGGCTGGCTGGCCAGACACTGGGGAGGGGGTGGGGATTGCTCTATTTATACTTTCCTTTGGGGGAGGGCACGTTGGTGGCCTGGAGGTCCCGATGCTGCGGGTGCAGTAGCCTCAGAGGGCCAGGGGGAGGGGTCTGCTCAGAAAGGAAGGGCAGGGAGAAGGGGCTGGGCGTTTATCGATTTCCTTCCGCGCCCCTGGCCCTACGCCAGGCCCCCTTCACGCATCATCTCCAGCACCCCGGCCAAGAGCGCGGGCTCCTGAGTGCACAGAGCCGGGTTAGAACTCCAGCTCCCCTGGTTTCTGGCTGGGTAGTGCCGGGCAAGCGGCTTCAGCCGCCTGAGCCTCGATGCGTTCATCTGCGAAGTGTGAATCGTCCAAGTGCCCATCTACCAGAGCTGCCGTGAGGATTAAACGAGACCCTGGGTCTAAAGCTCCTGGCAGCGGGCCGGACCCCTCAGCTCGCACTCCGTCAACATCAGCTCCTTCTGTCATCCATGGCCCCGTGGCATCGAAGTCCGCACCTTTCCGGTGGACGCAGGCGGCCGAGGTTCAAGACGTGAGGAAACTTGCCCGAGGCCACTGAGTTCGAGAGCGGCAGGCGGAGATCCGGGCCCAGGCTTTCCAGCCTCGAAGCCCAGCCCTGCTCAGACATCCTTCAGCCTTCCCGGGAAAGAGATAAACGAGCCCAGGTCTTGGGAGGTGCCCGCCCGCTCAACCACGTTGGCAGGGGCAGGGGCCAGGGCTTCCAAGCCCCTGACCGCCAACGTAGCCTGGCGGGAGCTTGCCCCGGAGTCGGCAGAGATGCTGTTCCAGGGTGGGCCCCGGGTGTGGGAGTCAGCGGGGGCCGTGGCAAAACTGTTTCGCCTCGTGCGGGGCTCTGTCCTTCAGCGGCCCGGAGAGGGACGGGGCGGGACACGGGGGGACGGCGGCCCCGCACGCCCTCACTCGCGGCAGGATTGACTCTGGATAAACAATTACAGTCTATTTACCTCCGACCATATGGTGTTGGGGAACAGGTGTGCAGGTAATGAAGAGCCCAGCTCCAATTAAACGTCTGGGAACGCGGCCGGATTCCCGCTGAATCTTTTGCTTGGGCGGAGGCCCACGTACAAATGAGAGCTAAAAGGGACAGAGGCTCAGTAGGGGCAGAAGCGGGAGAGGTGAGGCTCCAGGGATGCCGGGCCGGGCCTCGTAGGCGCCCGAGGAGGACGCAAGGCAGGGGACGGCCAGCTGCCATCCTGTCCCCGCTGGGAGCTGCGGAGGAGCACGCGTCAGGGTCACCGACCTCTCTGTAAGGCTGACTGGTCGGCACCTGTCCAGCTGGGACGTCTGGAGGACGTTTCCTGTGAGACCGGGGGGGGGGGGGGGTAGGGCAGGGACAGGTCACACTCTGCCAAAGTCATTTCCACCCTGGCCCTCCCATGTGCCTGAATTTCCCTCTGCCCTAATCCCCAGCCATTTGACACATATTTTTGAGGGCCTACTGCGTGCCAGGCACTGTGCGAGGAGGCACTGGGGACACACCGATGAGCGAAAGGCCTTGGTTTCCCGGAGTTTATTTTATGAAGAGGATGGAGATTTTAGGCCTTTTAGGGGGATGGAAAGAAAACAGTGAGTCGCTATACACAAATAAGGCCAAGAAAGCAGGAAGTGGACAGGGAAAGAGAACACCCCACCCGCCCAAGGGACTCCTTACCGTCTTAGCAAGTGCGGGTCTGTGGCCCCCTGTCTTCTGTGTCCAGCCATCAGCCACCACCTCCTCTGGGCTCCTGGTCATTCCCATCCTCGCTCCATTACAGCTCCCGGGGTGGGGGTGGGGTGGCTGTACCCCAGCTGCTTCTGCGTCCCTCTCCCTCCAGGGCATGGACCTTCTCTGGGACAGGGAGGGTGTTGGGCTCACAGGGCAGGGCCTGTCGGGCAGGAAAGAAGGCGTGGTGACTGATGAGCAGGTCGAGCCTCTGCAGCCCCAGCCTCCAGGACCCTTGTCGGACCTGCCGGGAGGACACCGTCCACTCTGGCCTGGCCCGAGACCGGGGACAGACCGCGACTTTGGAGAGTGCCGGCCTTGACCTTGGGCAGGGGCCCCCCGGCCTCGTCTGATCGTGGAGCTGGGCCAGCTGCCCCCTCACCAGTGTTCTGGAGGCTGCAAAGAAGACGAACAGCTTCTGTCCCTGCGGAGGGCTGCAGGGAGCTGAGCGAGGGCCCACGTCCCGATGAATCTCTCGTGTCAGTTTTTACTGCAGTGACGAGGCTGCAGGGTAGGGGCGGGCAGGAGGGGTGCCAGCTCCAGCGACTGGCGAGGAGACAGACACAAACGGAGAATTGTCCATGCCCTTTTGCCTACTTAGTATTTTTGTTTTCTTTTCATCGTGGAGGTACCCCTTGCCTTACGTCTTGGCAAATCGAAATCAGCACCTTCCCCAATTCCCTGCTGGGGGAAGGCAATGTCTCCCGGCGGTCCCGCCCGGGCCCCTCTAGGTCATGCCCATCCTTCTTCGGGGGACAGTGACCACCCCCCCCCATGGGGCTCTCTCCAGCTCTCTCCACCTTCCTGTAGAAGCACACAGTTGCACTACAGAAAACGGATGGTAGGTAATTCCAAGGAAAATTCGGGTTTCAGATGAGGGGCCGGCCCTGTTTCTGGGGGGTGCCAGATTTCTGGAGCCAGGATTCTAGAAGGTCGCAGCCTCCAGATCGCCCCCCACCTCCTCCCCTAACAGAGGGCAGGAAGCAAAGTAAATGGGTTTCGAGGTGGGAAACAAATTGGATTTTTAAAAAATACTCCAGTTCTAATGATTGGAGGGGTTATTCATAATCCCGGAGTAGAATGTGCGTCTTGAAATCTATGTTTTGCGTTGACAGCTTCTCCCTAATGGGCAAGATCTCACACATGATAGGGCCATAAAATACAGAGCTCTGGCTGGCCGGCTGCTTGTCTGATAAGGCGGAAATACAGACAGAGGGCTCCGGGCCAGAGCTCCCCACCCTGCCCACGCCACCCCCACTGGTCCAGGCTCCTTGCTCTTCCCCGGCCAGTGGGGAAAGAGGCAGGATGAGGAGGAAGGCGAGCCCTTGCTACAGAATGATCCTCGGAACCAGAAGTTTTCAGAACATACGCTCCACACGACACAAATCTCATGGCTGCTTTGCGATAAAAGGGTTCCGTGTTCATAGGAGTCTGGGAAATACCACGGAGGCTATCCACCTCCCAGATATTTAAAGCACCTGTTAGCATGATCATAGCTGTGAGGAGCCTGGCAAGAAGAAGAAGAAGAAGAAGAAGAAGAAGAAAATCCACATAGCTTTGTTCAATCCAGTGATTCCCAAACTTGTGTGACTGCGGAACCCTGTTCTTACAACCCCTATTGACATCCAGCAGAGCATTTCCCGGAACCCATGGTGGTAACAGCTGTATTAGTCTGCTAGTGCTGCGTAACAAAGTACCACAGGCTGGGCGGCACTGGGCTGGGAGAAAGCACTGGGAAGTTTTCAGCTGCCTCGTGGACCAGACCAAGAGCACAGGCAACGCCACCTTCACCTTCCTCCCCGGCCCCATCTCAGGGACGGCTGAGAAATCAGGGAGGCGGCATTCTCCTGGGTGGAGGTGACTGTGGGGGGAGCAAAGGAATCGCTGCTCCCGGGCGGGAGAAGGCGAGGACTTAGCCGCACACGGAAGCCAGCAGATTTGCTTTGTCCCGGCCCATCCTGGCCCAGACACCTGCTGTTTGTCTCCCCGGGCTTCTTGGCAAGTTCCATGAACTAGACAAATCCCCTTCCCGGCGGGCAGGGAGGCCCGATTTTCACCGACTCTTCCTCTCGGTCGAAAGAGGTGACTCTGTAGGTGCCGGGGCGAAACGCCCGAGCTGCGGCTGGCCCCGGGGAACTCCCGTCAGACGTTTAGTCCACAGTGCTGGGCAGAGGGGGAGGCACAGCCCGGGATTCCGGGCCTGACCCCCCAGTTCTGGGCCGTGGAGCCTGGGGCAGCTTACTCACCCCTGAGCCTCAGGCTCATCATCGCTAAACAAGGCTAATGAATGAATGTCGAGGTCGTGGTGAAGGTCCAATTAAAGGCATCAGAAAAAGTGCTTTGCAAACTGCAGAGGAGCTATACGCGTGACAGCTCTCAGCAGAGGCCAGGAGGGCCATCGAGGGGGAGGGGGGTGGAGGGTAGGAAACTGCCAGAGACCCTCCCGGCGGATGTGGCGGCAGGAGCCCCCTGGCTGAGACCCTGAGGGCACTGCACTGCGTGAGACCCCCATCAGCCTCCTCAGCTTGTGACTGGCGCGCCTCGAAGGGACACAGAGGCTTGCGTGCTCCGCCTGGGAACACCCCCACGACCTGGGCACCTGCACGCCTCCCGGCTCCAGAGGCCCCGAGCGAACTCCGCGGCAGCATGGGTAAGGTGCAGCCTGAGGTCCTCGGAGAAAGGAAACCTTTGCCACCTTTGCCTTTGTACCGTTCCTCTCCCCAGAACCCTTCCCGCTCTGTGCTGGGCAGGGACGGCGCTGTGACCCCTTGGGGCCTGGTGGAGAAGCTGTGGGTCTGGGGGGGGGGCGCATTGGGGCAGGTGTGTGGGGAGTCTCCCTTCCTCACTCACAGAGATGACCCAGGCTGGCCTCCTGGGGCGCAGGGCCGGGACTGGGGTGGAGAGAAGGAGGTGCCCAGCGGGCTGACCCTGTAATTCTAGGCTCCGGAGGGTGAGGCCGCCTCACGTATCCGCCTGGATGCCTTGCTTGCCTCACGCTAGTCTGGGCCCTGCTTCGGGGAGCTTCCTTCTTCAAGTACTCTGCCCACATGGCACCCACAGCCTGCCACATATCACCCTACCCTAGAAATGCTAAAAGTGTTCAACTCCTCTACCCAGGAGAGGAGAAAACGGGTCTCTGCCCATGTCCGATGGGGGCCGGCCAGGCCTCAGGCAGGTCACACTGACGGCCTGGGAACGCATGGTGGGGTTTGGTCTTGCCTGGGGAAGAGGAGACACGTGGACAGCTCATGTAAATGTCTGTGTGGACGTTTAGGGGGTCGCATGGTGGCCCCCAGAAGATTTGTCCACGTCCTAACTACCAGAATCTGTGAACGTGACCTTATTTGCACAAACGGTCTTTGAAAATGTAACTAAGTTACGGATTTCGAAATGAGACCGTCCTCGATTCAAGGTGGGCCCTAAAGCCAATGGCCGGTATCATAAGAGAAAGTCAGAGAGAGATCTGACACTCAGACTCACAGGGAAGGAGGCCACGTGGAGATGGGGCAGAGACTAGAGTGATGTGGCCAGAGGCCAAGGAACACTTGGAGCCTCCAGAAGCTGGAAGAGGCGGGAAGGTGTCATAGACTGAATGTCTGTGTTCCCCCAAATTCCTATGTTGAAATTCTAACCTTCAGGACAATGGTATTAGGAGATGGGCCTTTGGGGTGGTTAGGTCATAAGGGTAGCACCTTCGGGAATGGGGTTCATGTGCTGATGGGAAGGGACACCAGCACTTGCTTCCTCGCTACCTCTCCGATGTTCAAGGACAATGGCAATGGGACAGCCTTCTGCAATCCAAGAAGCCAGCCCTCGCCAGACACCGGATCTCTCCATGCCTTGATCTTAGACTTGCAGCCTCCAGAACCGTGGGAATATATGTTCGTTGTTCCAGCCCACCAGTCCGTGGTGTTCTATTATAGCAACCCCAGCTGGCTGAGACAGAAGGATTCTCCCCTAGAGCCTTGGAGAGCATGAAACCCTACCAACACCTTGACCGTGGACTTCTGTCCTCCCCAACTGTGAGAGAAGACACTTCTGTTGGACTCTCCCCGTTGGTGGCAATTTGGTAGGGTGGTCACAGGAGACAAATACAGACGTCACATGAAAGAGGAGTTTGGTTAGTTTTGTGTGGTGTCAGGGACCGAATGAGGGTCCGTGGTGGGATTTATAGAGGTCATAGTTCAGACGGATACGAACAACTTTCCAAGGATGAGGGCCGTCCAGGGATGACATGGCTGCCTCGGGCACACCATGGGATCCACCACCTGTTGGGAATCTACTGGACAGGAATCCTGCTTTGCACAGGGAGGCTGGGCTAGATCCACGGTTTACCCCCCTTCTCCCCCGAAGGACACCTGGTGAACCAATCAACCTGCAGGACACATTTCCGTGAGCATCTCGGGAATGCATGCAGGTCACAAGTGTGATTCTCTCACCTGGGAAAGCAAATCAGAACACAAGTACGTGTGGGTGACATCACAACAGGAATAACCTTGATTGAGCTTTAATTTCCCTTTCCAAAAAAAACACAATTTTTTTTTTTTTTTTGCAGATGTCGATACTGTAACTATGATTAATAATAATCTAGGGGCACCTGGGTGGCTCCACAGGTTAAGCGTCCGACTTCCGCTCAGGTCACGATCTCGCGGTTTGTGAGTTCGAGCCCCATGTCGGGCTCTGTGCTGACGGCTCAGAGCCTGAAGCTGCTTCGGATTCTCTGTTTCCCTCTCTCTCTCTGCCCCTCCCCTGCTCGCGCTCTGTCTCTCTCTGTCTCTTAAAAATAAATAAACGTTAAAAAAAAAAATCTACATGCAGGTAGCTCGCATTTCCTGGGGACGTGTCGCTGAGATCTGACACAGTGGCGGGAAGCACGTCTCCTAGATGACGCAGGGTGGTGTTCTCAAGCGCCAGGTGCGTGGTTACCTGGCATCTGCCTCCAACGCAGGTTCCGACTCGGCGGGTCTGGGCGGGGTGCTCGGCAGTCTGCGTCTCTAACAAGCTCCCAGGCGATAGTGATGTTACAGGTCCACAGACCACACCTTGAGTAACGGGATCCAGAGAGACTCGTGGCCAGTTTTCAAAATGCCCAGAGCTGCTACCTGGCGGTAGAAGGAGAGGCGAGTTAGCTGCACTTGCTATAGCTAAGCCTTTCCAGGAACGCTGTTGAACAATGAAATGGGACCAGATGGGACCAGGGGTGGCTGGGATGGGCACTCTGGGGACAGGTTGGGCTGCAAGACATGGAAGGCGCCTTTTTATTTTTTTTTATAAATGTTTTTAATGGTTATTTATTTTTGAGAGAGAGGGGGAGACGGAGCATGAGCAGGGGAGGGGCAGAGAGAGAGAGAGACACACACACACAGGATCCGAAGCGGGCTCCAGGCTCCGAGCTGTCAGCACGGAGCCCGACGCGGGGCTTGAACTCACGGACCTCAAGATCATGATCTGAGCCGGTCGGACGCCTGACCCACTGAGCCCCCCAGGAGCCCCATGGAAGGCGCCTTTTAATCAAACCACTTAGGCTCTTAAAACTGCCTGGGCTCTCGGGGCGCCTGGGTGGCTCTGTCGGTTGAGCGGCCGACTTCGGCTCAGGTCATGATCTCGCGGTCCATGAGTTCAAGCCCGGCGTCAGGCTCCGTGCTGACAGCTCGGAGCCTGGAGCCTGTTTCGGATTCTGTGTCTCCCTCTCTCTCTGACCCTCCCCTGTTCATGCTCTGTCTCTCCCTGTCTCAAAAATAAAAATAAAATAAAAAAAAAAAAACTGCCTGGGCTCTTGTCCTGCCTGGGCTTCAAGGATCGATAGGAAGATACCGAAGGAGCCCTGCGGTTTACATCGTGGGGCTCGCCCTGCATGCCAAGCTCTTGTCTAGTTTTCCCTAAGACCTTCTGTACGATTCCAGTGCCCGCCGTGCAGGGGAGAAAGTCAGGCACAGAGGAGTTGGAGGCGGGCCCAAGATTGCACAGCTCGGAGCCGAACCAGCTCCTGGACTCCGGACCCTGTGCTCATTATACTAGCCAACCCTCCTCACCCTGAATCCTCAGCCCCTTGGCATGGGGTCCTGTCCTCACAGTCATGCCCTTGCCGCCTGGGCCTACGAGTGATGAGGAACTCCAGGTACGGTCAGGGGGTCCCCGGACGGGGCCTCCTCTCCCGGCCGTGCCCTCTCCCTGCTCTGATTGACCCCACACTTCTACTAAGAGCCCTGCTACTCCAGCAGCAGGGTGATTAGACCTCGGCTCCTCTCCGGCTTTTATCTCAGCAGGGGCTGCGCGGCGCTGGCCCGGGAGGAGGGGAAAATGTGCCACTGTCATCCAAGGGCCCTCCAGCCATGCCTGGGTGGAGGGGAAGACTCCCGCCCAGGGAAGGAGAGCTCGGGCCCCGGGGATGGGGGTGGGGGGTGGGGGAGGACGGGGCAGTGGGTTCTGGGTAGCAGGGCCGCCTGAATCCACACCCCGGCGTCGTGGGCTGCTCGGCAGACGACGGCCACTGATTTCCGCATCATTTACGGTCAAAACCAACAACCCGTGCCTCTCTGCAGACTTTCGCCTCCAAGCCCGTTCTCAAATCTCCTGTCCCCTTTCCAAACCCCTCGCCCTCCCTGCTGCACGCTGCTGTCGGGCCCAGCTTGGAAAACAGGAGGCAGAAACAGAGCACGGCTCCTGGTGCTCTGGGAAGGGGTAGGTTCCTGGGCGTGGCAGGGGCCTGGCATGGGGGTTCACCCCCGTGAGTGGCCGGGTCTCTGTGCTCAGGGATGACCTCCTCACAGGGACTCTGGGGAGGGACGGCCGGCCCTGAGGCCACCGGCAGGTGGACGGTTCTCCAGCCGGGGCTCAGGCCGCCGATGCTGTCCCCTGCCACGCTGCCCGACAGACGGCATCTGGCGGGGTCCTTGGTCCCTCCTTGGTCCCCACAGAGAACCGGGCAGTCGCTGCGCCCCTGGAAAAGCAGGACAGACTCTAAGAGAAGCCAATAAGCCAGTCGGGAGCCCAGGCCGTCCTGGTGCCTGCGCAGCCCAGGCTCCCACCTTGCGAGGCGCGAGCGGCCGGGCCGCTGGGAAGGAGCGGTGTGTTCCAATTACCCGCTCCTGGGCGACAGGCCGCATCCAGAGATTAAAGGAATCAAACCGCACGGTCCTTCCCCGAGATCCAGAACCACTGGGTGAGGACGATCACGGTACAAGGTAGCGGTGGGGAAGCCCGCTTTCTCTCTCCCTCGCTGGGGCGGGTCGCCCACGTCTCGCGCCTCGTCCGGCTCCTCTCGCTCCTGTGCCTTTCTGCTGGCGCAGCTGGGCGGCGGACGACAGAGCACCTCTCCCCCCACCCGCCTCCCACCCCGCCCCACGGCCCTTCCTGGTCAGGAGGCTTCCTCTGCTGCCTTCTGCCCCCTGTCTCCGTCTCCTTGACTCTCTGTCTCTCTCTGTCTCTCTGTCTCTCTGTCTCCCTGGCTCTCTGTCTTTGCCTTCCTGTCTCTCTCCCTGTCTCCCTGTCTCTCTCCCTGTCTCCCTGCTCTCTGTCTCTGTCTCCCTGTCTCTCTCCCTGTCTCCCTGTCTCTTTGTCCCTGTCTCCCTGTCTCTCTCCCTGTCTCCCTGCTCTCTGTCTCTGTCTCCCTGTCTCTCTCCCTGTCTCCCTGTCTCTTTGTCCCTGTCTCCCTGTCTGTCCCTGTCTCCCTGTCTCTCTGTCTGTGTCTCTCTCTCTCTCTCTCCCTGTCTCCTTGCTCTGTCTCTGCCTCTCTCCCTGTCTCTCTGTCTCTTCCTCCCTGTCTTTCTGTCTCCCTGTCTCTCTGTCTCTGTCTCCCTGTCTCCCCCATCTCTCCCTCTCAGCCTTTGCTTCCATTCCCAGTTTTTCCTCCTGCCTTCTTCACTTTGTTCTGATCCCTCAGGTCTCCTGTTTTCCTTCCTGTTCAAATACCCATCAGATCTCAAGGAAAAGGGAGCCACTGTGGGCTTTGTCTCTCCCCACCCCGCCGAGATGATCTTTAAAATAATAACAGCAACAGTTATGACCCGATCTTGAGCGTTCACGCCTCGCGAGTCTGTGTGGAGTGCTTCTCTTGCATTGGCTTATCAGTCCTCACGGATGTTAGCAGATAAGGAAACCGAGGCTCGGTGGCCCCAGGGCTGGTCTCCAGTCACGGTCAAGGGCTGGTAAGGGCCGTAAGGAACACTCTGAGCTCGGCCCATTGGCTGCAGCCGCTGTGGCCTGGGGCAGGGGGAGGAAGATACGGCTGGGAAGCAATGTCTGAAAGCGGGACCTGACAGAAAAGAAGACCGACAGACATCGGTGGGAGGGGGAGGGCCGGGCCCCCCTCGGGACTCTGGTGCACGCCTGCCTGACGTGGAGAATTTCTCCCCCGGAGGGACCCTGCCTTTGTCAGCTCAGGCTCAGGTAACAAGGTACCATGGACGGGGCCTGGACCACACGCGTTAATTTCCCACAGTTCTGGGAGCTGGAAGTCCCAGATCAGGGTGCCGCCTGGTGGGTTTTATTCTGAGGCCTCTCCTCTTGGTCTGCAGGCAGCCACCCCCTTGCTGCGTGTACACGTGACCTCTTCTTTGTGCAGCCATGGGGAAGAGGGGCGCAGAGAGAGATCTGGTATCTCTTCTCAGAAGGGCACGAATCCCATCGTGGGGGCTGGACCCTCATGACCTCATCTCACCTAGTTACGTCTCGAAGGTCCCATCTCCAAATACCATCATGTTGGGGGGTAGGGCGACAACACGAATTTGTGGGGACAAAGTTTATTCCACAACCGACAATCATCGGTTTATTCCACACCCGATCAGGGAATGCCGCGTCCTGCGGGCACATCAGAAACTCCAGACCCAAACTTCCAACATACAGGGAGGGCGGCGGCTCTCAGAGGTCATGTGACGTGCCCAAGTTCACCTGGCAGGATGGACCAGAGCTGGGCTCCACCATCCTCCACCCTAGTGGTCTTTGGGCACCCTCCTCGGCACCCTCAGAATCAGCAGGACCTTTGCCCAAACCCTAGCCTCTTCAGGAGGAGTCCTGTAAAATCCTTTCCGTGATGGTCGCGTATCTGAGAGTAGGAGGACAGCTACCGGGAGGGGTCTGGTGGCCGTGGGCACCGGCCTTGACAACGGCTGGGGGATAGGACTTGTGATTTCAGCCGGAGGGTTTGTGCGCGCCACCTCCTGGGGACCGTGCCTGGGGGTGGGGAGTAGGGGTGCGGAAGGCAGACGGCGGGGGCTGCGACACCCACCCGTTCGGGCCTCCCGCCTCCCATCTCTTCCCGGTTCCACCTGCAACCGAGCCTCAGGGCTTCCGAAGCGGCCGTCACAGCAAGGCCGGCACAGCCTGCACCAGCTCGTGTGGAGTGTCTCCATTACCATAATAACGAACCACTTAATAACTGACTTCCCCACTAATTCTAATTGAAACACGTAATGATATTTCCGGGCGGAGAGCGGCAGGCCCGGGTCTGGGCAGACATCTCCAGGGGCCACCCTGGCTTCACGTGGCGAGAACCGTGGGACCTCCTCGGGCGTCCTGTTGGAATAGACTGAGGCAAGAGACAGCTGCTCCTGTATCGCTGCCAGGAACCACAGCTGATGATAAAAGCCATTAAAGGTCAGCTGGGAATAGAAAACTATTTATGTTAAATGTCACAGATTAAGCCGCAGAACGGGCCTTGGGTAGGGAGCAGAGGGTGAGGTGAGAAACACTGGTCACTCTGCCCGCCTCCTTGGGGACCTTCCAAAGGGTGGGTGGCCTGGAGAGGTGGCCGGCGGGCAGCCGGCAGGGGTGGCTCTTAGTCTCCAGGCTGCCTTCTGCACCCCCCCCCCACCGCCACCCCGGGGGAAGCAGGTGGGTGTCGGCAGCCACAGGTGATTGGCCGGGCTGGCCGCGTGTTGAGGTTGCTAGGCGACCCGAGTGCCACGTTCTGGGAGAGAAGACCGTGCTGGCCTGTGTCACATCATCACAGAGGCTGAGGTCCCGGAGCGGCTACAGGAAGGGACCCAGCTTCGCTCTCTTCCCGGGTGTCGTCCTGGGTGTGGTGGGTGGGCTTGACCACACCTGAAGTCTCATCGGCAGACCGCAGGAGGTCACACAGAAGACCACATGCTCCCTTCGCCACCGAGAGTCGGGGACGTCGGGAGTTTGAAGGACCCAGGAGGCCTTGGTGGGTGGGACTGCTGGAGTGTGGCACTCTCGGGATGGGCTTCGGGGCTCAGAGGCACGTGAGCCGGGTCCTAAAGAGAACCAGGCACCCCTGTAATTTCCCAGGTGCTCCTCGACCGGGTGAAAATATCCCCTAGAAGGTAATTAGATTGCTAACGCCCCACTGAAAAAATGACCACAAGTCTTGCTTACCTACCTGGGGATCGTCCATGTTGCAGGTTGAGGCCGAGGCTTAATTTTTAGGTATTTCAGGCACCCCCTTATCCCAGCCTCCGGACTGCCCGGCCATTCTATCAGTTGCCGTGCATGTAGGGGATGCAAACACATTTTAATATTGCTGTAAACAGACGTAATTAGGATGGTAAATCTAGTGGAGAAACACACACACACACACACACACACACGAAATAAATAAATAAGTTACCACCCCAAACCCTACCCCACTATTTTAGGTAACAGGAGGGTGAGCTGCTGGTTGGCGTATCCATGGCTCTCGTTTGTCAGGATTGACTGCATCATTGGAAAGGTGCTCGAGGAAATGCTGTAGCCCCCACCCCACCCCTGTGGCGGGGAAAGATTCGCACCAGCCCCCTGGTGCCCCAGGAAGGGACCCTCCCTCACTCCCTATGTACAGTTAGGCTGCAGAGTGACCCGGCTGGAAGTGATTTGGCCCAGATGGACCCAGAGGAGTACAGGAGGGATGAGAGAGACCCTAGGAGGCCCTAAGTGTCCAGAAGTGTGGTGCTAGATCAAGGCGGTCAGGTGGGTGGGATGGCAGGATGACGGGGGGCGGGGGGTGAGGGTGGGGCTCTGGTAGACCCCAGCAAGAGTTAGATTCAATCCTGGCATCTGCAGGTATGGATTGGCAAGTGTTCTGAACCAGCCCAGTGCTCAGCTTAGGAAGACCCTTATCCTTGCTTCCAGAAGCTCACCGTGCACGGATGGGGAAGATCAATGTGTCCCCAGGTATTCATGCTATGTTAGAGCAATGGCCGGGAGAGAGGCACATACAGGCACTCAGAGCACCGCGGGTGGGACCAAATGTCCCGGGAGGACGAGGAGGGTAGACAGTGCTTCACAAGGACAGGGGACAGCATCTGGACTGGGCCTTCAGATGTCAAAGGGGGGAGCTGGTGCCATAGGGCTGGGCCCAGAGCGGGGATGGAGGGATGTCTGGAGACTGGGGGGTTGGGGCCAGATGGTGAAGGGCCTGGAACACTGTGCTTAAGAAGTTAATTGAAAATTAATTCTGAAGGCACGAGAGAGCCATCCGCTGTAGCTGAGCCGGAGAATGCGAGGTCTTGGCCTGGGTTTTAGAAAGAATGTTCTGGAAGGTACAGGGAGGATGTGCTGGACACAGCAGTTCCCAGCCTTGAGTGCCTCAGGATCGCCTGGGGGCTTGTTGAAATGCTGCCCTCTCCGCCCCCCTCCTCCCCCCAGGTCTCTCATTCAGCAGGTCTGGAGAATTTGCAGGCCTAAGGACTCCCGGGTGCTTCTGATCCTGCTCGTCTCAGAACCACCCTTTGAGAACTGCTGGGTCAGAGAGAGGAGGGGCTGGAAGCAAGGAGACCAGCTGGAAAGAAAGGATAATAAGGGCGCCTGGGTGGCTCACTGGCTTGAGCGTCTGACTTCAGCTCAGGTCATGATCTCGCAGTGTGTGGGTTCAAGCCCCGCATCGGGCTCTGTGCTGACAGTTCGGAGCCTGGAGCCTGCTTCAGATTCTGTGTCTCCCTCTCTCTCTCTGCTCTTCCCCTGCTCTCTCTCTCTCTCTCAAAAATAAATAAAAACATTTAAAAAAATGATAATAAAATGAAAAGTGATGAGGGGATGGGACAGGGGGACCCCTCATGTGGGCAGGGAGGAGAGGCACAGGGCCCAGCTGTGGGGAGCAGGGGCAGAAGCCGTAAATGACTTGGGATTTGCCGAAGCAGCAGGGACCGACAGAGGCAAAGAAGTTCCGGGCAGGGAAACCGGGGATGGGATAAGAGGCAAGGCTTAGATTCCCAGGAACGAGGCCAGAAGCCAGATGTTGGGACTCCCCTGCCTTTAGTTAAGGCCTCAGGTCTGGGAGATGGCTGCAGCTGCAGACGGGCCTGAATTCCAAGGTCAGGAGCACGCGAGGACAGCGAGTCAAGCCGATCAGGCCGAGAAACACCACAGGTGGAGAAAATCGATTCACTGGGTGTGGTGATGTGCCAACCCAGTTAGGGCGCCCTGTTGCTGGCATCTGATTTGCAGCCTGGGGCCTCAGAGCGTCAAAATCGACAGCCTTGACCCAGGACCAGAGCCCCGGTGACACGGCCCTGCTGGGACCCGGCTGCAAAGCCCCAAGGCCCCCAAGCCCGGGCGCTCGCCTGACCACCCGCAGGAGGGAGGCATCCTCTGGGAAAGGCGGAGAATCTGCTCAGGGCAGGGCAACAGGCTTTCCCCTACTCTGGAGCAGCTCAGGGGGAGGCAAGGGGGCTGCAGGGGGTAGGAGGTGAGCGAGCAGAGCTCACGAAGACGTGGCCATGAGTTATCAGCTATGAAGACCCAAACAGACGTCTTCATCACTTCCCTCGTGCTTCCTCCCACTGTGGCCGAGGCCATGACCCTGGATCTGACTCTTCTTCCCTCCCCCTTCACTACTTCCTTGCATCTGACCCCCTCAGCAGTTCATTTAATGTGCACAAGATATTTTACCGTGATGGAAGGGAAGCTGGTGTCTGAACTGTGCACCACTTACAGTTCAGGTCATTCATTCATTCATTTATCTAATTTGAGAGAGAGAGAGAACGTGGCAGAGAGAGAGGGAGAGAGAGAATCCCAAGCAGGCTCTGTGCCGACAACATAGAGCCCAACGTGGGGGCTCGATTTCACATACCAAGTAATCATGACCTGAGCTGAAATCAAGAGGCGGATACTTAACCGACTGAGCCCCCCAGGCGCCCCACACCCACTTACAGTTTACACGTCCTTCAGCTCACACCGGGTGGACTCCCCGGCCGACAGGTGTCGGTGTGTATGTTGGCCAGTAATATGCACGCACACTGCTCTGTGCCAGGGACTCTGCCCGTCTCAGTCCCAGCTCTGGCGTTCCCGGTTAAAACCGTTCTCCCAGAAACATCCCAAATGCAGAGCAGTGCAGTGGCTTCTCTGGGGTCACCTGCAAAATCTCCATCCTGTGCACCCATCACTCCTGGGCATTTGTCCCCACCCCTCCCCACCCCCCAGGATCCCAGGTCCTGAATTGTTCTTGCTTTCAAACTGACCCCGGGACCCTCCTGCTCATTGCCGCCATTAGGGTTTTGTCCCCTCCCCGCGGCCCCGGGTTGCCACATCTGCCCCAGCCAGCCCTTACACGGCATGCATTGTCTCTCCTGGCACCAACATTAGCGGGGACATCTGGGCTCTAAAGCCCAATGACATCTCACTCACTGCTCCTTTCAGACCGAGATTTCTCTCCAGCGCACAACGACTGTAGAGAAGGCTATTTGGGTCGCAGGGCCAATGGGGAGTGTCTGTGGCTGGGTGTCCTCGTCTAGAGGAGACTTGGAGGGCGGGAGGCAGCCTAGGGAAAGGGGAGGGAATAAACTGAGTGCAGGAAGAAGTGGGCATCATAAGGAGCAGGTCGAGTGCTTGCTCTCCCGTGCCCCCTGTGGGCAGCCTGGGGCGGGGGGGCAGTCTTTCCCTGGTAGGACGGCATCTACCGCAGGGGTCGGCAGGCTGTGCGGGACGGTAAGGCCAGGGCGGCTTTTAGGGGGTGGCAGTCAGCTCACCAGGCCAGCTCCTGCCTCTCCCTGCGGTGTCTGGGAGGCCAGAGACGCTGCAGACCTGTGGAGCCCATCCCGGGGCTTTCCACTCGCTTCTCCTTGAAACTTCAGAAGGGCTAGAAGGGAAGATAAGACAATGACAAGTCTAAGGGGAAGAAGGGACAGAAATCCTAAAGCCTTCCTGCAGGGACTCTCCCGAAGGCCAAAACACTAAGACCAAAACTTTATTACCACTCCTGGACGCCGACACCTGCTGAGCGCTTACGGCCAAACACAGCTTCACGCGCGCGGCCCCATTTATTGTCACCATGACCCTGAGAGGAAGGAATGATTAATATGACCAATTTGGAGATGAGAAAATGGAAACTCAGAGAGTTCAGTGCTTGGCCCAAGATCACGGAGCAAGGACTCGAGACCGGGACCGCTTCCCTCCTCCAATCCCCCCCACCGTCCAGCACCAAAGCCCATATTTGCAACGATGCCAGCCTAGCAGCTGTGTGCAGCATTGCCCAGAGCTCCCCGGGCTGCCGTCAGTGCTCCTCACCCTCTTGTACCAAGAACCACCTAAGCCAGCTGCCCCAGCCAAGTCCCCAGCGGTCAGCCTTACACGGGAGGTCAGTAAAGTGGCCCACGGGCCAGATCGGCCCCGCCACCTGCTTGCGTGAAGGGATGCTAGAACATCGCCATGCCAGTACATTTACGTGTTGTCCGGGCCCGCTCGATGCTCCAAGGCAAGACGCGGGTGGGGCAACATAGGCCATGTGACCACATGGTGATGCCTGCGATATGCGCTACCTGCCCCTATACAGAAAAGTCTGTTGGCGCCTGGCCTTTGGTAAAACCACAAGGCCGTCAGCATCCAGGAGAGCCCAGCTGAGAAGGTGCCGGGGTGATGGATGGGCAGGTGGAAGTGTGAATATGTGCACAGAGGGCTCCAGACTGCGTCGGTGACGTCCTTGGAGAAGGAGGGGCGGGTGTTGAGGGGCCGCGGTCTCCTTTCTGGGGAAGCTGGTTTCAGAGGCTTTCACAGAGTGGCACGGGGGCCGCTTGCGGGGGCTGCTGAAATTTGGGTAATTTTCCCCTAATTAAGCAATTATCTCGGATCTAGCTGCTCCCATCTCCAGGAACTTTTCCAGGGAGGGTGCGGAGGAGGGGGACGGAGGGGTAGTGTTTGGCAAGCCCCAGATAGAGAAACAGCCCGGTGGTGAGTTTCCCTGCCGAGCCCGGCTGGGGGGGTGGAGCGGCCCTTGAAGGCGTGCTTGAAAGTGACGTACCTGGTCCCCAAAGCCAACGTCCCCGGAGCCAAACACACACCTAGCGACTAACTCATACCAGGAGATCGGGGCCCTCGTGGAGAACGGAGAGCCGGATTCAGACGGCGGCTGGCAGGGACGTTTCTTTGCAAAACGGGGTTTATGGACTGTTGCCATCCCCCCTTCCAATGGGGTATTTGATTGGACCCTCACCCATCTTTCCACGGAAGCCAAGAAGTCAGAGCCTTCCCTGTTTTCCAGGGGGCGCCCTGCCTGGCTGGTGAAGGCCCAGGGAGCCCAGAACAGAGAGCGCGAGGCTGGGGTCCGCATGAGCTTCCTGAGGCCTCTGCCTCGCTGGGGTTCCAGCCGGCCCCGAGGGCCGCGGATGATCAAGGCTGGTAAAAGTTACACCGTATTTATTTATTCTCCAGAAGCGCAGAGGGCCCTGAATAAAAGGAAAGGCCAAAGCATGTAGAGACCATAAAAAGAGAGTTTAGTTTTTATGCAGTGGGAACCCGGGGAATTAATTCCCGACTGACAGAGGTCGCACGACAGGAGTTGAGTTTTAAACAGGCCCAGTGAGGACCCTGGGGAGGCAGGGAAGAGGCGGCTGGGTGAGGAGGCCGGGGTGGAGGACGGCGGAGGGAGGGGTGGGGGGGGGCTTCAGAGCACGGAGGACATGGACGCTAGAGACCCATTTCGAAGCACACTCGCGAGAAGGCTCTAAAGGCCAAGTAACTCGGTGCTGATCTCTTTCAGGATGCATTTATTGAGCACCTACTGTGTGTCGGGGCCCAGCCTGATGTCCTGGGGATTATAGCAATGGATAAACTGGGGTTCTCTTTGTCTTTTGGGGGAACCAAGAGCCATATCAGCTGTGGTCCTGACATAGCTGGGGCCGTGACGGGGGCCATCGGCACCACAGAAGGAGCAAGGGCCAGGGAACCAGACCCCATTCCCTCTGCTGTAAACTCTGCCGTCCTGGGCAACATGGTAATCTCTCTCTGCCTCAGTTTCCTCATATAGAAATTAGGTGTAATCAGAGCAGCTGTTTCCTAAGATTGTCCTGAGGCTTCATATTAATAGACATGGCCTGGCACGTAGTGCTCTCTATCAGGGCACGTCCTGATAAATAGTCTGAGTTTTGGGAAAAGTGCTAGGATTTCCCGGAGTGATTCATTCATTGAATCTGGTCTGGGAAGGCTTCATGGAGGAGGTGACTTTTGACTTAGATTTTTTTTTAATGTTTATTTATTTTTGAGACAGAGAGAGACAGAGCATGAACAGGGGAGGGGCAGAGAGAGAGGGAGACACAGAATCTGAAACAGGCTCCAGGCTCTGAGCTGTCAGCACAGAGCCCGACGCGGGGCTCGAACTCACAAACCGCGAGATCATGACCTGAGCCGAAGTCGGACGCTTAACCGACTGAGCCACCCAGGCGCCCCTTGACTTAGATTTTTTAAAGGATGAGTAAGACCCACACGGGTGGAGAAGAGGGGCAAAACTTCTCGGCAGGGGCCCCCGGGTGGGAAAATCGTGGGCGTGTGACAGCAAGTCTAGTAAGGTCCACCTGGTGCGGGAGGCTTAGTGTCCTGGGGGTGTCTTGGCCAATTTAGGAGCCCCCCCCCCTTGAGTATATAAGGCTGAGATCAGGGTGCTGGGTCGTGGGCAGGCAGAGGCTGCATATGGGGAGAAAGCCACTCAAGACTATTTTGCTGAGCCGCCCTGTCCCCTGGGAACACTGAATGTGGGGTATATTTTAGAGAAAGGCATCAGTAGTCCCAAATTTTCCAGTAGCCACATTGAGAAAGTTAAAGAAAAAAAAAAAAAGTGAGGTTGCTTTCAATAGCACATGTTACTCAAGCCCCAAATGCAAAATATTATCATTTCAACATATAGTAACTATAAAGGAATTATTCATGAGCTATTTTGCATTCTCGCCTTTCTACCGAGCGATCGAAGCCTGGTGTGTAATTTACACTTATGGCACATCTCCGGCCCAGAGTCAAGTGTCCAACAGCCACATGTGGCTTCTGGCTACCACACGGGACAGCGCTGGAACAGAAGCCCACGCAGTGACACTTCACTCTCTGATCCGGAGAGAGTCCCCCTTCCCCCGGCCTCCGCGGTCTGTTTCTCCAAACACATCCATTGGAGACCATGGCCAAGGGCTTCTTGGCTGGTCACGTTGTGTCTTACGGTGTTGGTCTGTGCAGATGGCTTTAGTTGCTGACCAGGGAGGGAGCCAGCTTGCTGTTGCCGGAGGCCACTGCAGGCAGGGGGAGGGGGAGGGCTCCCTGCAGAAGCTGGTCCCCAAGTGCCCCTAACACCCCTGTCCTTCTCACCTCCAGTACCAAGGCAATGGTTCTGCGATGAGCTGAGGTGTCACTGGCACAGAGTAAGGACACAAGGAGGGCTCCAGCTGGGGGAGAGGCAGCTGGAAGTGGGAGCCCGGAGAGGAGAGGGCTTGTGTGACTGCCCATCACGTATTCGAAGATACACAGAGCCGGAGCCCTTTCTCCAACACAACCCCAACGCCGTATCACCCACGCACATGGGAACGGGACCATGGAATCAACCGATTCGCTTCGTACTAACGCGCCAGGCGCTGTGTTTTATGTGCAGGAGCCCGTGGAAGCCTCAGACAACCCTCGAGATAGGTCCTTTCATTATCTCCATTTTAAAGACGAGGAAGCAGAGGCACAGAGAAGTCACGCGGCTTGTCCGAAGTCACACAGCCAGTCGGTGGGGCAGCCGGCGTTGGGAGCGGGCTCCATCGAGGTGCCAGCCGTTCCCCACGGCCCTCGTAGCTGACGAGTCTGTTGTCACCTGGAAAGTACATCACGACGAGGGGAGACGCCAGTGGGAAGGGAGACGGAAAGTTGGGAGGCTGTTTGGTAACTGGTGACAAGGAAGGGAGGCTGCCGTCTGGCACCAGCCCGCAGCCGTCCCCAGATGGTGGAGATCCTCACCAACCGCCGGGCTGGGCTGGAACAGGATGGGGCGCAGACAGGCTCCGTGAGGAGGGTCTCGTGCTCCACCCGAGAGGCAACGCCAAGGGAAGGGAAGCCTGTGACCTCACCGGTTGGGCCGATGGCCAATGACATCACCAGGAGGGCGAGGAGCCAGGCCCATCAAGCTATTTATGGAACAGGCTGGCGGCCAGACTCAGCAGCTCCTGAGCTGTTTCAGATGTGGTTGGGACAAAGCCTCCAGCTGCCCGCCGGCACCGGGCAGGCCGATGAGGAAGGAAGAAGGCCGACGCGGTGGGAGGGCCCCTCGGAGCCTCCCCGACGGCTGGGGCACAGATCACCGGGCCACCTCGCTTCTCCTTCTCAGGGTCCGCCCGTCCATCTCTCCCCTCGCTCTGGGCGAGCCTGGTCCTTGCAGCCCTCCCTCAGGGTCAGTCTTCAGAACTCAGGGACCAGAGGGGTCTCGAAAGGATACCCCGGGGGTTTTGCAAGATCTGTGTTTGTGCACGTGAGGGTGTGGGCCCGCGGGCTGTCGTATGTGCTTCACTATCAAGGGAAGATTCACCTTCTCTTCCTCGTATGCGGTGCCCTGAGTGATCGTGTGTGCGGATAAACGTGCGAGGGCCTGGATGTGTGTTTGCACACCGTGTGTGTGTGTGTGTGTGTGTGTGTGTGTGTGTGTGTATGCACGCGTGCATGAGAGAGGGAGAAGAAAAGAGACTGCATGAGAGCCAGCAGCCAGCAGACAGGGAGACAGGAGTCACTGGGGGAGAGAAATCACTG
Source organism: Lynx rufus (assembly GCF_022079265.1). Lineage (NCBI taxonomy): Eukaryota > Metazoa > Chordata > Mammalia > Carnivora > Felidae > Lynx > Lynx rufus. Next base: position 31,009,223 of record NW_025814832.1, on the reverse strand, counting down.
TAGGAAGTTGGGAAATATAATTTCAGTGGAAGATACAGAGGCACTTATAGAAGCTTCAGCAGAACTAGACAAACCTTTCAATCCATTTATCAAAAATGCCTGCAGCCCTGCCGCCCGAGGAGGTGCAAGAAGAATAAAATATTGAACAGAGCCGGCGATTGTGGGGCTGGAGAAGCCCAATAAATAAGGGGTTACTGTGATGTTCGCACTCACTCCGCTGGGTTGGCTCCAGGCGCAGTCCTGGGCCCGAGTGCCTGCATCTCTGGGCTTTTGACCTCCTCGCAGGAGGAGGCCGGGGGTCGTGGAGCCCAGAGTTGCCAAGCCCCGTGCAGACAAGCTTTGGTATGCTGGTGGCATTGGGACCCTGCGTCTGGAGTCTCTTGAATTTGCGACCTGCCCTCCTTCCCTTTAAAGTTTGTTTATTTATTTTGAAAGAGACAGAGATGGAGTGAGTGGGGGAGGGGCAGAGAGAGAGGGAGAGAGGGAGAGAGAGAGAGAGAGAGAGAGAGAGAGAATCCCAAGCAGGCTCTGCACTGTCAGCGCAGAGCCCGACTCGAGGCTCGAACTCACAAAACCGTGAGATCGTGACCTGAGCTGAAACCAAGAGTCGGATGCTTAACTGACCGAGCCACCCAGGTGCCCCTGCCCTCCTTCCCTTTAAAATCTCCCGTGAGGGAACCAGATCGTGTCACTCCGGTGGAGCTGGTGGTCATGGGCCATGATGGAGTAGCGGGGGGGGGGGAGGCAAGAGGGGGCCAGGTAGTGACCGAGGGGCTCCCAACCCAGACCCCAGGCCGTGCCGTCTACTGAGACCTGCCCACCCAATTCCAACTTGGGCCCTTTGAGTGGTGGGGGCGGGGGGATAGGCATCATGTCACATCCCCTTTTCACACAACCCCCTTCCTCAATGCCAGAAAAGAAACTATCTCCACATAGTCATTTGCAAACACCCCTAAACTCGAGCCCACAAAACAGAATGTCTCCACTGATTCGTTCACCTCCAATTCCACAAGGGCAGTGGGCACCGCCTCCCCCTCCTCACCACACACACACACACACACACACACACTCCAGGGAACAGCCCTCATCATTTCCTTCCCTGCGGCCACACCGCACCCCCCGTCACTGGGATAACCTGAACCGTTGAATCCTGATGCCAAGCACCAAAAGGGCAGGGGACAGGGCTCCTTGGGGACGCCACCCCTCACGGCGGCTGCGGGAGGCCGTCCTCTGAGCCCTGCCTGCTGAGCTGGGGCCTGGGAAAGGTGAGGCTGAGTGGCTCTCTGGGTTGCCAGGCTAAATACTTGGAATTCAGGAAACAGGATTAGCCCTCAGCGGGAGCCGGAGGGATGAAGGTTAATGAGGAAGGTGGGGAGGCGCAGGCTGGCTTTTCCCAGGGACAGAGAAGGGGGGCCTCTCGGCTCTGTGGGAGCAGACTGCGGTCACGTGGTCCACCCTCTGGCTTCTGGAAAGCCAGCAGATGGGAACCCCACTTTTTCTAAATGTTCTTGGAAAGCAAACGTCTCATCCACAATGTGCTCTCCAGCTGCCTGCATCACCTGCCTCCTGGCATCCCCTGCCCTTACTTTCTGTTCCCCAAAGAGCCTGGATCTGCCGTGGTTCTCGTGGGGCCGGCCAGGAGGTTGTCATCTGCTCTGAGTGCCTAACCCTGCCTGCCCCCCCCATCTCTGTTTTCTTGTGCATCCCGGGAACTGCAGGAGTCCATTCTAGGACTCAGACGGGACACAGTGTCCTTGAAGTCATTATGCTCAGGCCACCTGGTAAAGGCACCAGATGGGCAGGGGCCAGCGGCTGGGGGCGGCCTTCTATCTCTCGCTCCAAGGGCACCCTTCTGCTTTGAAAGGATGGCCGTGGAGCAGCAGAGAGAACTTCCCATCAGCCATCAGTCCGCAATTGGAGGAACAGCTGCATCCAGGGACAGGGATGGAAATGAGCAGGGATGCAGGGGGGTGGGGGGCAGGGCTCTGGTTCTGTTCCTGTTTCCTCACACTGTTCTGTGAGCCTGCACAGAGCCATTCTAGACCATCGCCCCCACCCCCGCCGGGAGCCCACCCCCTCTCCTTCTTTCTGTCCAGCCCTGTTTCCAGGCTGGACCGGCTCATCCCCTTCTTTCCTCTGCCTCTGGAAATCTTTAGGGAGCAGAAACCGTCACTTTCCCGGGGGTGCTGGGGTGTGGCCCCACAGGACCAGAAATCAGGCAAGGCACCATGCCAGGCTGAGCCCTGGTCCCCAGCCCACCATCTGCTTCCCAGCTGCCTGCATTAACGTCTCCTTTCAAGACACATCTGGGCTCAGCCAGGCTCACGTTGCTGGTGAGGGAAGGGTGCCATTTCTCTGGCTCCCAGGAGGACCTTTCCCCACTCTCTTACTCTTCTCACGACCTTCCTTAAGGACATGTATTCAAGCGAGGGTGGGGACGACAACGCTGACGGCGAGGTGGCCAGGTGCTTACTCTGTGCCAGGCACCTGTTCAGCGCTCCTCTTATCTCTTTTCATGCGCACGGCCGTTCGTGGAGTAGGTATTTCTACCCCGGTTTTTCATACGGGGAAACTGAGGCTGAGAAAGGCTGTGTGTTTGCCAATGTCCACAGGGAGCAAGCGACGGATCCCGGACCCCCGCCCTGCAAGGGACTTCCCTTGGTTTAAGGCAGAGAAAATGAAAAACCGGCCTGAGCGATATAGCGCTTCTCCCAGCGCAGACAGGCCGGAGGAAGCAGATCAGATAGCTCTTCCCGGTTGGCCGGGGATTCGTTTGGTTTTTGCACTGAAATCCCGGTGTCTGCGAGCCCGCTCAGTCCCAGGCAAGCTGAGATGCGGGTCCCCCTAGATGTGGTGCACCAAGAGGAGGGTATGGGATGGGCACACCTTGGAGGCCCACCTGCTACGGGGGTTTCCAAGTCCACGGACACGATAAGATCCAGCCCGCTCTTCTGCGGCTCTGAGGTTCGCCAGTTTGACCCCCCTCTTTCTCCACCGGAGACGTTGCATAGCCGCGCTCCTGCGGTCCCTCGCCCTGTCCACGCTCGGCGGCGAGGGTGCCCCAAGCCCCTGATAACTGCCACGCCTGACCCTGGCCTTGACCCCACCTGAATCTGATTTCCCTGTAGACGGGAGACAAGAAGAGGCTGATGGTTTTCTCAGCCTCTTGTACCCCAACAACCTCCACCCTCCCTGAGTCAGGTCAGAGCGGGGTCCCGGAGGGAGCCGGGCGCGTGGACAGGCAGAACCAGGGTCCCACGCCGCACCGAGGCAGGGCGTGCGCTGCCGGGGGCCGGGAGAGGTGAGGGGTGAGGCGAAGGGAAGGAGGAGAAAGGCAAAACTCCCAACAAAGAAAAAAAAAAGTTCAATCAGATTTGTAAAGGGCACAATTTACAAATCCGTCACATATTTTACTAGGCTGGGATTTACGGATTAGCCTGTAATACTTAGGCGGCTTTTTGTAATAAAACCCTGAGCCCAGGCAGCCTTGGGGAAGTGAGGAGGAGGAAGGGGCCTTCTCTCTATCTGCCTTTCATTTTCCCAGCATTTTTTGATCTAGGCAGCCCCATTAATCTGTGCTTTATCTGCCTATGGAGAAGGATTGAGCTCTTTATTGGATTTTTGTCAAGAATAAATGATTTAGTTTGGGATATTGTGGAAACGATTTTTGTGGTATTACACCATCTAATAAATGAAACAGCAGGGATCAATTCCTTTCTTGCAATGTGTTCAACAGGCAGGGTGAAATATGCCCCACAATTATTTGGTATTGCACTCTATAGATATTTATAACCGCGCGTGACTGCGAGTATACAGGTCTGCCCAGATGTGGGCACCTGTCTGGGAGAATGCGATCCATCAGTTCTAATGCAGGAGACTTGGGGCGCGTGTGACGGGCGGGTCAGAAATGCAGATCAAGTTCACCTTAGCAGACTGGCCTGAGTATTGGAGAGAAGGAACCGGGCTCGGGAGTGAAGGGTGAGGTTAGGGGTTGTATTTACCAAGGCCCTTGGCTGGAGCGCTTTCCCCCCGAGGAACGGGAAGCTAACAGGGTGGGACATCATTGCCACAGCAGTCCCCACAAATGCCCAGTGCGTGGGGACATCATGCAGAGAACCCAGGTCCCCCCATCCCTCCCTGCCCTAGGCACCCCAGCCCATGGCCACTGCCCTCTCTCCTGGCATACGGCTTCCAGGGAAGATGTCTGGAAATACTGAGATGGGAGCTGGCTTTCTGCCCAGGTAGGCTCGTAAGGTTTATATCCCTGAAGGCCCACAAATATTTATTGAGAGCCTATTACATGCCAGTGCATAGCACAGGCCCGGCACAAAGCAAACCACATATAGACATTTGTTCACAGATTGATAAACAAAAAGCTTTCGAGATGCCCCCCCTTCCTCCCAACACACACTGTCCTCACAGGCAGGAACAGGGAAAAGCCAGAGATTAGGAGCCGGAACCAGCCGAGAGCTGGGAAACTGCTTCTCCGGCCTCCACCCAGCCCCTACTGCAGGGGAAGAAGAGAATTCCTGCTCCAGGAGGAAGCCAGGCAGGGATGGCCCCGGCCAACACGTGCCGGGCCCCACTGAGGTTCCTATGTCAGAGGTGGTTGCTCACCCAGGGCTGGCCCTCTGGACATGGGCACCTCGACTCGAATTGTCAACAGTGGTCCCTTGAGGCTGCCGGAGTTGTAAGCCCCGTCGAGGAGAGCGCCACACCTCACATCTCACCAGCGTGCGCTTCGTGTGCTGCATTTGGGACGCGGGGAGGCGTTAAGCAAATACCCATCGAGGGACCCACCGGAAGGAATGGGTATCATTGGTAGCGGGGCCCTTTGACCCCGGGGTTCCACGCACTGACAAAAGCAATGGTTGAGGACCGCTGTCTTTCGTCCGTTCAGGCTGCCGTAACAAAGTGCCACAGACGCGGTGGCTCAGGAACGACAGACACGTGTCCCTCACGGTTCTGGAGCCTGGAAATCTGGAGCACGGTTGGGTGAGCACCCTTTCCTGAGTCCCAGGCCGCTCCTTGCGTGCTCATGCAGTAGAAGGGGGGAGCTCTCCGAGGGCTTTTATAAGGACACTATGGCATTCATGAGGCTCCCCCCTCATGACCTAATCACCTCCAAAGGCCCCCCCATCCTAATACTGTCACCTTGGGGGTTAGAGTTCAACGTAAGAATTTGGGGTGGGGGGACACATTCAGACTGTGGCAATCGCGGATTTCACAGTGCGCACGGAAAGTTTCCTTTCTAGACTCATTTGGGTAACCGCAGCCAGGGAGGGGGGCGACGCGGGGCGGGCCGGGCCGGGCGAGACCTTCCTCTGAGCCCCCGTGTTACTCGATTGCCCACAGTCTGAACTGGGCCCCCGCTCCTGCTCAGAGGCCGCTGTCACTAGGTCCTTGTTCGCTGTTACGCGCTCAAGGAGCGTCTGATCCGTGCATACTCCTCTCCTTCGGGGATTAATTTCCTGGACAGGCTCTGCCTCCCCGCCGTATGTTCTGGAAACGTTGGCAGTGACAGTGAGACCCTACAGCTCTCTGTCTCTCTACCCTGAGCGTCCTATTTTTGTCCTATTTTGGCCTGGCTTCCCTGGCTGTGTTTTCGCTGCCACCGTCTGAATCCTCGGAGCTTGGTGGGGATGGGAGGGGGGCTTTAAGTGTCTTTGGCGCAAAGAGGCTCTTCTGCTTGGGAGATGGCTCCTCGTTCCCGCCCCCTTGCAAAGAAATAGGATGCCCCGATGGTTCCCGGGTAACCAATTAAAAATCTGTGACGGTTCCCGCCCCATCTCACGACAGTAGCAGCTGAGAGGCTTGACGGTGGGAACAATTTGCATTCGGTCACACGGATGCTTCATGGACAGAGGCCAGATGTGGCCCACGCGTGGAGGCTGGGTCGAGGTTGGGGTCCTACGGCGGCCGCTGGCTCACCTCCCGCCCGGGGCACAGTTAAGGAGGCGATTCCTTCCAACTCCTGACGCTGACTTTCATGACGCCAACTTGAGTGTTGGCCTTGAGCCCTCTGGGTTCTCTGATGCCCCCCCTGGATGTGCTCGGGGGCCTGCCGCTGAGCTGGATGTGGAAAGCGCCAAGCTTATTTCCACCACCCGCTCCTCTGAGAGCCCTCCCCCCTTGGCTGTGACACCTCCATAGCAGACAGTTATTATTATCCTGACTTGTTATGCTCAGGCTTCATCCTCACGGGGAACTGCCACACTTGTGGGAAAGAAAAAACGCCCCCCCACCCCCAGCATCTTGGCAGAGTGCAAGGCCTTTCTTCCGGTGAGCTCCTCGGGCCGCGGCTCTGCGCCACCGCGGATGCTTCCCTCTCCCCCCACGTTTCGCATCCCACGCCTCACATAATCCTGTCGGCCCCGCTTCACGTTTTCCAGGGCCCCACCGCTCTCCCTCTGTGTCCCCACGGCTGCCACTCTGGCTGGGCCACCACCATCCCCGGCCGGTCTTCCTGTCCCGCCCCTGCCCCTGGTGGCCCACTCTTACCAGCCAGAGAAAGCCTCCCAGTGCTCAAAACCCCGCGGAGCACCCCCCCAACCCTTTCCACGGAGGGAGAAAGGGCCTCTAGGCCCCGGGCGTGTGGCCTGAGTGACCCCCACCCCCTGCTCATCCCTGCCAGCCACACTGGCTGCCTTGCCAATGTGGCCGGAAAACCCAGGTTGGCTTCTGCCACAGGGCCTTTGTGTTGGCCACGCCTTTTCCTTTTCCCACAAAGACTTGCGTGGCTGATTCCTTACTGCCTTAAAGTTGGTCCTTGAACATCAGGCAGCATCACGCAGGGGGTGAGAACACAGACTGGAGCTGGGCTGCCCGGGCTCAAGTCCCTTTTCTGTCACTTGCTGGCCGTCTGATGCTGTAAATGGTACTTTGCCTCTCTGCACGCCGGTTGTCTCATCTGCATAATGGGGACAATATGGGCATTTGCTCGTAGGGTTACATTAAGGATTAAATGACTTAATATTTGTAATGTACTTAGAGCCTGACAAGGAGCACGGGTGAAATAAGAGATTATTGAGTTCGGGGCGTCGGGCTGGCTCAGTCGGTTAAGCGTCTGACTCTTGGTTTGGGCTCAGGTCATGATCTCACGATCTGTGAGGTGGATGCCTGAGTCAACTCTGTGCTGAGCGCAGAGCCTGCTTGGGATTCTCTGTCTCCCTCTCTCTCTGCCTCTCCCCTGCTTGTGTGCACTCTCTGTCTCAAAATAAATAAACTTAAAAAAAAAAATAGAGGGGCGCCTGGGTGGCGCAGTCGGTTAAGCGTCCGACTTCAGCCAGGTCACGATCTCGCCGTCCGTGAGTTCGAGCCCCGCGTCAGGCTCTGGGCTGATGGCTCGGAGCCTGGAGCCTGTTTCTGATTCTGTGTCTCCCTCTCTCTCTGCCCCTCCCCCGTTCATTGCTCTGTCTCTCTCTGTCCCAAAAATAAATAAACGTTAAAAAAAATTAAAAAATAAAATAAAATGCATTTAAAAAAAAAAAATAGAGATTATTAAACTGTAAACAAATGAGGCAGACCCTGAGCACATGGGGTTGGCCCCTCGGCCCCACCCGCACCCTCCCGATCTCCCTCCTTTGCTGCATTTTTGCTTCTGCTCTTTGCATGTATCACCTCTGATGTGCTACAGGATTTACTTATTTCTCAGGTGGGTTCTTTTTGTTAAGTTTACTTGCGTATTTTGAGAAAGAGAGAGAAAGCATGCGTGCGCAAGCAGGGGAGGGACAGAGAGAGAGGGAGAGAGGGAATTCCGAGCAGATTCCCTGCTGTCCGTGCAGAGCCCAACGCGGGGCTCGATCTTACGAACTGTGAGATCATGACCTGAGCCGAAATCAAGAGTCGGGCGCTTAGTGACCCAGCCACCCAGGCGCCCTCTCTGCGGTATTTTACTCAATGCCTCCCCCAACCAGAATTGCTGGAACGTCAGCTCTAAGAGGGCAGAAGTCTTGGCTCTTCTCAGTGACATACAGGGCCTGGCAGGAGTAGGTATTCAGCTGGTATCCTTCGCCCCACGGCATCACCGTTCTGCTTCCTTTTTTAAAGAAGAAGCATGTTTTTCTGATTATATAAGTAAAATCTGTAGAAAAGCTCCCACTGGGGGAGGCCAGGCATGGTGGAGACGCCAAAGGGAACAAAAGGCAAGTAAGTAGCCGGAATTCCGCGTCTTGGGATCGGCTCCCCCAAAAGCTGGCCCTGAGATAAGGCGTTTGAATCCCCTCTACAGCCACCACCACCTCAATGGCTGAAACACGACACAGACCTTTCATCGCTTTGGAGATCAGGCGTCCGAAACGGGGCTAAAATCAAGGTGTCCACAGGAGGGCGTGCCTATCGGAGCCTCCAGGGAAGAATCCGCTCCCTGCTTCTTCTGGGGGCCTTGCGGTGTTCCTGCTCATGGCCCCTTCAGGCCTCCGACCTCTGCTTCCTGTATCACACTCTCCTCTCACTCTGGGCCTCCCTCTGAGAAGAGAAAATATGATCTCCTTTGACCTTAATTATCTCCCTAAAGGCCCGTATCTCCAAAAGCAGTCACAGTGGGGATTAGGGCTTCAATGTATGCATTTGGGGGGGACACAAGTCAGTCCATAACAGGGACTCCCCTGGGGGAGTTGGTATAAAAATACAAAGGCCCAGGCTTCCGGCTACTTGCCTGGGTGCCCAGGCTCTGTCTCCCCCCCGAAGGTTCAGGAGCAATGGACTAGAACATGCCCCAGCCATCCCCACGGAGGGTGGGGTTGGTCGAGGGTTTCCAGGGTCACTCATTCTCTGGCCTGTGTGTACCTTGCTTCCTCAACCAGAAAAAATAGCCCTGGAGTGGATGGTTCAGGCGCGTGCAGGACTGCGGCGCCCAGAGCTGAGGGCCGAGGAGAAAAGGCAGGTTCAGCACTCTACACTGAACGTGAACTGCCTGTGTGTTCAGGGAAAAAAGAGAAGCGTTTTTATTTTTTATTTTATTTTTAAATTTTTTTAATGTTTATTTATTTTTGACACAGGGAGAGAGAGACAGAGACAGAGACAGAGCATGAGTGGGGGAGGGGCAGAGAGAGAGGGAAACAGAGACCCCGAAGCAGGCTCCAGGCTCCGCGCTGTCAGCACAGAGGCCAAGGCAGGGCTCGAACTCACAGACCGTGAGATCATGACCTGAGCTGAAGTCGGACGCTCAACCGACTGAGCCACCCAGGCGCCCAAGAAAAGCATTTTTAATATGAAAAGCAGCCTGGTGTCCCCACAAAGAATCTGAATAATAACATGTATATGTATAATTTTATCTCATTACTTTCCTTTAAGTGCTAAAATTCACATGCATACACACACATATCTGTATAGGTTTATATATAATACATGCATTATCTATGCACATATCTGTACAGGTACACCCTGTGTATGCATATAAGCACGGGTGTGAAGATGGTCTACATATACATTATACATACAGCTCTGGAGACTCTATACCAAGGGATTAAGAATGGTTATGGCAGGGAACAACTTTCATTTCTATATAATTTGAATTTAGCTTTTTGCATAATTAGAATTTATTTCTACATGGAGGATGGTTTATTTTGTACTTTCAAAATGTTTTGAAATAAGGAAACGTTGAAAACCAGACAGGATAGGGGCCCCTGGGTGGCTCAGTCGGTGAAGCGTCCGACTTCGGCTCAGGTCATGATCTCACGGTTCGTGAGTTCGAACCCCGCGTCGGGCTCTGTGCAGACAGCTCGGAGCCTGGAGCCTGCTTCAGATTCTGTGTGTGTCTCTCTCTCTGCCCCTCCCCTGCTTGTGCTCTGTCTCTCTCTCTCTCTCTCTCTCTCTTTCTCAAAAATAAACGTTAAAAAATTAAAAAAAAAAAAACTAGATGGGATAAAGGCACATTGGCAGGAATGTGGATAATCCAGGCATGTGTAGAAGGAAACACGATGTATATTTCTTTCCTGTCTCAACATATATTATGTGGCTTATACTCAATATGCAATTCCAAGTCCTATTTTTTCTTACTGAATGTTGTATTGTGAGCATTTTCCAGGTCATTAAATATTCTTTGCATATATAGGTTTTAAATGGCTGTGTAATATTCCTTCGTGGATGTATCATAAATTATTTATCCACCCCCCCATCAATTCCCCTCCTCACTCTCCTCATCGTCCATTAATACCCTTCACTACTTGAATGAGAAATGGTGGCTCTCACAGTCCCCAGTCGATGAATGTATATCTAGAACATTTCAGAGCATATCAAAGTTGCTACTTCATTAATATAAAGAGGGCACAGACCAAAGCAAATCAATATCTCCATGACGTGTCCTCAGAGGAGCAGAAGCCCTTAGCACTGTGACCTGCCCTGGGCCATCCATATCATCTCGCTTGGGTCTTATGCATCCTCCGCCGACTTCCTTTTCCTGGCAGGTGCCCTGAACAGAGCCAACTGATCTATCAGCTCATGAAAAAATAAATTTGGGATAAAAATAAGGTTGGTATATGAGCTTAATAGTTTCCCAAAATAGACTTCCCTAGGCCTTGCTGTCTGTCCCTTTGTGTGCGAACGCACCATTTTGCCTACCAAAGACAGTTTGTGGGTTAGATCGGAAATGTCGGGACCCCTGGAAGAGAAGAGGGGGTTCATCGTTTTAATAGGACCTCTAAGCAAAATACTGATGCCTCCTGGTGGACGAGGAAGGGAGGGGCCGGGGAGGCTGGGGACGAGCACGTCCAGGGACAGATCTCCCCTGCAGCATGGCATTTTACATCCAGTTGGCCACTATGACGATGTGTTTCTGGGCCGCAGGAAGAGAGCTGACCTATTCTGGTTTGTATCAATACGATAATAAACGTAATCTTAAAATAGCCTCCCTGCCTTTAGAATAAAACCTTTTGCATCGCATGGAATCTGGGAGAAGAGGTTAATTGAAGGTTGACTCACAATCTTAGTTTTGCAAAAAAAGAGGGTTAAGTAGAGCCCTTTCACAGCAGCTATTACCTGGAAGCCTCGGCCCCCGCACTGCGTTAAGCTGCTTCAGGAGGCCTGAACCCTGTCCCCTGCTCAGTCCCGGGACTCGGGAAGTGAGACGCTGGGTCCTACCCTCAGGGAGTTGGAATCTGCGAATGCGTCAGGACAAAGGAACCTTGAGACAATCCAGTCCAGTGTTTTAGAGACTCCTGGTTCAGCATTCTCTCCTTCCCTGTGCAAGGATGATGATATTATCAATGGCGGGACCCACTGGACTTTAGAATCTGACTGGGTGTGACTCCAAAAGTGCAGAGAAAGCCGGCCATTGTTCCAGGCACTGTGTGCACGTTGTTCTGGGGACCACGTGCACAGAGCTGAATGAGACCGTTTGCTCATGGGGGTTTCGGTCTAGAAGGACAACAGATGTGGAAGTCAATAATTACGGGGTAAGGGGGCAAGCATGCTCGTGGTCACTCACTCGTTCACCCAGCAACGGCTGTCTGCCGTGCTCCAAGCACCGTGCCGCGTTTGGGATTCCACGTGTCAGGACAGATAACGGCCCTTGTGCCCATGGACCTTATGGTCTAGCGGGCCGCATAGAGTACGAGCAAATCACAACACAATATACCTTTGATTTGCACTTGTGATAAAGGCTATGATCAAAGTACAAGAAGCCATGGGAGTATAATACAGAACTTAGGCACTTGGATAATTCCCCAAAACAGGCTTCCCTAGGACGCCTTGTCTGCCCTCTCCTCCGTCTGTGTTCACACTCGCCTACTCCGCGCTCCGACCCTTGACCTCTCGGATTCCAAGGGTCCTGCCTGCTGCGATGGCTGGAAGCCACTGCACGGCCAAGCAGGCCCTGAGCGCATCTGCCCACGTGTGGCTTCCACATCTGGGGGGCCAGAATAAGACAGCGGTCAGTGCGAGGAAAGAGGCTCTGGGCTGGGAACTGAAAGCCGGACACCGGTCCTTGATCCAGCTCTGTTACGGGACACAGCTTGCTCCCTCCTCCTCCAGCATCATCACCCCTGCTCCCAGGCCCCTCCCTCGGCTCTCCCCCACCAACATCCTCTATGTGTCACCCGGAAGCATGGGCCAAAGCCTCTGGAGCCAGAGTGCTTGGGTTCAGAGCCCACCCACTTGCCTCTGTGAGTCTCATGTCCCTCTTCTATGCAGGGAGGATACTGTCAGTGCCCAATACTCGGCGTGGTAGTGAGGATTCAGAGAGCCTCACGCATAGCACGAGCCATGGACGTGCAAGCTATTCTTACTATTGGTTTGGGGTTAATTTTATGTGTCAGCTTGACTGGCCCGGGGGACCTTATTTCTGGGTGCGTCTGCGAGGGCGGTTGGGGACGAGATTCGCGTTTGAACTGGGGGACCGAGTGGGGCAGACGGCCCTCCCCGGCGTGGGTGGGCCTCACCTAACCCGTTGAGGGACCGGGTAGCCCAGAAAGGCAGAGGCAGGTTGAGTGCAGTCTCCGCCTGACTGCGGAGCCGGGACATCAGTCTTCTCCCGCCCTCAGCGTTCCTGGCTTGAAGGGCTTCCTACTCGAACTGGGATCCACACCAGTAGCTCTCTGGTCTAGGCCTTGCCGGGCTCCGGCTTCCCGACGGCACATCATGGGAAGTCCCATCATCAGCCTCCACGATCATGTGAGCCAACTGCTTATAATAAGTCTATCTCCATGTACTATCTATCTATCATCTATCTATCTATCTATCTATATCTATCTGTCTATCATCTATCAGTCAATTATCTATCTATCCATCCATCTATCATCTCTCTCTCTCTCTCTTCACCATCCCCCCCCCCCATCTACCTCTCTCTCTTATTGATTCGATTTCTCTGGAGAATTCTAATACGCATCCTTTCCTTTCCAAATCAACATGACTTTGAAGGTAGCACACAGTGACTCATGGCTTATTAGCCGCGGCATTTTCTGGTCACACCGGGGGCCTCACGCTTGAGCCGGCAGCAGAATCAGCAGTGTTTGCTGAACCCCGGTTGCTGACCCCATCCGGCATGTCTGCTTCTGTGGGTCCCGGGCAGGGCCTGGCGATACCGACGGTCAGGGGACCCACTCGCGGACCCCCGGCCTACGCTAACGGCTCAGACTCTGCACACATTGATAAGCGGATGTGCATTTGAGCAGCGACGGTGTGCCCGCCACGGCGTGAGGAGCGCTCCCTTAGTTCGTTCTGTTTTCATTGCCGCTCAGCAGAGCTGGCCTCACGCCTCCCATTTTTTGAAGACGAAGTCACCGATGCTCAGACAAGGCCCGTGACCTGCCCAAGGTCACGTGACTTGTAAGTGACTGAACTGAGGTCTCGAACTCTGACCTCTGGGTGTCAGTTTCAGTGCCCTGCTTTGTCCGTTTGGGGTTAGAAACCGGACCAGGAAGAACCCAGAGGGGAGGAAGCTACTGCCCGGGAAGGGGTAGCTCACGGACGGATAACGGTCTTGGGGGTGTGATGTTTACTGTGGAGACGGTAGGAATGCCCCCCAACTGAGAGGTCCAGAGGGGACTCACCCGTGGAGAGTAGAGGCAGGACAGACCCTCAGTCACAGATCTTCCCTGCTGGCTCTCGAGGGACCCGGGAGGGACCCAGATCTCAGGCCTTGGCAGCTCACTGGAGCTCAGGAGTGCCCCCCCCCCACTGCCCCGTGTCCTGAGACCCCCCCAGCTGAGCTGATCGAGGCAGACACTCTCGGCCAAGCCTGCCCTTCCTTCCAGCGCCCAGAAAACAGGCATCATCCACTAATAGGAGAGTGTGCCAATGTGAAGGAAATGCTCAGCCATTAGGGCCTTGACGCTGTGCTGCAATTTTGACCTTCAGAACGCAGATGCCTGCCCAGTGGGCCCCCACCGGCTGCCACCTTGCCGGCCTCTCAGCCCTGAGAGGCTGCAGGAGCCAGGCCTGGGGGGGGGGGTGCGTGGAGCACTGGCAGACCCCAACCTTACCACCCATTCTCAGTCTTCCCTGCAGGGTTGCGAGACTGTCCCCAGCCCTGACCCGGCAGGGCTCCCGGATGCTGATTTGCACATGTTCTGCGTGCAGGGGTTCCTGCTTTCCTCCAGCCCCCTTTCTCGGCCAGGTGGAGGTGCGATGGTGTGACAGCTGACATTGGAGAAAAGGGCTGTCTTCTCTCCTACCCTTGGGACTTGTGACCCGTCCCCCGCCCCCTCCCCCCCAGCACAGCACAGCAGGGCTGATAGAGCAGGAGGAGGGACGGCGAGGCTCTAAGTCTAAGGGATTTCAATGCCCATGGGGCAAGATACTCATCTGTTCCCTGGGGATTTGCTGAAAACGCAGATTCTGCTTCATCAGGCCAGGCATGGGGCTTGGGTCCAGCAGTTTTTAATGTTTATTTATTTTTGAGACAGAGAGAGACAGAGCATGAACGGGAGAGGGTCAGAGAGAGGGAGACACAGAATCCAAAGCAGGCTCCAGGCTCTAAGCTGTCAGCACAGAGCCCGACGCGGGGCTCGAACTCACGGCCCGTGAGATCATGACCTGAGCCGAAGTCAGACGCTTCACTGACTGAGCCACCCAGGCGCCCCTAGGGTCCAGCATTTTTAACAAATTCCCAGCGATGCTGAGGTCCCGGGTGGAGCTTAGGCAATAAGGCTGTAGGGCAGTGATGCTCAGACCCGGCCCAGGCTGGGATCAGCTAAGCACTTTCACCAACCATCCCACTGTCTGGTCCCGCTCCCATGGCTTCGAGTTTATCTGGTCCGGCCTTGGACATCAGGTGGTTCTAACACGCAGCCCCATCCTCGTTTCCGGCCTGACGTATTGGCCGTGAGGACGGGGTCTTTTCTGCGACGTGAAGAGAGAAGGGATTTGAGGAAAAAGGACTTTTGCCTGATGAAAAAGCATCATCACATCCCTTGTTAGTCGAGCTTTCTTCCTTGGCAGAGGAGACGGAGAGGAAGAGCAAAACTTTCATTCCACAGAAGGGCATCTGCCAGTTTCCCACTCGGAGACGCGATTGAAATAGCTTTTTCAGATCCTCCGGCTAAGCTGACACGTGTGGCCCCCTCCAACCCTCCCTTCGGTTCCCCCCCCCCCACAATAGCAGTTATCTCAATTCCGGTTCCAACAGCAAGGCTCTATCTCACCACCGCTGCCGGCAGCCGGCTGGCTTCCCGATGGAGAGGGGCTTGGGCCCCAGAGAGAGCCCTGGTGGAAAGAGCACCAGCAAAGGAGACGGGCTGGGGCCTGTGTAGACGCAGTGGGGGCCTGGGGTCGAGGCCCAGAGTGATCGGAAGATGACACAGCTAGAAGAGTATCGCTTAAAGGTGTGGAAGGGAATGTCACTTCTGGGCCGGCACCGCTTCTCGGGCTGGGAACGAGATAATGAATTATTACCCGGGGAAATGAAGCTGCTAATAAATTCAAAAGCAAAGCTGAGGGAGGTTAGACTCCATTTTTAAAAGGGAGCTGGTGATTTATAAAGTGCCCTGTCTCCTTGCCTCCCGGGGCTCCGTCGGCCTCCCTGTCCCTCTTTTTCCCCACCTGACCCTCTGGGCACACAGCCCAGCACCCCTGCAACTTGTCTGTTTTCTTTGTGAGCCACGCCCACCCCCGCGGGAACCTCAGGCCCAAATTGGGCTGAAATTTGGCCCAACTGGTTTCGAGAGCTCGGTCCCTAAGGAATGGCCACGAGGAAATCTGTCTTCCTAAGAAGTCCATTCCGACCTTTGAGCCAACAAATTACAAGTAGAAACCGCTCCGAATGAGCAATCAGGCTCTGCAGCGGGGCACCAGGCGGGGGGCGGCTCCTGCAGGGAGGGACAATCAACTTAGCTTTTCGGTGGCATCCGTGCCTTCTGAAAGCTGCTCCTGTTTTGGGAAGCTTGTGGCCACATTCTAGTCTTACCCACCCCCCGCCCGCCCCCCCCCCCCCGCATCAATTCCAATCCCTCTTGAGTGGAGCTCCAAACCCTGACTCCTTGGTCTCCACTAGCCTCCTTCCCTGCCTGAAGCCATCAAGCCCCTACTGCCTGAGCTCATTGCCCGTTTCCGCGGCGACGGGCTTGTGATGTCACTATGGAGGCCTGCGAGCCTCCAGGTGGGTAGGACTGGAGCAGCAGGTGCCCAGGAAGAGGGAAAGAACAAAGCTCCAGTTTCTGCACCATCATCCCCACATAATGGAAGAGGGGCCTGGAAACAGAGGAGGGGCAGGCGGAAGGCTGCAGCCGTTCCGAACCTTGCCCGTTTTAACATCTCTTGAGCTCAGCTACAGAAAGACGGCCCCTTCCCCGAACTCCTGCTCAGGCCCCATACCCCTGCCCAAGCAGCTATGGTTTAAAAGCCTCATGAGTCATGGAGGGACTCAGTTTCCCCAGTTGGCTATTTTCTGCAGCCTGCCCCCACCTCCTGGCGGTGTGGCGTAAAGGGAAGCTCGCCCTCGTCGACTGTGTGCCCATGTCCAGCAACATCAGACTCCAGGGCTCCCTCCCCGCAGCCTGGTTTTGCAGGAAACCCCTGGTGCCAGGGGGCTTTCAGGGCCCTCCTCGCCGGGGACCATGGCTCCTGCTTCAATACCTGGGGAGGGAGATCCCCCAGCTTCCCTAATGCTCTGGTCCCTTTCGTTCCAGCCAGGCACCAAGAGGAAAATGCAGCCTCCTTCTGGAAGCAAGGGCTCCCTCCCGCAGGTTTTCCCGAGGCTGGGTTCAAAAGGCCCATGTTCACCTGAGTTTTAGGTAACTTACTGGGCAGCCTAAATTATATAGACAAGTTAGGCTCACTTGGCCTTCGGGCGTCTGGATTACCTGAGTATTTTACATGTTTATGAGCCGGGTGGGGAGGGGGACTGAACACTAGCTCAAAGCAAATGCAAAATTCGGACTTTGGGGGCTCTGTGCACCTGTCACGCACCTTCGCTTACCACCGGGATACAGCATCAGAGAGCCACTGTCACGTGACCACCGAGCAGGCCACAGGGGAGCCCCGGCTCATCCCGGATGCTGGGCCTTGCCTTCGTTTCTCTTTTAGGATCTGCCAAAACCCAAAAGTCACCGTCTAAAAACAACTCCAAAGAAAGGTGGGAGAAGAAAGTGGGAAAATCTTTATCATTGATTGTTTATACCTAAAGAAAGAGAGGAGAGAGAATTCCCCGTGGCCCAGCCAGGGGGTGAAGAGTTAATCCTATAATCTAGTCGGTCAGGGAGCAAGGCAAGGACGAGAGCTACCTTCCAGCTGAAGTGTGCGTGCAGAATGTTTGATGCTTGGCGGGAGGAGCCGAGAAGACGGAGACCATTTGCAAGCATTTATTGAGTGCCCAGGGCATACGGAGCCCTATTCTCAGGATGCAGTGGAATTCTAAAGTTCACAAGATAGGGTGCTCCCCTATCCTCTGAGAATGGACCCTCCCCCAGCCCCCACTTTCAGGTTCTTCTGTGTGCCCACTCCCCCTGCCCTGGTCACTGCTCCCTGCTGGGCTCAGCAAAATACCGGCAAATGCCTGGTGACCTTTTCAGAGTTAGACCAATTACACTCCAGTGAAACAGCTTAAGAATTGCAAAGCAGCACGTGCAAACTCTTCTAGTTGCTTGAGTGAGAGCCAGAGCAACGGCTCTACCCCTGGCTGCATATTGGAACACCTGGAGAATTTTTTTTCACTGCCGGTGCCTGAGTCCTGCCCCGAGAGAGTATGATTTCATTGCTATTGGAGGCAGTGGCATTTTTTAAAGCCCTCCAGGTGACTTAAACATGCAACAGAGTGTGAGAACCACTGAACTGGAGGATTTAGGACTTTTGAGTTGTTTCATGGTGAATCTTTGGGCTGAAATTGATCAAGTTTGCTACTTCGCTAATGGAATCAAGACACAGATTCTATTGGCTAGATAGGCTGCCATCTTGGAACAAAATAACGATGACAAGTTTTCATATGGATATTATCTTTTTTAAAATGGTTTTAATCTTTATTTCTGAGAGAGAGAGAGTATGAGCAGGGGAGGAAGAGAGAGAGAGGGAGACACAGAATCCCAAGCGGTCTCCAGGCTCCGAACTGTCAGCACAGAGCCCGATGCGGGGCTCAAACTCATGAGCCACGAGATCATGACCTGAGCCGGAGTCGGAGGCTTAACCAACTGAGTCACTCAGGCACCCCTCATATGGGTATTGTCTTAATGGATTCTAATGAGAGTTGGTACAATGTGGTGGAATTTGCACAGAATAAAGTCTTCACTAAACTGTCCTTTAGCTGAAGGGGGAGGCAGCAGGAGAAAGTAACTAACATTTCTTGAGTGTCTGTAGCGTGGCAGGAACTGGGCTTGAAAGACTATACTGATATTTCATTTTTTCTCTCCCACCACGTGCCAGATACGTATCATCCCCGTTTTACAGATGAAGAAACTGAGACTCGAGATCACACCACTGTTATGTGTGGGGAGACGATTTTCCACGGGTCTCTCACATTTCCGGATATCTTGTGAGCCAAGATGCCGACTGCCTTTGCTCTGATCTTTACAAAGATGTTTGCACGGTGAACAGCTTTGGAAGATGTGATGTCCTCCTCGGGGATGAAGGGTAGGCGTGCTTACTGTCCATTATAAAAGATTCAGGTCCCTAAGCTCAGGGTTCCCGTCTTGTAACACACCCTTCTCGTGTGCACAGGTATGAGTTGGCCCTCTTTGCAGTGCCTTATGGCAACTGTAGCTTAGAGAGTTATTGCAAAAACCAGAATGCACTGGCTCCCACTAGCCCTGTGATAAACTGTCTTTTGTCTCTGACCCATGAGACAGGCCAGGCTAACTTGTCAACTTGTGGCGGATTTAGCACCTTCATCAAAACCTGTTTCCCTTTGACATCCATACACTTAGGGGATAGATAAGCAGGAGGTGATATTAAAGCAAAACGAAACCCATACTCTGGATCAATGATTGCTTTTCCTCTAGATATGAAACAATTACACAAATTAGCTCCCCTTCCTTTCTCTGGAAGACAAATAAACAAATTCAATCTGCATCAACAGTTAAGTGCAAAACTTGGGCACGATATTGTATTCTGCTGGCTCCAAATTCCATTCGATTTTAAGCTCTGCTAAGCTATATCCTCTTTTCTCTCCAGAATATTTCACTTGATCCTACCAAAACAGCCTCCAGGCTTTGATAAGCAAACGCGGGCCCTGCTGGTACCCCAAACCCACTCATCCAGCTCTTATCAGAAGCCCCTTTTACCTACTTATTTTCCAAATTGGAGACAAGTGATCCTTCCTCTGGTGTTGACACTAATGGTCTGCGTGCCCCTACTTTCTCTCTGAGATCTGCTTCCTCTCATTACTAATTACCTTCTCTTCTAAAGAACGAGCATTTAATATGCAGTGATGATTTCCAGTAGCTGGTTCTGTATCGTCTTCAGCTGTTAACTATTATTATTAAAATTATATATATATAAAAAACCCTAACTACTATGTATATGCCAGGAACTTTTAAAGTGCTTTATAAAGTATCTTAAATCTACTCAAAAAACACTAAACATGAAGTATTTTCACTTGGAGAAGCTGATGCGTCAAGGAGGTTAAATGCCTTGTACGCGGACCTAGTAAGTAGCAGAGTTGGAATCTGGAGCCATGTCTGTCCAGCCTCAAAGAGAATCTTTTTCTTCTACACCCAACTTCTGTTTTTGTTTTTTTTTTTGAACAGCTTTATGGAGATATAATTCACACAGCATACAATTCAGCCATATACACTGGTTTTAGTATATTCTCAGGTGTGGGCAACCTTCACCGCAGTTAATTTCAGAACTCCTTCATCACCTTCAAAAGACACCCCGTGTACTTTAGTAATCCTCTAATCCCCTTCTCCTCCCCCCACCAGCCCTAACCAGCTGCCTTCTAGCAAAGCGTGTCTCTAAAGAAGCCAAGTCCTTTCTTCCATCTGTATGAAATACTGGAGTATGTTTACACACATTTGTAAATTGGTTGCCTCTTTGGTTATTGAGAAGTTGAGAGCTGTGCCCTCCACCCCCCAAAAAAACCTGTGCCTTCTCTCTGGCATTCCCTGGGGTTGGTTATTCTTTCCTCCTTCTGCCCAGAGACTGCTAAGAAGAACACTGAGAGAACCACCAGGAGCCCCAGGAGGCTTTGTTACTCCATTATTGCTGGTTCCAGGAAGTAGGTTTTGGGTCTGGGTTGACAGTAAAAGGGATGGGGACCCCCGAAAACTTCTTGCGGCCTGGGCTTGAGCCTCAGATTTCATGAGCAGAGAACAGCCCTCCTATCTCCTCTTAGGGGCAATTTATCTCCTTTGAGAAGATTAGTCCTTCCAGTGAGGGCTGGCTCCTTATGGAAGTTGACCTTGCCCAACTTGCCAAGAAAGGCTTGGCAACATTGATCTAGGGTCAGCCCGACTTTGCAAGGAGTTTGGTATGTATACGTGTTGATTTGGGTTCCCCTGAAGAATTCAAGCGCTTGGAGTTTAGTTAGGAAGTACAAACACCACTGGGGGTGGGTGGGGAGGGCGTGGGGAAAGGGGTACAAGGAAGGGAAGGTGACCACCAATGCTGTGCTGTCAAACCAGCTACCCCATGGAAGGCTGGCTCTTACTCTCACCGGTAAACTCTAGGAGACACTGGAAAACACCCACGTCAGAGTTATCCCACCTAGGGGGACATGGTCACAGGGTGTTTAAACACCAACTCCCAGAAGTCCTTGGTTAAGGGCTGCTCGCAGAGGGTCTGAATTCCTCATCTCTTCTGGTGTACTATGCTCATGTGGGCAATGAGCCTTCTGCAGTTCTGGAAAAAGCCCTCAGGCAAAGAAATGCAGATAATGGCAATAGGAGGCTGAGCAGAGGACATGAAATGATTGAGTGTGAGGATATGGGTGGGCACCCACAGCATCTGCTACAGCCTGACCCTATTTTAAATACTCCTGCCCGTGCAGATACACACACACACACACACACACACACACACACAGTGAGCAGGATGGGAATACGGTCTCAATAGAGCACCCTCCTCCATCCCTGGGCTCCATTTTTGCTGACAATAATCAGGGCTCCGCTTTTCAGAGTAATGAGGGACAGTAAGGAGTTTATTAAATGAATTCTACCAGGAACCAACTGGTAACAGACCTACATCTTTTACCTCTAAAGCTGGAGAAATCCCACCAGGCTTTGCGAAGAGTTTGGAACCCCAGATCATGGGGGGGAGGGGGGTGGGGGTCACTCCAGGTCAGAAGAAGAAATAAGCTGCATCCCTTTGGGGGTTGCAGACTGAGGGGCCTCGGGTTTGCAAAGCTCATCAGAGAGTCTGGCTTTCAAACTGCAGTCGGACTGGCCCCTCGCTCCACCGCCTATCACAGCCCTCAAGGTTCAAAGGCTGGCAGGTAGCTTGGCTGAGCAGAAACGCCCATCACCTTCCTTAGTTGATCCTTTTGAAGCTGAGTGAGACTCTTCTCCAAAAAAAGGAAAGGAATTTGGAGTTCCGGGCAGCCCAAGGCCCTGTCTACCTGCTGCTAGTTGTCAGGATATTCATTCACTCACTCAATTATTCATTTGCTCATTCTTCAGCTCATTTATTCATTATCTCCATGGATCAGGGATTGAGGGTACCATGGTATTGTGACACAGGGACGAATGTGCAAACCCTTCCCCTTCTTTCAGACACCCGAGGGTACATGTGAGCGTAGTGCAGCCTGGAATGCCCAGCACACCTCCATGGCAGACCCCTTGCTCCCGTTCTGTGCGTGCGGAGGGGAGGGGGATGCGTCCTCTGCGTCAGTAGGCTATGGGCTCTGTTACAAGAAGACACACGGTCCTGTTCACCACCATATCCTCACAAGCCAGCGTTGTCCCTGGCGCATGGGAGGCATTCAATAAATATTTGCAAATGAATGGGTGGATGTGTGCCTTTGAGCAAAAGGCAGATACTTGTACATATTTGAATGTATTTCTGTGTCTACATGTTTTGGTGTCGATGTGCATGTTTCTGTGTCTATGCGTCATTGTTTTTATACTTATATAACTGAGTATGCACGTGTGCATGTATGTGATTCTTTAATAGACACAGTCTTCCCTTCACAACATTTCAAGAGAATGAACGTTTTTGCTTCCTGGTATCTGACTTCGGAAACCCAATCTGCATTTTCCACACATGTACAGCACCCCAGATTTTCAAATATTTATACTCCTATATTTAAAATCTGTGAGATTTCTCTCTCTCTTTTTCACCCATACGTGCTTGCATTCTGTCTTCCTCCCTCTTTCTCTCCCTCCCAGCCATCAGCCTGCCCTCTCCACCTTATTTCCTCTGTTTTCCCCAGATATATGTTGATGAAAACCCCCTAGACTGAGCCACACTATTCACTTCCAAGCTTGGCTCACTGAGGAGCACACATGGGCCACCACCATGACCCTGAGACAAACCCTGAATGGTGAACCCAGCCAGGGAGAAGTACAGAGACTCCAGCTCCTGTCCAAATGTTGGTGGCTCCTGAAAAGGGTCTGCCCTCTGGGGGTGGGGGGCAGTGGCTTCTTTAAGCTTCAGCAGAGCTTCTAAAAAGGAACTAATTGCCCAGGACTTTAGCAAGAAGCACTGGGTGAATACCAACATTGCCTGGGTTTCTGGAAGCTTAGATCTGATCTTTGGGAGCTTGTGATGTCTTATGGTACTGACCTGGAGGCAGAGGAACACCTCCCCAAATTTTTCCTGGCTGAGATAGTCCATGGCCCCTCTCTATCCTGCAGTGTATAGCCAAGTCTGACCAAGAAAGATCTACTGAGTACCAATCGTTAGACCTGATTGATGAGGATCTTGAAAAGCCCTCAACAAAGTGAGGGTTTTTTGACACGGTGTGAAATTCTGATGCTTGGGGATCATTCAACATACTGTTTGGGGTGCCTCAAGATGTGGCCTCTGCTCTCACTTACTATCAGTGGATCGATGACTAAGTAAATCCATTGTTATCAATTCCACATCTGGATATTGTATGGGTCTTGCCATTCCAGAGTCAGGTTTGCCAAAACAAAGCCACACACACATACACACATGTGTATATATATGAATGCACATGCGCGCGTTCATAAACACACACACACACACACACACACACACACACACATACCACTCTGTAGAATGGAAAGGGGATGTGAGGAGGGAACCACAATGGACAAGTTAACAGGAACAGCACATGAGGTCTTCTGTTTGTGCTCCAAATCCACCCCCTACCTTCTGCATCCTGTTCTGGCCCTGGTTGGTTGACCCCACACCCATGGGCTCCCAAGCTCTGTGGCTTCCAGCTGGGTTTAACCAAAGGAGCCCTGGCCACAGATCAAAGGGAGGGAGGAGAGTGAGATCAGGTCTTCATTCCTCTGGCCGCCACCCTGCAGGGTCACCTCAGGGTGGTTGGGTCCCATCGCAAAAGGACATTGCTCCTCTTGGGACATCCTCTTTCACGAGATTTCCCTTCTGGTTTATGGACTATTCCTTCCTTAGTGCTCTCAACTTTGGGTGGAAATGTCTCCACGGCTTCCAGCCCTGAGTTACTGGCTCCCATTCACTCTGTCTTTACCTTGGAAAATAGTCCCTTTGCAAGTAAACCCCAAATTATCTAATTTAAATGTGTTTCCAGTTGGAGCTGTAATGAAGACATAACAGGGCAGAGTAGGGAAATTTGTTACCTTAGATTGAATTTGGCAAGGGACTTTGTGCCAACCTGCTTATCTTCATTATTGCCAGTGTGTGAGTGAATATAAGAACTCTGCCTCTACTATTTAAAAAAGAGTCTATTTCCTGCTCTCCCTAAAACTGCAGATTTAATAGGTTGCTGGATACACTATAAATCTAGGTTTCTCAATCCAGTAATTGTCCCAGAGAGGTGGACGGGAAATCGACAGGTGTCTCTACTCTTCATCACTTTGACACCATTTTTTATCTTGAGGAGAGATCTGATAAGAAACACCTGAGATTGTTTGCAGCCTTATTGACCTGCCATGACTTCTGACTTCGTGGAAGGAGTTGGTTATTGGCCAACAGTCATGAGCTTAATGCAGGTGGCTTGGTAATACTCTATGTGTCAGACACCCAGCAGATCTGGTGATAGTTCTGAGTAATGTGAAACAAGATTGTGCTCTGGTCTCTTCCTTCTGGAAGGACACTTCATGATTTGAAACTCCTTCTGGATTAGCTGGAGGCATGCCCTTCTTGTTATCGAAAATTTTAAAAAAAGGTCAGTAGCTTCCTTTTTCTTATGGTATCACCTTATTATCACAGGGCAGAAGTGGGGGGCAACCAATTGTAGCTTCTGTTAATGAACTGCTCTCAGCCTGGCTGGCTTAGGAATAACTACTCCAAAACAAAGCAGCTTGTTTTGGACAGATGTGCCCACTACCTGCCCAACACATTGGGTTTATATCCCACCAGTTCCGTATTACAAGTTAATTCCTTTTGTTACGTAGGATGTGTGTTATAACTGCTTGTGGGATTTATAAGCAGCTCTACCCTTGAAATCAGATGCACCACGATCTTCATTGGAGATTTACCTAAGACCATAGTGAGCACCTGGTAACTCCTGCTTTGGAAAACAGGCATACCCATATCATCATGTTAAACCCTGGGATCTTGAATGTTCACCTGCCAGGGTGGAGTCAGATTATCGAGCCAGGACAGGATAAGTTATGCTGCTATAGCCAACAATCCTGGAAACCTCAGCCACTTCAAACCACCAGGGTTTATGTCTCCCTCAGTTTATACACACATGGAGCCAAGCTGGGCCACAGCCCCTCATAGTTACTGCCCCAATCCAGGACCCAGGCTGCCGGAACATCCACTGTGCAGAGGGAAAAGAGAACATGACAAGGCACATACTCTAAAATGACAAACATCGTTACATTTCACTGCCCAACACAAGTCACGCGACAAGACCACATGGGTGGGATATACAATCCCACTGAGTTCTTGGAAGGAGCGAGAGTCTAAATAGTTATGAGTAGCCCCAGTGACTAGAGCACTGAGGGATTCTTAGGAAAACTCTTGACCTTGCCTAGGGAGTACCTGCCTCTGTAGATATTTCTGTGGGATATTGTCCATTCAGGTGACATTTTTGACCGAAGGCTTTACTTTTCACTAAAGGAGACTGTAGTAGTTAGTGTCTGAGTGCTGCCATAGCAAAGTGCCATAAATTAGATGGCTTAAAACAACAGAAATGTATTATCTCACACTTCTGGAGGCCAGAAGTCCAAGATAAAAGTGACGGCAGGTAAATGCTCCCTCTGAAGCTCCTAGGGGTG
The DNA here is from genome assembly GCF_022079265.1 of Lynx rufus. Lineage (NCBI taxonomy): Eukaryota > Metazoa > Chordata > Mammalia > Carnivora > Felidae > Lynx > Lynx rufus. The sequence goes on along the minus strand of NW_025814832.1, from coordinate 30,984,027 downwards.
AAACTTCCCTTGCCTCTTCCAGCTTCTGGTGGCCCCAGGTGCTCCTTGCCTGAGGCCACATCACTCCATTCTCTGCCCCCATCTTCACATGGCCTCCTCTCTATGAGTCTGTGTCCAAATGTCCTTCTTACAAGAATACTAGCCATTGGATTACATCCCACACTAATCCAAGATGACCTGATTTTAAGTTAATTGTATCCGCCAAGACCCTATATCCAATAAGATCATATTCATAAGGTACCAGGGTTAGGACTTCAACATACTCATTTGACCAACACACTTCAACATCATAAATACCAGGCCTCACATATAGTTGATTGATTGTTTCAAAACATTAGTACAGGGTCTTGTTTTGTTCTATGGTTGATTGTAAAAAGCATCTGAATCACCCTTATTCAGCCACAGAGAAAATCCACACACCAGAGTCCTGCCCTATTAGAATACAGATGCCCAAACTGTCTGCTGATCAACTTTTAACAAAAGTTGGGCTGGGGAAAACAATATTCGCGAAGACTCATTTTGAACAATGTACAGTTCATTGTGTCGATCACTGGCTTCAGCGTTTTGGGGGTTTTGTTTTTGTGTTGTGTTTTAGTTATTGTGTTGACCCTGGAAACCACTTTTCAAATGAATATTAAGGAACTGTCGAGCAACCTCGGACATAAGGCCAGTGAAAGCAGACCTGCCCTGTCGAGGTGGCTGTTGTCCCCATGATAAGGAATTTAAAACCCCTCTGCGATCATCTTCCTCTCCTGGGTCAAGTCATTTTATCTATCTGTCTGTCTATCTATCTATCTATCTATTGCATGCACCCACAAGTTGAAGAGGGGCAGAGAGAAGAGAGAGAGAGAGAGAGAGAGAGAGAGAGAGAGAGATACCCAGGTGGCTCAGTCAGTTAAGTACCCAACTCTTGATCTCAGCTCAGGTCATGATCTCACACTTTGTGAGATCAAGCCCCATGTCAGGTTCTGCGTTGAGCCTCCTTGGGATTCTCAAGTCCTTATATTTAAAGAATGTGATTCTAGGCATGATTCACCTGACATCCCTTCTCTGTGGTGCAACTAGGAGCACCGGGACTTTCCTGCCTCTTTGCTCCTCCTCTCCCAGAGCACCCCACAGCATGGATGTCAGGCTCATACTCTCCCTCTTGCTGTGTCCCCTCTGGTCCCTGACGCTACTGAGTGTGTGTAGACCCCACCTCTCCTCCCTCGACAGTAGGAAGAGCTGACGTTCCAGCCCCAGAGAAAAAAAAAGGCAGTGTCGGCTCCACCCTGATGGACCTGTGGTCTAATTAATTAGCTTAAGAAAAAGAGAGGTTCCTCCTGGGTCATCTGGTCTACTCCATTCCTCTGCACTGGGACTGAAGGACATTAACAAAGAACATCATCATTTTGCTTCCTCCTCCCCAGCCATTGTCTTTCTTCCTTGTGCATCTCCTTCCTTGGGGAGTCCTGGACCAAGCAATGGGTCCAGGCACATATGGTTTGTCCTGGTCCCAAGTGCTGGATCTTCTAAGAGCCAGGGTGGGGATCCCAGAGGTCACTGAAAAGACCCCAGGGCTTCTCGCAGAATTCTGGGGCTTCAAGGAACAGTTTGAGAATCCCTGGTGGCAATCAGTGTTAATCAACGTTGGCTGTGAATCAGACACTGCTGGGGAGATTCTGAAGTTTACAGCTCCTGCAATCCCAACGCTACCTGCTGGCCAGAATCCTCAGGGGAGAGGCCCCTCAGCTGCATTACAGGGGATTCTGCTGTCAGTGGATGGAGAACTCTCTAGCCCTGGATGAGATCAGATTATTTCCAGGTGTTGGCTTGTCTGGCCTCCGAACGGCCCCTTGCCCTACATTCGGAGACCATTTAAAAACCATCCACACAGGGGCACCTGGATGACACAGTCGGTGGATAGGCTCAGGTCACGATCTTGCGGTCTGTGGGTTCGAGCCCCGCGTCGGGTTCCGTGCTGGCAGCTCAGAGCCTGGAGCCTGCTTCGGGTTCTGTGTCTCCCCCCACCCCCCCGCTCCTCCCCTGCTCACGCTTTGTCTGTCCATCTCTCTCTCTCAAAACTAACTAAACATTAAAAAAAAAATCCACACAAACTCTGCTACTGAGTTTGTTCTAGAAATGATAGAGCTGGCCGTGCCTCTTACTCAACATCCACCATATGAAGATCTGTCCCATTAAAGCTTTATTGTCTTGAAAATGGTGGTATGAAGGACAACGAGCATTTTGTAACTGATCTGTCTTTTTGCATCAACTGCTCAGATGTGCAGAACTAAATCTGTGGTTCCGTTTTCGTGACGTAGGGTCTCTCTGCCCCCGACCTTAGGTTTCTCTGTTTTTCTTGGTCTCAATGTTTTATTTTTCTACTTCATGGAGTTACGTGTAAGTGCCAGGAATCCTTTGGAAGAGGAAGTGAGTATGAATACCTAAGTCAACAAGCAGAGGTGGTGGATGTGACGGGGATGATAAAACAGGTGCCTGTGGCTGAAGGACAACATGTGCGGGGTAGAGGGGGCGCCTGCAGCTTGGGACTTCTCTTACATCCGCCTCCTCAGGGAAGCCTTTCTCGATCGCACCGACCAGACTTACAGTCTCATGATGCGTGATGCTAACTCTTGTTCTTTCTTGAAATGACTGGTTTAACACCAGCCCTCCTCACCAGACTGTGATTTCTACGTGGGCGGGAAAGCACGCGTAGCCTTCTCATGCCCAGTACGGGGCCTGCTGCTGAGTGACCATCCGATAAACATTTACCAGAAAGGACAACAGAGCTGCAAAGCTCTTCTGCTCAGTGAAATGCACGAGAAAGGCAAACACTGTACGATAAGAGGGTGACTCAGGGCCAGGAAAGGGAAAGGCAGGAAGGAGGGAAGGACAGAACAGGCCGATAAGACAAAACGTGCTCATTCAGCCTCAGAAGGAGGGAGCCGAAAGGCATGGACACTATCTGAGCGGCTGCTGTTGTCCAAGATCTCGGCTAGAGACTTTACAAACAGGATTTCCTGTTATCTTCATAGCATTCTTACGAGGCTGGCCGGCGATGCCCACTTTCCAAGAAGCCTGGAGGCTGGAGGAATCCACAAGGCCTGAAATCCACAAAAGCTACAAGCAGCTGAGTCTGACCCGAGTCCTGGGATCTGTGGCTTGGCAGCTGAGGGGCTGTCCTCTGCAGCACAATGGCAAACCCCCGGATCCCCCAGTGGCCCTGCCTACCACAGGGCGACTCCTGACTCCGCTCCGTGGTCCCTGTGCACCTGCCCCTGCTCGCAGAGGCTCTCCTCCCACGTGGGAGGCTTGGCAGGCAGCTGTCCAGAGGTGAATGAGCAGCAGATCAAATGATGTTCTAACCTTGGCACCCAGACTGAGTGAGGAGGAGCCCTTGGGTCATAACTGGGAGCCAATGAGGCAAGGACACTTCACGCCTCCCCTTGTCAGTGAACGGGGTGGTGTGGGGGCCCTGGGGATGGCTATGGGGGCGCTCGTCCCAATCCCCCACCTCCTCCCAGAAATGGCCACAGAGGAGCCAGCCAGGCGGAGCTGGAGGGCTCCAGGCTGGGACTGGCCAGGGGCCCAGAGAGGCGGGCACCAGCTGGGGCCCTGATGCGGGAAGGCAGCTGGCGCTATACACACCGGGCCTGGGGGTGGCCCTCTTCCCTCCCAGCTGCAGCGGCTGCTCAGCCAGAAGTTGTCCCTGGTGGATTCTTGCCACTCATACTCCGGTCTCCGTGGGTGGGAGGGAACCTCATCCAGACACTCCAACCCGAGACGAAGGGTAGTGCCAATGTGTGCCCACAGGCAGAAGGACCTTATTTGCCCACTACGTGTCCTTTGATGCGGGGACTCACGACACTGGTCAAGATACATGTGACCCAAAGGCTCAGCCATTGTCCAGAACTTTATTCCCTACGTGAAAACAAAAATGGTAGTGGGAGAGCGGGAGGCTTGGAGAAGTTGCCCAGAATGTAAAGACTTCCAAAACCCAGAAAGCACCATGTATTTTGAATAACTATCTTAAGTCCGTCGAGGCAGATTCCCCTTCCAGGCTTCGAACCAGCACCTTTGCAGCCAACGTTGTTGACTCAGGAGGGGCCGAGGGTTTGTCAGGGGAAATACAGAGCCGTGTGTGCCTGTGGCCAGAGCTTGCCAACCCTGCTTTCCAGGACTGTCTGAGCCCAGACAGAGGACTCGGGACCTGTTGCACGGAGACTTGTCTTAGCTGGTGTCTCTGCATTTGCACTATCTGGGTATCTTAGCTCCACCCATTTGGTTGAATTCCTGGATTACAGCCCTCTCAGCACCTGTCAACAACTCAGCCTTGTTTCTACCCCAAAGCAAGCAGAGCAGCAAATGGAAACTTTAGTTTTTTTGTCTGATATAGACAGATTTCAATCTGTATCAAGGAAGCATTTCTCGACAAGGAGGTCCTGAAATGAACAGATAAGAATACCATCACACCTGGGCTCCAGAGATGTTTAAACTCTGAAGGATTTGTCATCATGGCAGGAAAAGAATGGACCCAGATAGATATCCATGCTTCTTCTGGGCCCTTAGGTTCTCTAGAGTTTTAGCTAAAAACAAAATGTGGGGGAATATCTTCTTCCAGAGCAATTTTCTTCTTGCCTGATGGGATCAGGGAGGAGACATCTGGCTTGACCAAAAATACTACCCCTTCCATGGGGCCCCTGGGTGGCTCAGTTGGTTGAGCATCTGACCCTTGATTTTGGTTCAGGTCATGATCCTAAGGTCATGGGGTTGAGCCCCACAAAGGGCTATGCACGGAGCGTGGAGACTGCCTAAGATTCTCTCTCTCTCCCTCTGCCTCTCTCCCCTGAATCAGTGCACACTCTCTCTCTCTAGGAAAGAAAGAAAGAAAGAAAGAAAGAAAGAAAGAAAGAAAGAAAGAAAGAGGAAGAAAGGAGGAAGGAAGGAGGGGGAAGGGGAAGAGAAGAGAAAAGAAAGAAAAAAGGAAAAGAAAAGAAAAACTACATCTTCCAAGGATATTGTCAACAGGCAATATTCAGGGAGAGGAAGAGAGAGCGTGGGGCAGCAGGGGTGTGTTAACATAGAGCCAGAGATCCACGTGTCTTTATTAGATCAAGAAAACTCAGCTACAATCACCAACCCACCGACTCCCCTATAAATTAACTATGTCACAACCTATTCAACACCGCTGCCTATCCCCTGAGGCTAATCAAAATCAGAAGAACACTCGGAAGTTATCCTGAGCCGTGACCACTCTCTTGGACTCTGTACTCCCTGTTCCAAGCAGACTTGGTGAGCATCTAGGGGGTGCGGCCATCTCCGGACGCCTGGCTGATTTTTAGGACGTCAGATCTTGAAGGCCATCCGGCCCAACCATCCAGCTCAGGGTGGTTGCACGTCCGTCCACAACATCCCACCGTGTGCCTACATATTTCCGGGGAGAGCCAGGGAGATGCTATGAAGATGGTCTGCTTCCTGCCCCCTCAGGAGTCCACAGCCTGGGAAGGGGGCAGACTGTACCCAGAACCAACTCAAGAACGAAGACTCAAAAGACTACAGACTGTAGGATTCCTACCATATGACTTCTGGAAAAGGCAAAACTGTGGAGGAAGTACGAGGGGGGCCCATGGTCCCCAGGGGTTCAGGAGCAGGTACAGCACAGGGGACTCTTTAGGGCAGCACAGCTATTCTATATGACGCTGTAATGGTAGATGCATGACATTAGGCATGTGTCCAAAACCATAGAATGCACAGCTCCAAGAAAAAGCCTCAATGAAAACTACGGACTTTAAGAGATAGTTACGTCCTTTGGCTCATCAACTGCAGCTAACGTGTTGCACTAAGGCCAGGTGCTCATCATAGGGGAGAGAGGGGTGGGGTGAGGCGGGGTAGGGAAAAATCTCTGTGCTTTTCCCTCAATTTTTCTGTAACTCTGAAACTGCTCAACTCATAAAATCTATTCATTTTGGGGGGGGGAAGTGCAAGGGGGAAGTACAAGTTAAAGAACTAATGAGAGGTGTGGAATATTTCTGCAAACTTCCCTGGAAGGGGGTGAGGCGTTAGAAGGGAGAGGGGGAGGACGGAAAGGAGGAGGAGGGTGCGAGACCAGCGCCAGGGGAGAGTAAACGCAGTTTACCAGAATTTCCCAGACGCTGCCCCCAACCCGGAGACAACCTGGGACACAAATCTGCCTCTTTTTTGCACCCGGCAAGGATCTCCTCAGCCCGAGACCCTAGGATTCAACAGAGGGAGAAGAACAGGGAGGGAGTGTGGGGAAACAGCCAGGGGAATGGTGCTCTGTACAGGAGGCACAAACCGCAAGTGCAATTAGTCAAAAAGGAACTTGAAATTAAAAAATGATTCCAAGCCGAGGAGGGGAGTACATAAGTTACTGCAGCCCCAAGACGTTTATGAATAATACAAATGCCGTGAGTTGGTAGAGCCAGAACGCAGTTAATTAATATGTACAGGAGCAGAGATGCACTTGAAAAACAATAGTGCTATTTCCCCCTCGCTAGAAGTAAAAATATTTCCAGAAAGACTGACACGTTTATTATTTTCTCACATAATTACCTTATTGTGGAGCATTTGTAATGGAACACATTAGAGACGCTAAGCACCTGCCTGGCTTCCCTTAATGCGCTTTGGTTCCGTGGGGCTGGGGAAGGAAGGTAGGGGGCGGACTGGCAGGGGAGGGGGGCGGGCGCAGGGGGCGTCCCGGGAGAGCACTGCAGCTCTACGTACCTGATGTGCTCTCTCTCCTGCCTCCCCAAGCCGAGCCAACCTCCTCCATCCTCCTGCTTCTGTCGCCCGCCGGCCTGAGGTACCCCTTCTGGTAGGTACGTCTGTGAGCTGGTGACAGTTCAAGGGTACGGACTGCACACACAGGGCTCCTGGTGGCCCAGCGAGGCGGGGAGGAGGGGGCCACCGCAGAAGCTGGAGCAGGAGAGGCCAACCCGCGCCGGAGAAGAAGGATGGCTGAGTGGGGGACAGGTGCCGGCCCTACAGCAATGACCCCAAGACCGAGAATAGCCAGGTGGGGAGAAATTTCAGCCTTGCCAGGGCTCTCGGGACTTTTGCGGGGAAGTTGGATGAAAACACTGGCCCCGGGAGTCTGGGACCCAGGGCCCTTTTTGGACCAAAGACCAGAAGGCACTTTGCCTCTGTGGATCTCAATATTCTGGCCTGTCAAATGGTGCCGGGGCTGGGCAGCTGGGAGAGCTGGTCGCCAATGTCCCGGTGGCCCCACATCCCCCCCACTAGTTGCTTTAGACCAGGAGAGGAATGCCTGTCTTCTCTCCTCCCCCCGGCTCCCCGCCCCTCCCACCATCACACACACAGTGGAATCCAGAAGCCTCCGTGTGGCCATGTGCACGGAGGGGCATCCCTGACCCTGCCTCCTGCACACTCTCCATCCCGGGCTTCTGGTGGCCCCCCCCCAGCTGCCCCACCTCTCCCGCTGCTTCTCCTGGCCTCTCCCTCCTGCTCCTCTTCCTCTCTCCACCCCCAGGCACTGGCTCTCTCCAGGATTTTGCCTGTGGCCCTCCTCTCTTCCCATCTCATGGCTCTCCTGTGGCCGGATGGTACAGACAAATCTCCTATCTGTATTTAAAGTCCAATCCTTCTTTCTGAACCCCGGAATTTGTAAATCCAGATGCCTGTGGGATATCTTTATCTACTTAAAAATCACAGTGTCTCAAATGCAACCCTTTATCTTCCTCCCTCAACCGCCTTCCCCTATTCTGTGTTCCAGGGACTGGCATCGCCCTGCTCCCGCAACTCAGAAACCCAAGGGGCTTTCCAGAATCCCTCTTCTCCTTTATCTCTCATGTTCGCCTGGCCATAAAACCGATCCTATACTTTAAATATCCCCAGGGCTCTCTTTCCTCTCCTCACTGCCTCTGCCTTCCTTTCTTGAATGGATCTCCTACCAGCTCACTCTCCCTACGGGGCTGTCCCAGAGGTGGCACGTGGGTGGGTGGCAACAGATATTTGCCAAACGAATAAGCCTCATCTGCCTCCGATGATTACGTCTTTCTCCTCCTTGAAACCCCAATAACTCCCTGTGACGTCCGGGAAAAAGTCCCACCGCTGTGTGGTCCCGTCTTGCATGCCTCTCCCTCCCGCCAGCCCCCTCCCCAGCAGGCACCAGCTCCTGTGGGTCTCCAGTCGTGACCATTCAGCTTCGGCTTCTGTGCCTTGCAAGGCTCTTTCTTTTGCCTGGGACATCATTCATCCACCATTTGGTTAGCGTCCGTCGTACCTTAAGAAGCACTATTCCTGTTATTTTTGTTATGTAATGAATCACCCCCAGCTCAGTCACTGAAAACAACAGCAAACATTTTATCACTACATCTCACCGTTCTGAGCTTGACCGGACTCAGATGGCTGGTTCTCAGTCCTGGTCTCTCACGCGGCTGCAGGCAGGTGATGGTTGGGGCTGGGGTCACCTTGGGAGCTGTCTCACACGTCGGAGGGTTGGTGCTGGGACCTTAGCGAGGGACTGTCGGCCTCTGCACGTGGCCTGGGCTTCCTCCCAACATGGCAGCCATGCCAGGGAGCAAGCATCCCAAGGGAGAAGGCAGCAGAAGCTTCGCTGGTCTTTCATAACCTCGCCTTGGAAGTCACACAGCATCGCTTCTGCTACCTTCTCCTTGAGGCTCTCACAAGGGCCTGCCCAGTCTCAAGAGAAGGGGACACAGAGTCTTCCTCTTTTTTTTTTTTAAACTTTTTTTAACGCTTATTTATTTTTGAGAGCGACAGAATGCAAGCAGGGGAGGGGCAGAGAGAGGGGGAGACAGAATCTGAAACAGGCTCCAGGCTCTGAGCTGTCAGCACAGAGCCCGACGTGGGGCTTGAACCCATGAACCAGGAGATCATGACCCGAGCCAAAGTCAGATGCTTTGTTTATATTTTACTTATCTTTGTGTTTGGCACATAGTTAGTGTTCGTGAAATGTAAATTAACCCCTGGGTAAGCGGGAGACTGAGCACGATCCTGTCACGCTGTGGAAGGGATGTTCTTCCCGGGTAGGTGGGGTGCCTTCTGCGATGGCCACTGCCGGGGACAGTGGTCATTTCTCCAGCCGAGGCCGTTTCCCGCCCCAGCACATACATGCCCCTGTGACCACCATTCGGGGACAGCCTCCCCCTCTCCCCGACTGACTTCCATGACTTGCCCCAGCCCCTGCGCACAGGTTCAGACACCGGATCCAGAATCTTCCATTCGGGCCCGATACCACCTCCACCTTTTTGTTTCTCTTTTAAAATCTCCAGCAGTGGAATGACATATGGCCATGGGACAAGTTCATCCCTGAGAAGCTCCCAGGGCTGGTGGAAGGCTGATCATGCTCCCGCCCCCCCCCCCCAACCCCACCCTCATCGGCCTCCCAGACTCCCGGAGGGCACAAATATCCCTCTGCAGTTCCCGGGGCCATTCCCCAGCTGCCTGGCCCGATCGCTGGGCTTTTGGAGCAATTGTTTGCCGAGCCATTCAGCGGGGCAGCTCCCTCGTGGGCACCCAGCCCCACCGCCTGACAGGCTGTGTGCAGGGGGACAGGCCTGAATGGCTGTAATATGAACCATGAAAGTGGATATTAAAGGCTTTATTACAGGGTGAGGACTGCTAATTGCAATGTTCCTTTCAGGGAGCTGGAGCTGATGAGTTTAAGCAGCGGCACCCAATTATTATAACTCTGTCAGCGCACGCAGGGGAGAGGCGGGAGAGGGGGAGGAGGCAGGCTGAAACACAATTACCTGAACTTTATCCAAGGCACACGCCGCTGGCCTGGAATTTTAAAGGCAGATTGGTTCTGCTCAGAGCTTCATCCCTGTCACAGTCATGCTGTTGTTGATGCCTGATCCCCCGGTCCTGCCCTCCCTCTTCCCAGGCGTCTTGTGGATGAGGTGGTCGTGTCTGAGAACATCTCTCTGACGCCCAAGTGCTCCCTGGTCCCCCGCTGGCAACACAGCTCCTGCATTGAGGGGGGTGCTGGTCCGGGGCACCTCGGGATCAAGCTACTCAGCCTTTCAGGTTGCAAATGAGGAAAACAGTCTTCCAGCACCTGGGGGACCTGCCCAGGCTACCCAGCTGGTAAGTGGCGGAGCCGGGCAAGATACTCGTGTTCGGAATCCGGCTTAGACTTCCGGCTACACACTCCAAGAGATTCACCCGCTACATGTGGATTTAAGTCTCCTTAAAACTCCTAGGCAGGAATCAGGGGCACTGCCCACCAGGCACATGGGAACGCAGCTGCGTGATGAGCTTGTGGAGGAAGAAAACACGGTCCTCGCTGGGGAGAGAGCCTGTAAACAGCACCATCGACGCGTCAGCACCATGCTCCAAGGCTGTTTGGTGTTTTGCAGTCCGCAGAATGCTTTCAGACGCCCAGGCATTCAAATGTTGAGCACCTACTGGGTGCGGGGAACCGGACACAGGGATGGCATAGGGCATCTGTGTGCAAGGAGCTCCCAGCTCAGCACAGGAAGACGCACAAGCCAACTGACAATTAGGATAGTGTGTGGAAAGCGCTGGAGAGAGGTGTGCACACGTACATCACCTCCTTTAATTTAATCACATAAATTTAAGTGATTGCACATAAAAAGCTAATTCTACAAGGTGCGATCTGCCCAGTGCCAACTGAGCGGTGCAGATGGCAAAGGCTAGAAGCGTTCTGAGGTGGGCAAGCTCACCGCGGCACACAGTGGTCAATGGTGGGTTCACTACAGAGGCGGCCTCTGATGGATGGGTAGGGATTCAAATGGCAGCGGAGGGGATGGGAGCTGAGAAGTGAGAGAGAAAAGGTAGCTTTCTTTTCTGCATTGAACTGGAGAGTCTATACTTGGAATACTGACTCCTCTCCAACCCCATCCAAGGGCATCCAGGTTGCCTGTGCCATAGGGAATGCAGACCAGCAGAATGAATGTGCTGGCCCATATCTAGGGGGTTCAAGATACCCCCGAACAACAATGAAGGCTTGAGGTCTGGAAGTCTCTTTCTTCTCCCCACACAGGACATCATAACTGTTGTACCTGGATGAAGAATGGGAGGGGGCAAAGTCATGGAGACCCCACCCCCTTTCGTTGGATTTGCGCATACCCAGAGTTAACTCACCTGACTAACGTTCAGCAGCCAGGGTGCCCAGCCCAAAGGGACCTGAATAACCAGGAGATATGTCCCATTTACTCAGGTGCAGGAGGTCAAGGAGCAGCAAATATGAGAAGGGGGGGAGTCAGGGGTTCTTCTTTGGACATACTGACTTTGAGATGCCTGCTGGAGGCAGATTTGGGTAGACAGTGCTGGGAGTTTGGGGACAACGTACAGGTTGGCAAGAGAATAATGTGGGTGTCCTTTGAATATGGATGGTATGTAAGACCGTGAGATCTGAGGAGACACCTGAGAAGGGAATGAGAGGGGCAGAGAGAGAGGGTGGAGTAGAGGCAGGCACGGAGTTGCACTCTGGTGGGGCATACGTGCCAGCCACGGAGGAAGGTGGGAGGAAAGACAGAGGAATATGGAGCCCTGGAAGTGAAGACAGAGATGTCCAGGAAAGTAGTGGTGCACAGGGTGGAATGTCACAGAGACCCAGCAGTGAGGACTGAAAACTGGTCACCCAGTTTGTCAAGATGGAGGGTGCTGGAGCCCTGCCTGATGGCAGTTCTAGAAATCAGGTAGGTGAAGTTGCAAAGTGAATGGTGGCAGCTCCATAGCAAATAAGCGAACCTGGACCCCTACCTCACACCATACACCACTTAATTGGCACCAAGATGAGATCACACCTTGTAGTATTAACTTTTTATGTGCAATCACTTACATGTGTGTGATTAAAGAAGATGATAATATGCACACATACACCACTCTCTAGCACTCTCCACACCACAGAATAATTGTTGGTTGCCTTATGTGTTCCTCACATTAAACCATGAATTCCTTGAATACAAAGACAGAATCTTGTCATCTTTTTATCTCCGTTGTAACTCAAAATGGGTCACAGACCTGAATGCAAAATGTAAAACTGTAAAACTTCCAGAATAAAACATAGACAGAACTTTGGTAGTCTTAGGGTATGAAAAGATAAGGACACAAAAGGCATAAAAAGTTTTGATACATTACACTTCACAAAAGTTTTAAAATTCTGTTTGAAGACAACACTAAGAAAATGAAAAGGTGAGCAATAGACTGGGAGAAAATAATTACAACACATATATCTGGCGAAAGACTTGTAGTCAGAATAGAGAAAGGACTCTTATGACTCAATAATAAGACAATTCAAAAGAAAAAAGGGGAAAGATTTAAACAGACCTCCCCTCCCCCAAAAGCATCACATGAAAAGATGCTGAATATTATTGGTCATCAGGGAAATGGACACCAAAACCACAATGAGGGGCACCCGGGTGGCTCAGTTGGTTGAAATTTCAACTCTTGATTTCGGCTCAGGTCACGATCCCAGGGTCATGTGATCGAGCCCCGCATCAGGCTCTGCACGGAGCGTGGAGCCTGCTTCAGATTCTCTCTCTCTCTCCCTTTGCCCCTCTGCCCCACTCATGCTCTCTCTCTCTCTCAAATACAAAATAAAAAACAAACCACAATGAGATACCACCATCCATACATACCTATTAGCGCAACTAAAATTAAAAAGACTGACCTTGCAAACTGTTGGTGAGGATGTGGAGCAACTGGAACTCTCCTGCATTGCTGGCCAGACAGTAAAATGGTCCAACAATTTTGGAAGACAATCTGGCAGTTTCTTTTAAAGCTAAACATACACTTCACACAGGACCCAGCAATTCTACTTCTACACATCTGTTTACCCCCAGAGAAGAGAAAATGTACATCCATACAAAGACCCGTGTGCTAATGTTCATAAAAGTTTTATCCATAAAAAGCCCCAAACCAGAAACAATCCAAGGGTCCACCAATAGAATGAGTAAATACATTGGGGCATATTTATATAATGGAACTCTGCTCGGCCACAAAATAGTTGGTACGTGCAATAAATACACGAACCACGAGGCACTATGCCGAGGGAGAGACACCAAACGGTACGTGCCGTGTGACTCTATTTATATGAAATCCCAGAAAAGGCAGAACTACCCACTGTGACAGAAAGCAGGTGAGAGGTTGCCTGGGGCGGGGGGTGAGGGTGGGGTTGACTGTGACTAGGCATGAAGACACTGTGCGCTTCTGTGTCTTTATGGTGGTACATATTGGGCAAAACTGATCATTTTGTTTTCTGTAAATTGTATCTCGATAAAGTTAATCTTTAAAAAGTGAACGGGGCAACCCCATCGTATGATACCATGTGCTTTCCATACCTGTGCAAATAAACACATTTCCACGTAGGTGTATAAAGGCATAGAAACATCCAGAAGGATACAACCAAAATGGCCATATTGTTGACCTCTGGGTAGAGGTAGGGACTGCGGTTAAGGTAAGTGGTCTTTCAGGTAAGGTAAACGTTAGCCTTCACCTCAATGCTTTAATTTTTCACAACAGGAGTGTGCTCATGCATTATTGTGCTTAGATTTCCAGAAAGGGTGAATAGGAGAGGTGAATCAGGCTTGCTTCACTATCAGTATCAATTGAATGTCTTTTCACCTGTTTGGACCAGCCAGCCCCTTCAATTATTTATTGAGCATCTATGTTTCCAGCAATATAAAATGAGACACGATTCTTTCTTTCTGGGCTCCGACTTTTCCTTCAGTTCACCCCTAAGAAGCCAGAGAGTCCAAGATTCAACACCCGTTCCTCGCTAGCTGGGGGACCAATTTGCTCAAATGTTTAAGCCTTGCATCTTCTGGATCATAATGGCACCCGCCACATGGAGCTCCTGAGGGGGTCAGTGAAGAAATGAAGGCTTGGCAGGAGCTTGGCATCGTGCTTAATAAATAAGAGCTGAGATTACTATTTTATTATTATTATTATCATATTTTGTTGATGCTAAGACACAGCCTCTTCGTATTTTAATATTCCTGGAATTGGACACATTTTACAACTGACGTAACAAGTTATTTGCCAGTGTTTTTTTTTTTCCTTTCTTGGTCCATAAAATAATGACGCACCTTACAATCGAAGGTGTCTCAGACTGTATGAAATATGGTGGTGGCGTTTTGCTCGTAGCTCTCCTGCGAGGCCCTGTCGATATTTAACCAACATTAAAAACAGGGAGAAAAGTTAATCCTCTCACCAGCCTAGGGAGAAAGAGAAAAGGCAGGAATGATTTAATTAAAACATCGCTGCTGCTGCTGCTGCTGCTGCTGCTACTACTCCAACAATAGAATGTTCCATCTGGTGCAATCGTCACTGTGGGGAAGGCCTGGCCGCCCAGAAGCTTCTTAGGTAGCATCTTCTATATACTTTCTACTGTGCTACCTCTGTAGGCCCTCTGTAGGCCCTGTATGGCCAACACGGGTCCCTTGTTCTTGTCCAAATTACTTCCATTAGCCTCTTAAACTTCCCCACCTCAGACTTTCCTCTGCAACAGCAAATCACAACGTCCCTGGGGTGGTCCTTGACCAGTGCCTCTGTTCGCCCCAGGCCATGGCCAGTCTGAAAACTCTGATGCCGATATCATAGTATTCACCCACTAGGAACCTTTTTGGTGCTCAAAATGGATGGGTTCTCAGCCGCAAGCCACAGAAGACAACCCCAATTTCTGCAGAAAGAGATTGCTTTGGAAAGAAAGCAGGAGGCTCGGGGTGCCTGGGTGGCTCAGTCAGTTAAGTGTCCAACTCTTGATTTCGGACTCTTGATCATGATCTCACGGTTCATGGGTTCAAGCCCCGCATCGGGCTCTGTGCTGACAGCTCAGAGCCTGGAGCCCGCTTCGATTCTGTCTCTCTCTCTCTCTGCCCCTCCCCCCTCCCCCACTTGCACTCTCTCTCTCTAAAATAAATAAACATTGGGGCGCCTGGGTGGCGCAGTCGGTTAAGCGTCCGACTTCAGCCAGGTCACGATCTCGCGGTCCGTGAGTTCGAGCCCCGCGTCGGGCTCTGTGCAGACAGCTCAGGGCCTGGAGCCTGCTTCGGATTCTGTGTCTCCCTCTCTCTCTGCCCCTCCCCCGTTCATGCTCTGTCTCTCTCTGTCCCAAAAATAAATAAAAAACGTTGAAAAAAAATTAAAAAAAAAAAAAATAAATAAACATTAAAAAAATTAAAGAAAAAAAGAAAGAAAGCGGGAGGCTCATAGAGGTGATGAGAAAGGTGGAGACACGGGCTGGAAACACAAACAGGAGTGAAAGGAGAGCAGGCAGAACACGATGGCCAGGGCACTGTGGCCAAAGAGCCACCACTTACCGCCCCAGCCCCACGAGTCTTTAAGCCTTTGTGCTGCGAGGATTTTACTCACCTCCCCCACCACCCTGGATCTCCCTCAATACTCAAGTTCTGGCTGGGAGCCTTGACGTGCTAGACCCCAGGTGTGCGTGCTGGCCCCACTCCCAGGGCGGAGAACGGAAATGTTGGTCACCTGCCACCCACCAGGACTCACAATGGGGTGTTCTTGTCACTTAGGGAGCATGGATGCTCTGCGAAGCTGAGCACAATGTTTGTTGTTAGGAAGGTTCGTGGTTTAAGCCCTCGGGATTGATTCAGAAGCTCAAGGCCCAGAAATGTTTTTTGTCCGGCGTTTTGTCTACAGTACAGGCAGGCCACCCCTCAAGAAAGCGGGTTTCCCGGGGCGCCTGGGTGGCGCAGTCGGTTAAGCGTCCGACTTCAGCCAGGTCACGATCTCGCGGTCCGTGAGTTCGAGCCCCGCGTCAGGCTCTGGGCTGATGGCTCAGAGCCTGGAGCCTGTTTCCGATTCTGTGTCTCCCTCTCTCTCTGCCCCTCCCCCGTTCATGCTCTGTCTCTCTCTGTCCCAAAAATAAATAAACATTGAAAAAAAATTTTAAAAAAAAGAAAGCGGGTTTCCCTCTCCATCCCAAATCACTTAGGCTCAGTGGGCCAAGGAGCCGGGCTCCCCGTAAGAAGGGCTGACATGCAAATTAGTCCCATGCACCTGCTGATTATCCTTCCTTAAAAAGTAGAAACTATAGCACTTGGTTAAAATAATCACGAAAAGAGATCATCTAGAATTATGAATTATTGCATGTCGATGCAATGTGTTAGTCAACTAAATATTTAAAGAAATAAAGACGCCTGTGTATTTTCTTCGCTAAGGCTTAATGTATCAATCAGAGTTAAAACCACTCGTTCTCAGAACAAGAGTTCACCCTGGAACTTGTTAGAAAGGCAAATCCTTGGGCCCTTCCTCGAACCTGGCGAATCAGACACTCAGGGGTGGAGCCCCAAAGTTTGTTTTCACAAGCTCTCCAGGTGAACCTGATATTTGCTGAAGTCTCAGGACTGCTGGCCTAATCTTGACCTTGACTATATTAGAGAATCACCTGGGGAGCTTTTAAAATACTCGGTGTTTGGGTCCCACCCCCAAACCAATGAAATCTGCCTGTTTTTTTCTTTTCTTTTCAAGCTTCCTAGTGACTCATGTACAGGGACATGAGTCTGCGCGAGGGACACAGATGCAACTCATGATTATGTAGAGTGTGTCTTAATTCATGCAGACCTCTTAGCTCCCTTGGGAGGGTGCATTCTTGTGTCTACCACCTTGAGTTTTTTTTAGCATCCCCTGGCCTTTGACACTGATAAACTGGTCCATCTCAATGAAGGAAAAAGCCAGCCCATGCCGGGACAACAGTGGCTATTAACCAACAGCAGAAAACCCCCATGTCCTTCCTGCCCCGTGCAGAATTCCGGGTGACCATCTTTTTCTGGTCTAAAGGAGGGTGACATAATCCACTTTGTTACCACGCCCTCATCACCCCCTCTGCCCCAAATCACTGGGAATCAGAACGGCCAGATGTAGCTCAGGTTAAAAGGAACTCTTATGTTGGAAGTCCAGACTCTTACCCGTCCCTCTATCTGGGATCCCACTTGCCTCTTGACTTCTTTTTCTTGTCTTGCCCATAAGCTTTACTTACTTGCTGGGGAATATGGCCACAGGCAGCTTTAAGATTACCTCATTTTCGCAGAGACCCAAGAGGAAAGAGGGCGTCTGTTAGCAGTCTCAGTATGGAAAAATCCCAGGAATAGCCTCTCATGGCTCAGCCTGGCCTCATCGTGGGGAAGGAGTCCAGACTAGATTGCTCGAGCCCCGTGGCCCGGGAGCTGGGTTCATGACCAGGTTGCAGGGGAGGGATATTGGGCAGACATACCCAAAAGCCGTTACAGGTCAATTAATTCTTCAAACGCTTCTACGTCGTCCCAGTTTTCACATTTGAGTCAATACGTGTGTTTTCTGATGCAGACTGCCTTCCTTATAAAGGTCAAGCTTATCAGGGCTTTAACATTCATCGCCACACAGAAGGACCGTTCAGGAAGAATATTTTAAGAAGACGAGGCTTTCACCAGTCTGAGGGCATCGAGAGAGGAGAGCCAGCGCGGGGAGGGGCTCAGAACCGTGTCATCTGAAGAATCGTCGGAAACCGGGGTGTGAAACGCTCGCGGAGGAGACTCAGGGGACCTGCTGGCTCTTGTTAATATTCAGAACCCTCAAGTAAGAGAATGTTAACTTGTTCCGCCTGGCTTCACAAGCAAAATTATTCCCTAACTGCCCATAGGATGAGGTCCAAACTCCTCAGCCTGGTGTCCAACACCCACATCCACTTTCCAGAGCCTTCTCTGACCTCATCTCTGTGTTCAAAAGGAAGCCGGCCAGAGAGGAAAAGAGCACAGCCTCTTGTTGAAGGAGGCAGGACAGACTTCATTCAGGCGACTTCACCACTGTAAATGCACCCAACTCCAACTAACAGAGATGACTGACGGCTTTACCGAGAGGGGACAGAGGTGGCTCCAGGGAAGTGAGAAGGGAGGAACAAGGCTTGGCAGGATTGTTTCTTCTTGACCAGAAGCTCAGGACGGGAGCAGAGGGGACATAGCCCATCCCAGGTGGAAGGCGGGCTGAAGTTTGGTCAGGCGTCTTAAGCACAGTGTTTGGGCAAGTTCTTGGTTCCATGTGGGAGTTCACAGCAGACACAGGCAACAGGAGGCCCGGAGAGGCCCTGGTACGTCATCACTGTGCCAATGCGCTACATGGGATCGAGTAGCCATATTTGGGGGAGTGGATGGAAGAATGGGTCTGTGCAGGAGCACTGTGGCCTCTCACTGCCCGCCCTGGGCACCCCTGCTGGGGCTACGTTTAACCAGCCTGGACAGATGGGTCAAAGTGTTTCCAGTGAGTCTGCACAGTGATACTGTATCAGCAAAGAACATGGGCTACATGGATTTCGGTCTCTGCAGCAACATACACGCGCAACTTTGAACAGATTCATTAACCTTGCTGGGTGCATTTTCTCAGCTCTAAATGGACATAATAATAATGTCTGGCTATTTGGGTTGATGGAAGAATAAATGAGATTTCACAGACCAGGCATCTAGTCCGCCCCACGGTATGATGCTTAAGAAAACTGACTTCCTCTTTACCCAAATGGTTGTAATCGTTTTGTTCCATTTTGTCTCAGAACGTGAGTTGATGTCCAAGTGTTTTGGAGGACAGAGAGCATATCTCAGTGCGTGAGGCCATTTATAATTAAAAACTCAATAAAGGCTCTGCTTTCTGATGATCAGGGTTTCTAAGGTCTCTCCGGTCCACGTGGCTGCATGAGATACTCGTCTCTCTTAATCTGAATGTGTGGGGCAAGTGTTCCCCAGAAGAGATCCCTGTGTCGCCTACATCAGGGTCACCTGGGCATCACAATCAGGCCGCTTTGCTTGACATCCAGATGTCCAGCCCCACTGCAGATTCTGGGCATCCGGGTGTGAACCAGCTCCCCGAAGCGATTCTTACGTGTACTGAATTTCGGGTTAAAGGGTGAGGTCCAAAGTTCCCCGTGAGGGCAAGAGTGTGTGCCTCACTACCACCAGCCTCAAAGCCTGTGGACTCCATAGCATTGTGTCCAGGAGGGGAGGCCACCATACTGCTCCATTTTCAAAAAGTGGGAAGAACAACGCAGAATGACATCCTCCTAACCCAGAACTACTGAAAGGCTCTTGTGACTTTCTCAAGCCATTATCCTCTCCTCCCTTGGTCTTCCGTCCCCTTGATTTCTGTAGTCCTCAGTTTGCCCATTCGGTAAAAGGCAAGAGCATTACATTTTCTTCTGTGGAATGACCATTTGGTCCCGGCTTGCCCACTGAAAATTCCAAGTGAGCCCCTGGCGCATTCGATCTCCCTGCCTGGCACATAGCAGGTGCATATGAAGCACTACTCTCCGTGTCCTCCACATAAGGCTGCCAGGGGGAAGGAGGTTACATTCATAGCCTTTGCTTCTTAGGTACAGCACAGGACCAGGGAACTCACTGCAAATGGAGGCCCTCGCCCTGCCCCAGCCCTACTGATTCAGGGTCTGCCTCTAACAGGACGCCAGGGGGCTCATTCCCACGTGGAAGTCTGAGAGGGTCTGGCTTGGTGCTCAACAAATAATAGTTCTTTTCTACCCTGTTCCAAACACGGCTCACAAAACAAGAGCTTCTTAGGGAAGACATAATCCCACCAGGTCTCCTTAAAGAACAATCCAAAGGCCATTTCAGTATCTCCCATCCTGGGGACTGAGGCTTTCCCTCTCCTAAGTTGCCAGGAAGGAGTTGTCGGACGAGGGTGGAACCAAGGAAAGTTCGAGAATTATGGACTTCAACAATATAAGCAGAGGCAGAGTTGATTTAATCACAGTTGAGTACCCTCCACCGCTCTCCTCAACAGGCTCAACGTAATCAACGCCTGCCAACCGGTGAGGAGTGACAGAACTCATGGAGCCTCTCCTGCTCCTTCCGATGCCAGGGTGTGGTGAGCGGTCAAGCCAGCCTGAACCATCATGGCGGTCAACTTAGTCTCCTGGCAGAGCTGCAGGTGATCCTGGCAATATGGGGGCTGGTCCAGTGAAGGCCTCGAAGGGGGACGGCCCACTGGCACGACACAACGCCCCTCAAGGTCAGCAGGGCATCTTAGCACACGGCCACTTTCAGGGTCCCACCTGCAGGTGGCAACGGCCATTCAATTTCCATTCTCCAAGAGGCTGGGCCTTGACTGAGGCTTCGCTGAATTAGCCCTGCAGGGCTCAGAGGAAGGGCTTCAGAGAGATCCCGCTTAGATTAATGGGTAAAATTTAATTATGAAGGCCTGGGCTATCTCAACGTTTAAAGCCATTTATGAAGCCTGGGAGCTACAGAGCCCTCCCGGTCCTGTGCCTAGGGAGGCCGGGCAGCCCTTTGATCATTAACCGCTGAGAAAAATCTCAGTTTGCATATTAAGGTCAGGAAATGATCCGTTCACTTTCCTCACTAAATGGCCAAAGGATTCATCTTGTGGACAAAGGGCAATTCTGAAACTCCAAGAGGACACAGGGACCTCTGGAAGCCACAAGGCCAGGTCCCCATCTCTCGGTGGTTCTATAGCCAAAATCAATCGCCAGATAAAGGTCAGAGATACAAGCAAGAAAAAAAAATCCCTGTCTTTGAGGAGCTCCGAAATGAAAAAGGAGACAGACTTAAGCAGTGCTGATAAGTAAGTGCAGTACAGAGCAGGGAGAACCACTCGTGCTTTGGGGGTATTTCTGGAGGGCTTCTCGGAAGAGGTGGCACGTCCTGGGGTTTTGAAGAATAAAGTAGAATGGTTCTTGCAAATAAGGGCGTGGATGGGTGTGGGGAAGGACATTTCAAGCAAGACTCTGGCTTTAAAATGTGTAGGAAAAGGGGTACCTGGGTGGCTCAGTCGGTTAACCGTCCCCGACTTTGGCTCAGGTCATGATCTCACGGGTCGTGGGTCGGAGCCCCACGTCGGGTTCTGTGCTGACAGCTCAGAGCCTGGAGCCTGCTTCGGATTCTGTGTCTCCCTCTCTCTCTGCCCCTCCCCTGCTCATGCTCTGTCTCTCTCAAAAAATAAATAAACATTAAAAAAAATTTTTTTTTAAATAAAATGCATAGGAACAAAGCTTCTTCCATCCAACCTGCCTCTCTGGAAGATTCTCTCTTTCCTTGCTCTCTATGCAGCTAGAGAGCTGGGCCACATCCATTGCTTAAAAGTTGTAGATTGTATGCCCCTTGAAGACAGAACTACGCTTTTTTAAAAGATTCCCAGCAGTATCTGGAAATGTGGGCCCATAAGAGAACTTTAAAGGAGAGCTGGAGTCCTTAACACATCATTTCCAGGACCCTCGGTTGCATGATCCAACGCCTGTCCAAATTCAAATCCCCAGCTCCTCTACCCATAGTCAGAAGCATGATTTCTTCCGTCACTTTAATCGTCACAAGATTAAGAGAGTGAGGCGGGTTGAGCGGACTCACAGCCTCAAATGAGTTTCAAGAGGAGTAAGAACTATCACAATGAAAATCACATTTCCGAGAGAGGATTTGATCCCTTTCAAGGAGAGAGTGGGCCCGGCCTTGCCCGCAGCCACAGCAGCTCTTTGGTGGGGAGTTAGATACTCCGAAGCAAGAGTCAGGAGCAAACATCTGGGGAACGCCGCCACCTTTGAAGCTAATTTTGTGACAGCTCTTTCAAGGCTTGTACTATGGAGACCAAACACTGTTTTTAATTACTCACAAAAGCATGAAAAGGTCTTCGTTCTTCCCCTCAGGGCGGTCCCTGCTGAAACTCCAGGCTCGAGATTTCCCCGGGCTCTGCCTCCTTGGGAGAGTCGGCTGTTTTTCCTGTGGCCCAGGTGAGGGTGAAGGAAGATTCCAGAAGGTGAAGGATTTGCTCCTAGTTGGTTAGACAAAATACATTAGCTGCCCGACATTGAGCACTGTGCCAAGGGCTTTACACACTTTTTCTTTGATCTCGGAACTCTCTAAGTATTATTAGCTTTATTTTGTAGAGGAAGAAACACACCCAGAGAAGCCACAAAACTGGCTCAGGGTCACAGAGCTGGTGGGTGGAATTTCTGACCCGCCTCGATGCAGGAGTCCGAGGAGGAAGCCATGCTCAGATGCCGAGGAGAGCGAGGACAGGAGCTGGTCTCAGCTCCATCAGGGAGCCCAGGCGTCCGGGAACTGCCTGACCGCTGCTCCCCCAACCTTCTGGAACATTCCTTGGGGTCTTCAGGAAGTTGGGAGGGTCTTCTCCTAGTCGGGGAGACGGTCCTCTCCCTCAGCTATTTCCTACTACAGTGCTGTCAGAGTGAACCGAGGACAAGGCCCATTGAGGACTTTTTCTATGTTAATCTGGAAGAAGAGCTCATCTCCCTGCGGCTCTCCCGGGAGAGGGGTCCCACACCTCCAGCCTGTAAACCTGGGGCGGCTCTGCCTCCCCCCAGGGGACATCTGCAAGCGTCTGGAGACATTCTGAGTTGTCACAAGCTGGAGGAAGAGGGGCTACCGGCATCCGGTGGGTGGAGGCCCGGGACGATGCTCGACATCCCGCCATCCCGCAGGGCACCGGCCAGCCCCCCCACAGCACAGAGCGCGATCTAGCCCCAGATGTCAGCGAGGCTGTGGCTGAGAAACCCCAGTGTAAGAGGTGCTGATCCACGGGGGGGCAGAGGGCGGAGCCCCTTCCCATCAGCGTTCTAGGCCTGGGCGTTGACCCTGCGCTACCTAACCTGTGTGTGGAGAGGGGAGGTAACGCACACAAGCAAGGGCCCATCGAAGTGCGGGGAAGTGGCGTGTCAGGCGCTACCGCGAAGGTGACCCACTCGCGAAGCCGGGAGACGGCTCGGAGTGCCCACCCGAGTCCTGTTCCCGGAACTCAGGCTTACCTTTGCTCCGATGAGCGCGGCTTGTCCGAGGCAGTTCAGGCCCAGAACGTGGAGACGATGGTACCTGCTGAGAATCTAAAGTGGCAGGCTCACCCTCCCTTCCAGGAGAAAAATGTCACTTTGCCTGCCTGGTAATGAAGGAGCGGGGCAGAGCGGATGGCCTGGGGGGGCTCTGAGGCCGTGTGCTTACTGCCTTTTGGGAGGCAGGGAGGGTCAAGATGCCGGAAGGGTTTTCCAACACAAAACAATTAAGAGGAGGAGCAGTGGCAGAGGGAGGGGGTGGAGACAGAGACAGAGGGAGAGAGAGAGAGAAAGAGAGACTTTTAGCTTTCTGGATCCTTCGCTGAAGCTGGGGGGGTGGGTCGCGGGCCTGGGGCCGAATCATGTGCCTCCTCCCCTGCATCAGCCGAGGCCACCCTGACTGACCCCCACCTCAATCCCCACCCAGGAAAGGACCAGGCGCGAACACGGCTCGGACTTAGGAGCAGCTGCCTGGTGTCCCCACGGAGACCCTGGAAATCACCTTCTCTGTCGCCATAGACGGTCCTCACCCAGCTCTCCCCCAGTCCCCAAAGAGCAGCCTCCTGCCACTTATTACTGCGACCTGCCTTTGTTCTGCTTCCTTTGTCTTAAGAATTTGACAATCAGGCTATCCATTCTGCTGTGGGGGGGGGGGGTGCCTTTGGGGAAGATGGGGGGGGTGCTGCTGGGAAGCGAGGGGCCTGAGAGGGCGGTAGCAGCCCTGGCCTGCATCGCTGCACACAGCGTGGATGAAACGAACGAGAGAGATCTTAGCACCCACCAAGGGTCAATGACCCTGCCACCCTCACCAGCTGCCCTGGGGCGGACGGCGGCTAGGCTGCAGATTCCCTGAGTGGGGAGGCGGGGAGAAGGAGAGAAAGAGCGTGAGGAAGGCCCGCAGCTAATGACCACAGGTCGGAGCCACCCTCCTGCGGGTCAGGTCCACCGATAAAGGAGAACCAACATTACGAACAGCTGTCTGCTGTTTTCAGGCATCTGTATCTGGAGTCCACGTGGCACATAAGCGAAGAACGTGGACCCTGGGTTTGAGTTTCCCCTCTACCGCTTACTAGCTGTATGACCTTAATCTCTCTTGGACTCGGTTTCCTTAAGTATAAGGCAGGTAGGAGTCAGACACAGCCCCCAGCTCCCTGGCCTCCTGGCCCAGCACACCCTGTCCTCCTCCTCTTCAGAGCAATTCAGGGCCGGATCACCGGTGGCCCCGAGGGTTCTTGGGGCAGGAGAGGGAAGGGAGCAGCCTGGAGTGTGGCCCCCAGCGCCATGCCCTGGATAAGGCACCCACCTGCTGTCTCCTAATCCTTCCTCGTAAGGGTTTCACTTGACGCACATCTCGGACCCAGCCCACGGAGGCGCGCAGGGCCCCTGATTCGGCCCACACCCCAGGAAGCGTGCCGAGGATCTGGGGAGCTGAGACACACAATAGCGAAGGGCACTTGAGCCCCCAGCACCATGCCCCGAACGTTGTTTCCCCAGCTACCTACATCAGGATGCACTTACGCGCTGTCGGTTAAAGATTCCTGGCCCCACCATCGACTTCCAGAAGCAAAATCTCGGGGGGGGGGGGGGGGACAGGAACCTGACTCTAGAAAAGTCCCCCAGGGGATCCTTGCCCACTATGGAGCTCGGCTTCTTGTTGTGCGGGGAGTATAATCAACACCCATGCCTGGGCCTCACCCCCACACCGAGGCTGGGCTCCTTGAAAGTGACCAAAAGGTGCATCCAGGGTTGAGAACCACCGGCCGGCTCTTGCCCAGGAAAGCACGAGGCAAAGACTGGTGTCAGCTGGGACCCTTCGGGGTGCAGAGGCCCCGGATCCAGTCAACCACCCGCTGGCAGGCCCTCTTGTGCGAAAGGCCAGGAGGGAAGGGGACGTACGTGCCATGCTTCCGGGCTTTGCGGAAAGGAAACCCACGCCGCTGCATCAGGCCTGGCTAGGGAGCTACTCAGCAGCCCAGGAGGAGAGCAGGTTTATGCAAATGAGGCAATTAGAGAACAGTTAGAAAGAGTAAGGGAGCCTGGGAAATGAATGCCAGGCTGCAGGGGCTGAAAGCCGGGGTCATCTCCACCGGCCGAGGAAGGGGCAGGCGGAAGGTGGAGGTCAAGGTCTCCAGTCTGGATGACGGTTCCCGGAGGCCAGAGGCCAACGGTCTGGAGACGCGCTTGGTTGGCACAACTGGGGTGAGTGCCACTGGCGTCAGGGGGGTAGAGGCCAGGGAGGCTGCTAAACGCCCCCAAACAAACAGTGACCCAGTCCCAAATGTCCACAGCGCCCAGCCTGAGAACCCTGGCTCAGAGCAGAGCCGACGGCCGGTGGGGGAGGGGTGGGGTGCCGGGAGGGGGAGAGTGGACCCAGCTGAGTGGGGTCCTGAGCGAGGATTCTGAAGCTGGCACTGTAAAAGGAGTCGTTTCTGGAAGTCCAAAGGATCCGAGCCCAGGAGGGGGTCTGTGGAGGGTGGGGGACAGGGGACCTGACCATGTGGCCACTGGGAGGAAGAAGGTGTTCAAACAAGGGCGGCGTGGGGTTAGGGGGCTGGAAGTCCCTTCCTAATGGACCAGAGGCGCCTCTCTGCCGGCACACCGGGAGGACAGAAAACGAAATCCTTGTCCTTAGCAGTTTCCAGCTTGGAATCGGTGGCCCGACAGCAAAAACAAGAGCCCCGATGGCAAATGCAGGCTCATCGCAGCTGGCTGGAGAGATGTCCCACTGACCCGGGGAGGGAGAAGCTAGGGAGGTTCCCAGCAGGACAGAAAGCAGGGGCCGGGCGAGGCACACAGATGCCAGAGCACAGAATTTAAGGATGCCCTGTGTGCAGACTTCCGAGGGACCTTCCGCTTTCCCTGTCCCTCCTCCTCTCAGAATGACTCATTTCCCCCTGTGCGTGCACATGCTGTTTCCAAATAAGTTCCAGCCTCCTCGAAGTTTCTGCTCTGCGTCTCCGCTTCGTTTCCTGGCATAACTTCGCAAAGTTCCTGGCCTACCCTCGCCACCTCCATGTTGTCACCTCTCATTTACTTCTTCAACATTGATTTTTATTGTGGTAAAATATGCATGACATGAGATTGGTCACTTTCATCACGTTTAAGTTACCACTCGGTGGCATTTAAGTACATCTAAATACTTAACAATCACCACTGCCTTTTCCCGGAACTTTTTCATCCTCCCGAACGAATTCTGCAATGGTGAGGTCATGATGCTTCAGTCTTCCCTCCTCCAGCCCCTGGTAATCTCTAGGTTACTTGCTCTGTCTGTGAACTTGTCGATTCGAGACGCTTCATGTACGTGGAGTCACGCAATTCGTGGCCCCTGTGTCTGGCCTCTTCAACATGATGCTTTCAAGACATATTCGTGTTGTCACGCACATTTGAACTTCGTTCCTTTTCATGGCCGAATAGTATTCTGTTGCGCGGCTGGAGCACGTTGTGTTTACCCACACATCCGCTGACGGACGTTGTGATGGAGGCTGCCGTCAACAGGGTGTGGAAGCACCCGGTCCCTTTGCTGTGTTCAACCTGCGTTAATCTGGCTTCTGTCCCACCCCTGAAGGCACCTAATCGAGGCCATCAACAAGGTGCATGTTGCCAAGGACACAGTCGCCAACCCCTGGTGTTTCTTTCCTCTCGAGACGCTCTTCTCTCGCTTCTGGGACCCCACACATCTTGCTTCTGTGGACGCGTCCTCAAAATCCCCTATGCCTTCTCCTCCCCTGCCTCCCCCACCCATTCCTAAGGTTGGAATCCCGAGGCCCCCGGGTTCTTTATCTCCTTCATGAGTATTTTCTAGACGATTTCATTGCCCTAAATACTTCTCCCCACAATTTCATTTCTCCGGCCCCATATATGCTATCGTCTTTTGACATTTCCACTTGGGTCACTTAAATTTTAACATGCCCAAATTCCAGCTTTGATCTTCCTGCCCCCACCCCCACCACGTCCATCTCTTTAGCTGTCACGCCCCAAGGCCACCTCCCCGCCAGCCCTAGACAACCCCTAATACACAGTCTGTCTCTGGATTCACCTCTTTGGACATTTCGTACAAATGGAATCACACAGCACGTGATCCTCTGAGACCGGCTTCTTCCATTCGGCTCCGTGTTACCGAGATTCGTTCATGCCCTGGCTCGTGGGAAGCCAGTGCCCCATCCCTTTCTATGGCCAAATGATATTCCGTCGGGTGAATAGACCACGGATTTTTCGTCCGTTCACCGGTCGATGGATGTTTGAGTCGTTTCCACCTTTCGGCGATTGTGAACAATGCTGGTGTGAACGCTCGTGTGCGAGAGTGTGCGTGGACATGCGTTTTCGCTGCTCCGGGATGCGCGGGCTGAGAGGGGGGCTGCGGGCCATGTGGGGGCTCCGTGTCCGACCACCTGAGGAGCTCCAGACTGTGGCCCAGAGTGGCTGTCCTGCCCCCACTCTTGTCTCCTTCAAATCTACTCTTCACAGAGCAGCTGGTGTGATCTTTAAAAATAAACTTCAAATCCTGTTTCTTCCTTCTTTGAAAATCCTGTGATGACTCTCCACTGTTCTTAAGATTAAACACAAATGGTGACGGTGGCCCGCAGACCGTGCACGGCCCCGGGCCATCCTGCTCCCTGGCTCCTCCCTGCTGCTCTCGAAGGACCCAGCCTCTGTCTTGCGAGGGCCTCGTACTGTCTCCACTCTGCCCCGGATGCTCCTAAATTGTATGAGTTCCTGTCGCTGCGGTGACAAAACCCTACAAACTGGGTGCCTTAGAACAGCAGACATTGGTTCTCTACAGTTCTGGGGGCCAGAAGGCTGAAATCAAGGTGTGGGCAGGGTCACACTCTCTCTAGACACCCCCTCCTTGCTTCTTCAAGCTTCTGGTACTTGCTGGAAATTGTTGGCTGTGGCATCACTGTTCCCATCTCTGCCCCCATAGCCACACGGCCATCCTCCTTCTGTGCATGGCTGGTCTCTTCTCCGACAAGGACACCGATCGTGTTGGGTTAAGGGTCCACCCTCCTCCGGTATGACCTCATCTTAACTAATTACATGGACAATGACCCTGTTTCCAAATAAGTTCATATTCTGAGGTTCTGGGAAGAACAGGAATTGGGGGGACATTATTGAATAGAGTACGCCCCTTTCTTCACGTCTCATCTCAAATACCACCCCCTTCCCACTCACCCCCCCGCCCCCCGCCAGGAGCCCTTTCCCACAGCACCTTTCTGACTCCTTTTTGGCCCCTCCACCTGCTGTAGCGAGGGTTAGTTTTTGTTTGCTTACTCATTTCCCCCGCAGGGGCCCCCGAACAGCCTGCCGATGCCTGGGTGCTGACCTCCGACGCCCCGGTCCCTGGTGTGTGTGATGACGGCCGAACCCCAGCCCATGGCGACAGCCCCAGTGCCAGCCCTCAAGGGCAGGCTCCGGTCGCCCCGCGCCCGCTGCGCCACACGGCACACGGGCGCCAGATGGGTATTCAGCAAACATGTGGATAACTGCACAGGAACTACATTCTGAACTCCCAAGAGAGCAAGCTTCTCTCTGAGGTGTCGGTGGGATGAGAACAAGCCTCTGCCAAGCCCCCTTTCCAGAACGAGGTCTGAGTCGATGCAAAGGCATCCTTCCCACGCACGGGGCCCCGACGCGGGTCTGGGGAGGGGTCTGGTCTGGTCATCTCGGGCCACCGGGACCCGAGGCATGGAGGACGTGCCAGCGGCACGGTGCGGTCCCTAGCACGTTGCCGGCCTTGATCTCCTGGCGGTCCGCCTTCCCCTGCCCCTGCCCCTGCCAAGAGGGAGGCGGTGTGGAGCTGGGGAACTGCAGCCACAGGGGCGTCGGCACCCGGAGCCGCACCCCCTCCGGAGCCCGGGGCCGAATAGCACCCGCTTGGACAAGTGATGTCTGGCGCCTGGCAATCCTGCAGCTGCTCTTTGGTTTGAGAGCACCTGCCAGGAACACAGCAGAGCCTGGGAAGCCGAGGTGCAAGACTGCAAACTCGGCTCCACTTCTCCCATCCCCCTACCCCTCGCGCTTGCAGAGTGAGTTTGCAGCACGAGATGGGGTCTATCTCCCGCCCGTATCAATTTCCCAGGGTTGCTGTGACAATTGACCCTAACCCGGGTGGCTTACACCATGGAATTTATTCTCTCACATTTCTGGAGGTAAGAAGTCCAACGTCAGGGTGTCGGCAAGGCCGTGCTCCCTTTGAGGGCTCTCGGGGAGAAGCCATTCCCTGCCTCTCTCCTGGCATCCAGTGACTGCCATTAATCCTGGGCATTCCAAGGCTTCACTCCAATCTCTGTCGCTGACTTCACGGGGCTTTCTGTCCCCGTGTCCTCTCCTCTTCTTGTAGGAACACCAGCCGGTGGGTTTAAGGCTCCTCCTAAATCCAGGGTGATCTTATCTGGAGAACCTCAATTTCATTCCACCTGCAAAGACCCAGTTCCAAATGAGATCGCATTCTGAAGTCCCAGGTGAACATGAATTTGGGAGGGGCGCTGTGTAACCTACTATCCCACCCTTTGACTCTGGACTGGCCCCGTGTCTTGCTTTGGCCCAGAAAGACAATGTAACATGATAGAAGCCTGACTAGCCCACAGAAGATGAGACACGACACGAAGAGTGACCCCAGTCATTCCAGCTGAGCCATCCCAGACCCGCCAGCCACGGGCCTAATCGGCCACTGAGCTCAGAGAAGCCTGGTCCACAAAGAGAAAGGCCCAGATCAGCTGATTCCAGCCCAAATTAGAAGCCTGTGGAATCAAAACTGAGTGAGTGGTTGTTGTTTTAAGCCACCAGATTTGGGACCGTTATACCGCTTAACAGATGACAGGTTGATTCACAAGATGTAATTGGCTTGGCGCAAACGGGAGAAGATGATGCCATTTCTGGGGGGGTTCCGGGCGTAGCAAGAACTAGCAACGTAACACCCGGACCACCCTCTAGCGACCAGGCAATCTGGAACCTCTCCTGAGCCATCTCAGAAGCCACAACAGATTCTGCTGAAGTCCCCAGCACGTGCAAAGCCATGCCGCCCCTGACACCCTTCCACGGTCCCCTTAGCGTGGAGCTATACACACCGTGGTGCCTCAGAAAGTCATGGAGGGACTCACATGGTGAGAAGCCGGGGTCAAAGCCACCGAGATTTAGGAAAAAATCAGCAAATGCCCACCAGCTTCTCCCGCTGACGGCCGCCCCATCCTCAGGAGCCTGAGAAGAGGTATATTCCTTCTATACCTCAAGGCCACAAGGAAGCCAAGAAGTTGGGGGGTTGAAATCCCAGAGACGGGACCCCCACCCCACCCCCACCTGGTCAGGGCCACCGATTAGGAGCCCAAGAGCCAGCCATCAGCAGGTGCCTCCAGCCATGCCGCTGAAATTAATCGCTTGCCCTGCACGGCTACTTATTTTCTCCTTTATCCCTGGAGAGAAATGGGCCATGAACTGGAAATCTCCCGAGCAGTAGGCTGAACTTTCTGTCTGAATGGGAACAACTTTCTTTTAAAAGCTCAACCATTCGCGCTGTTCAATTCCACCATTAAAGGACAATGGCCAATTTTCTGCGGACCTGGGATGTCGGTTCTGTCTAAAGAGTGCGCGTGTGGGGAATTTACTAACCTGGCTGTGATTGCCCATGAAAACAGGTTATTTAACAGGATTTAAATACTGTGCTCTGGAGCCCAACAGCAGCGTGGAGGCAGCTGGAGAATCAGAGTAGCATATTTCCTTTCCAGTTCTTAATGAGAGAAGGCAGGAAAGCGAGAGAGACAGGAATGAACTGGGGCCAAAGAGATGGGCGGGGTGACCCCAATCAAGAGAGAGCACCTGCTCTTTTTAAGATAACAGCAAAATCGGTGTGCGTGTACTTTCTGCTAGTTTCAACACGTGTTTGTTAGCAGATCGGCTGGGCTCAAGGCTCTCACATGGTGTTAAACCAAAGCGGACGAATACCAATCTCTGTGGGCTTCCTGGAGGAGGCAACTCGGAGCCAATTCTTAAATTAAGTTTGTGATGCTTCT
This sequence comes from Lynx rufus, assembly GCF_022079265.1. Lineage (NCBI taxonomy): Eukaryota > Metazoa > Chordata > Mammalia > Carnivora > Felidae > Lynx > Lynx rufus. The sequence goes on along the minus strand of NW_025814832.1, from coordinate 30,953,277 downwards.
GCAACTTGTTCTTTACCAGCCTCCTGCCTCCCCCTTCCCTGCTGGCTGGACAAATGGAAGAAATGACTAGACTACGGGCATTAAAGCCAGGAGGCTGGTTCTTCCCACACAGACTCTAATCTTAGGTCATGGTACACCTTGCTTTTCTCATCTGTGAAAGGGGGATCATTATACCTACCTCATATGATCGTTTTCAGAATTGAATAAAAGTGTAGGTAAAGCTTCCAGAACTATATACCAGGCACGGGTGAGATATACCCAAGTGTCAATTTCCCTTCTCTATCCAGTCAGCCTTTGCCAGGCTACGTTACACTCTTTCTAAACGTCCGCCTAAGAGTTTGTCCCTTCCCTCTGCCTAGATCTTACCGAATCTGGGGGTGCCTCTGCCCTTAATAGCACCCCCAGTGCTGGAAATCTGGGCTCAGAGTGAGGCCAGGGTCAGGCTTGCAGATTTGGATCTTGGCTCCCTGACTCACCTGCTGTGCGATGTCGAATGAGACGTTGAACCCCCTTCATTTTCTCAGATTCGCATTCAGCACACGGTACACGCTTCACGGGGCTGTTAGGGTTAAACGAGGCAATCCACCTAGGAATACGTTCCAAGGGGCCGGGCACATAGTATGTGTTCAATAAATGAAGCTGTTGCCTGTCATTGTTATGGACCATGACCGTGAGTCAGACGTTTTCCTAGAGGATGGGAAGTCTATTCTACACCTGCCATTGGTAACGAGATCTTTGTTCTCACTTGAAACACGAAAGTAGTGACAGCTCTGCCCAAGCCCACCCCAGTGGAGCTACTGGCTGCCTCCCCTACCGAGCCCCACGGCTTCCAAGTGGAAAGAGTTTTACATCCACATGTAATTTGCCCAATTACTCCATCTGCTCACAACTTAGTCCCTCCAATGCACACAAAGAGTCTTTGAAGACGGACTGTACTGGGTGAGGGAACAGAAAATGCTCAATTATCTATACAAATGGCAGGGAAGAAACACTCTTTCCCATTTGGCTCAAGAACGTATTATATGACCTCTCTCTCCCGCAGCTTTACCTCCACATTTTGTTTTGCTTGCTCTAATTTCGAAATGACTTTTCATTTCCTGCCGTAGCACGGTCTGAGATGGATGGGAGGGCTGAGCCGGGAGGGGGCAGGAAGCAATCGAACACCCCCAACGGTACATTTTCCAACCCCCAGACCAGGACCCACAGCCTGAGGGCATCCGTGTGTGAACCGTATGTCAAAGATGGTAATCTGGGACACGTGACCGTTGCTGGGATATTGGCATTTCAGTGGTATTTGGGCACAAAGGAGAGGAATTCTCGAAATCAGAGCCGTGCTGGAAAAAAATCCGGGGTGTGTGGTAACCACTGTAGGTCCAGGGAAGCTAATCTTGAATTTGACGTTTGCTGCAAAACAGAAAAACCAGAAGCAAGTAACATGTGACAGTGGCAGTCTCGGGGCGCCCACTGAGAGCTGGGTTTGCCATAAGACATGACTTTCTCTATTTGAGTCACTCACTGCCCTGAGCATCAATTATTTGTCGTTATTATTTATTAATTAACTGTCATTAATTATGGACATGCTATTTGCCTAATGGGTGTCTCCCCAGCTCTATGCTGAGCTCATGATAGCAAAGGCTGTGAAGAGTCATGCACTGAGTAGATTCGCGGTATATTTGCCGAATGAACGAACACAAGTGTGTTCTTGGAACATGCTCTTTATCTTGGAAGGGAGCGGGCAGGAGAGTCAGCACCCAGAAATCTCACTGTCCAGTTGGATCTGCGACTGGAACTCTCTGCAGTCCCGGCCGCCATACTGCAGGAATCCAACGAGGGTTGTGGATTGGGGTGGGGGCACAGCATTGCCTACCCCGAACCCCACAGCCTAGCATACCCAGAACTCCATCTGTTCCCTTCTTCTGGTTCCAGTGGTGGAATCCAACGTGTACAGAATCCAGAATGTGGTGGGAACCAGGAGGGTGGGCTCTCATTTGGCATTCTGTCCGCCCAGTGCCCGACTCAGACCTCAGCCAGCAGGGAGCCAGCTGGGACAGTGGTCTCAGGGCCCCAGCCTTCTCCCTGGTGTCTTCTCCTTCCTAGTCCCCGGGTCACACTAGCACCTTTGCTCCTTCCCGAAGTTCTGGCCTCATTTGCGTCAAGCCTCCAGCAAGAAGCGTCCGTCTCTATCGACGACCGATCTCCAGCCCGCCCCGTGTTGGGAACGGATGGCGGAAAGGGTGGGTCTTGAGTGTGGGATGGAGAGAAGGAGGAGGGAGGCCCGACTAGATAGATTCATAAAGGAAGGCAATTATACTGAAACACGGCTATCAGAGTATTAAAAAAAAATCTGTAGCAATTTGTAGTTTCAAAACCGAATACTTGGTAATTCATGTGGTCTTTTATTAACACATTAAAAAACAAGATCTAGCTACAGGGCTAATAACTACCATAATTTCAAAGTAGTGATGAACATAAACAATATTTTGAGATATCTGCCAAGCCGTAATGCGATATGAAAATATCTGTGTTTTCTGTTGGTGCAGACGTCTCCAGGGCTGTGGGTATTCTGTGGTTTTTCACCTATATTCATAAAAATGGAAGCGATAAATGTTATTTAAGGTTAGTGAAAATAAGGGTGCATTATTCCCACTCAAATTCACAGACCCCCCCCGCTCCGTTGAATTCTGTCAAGGGCCCCAGGATGCAGGTCCACATCGGGTGACTGGATCTCTCGTGTTCCGTGCACGGCGTCTGCTGTGTGAGTTCCTGGTCTCATCGGAGAGAGCACCCTTAGCCTTGGGAGGCCCCAGGGGGTGTGGGCGCGGGTGGAGTGATAACCATTCCCATCGAGGAAGAATGAATGAACTCTCCGGGTTATGGTTGCTTGATGCAAAATCATTGCCGAGGACCTAAGGATAAAGACACCAGCTGCTCGGAGATCCGGTCTATCCCCCAGCAGCATAAATGTCTGTTCTCATAAATCCAGGGCCACAAGCACACAGTGAGAGAGGCCCTCCCTCTGGATCTGTGTCTGTCAGCTCTCACCTTGACCCTCTCTTCCTGTGAGCCCCACCCCGTCCCAAGGGCTGCTGGAGCATATGCTCGTGTCCCCTTGCGTTCCTCTTACGGCCATGCCCTCAAGGTCCCAGAGCCCTCAAGCCCTAGAGGCTCAGCGCTGGAGGAGACCTCCGCCTTCCCAGGCCAGCTCTGTCACTTTACAGCCAGGCACGCCTGGGTCCTAAGATATCAAGAGGCTTGCTTGCCCAGCTCACTCAGCCGGGGAATGGGGGACAGAGGCCCTCCACCCTACTTCATGACATCCCACCCAGAGCCCTTTCCGCTCTGCCGCCGAGAAGCCGGGGAGATGCCTGCAGCCTGAGACTTGTCTGAGCTGGCTTTCTTTCCCCGCTAACTGCTCCGCTCCATCACCTGGAGTGATGGGACTCATGGCATCGTCAGGCCCCCTCGCAGCCTGCTACAGGCACAGGCCTATTGCCGGCCTCCCTCTGGCTCTGAGCCACCTTGGGGGACGCCAGGAACTTCCACCCTCTCTCCAAGGTGGACGGTGGGAGGAGCCCAATCCCGAGTGTCTTCTCAATCGCCACCCTCTTCGCTTGGCCGCCAGCCGGGCCCGGCCCTCCACCCTGCGGGAACCAGCCCTCCAGCGCACCGTGCTCCTGAGGATGGGTGGGTGCACAGGGGTGTCAAGGACGGTGGGGGAGGCAGGCAGTGGGGGACGGCCGCCTGGTAGAACTGCTGGGCCCTCAGGGTCCAGGAGCTGGAGGGCGGTGGGAAGTGGAGACAGTGCCCGGGAAGCCTGGCACTGTGCAGGAGAAGAAGGACGGAAGGGGAGAGGACTTCCAGGCGGTTGGGCACGTCACATAATTACAGGAGAAAAATTAGGCCAGAGCCTGGCTCTCTCTGCCTCCGTCTGAGTGATCATCACCCTTATTATAAAGCAACTAATTATTAGCCTGGTTCATTAGCAATTATAAATCTCTAACTCCAGAACTTCATTAAAAAAAATGACAAGTTAGCACTTAATTATTTTCCCAACTGCCTGGATCGTGCACGGCGTTAACACATCCAGCTTCCGTCGTTCTCAGCAGCGCTGCTGGCTCTCAGGTACCGGGGGCCCTGCTTCCCTCCCCGTCCAGAACCCTGGGTGTCCCGGCAGGGCTAAGACCAAACACCCAAAGACGCGAGAAGCAGGAAAATGGCGGTGGACTCTCCTCTCCTTCTGCTTTCCAGTAAAAATAGAAACGACACATTTCCTGAGCATTTCTGAGTGTTTGGCCTGACTTATCACATTTAAGCCTGGAGCCGATATTGTTTGTCTCCACGCGACCGACAGAGAATCTGAGGTCGTGATGCCGGTCATATGGGTCATAGAGGTCACAGGCAGCCGGGTTGGGTTATCACCCAGGTTGGCCTGACCCCAAGTCTACACCACTGCTGCATGTGTAACCACAGCTCTGTGGCGGGGAGGCTGGTTCTGATGAAGGCAGGGCCTTGGGCAGGTGATGGCCAGGACGCTCTAACTCCAGACGCTCCCTGAGACCTGCCTGCCGAGGGCAAGATCAGCCCACTGGATACTGGTACGTCCGACTGGTACCTGCCGCGTGGGCGGGTTCAAGAACCCCTTCCAATTCCTGGCGCTGACACTGTTTGTTATTCCACAGCCACCTCCCCAGGGGTCCCAGCCCTGACACTGCACTGGGTGTTCCAGCAAGGAACCTGCTGGTCATCACGGACGGCGACGCAGACTGAGGTTCACCGCCTTGGTGGGGCGCTGTCTCTATAGAATGCCCAGACCGCCCATTTTGAAGTCAAGAATGACTGACACGACTTTGCGTCTTTAAACCCACGCGATTACGCAGAAACGGAAGCAGGGAGAAGGGAAGATATTTGCGGCTGGTTGCTCAAACCCCGGGCAAATACGTTACAAGGACTCAGAACTGGATGGCCTGACAAATGTGAGCAAGTCCCATCAGGATGCGGCACAGGGCCTAGGGGATTTTGTGGGTGAAGCCCGTTTCTCTCCTCCCAGACCTGGGAAGGCTTCCCGAAGGAGGTGAACCCTCCGGGTCAAGGCCACGTGGGCAAGCAGGTCAGCTGAGTAGGTTGGGCTTCCAAATGCCCATCCACGAGCCTCAGTAAAAGCCACCCGAACGTCAGCAAGGGAGAGATCTCAGGGAGAGTGGGAGGCATCCTCTGACAAGCAGCTTGGGTGCAGGGGTGGGGTGGGCAGAGTGGAGCAGCAGAAATCACGAGACCATGCTCTAAGGAGGGTGGTGTGGTTATTACCCACACGGCTTTTGCACCCTGAGGAGCTTGCAAGTCTGGGGCCAGAGACAAATTACCATAACAGTCTTCCTATGGGCTGACCCTCGTGAGGCACCCCTTAAATGCTCTCTACAGGTACTAACTGGTTTCACTTTCACAACAACCCAGGTATCATCCCTGTTGTGCAGGAGGGGAAACTGAGGCATAGCACAGTGGTCACGCAGCCTAGGAACAGGGGAGTCAGGATTTGAACCCGCTGGTCTGGCTCCAGGACCCCCCGATCTTAACCACTAGGCTATACTGTGTCTTGATGGTGAAGCTGAGCCCCGCCTGGGTTGGGGGAAGGACAAAGGACGTAGTGACAAAATGCTGGTTTCGCACCGTGCTGATGTGGACGGAGGTTTGCCAGTGTCCCCGCACATCCCTGGAGCTTATTCTCCCTTCGGTGGGATGTTCCTTGGGACAACAAGGGGACCCTGCAGGAGAAGCGACGGTCCTGGTGGCGGGACCATCCTGAATCCCCAGCCTCTCTTGGGGACCTGTGAAGACAGGGAACACAGCGTCCTCTGCTGGCGGGATTGGGAACACACCCCGGAGAGAAGCCCAAAGACCAAAGGAAGCTCAAGTTAATTGGCCAAGTGTCTCAGTGCTCTTTTAGAGAGAAGCTCCAAGGAATTCATGGCTTCGAGAACGAGGAGAAAGTAGAAACAGGGATAAAGACAGGCTGACTCCACTGATCCTCAAAGACTTCTCTTAAGTTCAGGACTGACAGCCGAGGACGGCATCCTAGCATAGGTCACCCGGCCAGGGGTCCGGGACATTCCTGGCAAAGCAGAAGCTTTGCTCTCAAGCACGAGGACTGAAGAAGGAGAGGTCAAGTGTGACCCCCTGGTCGGGGTGGGGCGTGGGCTGGCAGTGTTGACAGGTGAGCCTTACAGCTTAACAAGGGACACACAGGTGACCTTTGAGGGTTACAATGGCACCCGTGGGTGAAAGCCACAGAAGACGCTGACCCGGTCGGGATCAGTCAAGAAGCCAAAGCAGAAATGGGCTGCCTTTCCAGTTAGCGAGTTCCCCGTCCACCCAGGTATTCGAGGGAGGCTGATGACCTCTCTGGCAGGAACCAAGCATGAGATAGGGGTAGGGCTACCTCATATAACCCAATGAGGTGGGTCCCATCCTCAGCTTATTTTTCCCTAAGGCACAGAGAGGTTAGGTAACTGTTGACCATCACACAGGGCCAGTGCTCCCTTTGGGCTGACCCCACTCCCTCTGTCCCTGACGGAACCCAGCAACCCTTTACTGGGCTCAAAGGCTTGGGTTCTGTCAGGAGGGCCCCTACCCCCCAGAGCCGCTGCTTCCCCCTCCCCAGCTCCCACCAGGTCTCTGGCCAGGTTGGCCTCACTGGGAGAGTCCAGTGAGAGTCCAGGGCATTCCCTGACTCCGGGCAGGTCAGAGGGGAGCCGTGCTCTGGGCTCCTCGACTCCTCCCCGAAGCTCCCGGGACACTCCTCTCCGGCTGAAGACAACACAACCCTCCCGGCCGTCGGCTCCCCGCACCCAGGCACCCATGCTGTCAAGTAGGGTTTACGGAAGCCTCGGCAGGTGATGCCTTCCTGTCTGGGAACAGCACCTCTCAGCAAACTGACAGGTAATTGGCCCCTAAATCCCCCGGGAGACACGGGGAGGATGAGGAAAAATTACGGCTGTGGAACGGAGTCTTAAAAACTATATCACCTTTGCTGACAGCGTAATTACTCCTTTTTCTTGAGATTTAGTGCAGATCTCCAATCCTTAAACAGTTGAGGGGTATTTTCAGGGCTCTGTTCCATTCCCTCCCTCCCCTCGGTCTGCGGAAGCTGGATGCCTGGCCCTTGCCGACTCCCTGCCTCTCCTAGGAAACAGAATGTCCCTGGCCTTGTGAAAGGACACCCCCAGGAGGGGGGCTGGTGGAGAGACCAGGAGTGGGGGGGGGCCTGATGCAGGATTGACTGGTTGGGCCCACCTGGGGCAGTCCTGAATGACCCCAGGCTGCCTGTTTGCAAGTAAAGAGAGGTCTCTGGGCTTCTCCTAGTGGATGTGGGTGGAGGCGGGGGGGGGGGGGGGCACCTGCAGGCAGGACCCTCACTCAGCCCGAAGGGGTCTCGGGTGTAGAGCAGGCTGCCAGCCCCGGGGGGCTTACCCTTCATCTTCCAGGAGGAAGTCAGCCCAAGAGCCACGGATCGGTGGGGAGACAACCTGCTCCTGGGCCCCACCCTGCACAGGACGAGCCTCGGGTGCCTGCAGGGCTAGCCCACTCACGATTGCACCTTTATTAGTTCTCCTTCCTCCTCAGTTCACTCCCCCTGCCCCTCCCCTACTTCCTGGGTCAGCCCCCAAAGAAACCACCAGAACCCGAATCCTCATCTCGGCGCCTGAGTTTTGGGAAACCCAAACTTAAGGCCCCCTCTCCCACAGCTTGGCCAGCGCGCTGAGGGGGCACTGACGTCTGTCTGTTAGTGGGCGTTCTCTGAACAAAGAGGGGCAGCGTGGGTGGCCCCAGGGGCTCCCGTGCCATCCGTCGCTTCCTCTTAGGGATGCGGCGCCCCTTGCCCCAAAAGTAAGGAAAGTGGTTTAGGGACTTGAAATCTGGAGGCCCCAGGAGTCAGTCCGTCTTCCTCCTGACTCTGGGTCCACGTGCGAGGGTCCCCTGTGATATTTACCAAGAGGGGAGACGCCCTGTGATTGCCTCCACTTCCCCCAGGCTCTCGGCAAGAGCGGCCCGGGACTCGGGGCCGGTGCCTCACGCGGTTCTGCCTCACAGTCTATGGGGATCAGCAATCCGTTTAAGGGGTTTTATCTCTGAGCAGCTCCCAGAACAGCGTTCTCAGAAGCGGAGGCAGAGAGTGGGGGCAGATTATCCTGGGCCAACACTGGCAAGGAAGCAGATCTCCGCGGCAACTGAAAGACCGCAGCGGGGTCAGAGTCCACGGCCAGGGGCCGGGTTCGGGGAGACGGGCAAGTGTGCTGGGGCCAACAGATCCACGCCAGCTCAAGAAAGCGCTATTGACAACTCCCAAGTGCCAGCATTGGCACGAGACTCAGCGCCAGACCCCGGGGCCGGTGGAGACACCTCGGGGAAGACAGGTGGGAGCTGAGCGGGAAATTCCGTTTCCCGAAGCAGCCAGGGCTGGGCCTGAGCCACGGGGCAGAATTCTCCCCACCCTTAGACCTTTGCAGCCTCGAGTGTCCAACAAGACCCCGGCGGGGCGGGGCCTGGGGGTGGCGGGCAGAGCCTGGCTGCCGGGTCTCCGCCCCCGTGACATTTCTGTGTGATGTCCTCGCCACCGCCCTCCCCCCCTCATCAAGCCCCCTCGACCCTACACCCCAACATCGCCTCTCCCGTGGGAGAGTACCGATAACTGACATTTACAGAGCGCCTACTGTTTGTCTAACAGCGTTCCGACCATCTCAAATATATGAACCACTCGGGGTTCCAAGCAACCCCAAGTGGAAGGTGGTGTTATTATCCCTCCCTCATGGACAAGGAAACAGAGGCACACAGAGCCCACCTCAGTTCCTGGCAGAGACAGGGTTGGAACTCAGGCGTCTGGGTCCAGGGCGGGCTTAGAACCGCTAGTCACGCGCCCTGGAAACTGATCACTAAACTCAGGAATGTGGGCTCGGAACCTGGCGTCTCCTCCCCCCTTGCTTCTCTCTGCTTAGAGCTGGGGCTCTTCTCACTGGTTGGATATGATCCTTGATTCTGTGTGGCCTGGACTGGGCCACGGGAGGGTGCCCAGACATTTGGCCAAACGGTTTTCTGGATGTCTGGGAAGCTGTTCTGGGTGAGATTAACATTTGACTCGGCAGGACCCGAGTAAAGCAGATGGGCCTTCCTGATGTGGGTGGGCCTCGCCCAATCCGTTGAAAACCTGAAGAGAACAAAAAGGCTAAATACATACGAGGGGGCTCCTGACGCCTGCCTGAGCTGGGACATCAGTGATCCCTGCCTTTAGACCAAAACACCGGCTCTTCCCGGTCTCCAGCATGCTCTTGGGGGCCGGAACTCCCTCTGTCCGCAGCCCTGGTTCTCAGGCTTTCGGACTCAGGCTGGAACTATACCAAGTCTCCGGCATGCCGACTACAGATCTTGGGAATCGTCAGCCTCCATGATCGCGCGAGCTAATCCCGTATAATAAATCTCCTTATACATACACACGAGCGCGTGCGGGCACGTGTGTGTGTGTGTGTGTGTGTGTGTGTGTGTGTCTTATACCCATGTCGTTGGGTTCTGTGGATTCTGTTTCTTTGTAGACTCCTCTGTAGAATACAACAGGGTTGTGCACTTTGTGTCAGGAGCACCAGATCTCTTCCTTGGGGACATCACTATTGTCCCAGTTGACGGAATGCCACCGGCAGAGGCCTGCTGGGGAGACGTGGTGGGGACATGCAGCTGGAGGTCTGCCTGGGGGTGACTCGGCCACCGGCACAGGATGGACAGATCAGAACCGGACACGAACACCGCGTGAGGGCGGCCTTGGGGGTGCCCCGGTTCCAGTAACAGCAGAGCATAAAGGCGCCACCCAGGATCCCAATTCCCTCCCTATGTTTGGAGAAAAGTTCCCGGTGTGTAATCCAAACGTGCCAGAGACTGACTTTGCCAGGCTCCCTTGCTCACGACCAGACTTGGCAACCAGCTGCACCCTTCAGGGACTTTGCACCTGGAGCTGGCCGCACAGACCAGCAGGATGAATGTAGAACCGGGAACAGGGGGAGGAGGGGGGAGCCTCAGTCACCATCCAGTTCCCAGAGGACAGCAGCTGTGTGGAGGCTCGGTGGCACCCTGAATCCAAGGCCCCTGGTACCCCCTGGAGGTGGAGGGTCCTCACCAGACCCGTCCCGCAGTGTGACTTTGACCGTGGTTCCGACAGCTTCGCCGCGGAGCTTAGCCTGCCCCGTACCCTCTTACCAAATTTCTTCGCTGCTTAAACCAGCCTCTGCGGCCGGAATCTAGAACACTGACTGGCATTCAACATTCCACCCGGTGATCTTCCGCAGGCCTTGGAGGGAGGAAGCTTTATTGCCAGGAAACCGAGACCCCTCGGGGCAGAGTCATTTTGCCCAAGGTCACAGAGATTTTGGTGACTCCAGGATTCAAACCCAAGTCTCAGGGGACTCAAGGCCTGCCTTCCTAGCTGCCGTGATCCCCAAGCCGCTCTCTCCTTGGATTCTTTCCCCCACTGCCTTAATTACGCCAACAAAGGGAAAGGGGGAGGAAAATCCGCTCCGAGGAGCCCAGGAAGCAAACTGTTTCCGAGCCGGACGCTTTTCTCCAAGCCTTCGATGAGGCGTCGGCAGCTCCTTACCTCCAGCTGCGGCGCAAACGCAATCTTCCCGGATATTCACAGGCTGCAGACGAGGAGGTGCACAACCATGAACCCTAACTTCCTAACTCGGGCGCCCCACGCGGCACCTGACCACCTGCTTTAACGCAGAGGCACATCCACGGTCAGGGCCGCATCCCACCACCCGCCCTCACGTCTCAGTGGCTGCATCGACATTTCGTGGCTGCGTCAGTGGCTGGTGACAGATATACTAATGAGCCGGCCCCGAGCTACAGGACGCGCGCTCCAAGAGAAAACAGAGTTTTAAGAGATTAAAGCACCCCACCCCTCCCGCTCGCACCCCCAGGTGGGGGAGTTGAAAGCCTCTTCCCTGGCGAGGGTGAGCGGAGACAGTCATTTTTCTGCCATTGATCCGTGGGGTTTTCATTTGCCAGGCACTTTGCAGGGAGCGGCCAGAGTGAGGAGTACGCAAGATGAATCTGGAAGGCCTTCCCTGACATTACCCAGGAGGGGCCCAGCGAGCGAGTCTGCGGAAGGGCAGGGTGTACGGAGGCGGGAAGTGCCACTGGGGGCCGGGGTGGCCGAGGACGCGGCGGCTGGGCACCGGTCTGTGAGTTTTACAGATCACTGGAGCCCCAGACAGGCCGGGGACCGGGGAGGCCACAGGTGGTGTCCAGCCCCACGTGGCTGAGCCAAACCCAAAGCACTGAGGTCAGGCAACCCAGAAGCACTTTGGATTCCAGGCACGGCTCAGCCTGGCCCCCCAGGCGCTGCCTCCCCCCTGCAGCTCATCCTCCTTGCCGCCGGCCGCTGCCCCCTCCCGGCTCAGGGCTCACTCACTGCTTCACTCAGCCCCTCTCTCCTGACCTCTGACCCTCCTCACTGCCATGGGCCGGTAGTTTGATCATCCTGCCAGCAGGTGCCTCCTCTCTGGAAGTGAGAGGCCACCCAGAGATGCACACCCAGTGCTCACTGCCACCCCGCACCTCCAGCGCAGGGCTGGCAGCTGCCTCGCCCCCTCCTGTCTCCTGCAGAGAACTCTCTGAAGTCCAGCCTGAGGGCATCTGGTACCTGCTACTCTACAGCGAGGAGCCCCGGGCGGGCTGCGGAGATGCTCTGGGCCCCGATTTCGTGGGCAGCGCAGTGAGCGGTGGCCACCTTGAGGGGTTGTAATGAGCTCAAATGAGCCTGTGTTCCAAGGAGAGATTCCTTTTTTTTTTTTTTTTTTGCCCCCGTGTCTAATCTTAACTGCTGTCTAAGGAGTGGAGCGGGTGCCACCGAGCCCTTGTGAACACAGGAGACAGACGCAGAGACGGATCTGGGAGGGCGGAACTTGCCTGATCAACACGAGAAAATGCCAAGCTTTCGAGGTCAGGGGGATGGGGAATAAGGAAAAGAGGCAAGACGGGGAGGGGACCGAGTCCTACTGGGGACAAAGTGACCGATGGTCACAGACGCTGTCGTCTTGGCCAGACCAGAAGGTTGCGGACAGCCTGTGGAGTTTCTCCAGTTCTCTCCAAACCCCAAAGGTTGGGAAAAGTTGAAGGAGGGGAAGGGAGCGGCTCTGCTCCCTCTGGTGGGGATCAGAAGTTTCCCTTGGCCCGGGGAGGCATGCGGAGGACAGTGGGTGGGTGTTGGGTTTGGAGGTCAGATGCACGGGGTGGGATTCCAGAGCTGGCGGGGGCCACAAGGATGTGGCTGTGACCTGTCTTGGGGGTGAAAGGAACACAGGCCACTTTCTCTAGACGTCTGGGGGCAGGCAGCCTCCATCCGACAGGTGCTTGTTTGTCTGTTCTGACTGCAGTCTCCCCAGTGCTGGTCCGTTTTCCCTTCCTCCCAGAAATTCGGCGCAAACCGTCCCAGGCACAGACCTGGATGCCCTTCTGGGGAGAGTGTACGTGACCCTAGAGTAGGCCAGGGAGGGTAGGGGGGCCGACCCCAGGGCCCCTGCCCTCCAAAGACCAGCCGCCTGGGTTTCGTGACCCCGGGGCTCCCTCCCTGCCCCCAAGCCCGGAGCCACGGGCGAGTCAGCAGAGCAGACAACGCAGGCCTCAGCAGGCCTCGCAGGAATAGGCTGTTACTGCTCCCGCTAGCAGAGAATGACAATACCGACCGCACGGCCACTGCCAAATTAGGAACGGGGAAGTCCTCAGTTACACTTGTCAGATCACTCAAGGAAGGCTGGACTCCGGTCAGCAGGGAGGCCGCCCTGGGGACCGGGTGTTGCCCACGCCTGTCTGGAAGGATCAGTGGAGGCCGGGAGGACACCCTTTACCCCACCCCCCACTCCAGGACCTGCTGTTCCACGTGGCCCCGGAGGCCTCCCCCCGCTCCTCTCCTTCCTCCTCCGCTTTCTGCAGGCTCATGAACCTGGAGCCGGATGCCCAGGTCCAAATCCCTCCACGTGCTCCTGGATCATGACCTCATACGGGTTGTGTAACCTCCGCACGCCTTTCCAACTCTGAGGTGGGGACAACGACACCGACCTGCTGTGTAGACCTGTGCGGAGGAGTCAGTGAATTCATTCATGTCAAGTGCCTGGAATAATAATAATCCCGCAGACACGGGGGGGGCCGTAGGCACGAGGCGTTAGGATTCGTCCCCGCCCACCTCCTGGAGACCACCACTGCCACCGCCAAGGCCAGGCTGCTGCTCTCCGCATTGAGACGGAATGTTTCGCCGTTAATCTCAGAGCCCCCTCTGGCTGGCTGTGGGGCACAGGCTGGGCCCGTGGCTTCCCCTGCCTGTAGCTGGAGCGTCACGACCACAGCAGGAGCTGGGCTTAAAAGAGCTGCTCTTTAGGGAGGGAAAGGAGGATCCGAGTCAGCTTGCTAGGGAATCTCGGTGGCAGAAAATGCAGAAGGAGGAGGAGGAGGAGAGGAGCTCGGCTCCCCCATTCCCGCCTCCGGGGAAGGCAAAGGACACTGCATCCCACCCTCCACGTGAACTTATTTTGTCTGCCTTTCACAGACTTTGAAGAACCTCCTTCTGATCCAACAGGGCTCTGGTTGTGGGGAACAGAAAACTATGCCATGGGAACGTTCTAGAAGGATATTGGGGTGCACACGTCGATGGGAGAACACAAAAATACTTGGAAAGTAGGGAGCAAGGGGGTCCTGGAGGCTGGGCAGTGGGATCCGTTTGGCTGGGTCACTTCCACCACCAGGGTCTCGGGACACAGCCACAGCTCCAAGAACCCACTGCAAACGCATTCCAACTGTCCCTGGGTATTTTCGCTAGGCACCCCAGAGACCAAGCTAGAATGTATGATGGGCCGAGCCCGATCAGCTGACTGGCCCCAGCTGTCAGGATTGGCTGAGCCCGATCACCTGACTGGCCCCAGCTCTTAGGATTGGCCCAGGCTGGATCACCTGACTGGTTATCAGGGGGAAGGAGAGGACTGACCCTCCCTGGGGCACAGGAGTGGGTGGAGCGGAGCTCTTTCTTGCAGCGCCGGCCGCCATGTGGGGCTGTCCCCGGGTGGACAAAGTCTGCTGCCCCTCCTGGAAGCTTTAACCTTTGTCCTCCTCCCCAGGTCACCTGTGGTCTGGCCAGGGTCAGCGTCACACTAGCGACTTACTCAAGTCCTTCACTTTCAGGGCAGAGAAATTGAAACCTCCCTGGGGTGGGAGGCTGGCGAGGTTGGCACTGTTACAGAGCCATGTTCGGAAGGAGAAGAGGGCCATGTGGGCAGGGAGGTGGAGTCAGTGAACTTGGCTTTGTCTCCTTGTAGCCGGGCAAGATTGATTCTATTCATAAATACTCTCGGTGATCTTGAGCTCCAAAGCAGGCAGCAAATGGCTGCTAATGAGTCCCTTTGACCTTCCCTCCACCACCACCGCCACCACCGTCACCCCCCAGCCCAGACCCTGCCCTTTCTTCCCTCCGTTACCAACATTTTGTGTTTAATGGAGGAAATCCTAGGGAAAGTGACCCCGAGAGCCTGCACCTGCTGAACTTGGTGTGGATCTCAGTGTCCCCAAACCTTCCCTAATCCTTTTACATGACTTTCCATCTCTCACTCAACCCCGCTCTGAGGCGACATCCACGCGCGCTCGGCGCCGTGCCTTCCCGGCGTGGCCCCGAGCTTCTAACTCCGTCCCCACCGCGGAAACCTGTCTCCCCGCCACAACCGAAACCCATGCACAGCCTGTCCTGTCCCCATTGACTGATGAGAATAATTGGTGCCCGTCCTCCACGGACCCTCTCTGTGTGGATCTGTAGACAACGGATTTCAAATTGATTTAAAGCCTGTGTCATGCTGGCTTAAAGAGAAATCCCCACAGAAATTAACTAGTTTAACATTTGGGGGATACTCAGCAGAACCCGCTGCTGTGTCATTACAGAGGTGGCGCCTTTTGCGCGGGAGGAGAGAGGTGCGGGGGGAGTTCAGACGTGCTCCCCAGAGAAGGCAGAGCTGGTGCTCCCGGTGTGATTTGCCCAAGGGCACCGGGGCAGTGTGGGCATGGGCCTCCACGTCCCCCACTTCTGAGGCAGGGTGAAAATGGCCTCACTGATGGTTTGCCCTCTGCTTGCTCACGCCTCCAGCCAGCCAGCCTTTCCTCCTCCGTGGCCTGAATTGTTTTGCCACCTGCCTACGTGATCTTCCCGTGTCCAGGCCCCCCCCCCGTCACCCACCCCCCACACGGCCACAGGGCGACCTGCCTCGGCCCGAAGCTGACCAAGTCACCCTCTCAAAGAAAGCCCTGGCATGTTCCCCATGTTGCCTACAGTATATAGATCTCTGTTCCCAAGTGGCTCTTCTCCTCGAGGACCTGCTGAGGTCCCCGGCCCATCTCCCGTACTCTCCAGCTCTTGGATATGACGATCTAGCCACACTGCTGTTTCCTACAACCCCACATGCTGTGGCCTTGCCAACAACTCGCCTACTTATTCCAGAGCTGCCGCTAAATTTACTTCCCTCCCCAAACCCCGCAGGACATCACGGCTTCCTTGGAGCCTCCTTCAGAAGGCATCGTCACTCGCTCCTCTGTATGCTTTCTTACCTCCCTATACGTCCGGTCCACGCGTGCACGTTTGGTCACTGTCAGTTTACACGTCAAGGCTATGTGGCAAGCCCCTTGATGAGCCAGGGCTGCCAGAGGCAAGGCCCAGCCCAGCACCGTCCTGGCTCGTGGCCCACGAAGGCTAAATCACAGGCAGCAATCTGTGGACAAGATGGACAGACACAGCCCTGCCCCCAAGGGGCCCACCTTCTCCTGGACACGGGATCTTCTGCCGCACTGTCTTCCGATTTACCAAGCGGCCCTGGTGGGTGTCACTGTTGTCCCCGGTTCACGCACAAGCAACACTGATCTATTCGGTACCTATTTTGGATGCGACTTTGTTAGGCTACCTGAGACGCAGCAGTTTTTTTAACGCCGTGGTTCTCGGCAACATCCGGGAACTTGTTAGGAATGCAAATTCTTAGTCTCTCCCCAGACCCACTGACAGACTCTAGGGGCGGGGTGGCCTGACCACATGGAACAGGTCCCCCCGGGGGGCGGCCGGGGGGGGGGTAGGCACACTCAGGCATGCAGCTGCCCTAGGGGGATTCTGGTCCCAATTCACGGGGAGGAAACAGGCTCAGCGACGTTGAGTAACTAACTCACCCGGGATCCCCCAGTGAGACCACGACTAGATTAGGGCATGTGGTAGGCTGAAACATAGCCCCCCGGCAGGACAGCCACGTCACATTCAGACCTGCCATGTGAGCTTATTTGGAAAAGGGGTCTTTGCAGACGTGAGTAAATTAAGGAGCTTGAGGCTCGAAGATCCAAGAGTATCTGGGCGAGCCCGAAATGCCGTCGCAACTGCCCTTAGAAACAGAAGGAGGTGCTCTGACATCCACAAGGAGAGACGGTGATGTGGAGACCAGGCGGCGATAGGTGTGATGAAACCTCAAGCCAAGAATCCACGGCGGTGGATTCCCCCGGCGGCTGGAAGAGGCCAGGAAGGACCGTCCCCAGAGCTTCCCAAGGGACCGTGACCCTGTGACACCTGGATTTCAGAGCCTGGCCTCCAGAACTGCCAGGGAATATCATTTCCTATTGTGTTCAGCTCCACCCCCCCTCCCCGTTTCTGGTAATTTCTTACAGCAGCTCCAGGAAACAAGTGCAGGGTCACAGGGGCTGGTACTGCTCTCAGGGATTTGGCCAGACCCCACGGTGAGGGAACAAGGTCCCCGGCAACCGTCCCACAGGGCCCGCCTGTCTCTCTGGTGTCTTTGCATCCAGGCCAGTGCGTTCCCCAAGGGCAGGAAGGAGGACCTGAGTGGCTTTTCATCCCCAAGCTTTCATTCGGTGGTCGAGCCAGTGAATGTTGTCATCTTGGGGCTAGGACTTCAGAGCTGGTTCCTTGTCAGGGTTAAGGTTTTGGTGCAGGAAGAAGATCCCCATAAAAGTTTTCTGAGGCCAGAGGAGATGGCGAATCGTCCCCTCTGAGGGATTTCTGCTACATGCTCGTCTCGGAAGCAGTCGGACGGATGGAGCCGTGGAAGCTTACTTCCTACGCTGTAACGTGCTCGGGAGGCCCCCGGGGGTCTTGTTAAAAGGCAGATTTGGAGTCAGTGGGCCTGGGATGGGCCTGAGAGCTGCCATTCCCTGCCCGTGCCCAGGGGATGCGGGGCTGCCGGCCCACACCCCGGGCTTCGAGGCTCAGGGCCGCAGACTGTTGCTTCTGGAAGCCTCTCTAAAATCATCAGCTCCAACATCCCCGAGGACACAGAGAAAGACACTGAGGCCGTGAAGGGGCAGTGGCTGGCCCAAGGTCACAGAGCTAGGAATCAATATTTGATGTCAACCTAAGCTGTGGGCCCGGCCCATGGGGGTGAGAAAGGAGACAGAGGACCCTCCCTTTGGGGTAAGAGGCTCCCCGAAAGCCCCCCGACCCCAGCCAGCTCTGCCCCTGCTCCTCACCCCCCTCCAGATTTTAAAACAAACGTCAGCTGCCAAGCTGATCGATAGGCCCGCTCATCTGTGAGGTTTGAGGCTCTCTCCACAGATGTAATCAGGGCTCCGGAGACATCCTGGCAGCGGGCATGTGGGGAGGGAACACAGTAATACATTTAATCAAGGAACAGATGGGGAGCTGATAGAGTGTGTAGAAAAATCAGGTTTCTGTGATAACATTCTCTTCCACTCAGCCTCCGCGTCCCCTGGCTTCGCCGGCAGAAGCCCCAGTGCCGACTCCGGCCCTTGCAAAAGATGTTTTTTCCCAGGAAAACTCAGGGCCCCCCGGAGACACGCACGGCGGGAGTGGGGTGGGGGCCTCCGCCTGCTGGACCCGTCCTCCCAGCCTCCCCCCTCCGTTCCTCGGCCTCCTCCACATGGAGCCTCTCCAACTAAAGCCAGAGGAGGCCGGGAAGCCCGAGAGCTGAGGCCAAGCGCTAAATACTCAGCGCAGGAGGCTTCTGAGATGCCCGGTAGCGTGCAGGGAGGACATCGACCTCGTCTGTCTGTCGGACCCTTGCCCACTGCTGAGTTCACAGACCCTCGAGCCCACGCCTCCTTCGTTTCCTCCAGAGGTAACTGGGTCCCGGGAGAGGATGTATCGAGGCTCAGTGGTTCTCACCTGGGGTGACTGCCGGGGTGACATTTGGCAATGTCTGACTGTCACGACTCAGGGAGGACGCTCTGGGCATCCAGCGGGCAGAGGCCAGGGATGCCTCGGAAGGTGCCACAGGCACAGGCTGTTCCCACCCACACGTCAGCAGAGCCCGCCTTGAGAAACCCTGCTCTAGAAGGCCAGATGCTGGCAGGTGCTTCCCTCAGACCGGGCCGACCTGCCCCTAAGTGGGTCCCTGTCTGGCTTTTTCGGTCCTCAGATTAGCACATTCGCTACCTACCCAGGTCTGCCCGTAACACGCACGCACCCGCGAGCCTTCCGAGCGACGGGGCGCTAAGCGGGTCACGATAGAGCCGGGGATCGACTCAGGCAGGATGCTTCCCTCTGGGGGTCTCAGGACCCCCTTCGACAATGGGGTTCACCTCTCAGGCTGCACCTGCAGCTGCACAATTTAAATAGTAGGTAGGTGGTAAACAGAGAAACGCATAAGAGAATTTCCTCTCCTCCTTGCGGGCCTGACCTTTTACACAGTCCCAGAAACCCACCTTGTAGGTGGGGGGCTCTCTCTCATCCCCTCCCCGCCCTGGGCCACTGGCTTCGCTCTGGACCAGACATCTTTCTGGGACAGGCCCGTGGTGGCCAGCAGGCCAGTGGAGGGTGAGGCTGGTCTGTGCCGTCTCCCTCGGGCCTGCTGACGGTCTCCGTCCCTCCCTGATATCGTGGCGACGGGGGGAGCAGGCTCCCTGTCTTCGGGGTCACCTCCCAGCGCGTGGGGTGGCGGAACCGGAGACCATGCTCCTCCTTTCTGGCTGGTCTTCCTAATGAGGCTTTGACAGCGATCTAGTCTCAGCAATAACTTAAACCCTCTTATGTATTGGGTGTTTGGTATTTCCCAAACATGCTTGGCTTACGTCACTGGATTCTCTCAGCTGTCCCCTGATCGTATATTATCCCCACGTGACAGATGAAGGAACTGCGTCTCAGAGGAGTTAAGGAACGTGCTCAAGGTCACAGAGCCGGTAAGTAAGCACACGTGAGACTTGAACCCTGGGCTGATTCCAAAGACCACCTGCTGCTGCTCCCTGTGGCCTTCGGCCCCCAAAGTGGTTCTCATACCTGCAGACCGCCTGGAAGCCTGTTGGACAGGCGGTCCCAGCACTGACTTGGATGAAGGCCCGGGGACCGGGACACATTCTACGGCCGTCTGTAGGACCGCGACAACGATAGATACTGCTCTATCTGCTCTCGGTCCTGGCACAAGCTCTGCTTTCCTGGAAGGGTGGGGGGCTGGGGACCAGCGACGGGAGGTGTCAGAGGAGCTAAGGAACCCAGAGGAGCTGGCAGGTGCAGAGCACGTCTGGGCCAGTTTGGTCCGGCTTACGGGAAGTTTTACTTGCAGACCCGCGGGGCTGGCCGAAACGGAGTCTGGCCACATCTCAGTCTTCTCCTCGGACACACAAGCGTGCTGACTTCCCACTTGCGAATTGTCCCTGCTTCCAACCCCCTGCACCCCCTGCCCTTCACC
Source organism: Lynx rufus (assembly GCF_022079265.1). NCBI lineage: Eukaryota > Metazoa > Chordata > Mammalia > Carnivora > Felidae > Lynx > Lynx rufus. The sequence continues at coordinate 30,933,577 of NW_025814832.1, read as the reverse complement.
TGTCCCCCACCGATGCCGCTGTTCTTGTCCGCTTTCTAGGCCCGGGAAGCCCGCTCCCCCACCTTCAAGAACAAGCTTGTCCCCGGTCTGAGAATTCTCCCACCTGCGTCCCTCACTTTCTTTCCCTCTAAGAGTCTTTCCCTCTCATCGGAAACCCTTTCATCTCCCGTTTGAGCTGGGACTTGGGGCTTCTCCTGGGCGTCTGAGGTGTTGTTTCTGTTACCAATTAGAATATAAAAGTACAGCCATTTATCAAAGGTGTACATGGAGTAGTACAAGGACCGCACTGGGGACAGGCGTGGGTCTGCACAGCGAGACACAGGCGCTGGGCCCCACCACGCGTGGCCAGGGGGCCGGGACCGCGTTTACGGAGGTCGCCCTGTAATCCCATGGGTCGGGGGTATGTTTCCATTTCACACGGAGGTAAGTGGCTCCTGTAAGTTGGGTGAGGAACTGTATCATCGCAGCCAGAAAGAGGCATCAGCCTAATGAAACCTCCGATACCTACTTGAATTTGCTTCTCACCTTACCCAATTCAGGGAGGACCTGCCGAGAACTCCCTCTCTTCTGGGGGTGGTAAGTTTCAACAGTATCCAGAAAGTTCTGTGAATAGGTTGCTCTAATGAAAGATTGTGGCTCCTGGGATTCCTATATATTCTTTAGAGATGTGTATCCATTTCATCAGTGTCCTCTGTCCAGCTCTGAGACAATGAAGCATATCATTTGTGGGGAGGTAACTTCACACCATGGACACTGCTGGAACCCAGCAGGACCGAGCTGCCACTTGACCTCTTGGTAACTCGAGGCAAGGGGCTTCAGAGATTTTTAAACATTGTCCCGTTGAAAAGTAAGTAGATTTATTCTAAATTGGCAGAAGGTTGGGGCGTCTGGGTGGCGCAGTCGGTTAAGCGTCCGACTTCAGCCAGGTCACGATCTCGCGGTCCGTGAGTTCGAGCCCCGCGTTGGGCTCTGGGCTGATGGCTCAGAGCCTGGAGCCTGTTTCCGATTCTGTGTCTCCCTCTCTCTCTGCCCCTCCCCCGTTCATGCTCTGTCTCTCTCTGTCCCAAAAATAAATAAAACGTTGAAAAAAAAATTAAAAAAATAATAATAATAAATAAATAAATTGGCAGAAGGTTGTCTTAGGACCAGTAAAGAGAAGCAGCAGGTAGACATTCGGGTTTGTAATTATGATAGTTAATAGAAATAAAAACTGCCATTCTCAAACATTTGCACTGTCTCAGGCACGTGGGGCCTTCTTGGCCAACTGTTAAGTTTCCCGCTTGTTCTAAAGATGAGAACCTTCCGGGGCACTTCCTGACAAGGGTCTGTTGGGGAAAGACTCTTCGCTCCTCCCAAAGGAGGAGAGGCTAGATCTGATTGGAAGAAACCTGACATCAGCCGCGCCATGTCCCCGATCAGGGCACTGGGTCCTTCTCTTCCCTGGCACGGCCCACCAAGAGCCTGATGAGAAGGGCAGAACCCTTGCTTGGCTTCCTGTCTGAGCCCAGTCAATACGCTTGAGGTGGGAGCAGGGGCCGGCTTCCCTAGGCCAGCCTGGGGGCCACCACTCTGTACCTCCTGGTGCCAGCTGTCCATCACACCCACGAACGACTCTGCCAGGCGGGCAGAGACTCTGCTTGGCCAGCCAAGGTCTCCTCTGGACAAAGTTCTGGACTCTGAGTAGGAAACCCCAACTTTGACCCTTGGAGCATGCTTCAGCCCAGCGTTTTCAGGACCCCTGGGTTTTGGAGCAGAGGTCTGCAAATGCTTCCTGCTAAGCTGCAGAGAGTAAATATCTTTGGCTCTGTGCCCGCAGAAAATCTCTGTTCCAATAACCCAACTCTAGGCGAAAGCAACCACAGGTAGTATGTAAATGAATGAGCATGACGGCGTTTCGACAAAACTTTATTTACAAAAACAGACGGCAGCGTGGCTGGATTTAGCCCGGGGGCCGGAGTTCGCTGCTCTGCTTTAGTCTTTGACCTCCACTAATAAGCCGGCCACTCGGATCCCCATTTGGGTCCGGAAGCTCAGACGGGAAGGTGGGTGAAAGATCAGTGCCCCTAGGGTTCACCTCGAGCCTCGAAGATTACTCCTCAACTTTGCAAATCTTCCAAAGTCACCATTGCTTTGATTAGCCCCATTCTACAGACGAGGAAATAGAGACAGGCTCAGGACCTTGCCCCAAACTCACACGGGCGGTGACGTTGGGTTGGAGCCACATCTGTGGGGCTCTGGAGCCCACGTTGATGATGCCATCTGGGCTTGTTAACAGAAAGTAGGCTCAACATGGAGACCCATCCGGCCCGGGGATGGGCATGGGGACCTGGCGAGCTCCCTCTGGCTCTGTGACACTGGTCCCTGCACGGAGCAGCGACTGGGCACACACTTGCCATCCGCTGCTCTATCAACCCAGCTTTCTCTTCTATTTGCACTTAGGCTTCTGCAGGTTAAAGACTCTTTGATTTGTACCCAGGCCCTGTCCTGCAGGGGGCCTGGCTAACTGATGAGCCCCCCCAAGCCCCAGGAGCGGACATCCGAGAGTCCTAAGGTGGTTGGCCTTGGTCCCCGGCAGGAAGCCCCCACCGGCCAGGATGGAGGCCGCGAGGGAGGCCCTGCTCCTCAAACAGAGTAACATGCAAATCAGTTTTGGATTCCAATACTCCCAGCGGGAGATCCCGGCACAACCTGCCAGCGCCCCGACAGGAGGACACGGTGACAAATGCCTCCATGACAACAGTCAGATCGCAGTGCTTGAAGGCAAGAGTTGAGGACTGGGCTGCACAGCCTGCTGTGTTCCTGGGTAGGGCCGACAGCTGCCGAGCCACCGCACACGAGATGCCCTCCATTTGGCAGATGGGGTCCCTGAGGTTCTATAAATGTCCACGGAGCAGGCATCTACCCAGAGCCTTGCCCCTCTTGGCACGATTGTAAATATAGAGTCAGTTCTAGGATTACCAGAGAGGGCAGTGCTGCCCAGCTGGTTTGCGGCTACACCCAGAGGGCGCGGGACGGTGCCTGGCTCACAGTGGGTGCTCAGGAAACACGTGTCGGATGAATCGGTGGTGGCTGGGGCCTGGAAAGGGAGGCGCCCAGCACCAAACTCCTGCCCTCCTGCCCCCCAAGCCAGGCCCAGAGTTACAGCCGCTCAGCCTCCAGACCCTGGAGACGCTCTGCGGAGACAGACAGGCACTCTGAGTTACCGACCGGCCTCCTACGAGACAATGAAGAGGACTAATGAATTTAAAGCCCATGTGGGGCGCCAGCCAGGTGAGCACCTCTTGTTTATAAGCCTGTGTGAGTCCAGAATTTTCTGAGGGGAACATAAAGCACCCCAGTGGGAGCTTCCAAGGGGCCAGGACAATGCCAGGTGGCCACCTGGCATGCAGAGGCTGGTGTCAAAGCGGGGCACACGGCTGACGCAGCCCCCCTGCGTGGGGAGCACAGCACCCGAGAGCCAGCCCGGGCCTCAGGACCAACCTGTCCCCAGCAGCTTTTGTCTCCCGTCCCGGGTCCCCGGAGGCACCAGCTGCTGAGCCTGACCTTTCATCCAGATTGAGACTGGCATCTCAGGGAGGTCTGCGGCCTCTAGAAACAGGTCCCGGGAGGCCACCGCTACACTTATGGCCCCTGAGCACTTGACAGTGGCTTCATCTTGGCTTTGACGAAAACTTTGGTCTGCGGAAGGAACGGATTTCAGTGGGGCCCGGAAGGGGCCCTGACCTGGCCACTCCTTGCCCACTGTCCCCGGCCAAGCTATGCAGCCTCCGCACCGCCATTTCCCCAGCTACAAAAAAGACAATATATGCAAAGCTTCTAGAGTCTTGCCAGGCAAAAAACAGGCAGGAGACTCAGCCTGCTGATATTTTCACGGATTAACGCTCTAATCTTAGAACCATCAACAAGCAGGACAAAAGCAGGAAGCAAATTCTGATCATTGTTCCCGGGCCTGGTAGCAGGAGCGGGTGCCTGTCCCTTCTTCCTGTCCCCTGCCTGCCCTTATACCTCTAACCCGCTGGTCCCTCCAGCCTGGCACCAGTTGGAAGCCCAGGGAGGGATAGTCAACGTGGTGAGAGAAATGTCCACACCACCTTCTCCTCTTTTCCAGGGCCTCGATCCAGGCTGTGGCCGTGGCGGACGAGATAATGTACCGCCAGGTCCCCCAAGGAAGGTCTGGAGACGGAAGTGTGTCCAGCTGCCTAGCCTGAGGCCAAAGCCTTCGGAAACAGCCTTGCCTCATGACAGAGCCAGGTGGGGTCTAAAGGCCTGGCCACTTTGGCGCAGTTTCTAACTCTGTCTCCTCTTATTTCGTCCCCCTCCCTGCACGGGGCCGATCTCTAATTGGCATCACACACCTTACCCTCCACCCTCCTCCACGCACATACTCCTTATGATGCTGCCCTCCCAGCCCTCCCAGCCCTGCATGGCAAGAGAGCCCCCTCCCAGGACCCCCCCCCCCCTTGGCAGCCCCCTCCCCTCCCTTCTCTCTGGGCCCCCGGACCCCCGGCTCGGCTCACATCATACCTGAAGGCATCTCTCTTTTCTTTACCCCTCCTCCTTTCCAAACCTCTTAATTTCCGGCTGCTGGCTGTCTGAGGAGTTGTTTACCGCCATAAACCACAGTACAATTCCATAAATATGTTATTTATCCTTCCTATTATTATTTCCCATTATTTATTTCTGAAACTCTATTATTAAATCTGTAAAGTGCTCGGTGATACACTGGCAACGAAAGACACTATATAAAGGCAAGTTTATTCTTCTTATTACTCCGTGATTAAAACAAGGAAGAAAAATGAACTGTATTAAATCAAACTGGATTCCCTTTCTCCTGCAGGGGCCCCTGCTTTGAGGTGAAGGACGGGCCCCCGGGGCCTGGGCCGGGTGAACGCTCTCTCCTCCAAGTTGGCTCCTCTCCCGGCGGCGGCTGTCGGTGACGCTTAGGAGAAGCACAGATTTGCAGGAGGCTCCGTCTCCGGCTGGAGTTTGTTCTGGGCAAAGCGAAAGCGATTCCGTTTGCAATCTTACTTTTGGCCATCAGTCACTGCCGGTGACATGAAGAGGTAATAGAAGTGCCCAGGAATCCTGCATTTTATTTCCACTCGACAGCATTTCTCTTGCAGGGGAAACATAAATTCAGCCAATTTTTGTGCAGATTTTGCAAAATTAGTCTCCCTCCTTCTAGTTCTGTGTACGCACTCCGTGCAGGGGTGAGGGGATGGTTCTGCCCTGCGACAGAAGGGGGTCTCGCAGAGGAAGCCTCGTGCAGGGAGAGCGGAGGGAAGGGCGCGGGAAGGCCTGGGAGCTGGGATGGGGGGACTGTCTGCGTCACCCGGCCACATCCAGCCGTGAGCGCAGTGCTTCTCGAAGTGTGGTTCCCTGGACCATCAGTAACAGCATCACCTTGGGAACCCGATAGGTCTGCAGAGTCTCAGAGCCCCCCCCCCCCCGCCCCAGACCAACAGAACCAGACCCTGTGGGGGTGGGTCCAGGGACCCGTTCAGACAAATCTTCCAGGTGAGTCCGATGCCCTCCAGAGTGGGAGAATCAGTGCTAATGCGTCGGACTCAAAGAGCCATCCATCAAGAGCCTCCAAGAGCCCATTAGAGATGCAGAATCCTAAGCTTCCCCCAAGACCTGCTGAATCCGAGCCCACACTTCCTCAAGCTTCCCAGGTGATTCTTCCAAGCATCAAAGTTTGAGAAGCTCTGCCTCTGTCCAGGTCTGGTGGACGGGGGGTGGGGGGTGGGGGACAGAAGAGAGCTTCTGAGGGTGAAGCAATGGACTGGAGCTGGGGTGGGAGAACACCCGTGGCTTTTGGAGACAGAGGGTCCGGGGCAAGTGGAGTCGGCCATCGGAGGGTTAATGAGAAAGGCGCAAACGATTGAATCAGACTCGAACTTCTCCCGTGTCAGAGTTAAGGCAAAAATCATCTCAACAGGCTAAACCTGGATGTGTGACTCCTTAGGAACCAAACTGACATCTTGTCATTCTTGTCAAATCTTTGTGACATCCCCACCAAGAGAGAGCACAGGAGAGCGTGCGATTTGATTATTTTGTGATGGCCTTCAGATAATTTTATATACTCCAGGATGTCACAAAATCAAGCGGACTCGTCACCAGGTTGGGATCTGTTGCTATGGAAACGGTAAGAGCTGAGACTGGGCTTTCGGACCTCGTCCCCCAACTCTGACCTACGGCGTGACTTGATGTAAGCCACCCCGCTTTTTCTGTAGCCGGCTCCCACTTCTTACAATGGGGGAACTTGTGAATCGTTGCCGAATCAGTGTGCTCACGGGGAAGGAGGGCTTCCTACTCCGCCATCTTGCTAACACCACTGGCTCCCATTTTTTAAACGTCTGTTCTGTCCCGGCCACAAGGATGCTCATTTGCTCTTCTCCTGCCCAGTGAGGTAGGGGTCACCGGGCCCGTTTTCTAGTAGTGAGAACAGAGGGGCCGGAGAGATCGGGAAATTTGCAGAAGGCCCCGCAGCCCCTAAGGGACTCCAATGCAGCTTCTTCAAAACCCATCGTCGTCCATAACATAGGTTGGATGACCGTTACTCTCTCCTACCTCAGTTTGCCCAGGTATGAAAGGGCGAGAGGGATGCCACTTGAGTTCCCCCTCCCAGGCTTGTTGTGAAAAACGGGAATTCACAGTTGGTAAGGACTTGCAGCCCCAGGGAAGAAAGGGCCTCCTCCCACCCCACCCCACCCCACCCCTGCTCCATCTGATGTTTGGCTGAGGCTAACTGGTGTGGCGGCAGCTGGTTGCCTTTCTGATTCATCAGTCCCTGGGCCTCCCTGGATGTCAACCCCTGGCTGGGTGGACATGATGACGTGGCTCAAAGTTTGTTTGGCAACTTTCTGCCTTAGCACGAACTATTAGCAGCGGTGACACGGAGGGGGTGAAAGAGCCGTGATGAATGGAGCCTCTAAATTACCTTGGGGATGACACTCCTTGATTAAGCTAAGTACTCTCTGTGGCGCCTCGGCTGGCAATTGCTCATCTATTTATCTTAGAAGAAGAACTGAGTTTTGCACCTAGATGCTTCTCCATGAACTCCAAACGCTTCCCGGCTCAGACACGGCGCACCAGGGACACAAACGTGCGTGACTCGGAGCAACCGCCTGACGCCACACGGCTCACTCCTTCTGCCAGGGACCACTGCGGCTCCGTGTCACCTGCCTCTGACACTCTCCCCCTCCCCTCCATGCAGAATGAGCGCCCCAGAAGCCCCAGGGCTGGGCTCAGAACATCACGGCCAAGGTGGCTCAGAGGACGGGCGTCCCCCGCCTTCAGGACGTGGGACCTCTCGGGGAGTTTCCTCTGACAAGGCCCGGTGGGCCTTTTTCTCTCGCTGGGAGCTGGGGTGAATGGGCCTGGGAAAGGGCAGTTCTGAGCCAGCTGCATCCGGAAGCCTGATCGGAGTCCAGAAGAGAATTTCTGGAGAGACTCACAACTCCGTGGTGGCTGTTTTCCTGGTCTGGATCCTGAGGGATGAAAATGACAGCCACCATCACTGAGGACGGACCTTGGGCCAGCCACGGCCCCCTTCAGATGCCGCCCCCCCACCTAACTTAAAGGGTGCAAACTTCCTTCCTGATCCTGCTTGGCCTCTTATCTCTGCTGGAGTCATAGGAGCTAATTGCTAGAAGGACTTTTTTACATCAAGTGGCCTCACTTCCAAAACATAGGAGTGGGGGGGGGGGCGGTGCCTGGGCGGTCAGTCGGTTGAACATCTGACTTCGGCTCAGGTCATGATCTCACGGTTTGTGAATTGGAGCCCCGAGTCAAGCTCTGTGCTGACAGCTCCGAGCCTGGAGCCTGCTTCGGATTCTGGGTCTCCCTCTCTCTCTCTGCCCCTCCCCTCATTCACACTCTGTCTCTCTCTTCTCAAAAACTAAATTAAAATTTTAAAAAACCTTGAGATGTATCTATAGTTGGGTCCAAACCCACCACAGTGAGAGGCAGGATCCTCCTGCCCCAAGGGGAGGCCCTGCTGCGGCCCCAGCCGCCTGGGGACCCATATCGGAGGAGTACATGCGTGCAGGCATTTGTTCATTTGCTTCTTTGTTCATTCGCTGGTTCAACAGCTCTTTGCGTCCCACTGTGTGGCAGACATCAGGAGGCACAGGGGATACAGGTTGTGCCCTTAAAGTTTAACCGGCCGCCCTGCGCTCACGGTAAAGCCCAAGGAGGGTCAGGGGTGCCTCGGAAAAGACCTGCTAGGCCCCCAAGTGTTTGGGGAGTGAACGAGCGGACGAGTAGCTGGAGAGAAGCAGCCGGAAGCACAAGAGCCTGTGACATCAGGGAGGGGACTTGCCGGGTGACTTGTCCCCTGAGGTTTGCGCCCTCAACGACCAGCCTCGTGGCCCCGCCCTTTCCGAAACTGGGCCTGGATTTCCAGGCACTGCTTTCCTCACCACCTGAGGGCCGGGGGACCTTCGCATCCACCAGCCCTCGGGGGGGAGCCTGGCGGGATCTGTCATCCGCCCCCCTGGGCACCTCTTCAGCGCAACTCCAGGCTCACCGAGGAGGTCATTTATTTCCTCCCTGGAAGCGTCTGGCTTGTCAGAGTAAGCAGTGAGTTATGACGCCCGGGGAACCTCAGTTTCTCTCGGGCCATATTTCAACCTGGGCAGTTCCGGAGCAGCTGCTGGGATATCCCCAGCCCTGATGGGCCGCCTCTGCTTGGAGGTGCGGGGAGCTGGGGCTGAAACCCCAGGGAAGGGGGTTCTCTCTGGAGCCCAGTCCAAGGGGCCGATCTTTGCTACGTGCCTGGGGAAGCAGCAGGCGGTCGGCCCCATAGTGAATGTTCCTGGCCTTGGGCGGACCCTCCCCTCTGGGAACTGGGACCTTGCGGACTACGGGGCTCAGAGTGGGGAACTGTGTCTCCCACCTGGGCCTCTCTGGGGCAGAAGCATCCGGAGAGGGCGAGTCTGTGCCCCGAGGACCGTATCAAGTCCCCTCCCATCTTCCTCCGTGTTCCTCGTCCGTGATTTCCCTCAGGGCCACTGTGCCTCCTCTGTCCTCACCTGCTTCTTCTCCACCAACTTCAGACCCCCTGGCTTCCTAAGGCCAACCTGCAAAAATAGCCAAGTGGATCCCAACCCCTGTAAGAGGCAGATACGTAATGACAGAGCGACTTGGTGCGGCGGTAACAAATTGTCCGTATTATAGCACTTTACATCTTGATATCCACTCTCCTCAACGGGCTTATCTGTAAACCGACTGAATTCACACTGGGATGCTAAGAAAATAGCTGTCATATAATAGATGGGGTCTCCCGGAAAATGAACATTTACAAATGGCTGTAGCATTTACTTAAAATGTCATGCCAATTGCTTGCTGTTGTCTTTATGCAGCAAGATTGATTTTACTGCTCCTTCGAGTCCTCAGCCTTGATGGGTAGTTTTTAATGCAGCAGGGAGACGCTTTTTGTATTTAATCTATAAGTAAAGCATGCAAAGGCATGGGCTCTTTAAGGTACAGCCTTTTTCCCTCTTTTTCCCAGCCGCCCCCCCCCCATCCTCCTCTTTTCTCCTCCTCTTCCTCCTCCCCCTGGGAGAAGTTGGGCCTGGGCAGGGTCTGAGCTGATCTTATTCATGTATGCAAATGTATGCAGATGTATGTATTTTGTTTAACAAGCTAATTCATTTGCCAGGCCAGGCAGTTAGGGGTTTTCACAGCGTTAATACCCACACTGGATTCTGCCTTCCACACCCGATTATACCCTGGGGCTTTACTTGGAAAGAGTTTATAGAGTTGCAGCCTCGTCTGGGGCGGGGAAGGGCAGCTTGGTTCTTGCGGAAAAGGACTTCAAGGTCTCTTCGAGATGACTCCGAGTGTTTTGCCCAGCCTCCCCGGTGCTCTAGAAGCTGCTGGAAGCCAGCCCAGGGTTGACAGTGCTTGGGACGTCCACCTGTCTCCTCAGCCTTCCCTTCCCCACCCACAGATCACTTTTTTCTCCCCTATCCCTAAAAAGCGACTCACAACCATCCTTTGGCTCGCAGCCCCAGATGGGAGACAGAACCCCTGACCTGTCCCCGGACCCAGTGTTGTGTCCCCTGTAGAACTCAGCCCCCTTCCTCCCCCGGCCCCCAGGTCCTGGGCGCCCTTCACCTTGAGGAAGTGGAAAAGCAGAGCTGGGGAGGGAGGGACGGAGAATTCTCCCTCCCATCTTGCCGGGGAAGACTTTCCACACCAGTGAGGAGCCTTGATATCGCCCTTGAACCCTGCTGGCCCTGCCAGGGAGTGGCACTTCCATCCAAGTTGCTCAGAGTTTGCAGCTCTGGGTGAGATCCGAGTTGCCTTTAGATGCTGGCAACGATAAGTCTTCACCTGGTATCCTGTTCTTTGGGGAAGCCTGTTCCTCTGTCGTGCTACCAGATCACGAGAAGCAGACAGGGGCGTTGGCGTTCTCTCTACTCATTTGCTCAGTGAATATTGATTGAGCACTTGTTATGGGCCAGGAGCTGTGCTCGGGGCTGGGAACAGATCGAGAAGCACAGTGCACTTGGTCTCTGCTCTTGAGGGCATCTCTACTCCAGCGGGGATGGAGACGTGTGTTCTGCGGCTCTGACAGGCCCAGTACCTTCCGCACATGAGCCCGTGGGTGGGCTGCTTTACCAGCCTTGGGAGCAGCAGACATGGAGGCATTCAGGGTAGGCTTCTTGGAGGAAGTGCCATGGAAGCTGAGGCCTGAGGGATGTATCGGAGCTGGCCAGGCTGGGATCGAGGAGCATGGAAATACAAAGGCAGAAGTTTTTCTGGAGGGAGGGACAGTACTTTCCAAGGAGCTGGAATTTCAGAGAGGGCAGGAGTTTCCCAAGTCACACAACTGGGAAGCAAGCATGAGACCAATGACCTTTAACCAACCTGGCTTCGGGGTCCCTTGTGGGAAATTTTATACATGGGGAAACTGAGGCCATAATCAACTCAAGTGTCCTGACTCTGGGAAGTCCCCCTTCCCCTTCGGAGGGTGAACATCAGCGAGGCAGGCCCCTTCCATGGAAGATGATCACCTCTCAGACAGACCAGACAGCTGCGGTTATCAATGCTGGTCTGAAAACATGATTAGACAGAATCTAAATAATGATTTAGATTAATCATCTGCAAATGACCCTCCGCAGAGACAAGGAAATAATAAAGAAAGCCAATGTGCTCAGAGGGTTATTAATTACTTAGATCCGGGACCTGGCACATTAATGTTCAATAACTGGATGAAGGAGGGAGAAATTCCTTTGCTCCCTGGAATCGCTGGCCTCTCCCCATCCCTGTACCAAACACTGAAGCCCTCGGTCAGCTTCAGAGCCTCCTCAAAAAGTAGGGTCAACAAATCAACTTCTAGAACCTGGAGTGAAGGGAGACCTGAGAGTTCCCCTTTTTCCAACCTGCTTCTTATGCAGAGGGGAAGACCAAGGATGCTGCCTTGGTCAGCTCCAGCTGCTCTAACAAAATACAAGACAAAACCATAGCCATTGATTTCTCACAGTTCTGGACACGGGAAGTCCAAGATCAAGGCTCTGTCAGACTCCGTGTCTGGTAGGAACCTCTTCCTGATTCATAGACATCGTCTTCTGGCTGTGTCCTCACTTGGCAGAAGGGGGAAGGAGCTCTCTGAGGTCCTTGTTATAAGGGCACTAGCCTCATGCACGGAGGCTCTGCCCTCATGACCCGATCACCTCCCAACGGTCCCACCTCCGACTGCCATCACTTTGGGGGTCGAGTTTCAAACTCAATTTGGCGGGGGCGGGGGGTGGGGTGGGGTTCAGTCTACAACAAATGTGTCTAAAATAGTAAGAGTTGGTGCTAGAATAAGAACCAGAAGGAAGAGCTTTAGATTTTTTTTTGCAATGGTCAAGCTTTGAAAACACAAGTGTTCTAAGAAAAGCAGCTACAGGCACTTCCTTGAAAAGTCTACTCCCACACCTTGTGCAGGGGACCCAGTTACCCTGGCAACCACTCACAGTCAGGGGAGGCTGTACTCTCACCAGAGGCAGTGACGGGTAAGCCAGACAGAAGGGAGGCCAGCAAAGGGCTCCATATTGGCTGTGGATCGTTGCAACGGTCTGTTACTGGGTAGAAGTCACCTCAAAACTTAGTGGCTTAGTACGATCTCCGCTCTGTTATGTCTCAGGATTTCTGTGAGTCAAGAACCTGCATGGGCCACAGCGGGAACTTGTCTCTGTTCTCCGATGTCTGGGGTTTCAGCTGGGAGGACCAGCGGGCGGAGGGCAACACAAAAGCGTGAGGCTGGAATCATCTGGAGGCGTCTTCGCTCGCAAGTCTGGTCGTTGGTACCGGCTGCCGGCTGGGATTTTAGCGAGCCGGGCTGTCCGCCAGCACGCCTTCGTGGGGTCTCTCTGCACGGGCGGGTTTGGGTTTCCAAACCACATGGCAGCTATTCCGAGAGCAAGAGTCTGCAGGAGATCAAGGGGGAAGGGCCTTGGCATTTTTTAATAGTCTAGTCACTCGGCGTCACTACCATCTACTCTGTGGGTCAAGGCAGCCGCAGAGGTCCTCCCAGGTTCTGGGTGGGGAGCGTCAAGGTCAGCACGGAAGAAGAGCCCACGGAATGGAAGCTATTAGTGGGGCCATCCCTGCAAAATGCAGTGGGGGCAGAAACAGTGCCTGGGCAATCTAATCAAATTCATTTCTTTAAAAACAGACCGCTGTGTGCCGCGCACTGAGTGGGGGGCTGTCCTGTGTCTTCTCGTGGGAGGGGGAGGGATTGAAAAAAAGCGCACGGAAGCCGTACGAACCCTCTTCGTGGCCCCCAGCCCCCCAACCCCTTCCACAGTGGGCACTTGGATTGGCTTCTCCCCTTCTGCCCAAAGATTTCGGACCTTTAATTACTCTTTATGCAACCCTGTGAACTCTCAAAGGCCTCTCAGAGGCCACTCAATACTTGAATCCAGCCAGCCACGGACAGCTCACTCCCACCCACGTTGTTTCCCCTTACCAAGTTGCGCAGTCTCATTCTACGCGAGAATACGAACTCCTATGAGATACTGAACTCCTCTCCAGACCCTACTGTGACAAAAGTACCTCCCTCGCCCCACCAAAATAATTCTAGATGAGAGGATCTCCCCAGGCAGGGCCCGCATTTGCATTTATGTATAAATAGGGAGCCTCTGAAACAAGTTAATTGTGGTGCTGGAGGATGGTGGGGACTTCCCAGAGAGGTGGGGACAGTTTTAATGAGACGGACGGACGTGTGCGGCGAGCCCCCTAAGAAGGGGCCATGCAGCCAAAGGGCGAGGTAGCCAAAGGGCTGGGCGAGAGGCGGGAGGGAGGGTTGTCGAGATCCAAGAGGAGCTGTTTAGGAGATGGGGATTTCAGACCAGAAAACGAGGGTCACGGGAATGCTGGATAATTTGTTCCAGAACAGATTCGATGAGGGGAAGGGCCAAGAGGAAAGGCAAGAGGAAGTAAATATGAAGCCATCAGCATTCCTGGGGGTGGATGGAGGCCAGGAGGATGGTTCATGGGGGGGGGGGGGTGGCCACTGAGGCAGCTGTTTCCAGCAGAAACCAAGCCAGAGAGACCCGGGATTGGGATGGAAAGGGACCTGCCCCTGCAGAAGCCGTAAAAGTCAGAGGTGGACTGGAGAGGACGGAGGAAGGGAGGCAGGGCAACGAGAGGTCTAAGTCATCTCCTCCTTCATTCATTCTTGCATCTGAAGACCGCTGGATTTCTCCTCTGTGCAGGACACTGAGTGGCCCCCCGGGACGGCCAGCCCCAGGGGATTCAGGGAGACACTGCGCCACAGCCCTACCTCCAGGGCAGAGCACAGGGGTTGACAGGAGCGGAAGGTCCTTCTCAGCAGTGGGGAATAAGCAGCGAGGGAGCCCCGAGAATGCCACTGAGGGCTCATTTTGGGGTGTTTGGAAGCCAAGGGGGAAACGTGGCTCTTGCATAGAGTGGAAAGAACCCTTCGTGTCTCACCTGCAGCTTAAGCAAGCCGCACCTTTCATTCCGGACTCCTAGTGCTTTCTGCAGCCTGTGCTAATGCCTCACTCTGGGTTCCGAAGTCCCCAGCGCACCTCGCCCTGCACCCGAGGGCCACCTCCTTAGTCTCCTCCCTCCCCTCTGTCATCTGAGCCTCTCAGACCCACTCTCTCCTGCCTCACGCCTGGGCCAGACCTGCCTCTTCTCTGGCAAGTTACCCTAAGGGGGTGGGGTGGGGGCTTACCAACCAGGGTCTCACCTGAAACTGATGGGAAGGGGTGGACCTTCCCCTTGTGTAGGTCTCCGTGACTCAGTGGCTCTCAGCTCAGGCTCGTCCAGGGGACAATTTGGAAAAGCGGTGGGGGTGGTTCATAGTGGCATTTAGAGTGTGGTGAGCCCAACACAGTGCAGTGTCCTGAACAGACCTCCCACCCGATCGCCAGTGCCCTCGTGAGAATACTGGAGGTGAGCCCTTCCCACCTCTCCTGCCCCCTCGCTCGCTCCTTCTCAGTGTCCGTCAGGCTGTTGGGGAAGATGATCCAACTAGGAATGACCAGCTCTGGCCCTTCAGCCTCACTCTCTCCTTCCGATCCATGGGAAGGTTGCCGTCTGACCTGTGCACCTCTGCGAGGAGCCTCCGGGCAGCCGTTTCCTCCTCCAGACCAGTGCGGCTTGCCATTTGGGAGGTAGTAGCAATTCAGCCGGGAGCCTTGGAAGCCCACTGTGAGCCTCCCCGACCCCCATGCCAATCCAGACTTTGTGGGGATAAAGCTGAGATTTTGAACTCCCTCTCCTGGACGCGTGGGTCCGTCACTCAACCGGTCCTAGGCTCAGTGATGGGGCCAAGGTCGTGACCAGGCGTCACTCCCCAAACCGAGCAGAGGTCCTGCTGAGGAGGTGAGCAAGTCTGGGCCTGGAGCCCGCGGACCCAAGCGGCAAAACCCACCCACTGGACTTCTGGAGATAGACGTTTGCCTCCCCTACCCACCCTTTCCCCGCTCCCTGGAGGTCAGAGGTCTCCAGAGACCAAGGGCACCTTGGGTGCGGCCTTGAAGCCACAGTTCAGGGCCCTGGAAACACGTTCCTTCTCCCTGAGTCTAAAGGTGGGGGAGGAGGGGTTGGGGGGGTGGAGAAAAACACATCTGTGATATGTCTGATCAATGTGAGAAAATTGTTCTTTCACTTTTAAATTGCTCTTGGCCATGAGGACATCTGCACCCCGCGTACCCTTTACTTTTTGCTCTAAACCAAAAGAAGACAGATTTATACCCAGGCCAGAACCACCTCCTCTGACCTCAGTCAAGGGCAAGGGTGGAACCGGCCTGTTCTCCTCTCCCTCTTCCAGCTCTTTCTGCCCCTTCCTTTCTGCACCACCCCCCAACCCTCCCCGGGCAGCACCAGGGATTGGGGCTTTCAGGAAGCCACCTAAAAAGTGGAGTCTGCCACGGGCCCGTTGGCGGAGCAGGAGGCTTCTCTGCCCCCGAGAGGGTGAGGGGCTGGCCATTCATGGCAGCGTAGGCCGCCAGTGACTCGGTGAGACCTCTCGTCCTCCACCACGGCTGACGTCACCATTCAAAAGTGGCCCTTGTGGCGCGTCTGGGTGGCTCAGTCGGTTAAGCATCCGACTCTTGATATCGGCTCGGGTCATGACCTCACAGTTCGTGAGGTCGAGTCCTGCATCGGGCTCTGTGTTGAGCGCGGAGCCTGCTTGGGATTCTCTCTCCCTCCCTCTCCCTCTGCTCCTCCCCTGCTGGTGCTCTCTCGCTCTCAAAAATAAGTACATAAACTTCAAATAAAAAGTGGCCCTCGCTTCATCAAGAAGACAACTGACCCTTCCTCCTCTCCCCTCCACAAGGAATCCTGGATGGTGCCTCCAGCCCGGGGACGCTGATGCAGTCGCGTTCCAGCCGTAGCTTCTGGATGGCGAGTTTCCACCGGGCATCCCAAGAAGGATTCAAGGGCAGAGTTCCAGCCCCAGCCGCTCTCCCTGCGCTGACCCCGGTGGATGCTGGCCTCAGGCAGGGAGAAAGCCTCCACCATGCTGGGCCGTTTCGGGTCCAGAACCCAGGCCGGGCTGCTCAGGCTACCTTTCCAAGCCCTTGGAGCACTGGTCTGGAGCCGGTGAGCCCCAGGCAAGCCCTTCGAGGGAAAGACCTACTTCTCCCCTCTGATGACCCACTGCCATGTGCTCAGCAGGGCTCGCCTGGCACTCTGCCCTGATGGAGGAGAGAAACTCCCTGAAACAAAGGGAAAGAGGGAGAGCCTGACCTCCAGAGATACCGCTATGCACAGGAGCAAGTCCAGCCATCCCTGGATCGGAGCTGTCTCCAGCCCGGCAGGACTCGGCTCGGACTCCGCACCACACCACAGAACTTCTCCCTGGGCGTCCTCCTCGTCAGCCCGGAGTGCCGACAGCCTGGCGCCGCCTGGGTCTTCCGATGGTTTGTGACACCCCAGATGTCATCGGAGCCAGCCCCTCTGTCACCCCAATAGCCGGCACGATGTTAACTCCTCCCCTCCGGCGCGGTCCTTCCTGGGGTTGCCTGTCCCCACTCCAGCTGGCTCCCGCTTCCTGCTGTGGCCTCGCTGGGGGGCAGGTGGGCACCGGTGGCCCCTGCCAAGGCCCCGTCTCTTCATCCGCCTCCTCCCCACGCTGCCCCGCTCCGGCTCCAGGAGGGGCCTGGACCAGAGGAAGGGGGTGAAGCATTTCACAAGGCCGTGAAAGCCTTCAGGGCACAGTAAGAGACAAACCTGAAAGAGGAGAACACCAGCCATCTCCTCCTCTGAACCGTTTCCCGTGTGGGGATGTGGCATTGGGCAAAACTCAGACTGCACGGGGACGCCCCGAGACCAAAGAGAAGGGTAGAAGGATCGGGGTGACCGGCTCTCGGGCAGGACCGAGTTGATCCCCAGGCTGCAAGAAAAGAGGTGCCTGGGATGGGGGTGGGCAGCTGGGGGTCATAGAACGTCCTTTCCTCAATAGTCTGCAGGCAGCAGGGGCCTCCCTGAAGTCTCCACCCTTCCCTTTGAACCCGTGGACAGAGGGCTGCGGGGCTTGGGGTCTTGAGGGACCCTGCGGACGTGGGACTCGGGAGTCGGGGCCGTCAGCTGGGAGCCTGCAGCCTGCCCCGGGCCCGATGAGTGAGCAGCAGAGAAGGCCTTGCTCTGGGCATCAGGGAGAAAGATGATCCACGAGCTCGCACAACAGACGGGGACAAATCCAGTTTGAGAGTCTCCAAAGATGATTACTCAGCGGCCTCGTGCTTTTCATCTGGAACTTATTGGAAAACCCTGCTAAGGGGATGAGCTGCCTCCAGGGCTCCGACGCCCAACTCCCAACCAATTGGCGCTCAGGCCCTTTAAAGTATTACTTCTCGACACCATGAGCATTGTATGTTCCTGACAGGATAAGCCCGCCACAAATTAATACCTGGGGCAGATCCTAAAACACAATTCTTCCGGGCTGCAATAATTCCAGCCAACCCCTCTATCTGAGCTGACAGGTGCAGTAAATCTTCCGTCGTTGCAATTCATACGTTGTTTTTTTCTGCCAGCACCCGGAACGGCCCAGACAATAAACTTTACCTCCTTTTATGATTATCGATGTGCTTACGGGGTGCCCGTGCTGCCTGCACGGCCAGCGACAAGCCAAGGGCCCCTTGGCCGCCACCGAGGAGCCCTCCCACAGGCCACCAGCAGATCTCTGTCCTCACGTTGGGCCTGGGTCCATGAGCTGGTGTCTGGGAGACGAAGGTGAGTGAGGCTTCCCATCTGGGCAGCTGAGGTGGCGGTAAGGGAGGGGGAAGGGGAGCTCGGTCCCTATCATGCAGGAGAGATGGGGACATTAGCCGGGTGCCAGTGAGGACGAGGGGAGAGCCCCGGGACCTCCACGCCCCTCTTGGGGCTGGCCAGCGTGATCCAGGCAGAGTGAGGGACGCACCCGACCCATTCCTCATTCCACCCGTCGCCAAGTGCGGCACAGAAAGCCAGAGCTGGGCCCTAGCCCCCTGCGCCTTTATTTCCCCATCTGCAAAATGGGATTTGGGACATAGGTCCTGCCTGGTCCACGCAGCTATGGGAGGTTGGGAAAGAATCCAGCAAGGGGCAAAAAGCCATACAGATGTCCAAGGCTGGGCCCAGGTGCCCAGAACACTCTTAGGGCATTTTGGATAAAAGCTGACCGTCACAGGCCAGCCCTCCAGGACTTGAGCATGTGGGGGTCCGTCAACTTCCCACGGCTGCTGCAACCAAGTACCACAAACCGGGGGGCTTAAGACACCAGAGATTGGTTCTCTCACAGTTCTGGAAGCCGGAAGGCTGAAATCGAGGTATTGGCAGAGCTGGCTCCTTCTGGAGGCCCTGACGGAGGCGGCGGTCCGTGCCTCTCCGGCTTGCGGGGGCTGCTGGCAGTCCCTGGTTTTCTTTGCCTTGGAGGCGCATCACCCCACCCTTGGCCTCTGCGCGCACATGGCCTTCTCGCCCCGTGTCTTTCTGCACTCTCTCCTCTTCTTACAAGGACACCGGTCGTTGGATGTCGGGTCCCCCCAATCCAGTGCGACTCATCTTCACTAGTTAACCTGTGGAGACCCTATTTCCAAACTAAGGACACATTCTGAGGTTCCAGGGGGACATGAATTTGGAGGGAGGACCCTATTCGGCCCATGAGAGGTGTGGGGAGGGCCCGGCTCTGCCTGAAGTTCTTTCAACAAGGTCCACCCCCTGCTAACCTGCAGCCTCCTTCCAGGGGAGCACTCCCAGTGGGGAGCGCTTCCTCCGGGGAGCACCCCTTCCAGGGGACACCCCTGGCATTCTGTCCCATGGCCAGGCCTGCCCAGAGCCCAGGGAAGTCACCTCACCCAACTGCTCCTGGAAAGCTCGGGGTTTCGCAAGGAAGCTCCGCCCCGAACACTCCAGCTCCCTGTCTGGCAGGAAAGCAGCTGACGCCCTCCCCACGTTGGTCACCTGCTCTCAGAGAGCCTGCACCCCTCCAGACTCTCCGCCAGTCCCTCTGCCGTCCAGACTCTCCGCCAGGGCCTTCTAGGCACCGTGGAGTCTCAGCTGCCGTCCCGTGGAAGCCCATTCCCAAGCTGCACATTTAAATTATACATTAGCTTTTAAAGCAGCACTTGAAGCTGGCAGGGAGACGGATCTTTATCAGCGGTGAAGGCCCACCTCGGGCTGCTAAATTTCATCTTGGGTTCACGCGACGGGTAATAACTCTCACCTCCCTCCCTTTATTAAGAGCCATGGTGCTTGCCTCTCTATGCATAGGACGCAACAGCACACACGTCACTCCCGGGGGCTCACGGGGGCTTCTCCTCTCCCCAGGCCTCGAGCCACCCCCCATGGTGGCCCCCGGGGGGAGGGGGCCCACAAGGGCCCCACGATGACTCCCATCTGCACTGCTCAGGTGACTCTACCCTCGAGACACGGGGACCTTAGCTCTACATCGTGCGCCCTCCTGTTTAATTACTGGAGAGAGGCATTCTTGTCACCTGCTCTGTGAGTAAATAGTCTTGACATTTTTAGCAACTGGCTCTTCTGGAAGGGGCAGATGGTTCCTCCAGGGCCACTCTTCTGGAGAGAGGAGGCCAGGCTGGTTTGCAGAATTGTCTGGTGGAATCCTATCTTGGGGACTTGTCCTTCCCAGTGCCCTCCTGTCTGTCTCACTGGGAGAAGCCTCCGTTTTCCTAACCCGCCTCCAAATCTCCAGATCTCGCCTGTCCTGGGTGACATCCGTTCCCTCCCCAGCCAGAAGGTCTGGGGCAGATCGGTTTGTCAAAAGCAAGAGCGGACCCCGTCATCCCGCCCTCCGGCCCCCACCGTGGGCCTGAAGGTCCCCGCTGAGGCTGGAGGCTTTGCCACTGACCTTGGCGCTTGGGGGAGGGTAGAAGCCTCGCAGTTACGCGCTCACAAACACGGGGGCCCCAGGCTGTCTACCATGTGAAAAGATTTCCGGAGACCTCTCTGTCCTACATAAGTTGTTAAAAGCCAAGGTCAATTTGCTTCTGAAAATAAGGTAGGTCAATATGAATAGTGCTGTCCGCGGTGAGCGGATGTGTGTCCCTGAGTATCTGCCCTCCGTGGTGTGTGCTCCCTGCCGCCTTCCTCACTGCCCCCCCCCCCCGTCCTTCTCCAGCCTGTTGGCATCTGCTTCTGTCCCCTGAGTTACCCCATTTTGTCATCCCGGAAGAGACAAGACCTTCCCAAGGGGACTTAAATCTCAGGGAGGTGGGGATGCTCCCTACTGATGGAGAGGACATAGGGACGTGTGGTTCCCAGAAGCAGGGTCCCCGGCCTCGTGGATCCCCAGCCCCACTCGTCCTCTGCCTCCCCAGGGCTTCAGCTGCATTCTGACAGCTTGACTGAGCCCCAGCCCGAATTTGTAACCTGTGACTCATCTTGGGGAGCAGCACGGGAAAGGTACCAGGTGCAGCCCCCAGGAAGCCCTCCTCCTCTCTTAAATCATGGCTCTCCCCTCAACAAGGCGTGTGTGACCTTGGATACAGGTGATTAAACTCACCAAGCATCAGTGTCCTCATCTACTCATCAGGGATGATGACATCGTGCCTGGGTTACACTTGACATCGAGTAAGTTTCCGATTAATAATCATAATAGCCACCAAAGGAGCGGGCACTTACCATGTGCCTGACGATGGTCTGAGTACTTTCCCTGTGTTAACTCACTTAAACACCACAATAGTCTCATGATTACCTCCCATTACTATCTCTTCCAGTTTAGAAGTGAGGAAACAGGGGCACCCGGGTGGCTCAGTCGGTTGAGCATCTGACCTCGGCTCAGGTCACGATCTCACGGTTCGTGAGTTTGAGCCTCGCTTCAGGCTCTAGGCCGACAGCTCAGAGCCTGGAGCCTGCTTGGGATTCTGTGTTTCCCTCTCTCTCTGCCCCTCCCCTGCTTGCACGCGCGCTCCCCCTCTCTCAAAAAATAAATGTTTAAAAAACAATAATAAGTGAGGAAACAGAGGGCCAGAGAGGTCGAATAACTTGCCCCAGGTTGCACTGCTAATAAGGGCAGAGCCAGGATTTGAACCCAGGCCGTCTGGGCCGACAACCGGTGGGCTTCACTCCTGGAATTCTTAGTATTTTGGGAGGCTGGGTCAAGCTGGGGACAGAGACACAGTGTCTGAAGAGCACTGCTCCAGCCCTTGCCTTCAAGAATCTTCCCCTCCCTGCGGGTGGTCTCTAAGGTGACCGGGGAAGACTTCCGCTCTCCCTAGGGTCTTGTGTTGGCGGGCGCCCCAGCCACCGAGGATGATTTAACCTCCTCAGGCCTGTGGTTCCCGCTCTGCTCAGCAGCTTTGCTTGGAAAATGATGATGGAGTGAGATTTAAAAGCCTGGAGAATGGACTATTATTCTTATCAGTGCTAATAAAGGTGAAAGCGTTTTATTTCCCGGCGTGAGTGTGGCCCGGACAGAGAGGCCTCACACCCCTCCTCCCCATGAGCTCCCGCCCTCCCTGCCTCCCATGTCCTCTGAGTTTCCCACAGTCCTCCCCCCCCCCCCCGCCCGCCCCGGGGCCTGGGTTCCCGAGCACCTCACCCCACAGCCAACCTCAGCTCTCTACAGAAGCACCCCGGAGGCCAGTGGGCAGAAGGATGACGGAACGAGGTGGGTGTTTCACCATCAGGGAGTCACTCGACAGACGTCCAGCTGGTGCCTGCTGTGTCCTGGGCACCAGGGATTCAGAGCGAACAAAGCAGAGCTCTTGCCCTCACACAGCCTGCGTGGTAGTGAGGAAAAAAGACCGTAGAAACAGACCGATACATATATACAGTGCAGCGTAAGGCAACGATCCGGGTTTCGAAGCGGAGTAAAGCAGGAGGGGGGAGGATAAAGATCATGGGGGGGGGAGGAGGCATGAGTCAGGAATGAGGCAGGAAGCGATGGGTCTTCAACTGGCATCACAGGGAAGATTTCATACAGGGGAGAAGAGGTGGGCAGGGTCAAGAGGAAGCAATCAGGGAGGGTCTGTCACCCGGACCAGCCGAAGCGGGAAGCCAGCTGGCTCCGCTCCCGGGCCGGAAGGAGCAAGGGAAGAGCAGGTTCCAAACCTGGAGAGAGTCAGAGCTTGAAAGCCAGCAGGACCTCAGCCAACCTGCCATCCACTAAGGAGGGACCTCCCACCTCCCAGAGACTTCCACTGGCCAAGCCCAACAGGAAGTCAGAGGGCAGGGGGGCCCGGGTGATGCCGTCTCCTTGGTCAGCCTCCCGTGACACAGAGTCGGGCAGAAATCTGAGGCGCGGCCTGGAAGCCTGAATGGGGAAGGGGCAGCGGGGCGCTGCTCTATTTTGTATAGGGGGGTCGGAGAGGACCCTCTGATGGAGTGACATTGAGGCAGACGCCTGAAATGTTCTGTCCTGGCCTCCCAATGCCGTGATCTCATTACCCTGCTTTATTTGTCTCCCCCCATCATGACCAGCCACAGATCTATCTTGGGCCCCTGAAGGAAGAAGGAACCAGAATGGTCTTCCTCCAAGACCAGGTAACAGTGAAGATGGAGTAGAGAGGGGGGTCTGGCCTTGCAGGACATCTTGGCTATAAGACTCGGACATGCCCTGAGCTGGTGGGAGCGTCTGTGAGGCACGAGGGTCATCACCACCCTCTAAGCTGCCTCTGTTACTTTCCTGGAGAGTGTGGGGGTCCCCTGAAAAGGCTGAGGCCATTGCAGTCCCTTCTTCCCTGGGTGCATTCATGCAGACCCAGCAGGTGGTACCTTTGCTCCCAGAAGAAGGTTCTCTGCCTCCTCTTCTGTCCTCCCTGGGGAGGTCACGCATGCAGGTCTTGCCAAGACACCTGCACAGAGATAGTTTCAAGAAATGAGATCCCCCCCACCTCCCGCCCATACCCGCACGTGCACACATGCACGCACACGCTGACTTCCACCCCAGGCTTCCAACTTTGCACAGAGCGCAATGAGCTTCTCTTGGGATTCCTGACGACAGGAAAGCGTCCCTGGATTGTCACTCAGATTCTGCCCCTCCACCTGCCATCACAGGCCACACAGCAGCCACCAGACACCCAGAGTACTTTCCAGTTCTGCCAAGAGATGAGGGTCTTAGATTCTTTCTCTTGCCTTCGGGAGAGTCTCTCTGCTTCTCATCTATCACTTTTCCTTTCTCCCCAGAGCGTGTTCTGAGCTGGTTCTCTAAGAGACCCTCTCCCCAGGGTGCATTCCTGCATGATAACTGGTTTTGTATGAGTTTGTTTTTAGATGCTCTGTGTGTTTCCTGCTCTCCGCCCTTTCCCTGGAGTTGGAAATCAAATGCAATCAGCTGCCTGGACTCATGGCTTCACATTCATTGCTCTTAGGATAAATTTCCATCCCTTTAAAGTGACCTGCAAAGTTCATGCACCATGATCCTGTCTAGCTCTGTCACACGCCCCTCTCCCTCCGGCTGAATGTTTCCAGGCGCACGAGTTTCCTCTCTGTCCCTTGACCACACCAAGCCTTCTACACCTTTGTGCCTGCCATTTTAGCTCCTGGAACGCCTCGACTCCTGCTCCCACCGTACATGGTCATTTATTCTCATTCTTTAGGTCTTAACTCAAAAGTCACCTCTTCAGTGACTTCACCTCTTCTCCACCCCATTCGTGACATCTCTGCTCATCCGTCTCGGCACCCTGAGATATCCCAGGCTCTTTCTCTCACAGCGCTTATGACCACCTGTAGCTATATTGTTGGTTAATTACTGGTGGTGGTGGTGGTGGTGTTGGTAGCTGTGTGTGTGTGTGTGTGTGTGTGTGTGTCGATCTGTCTTCCCCACTAAGATGCATATTTCTTGAGGTCAGGAACCTAGTCTATATTTGTGTAGTAAAAGATTAACCTTGCCTTCGGATTGGCCTTTTCCCTCAGCTCCTGAGGGTCTACTTCTTTTTTTTTTTTTTAATGTTTATTGATTTTCAAGGGGGTGGAGGGGCAAAGAGAGAGAGGGAGACACAGAATCTGAAGTAGGCTCCAGGCTCTGAGCTGTCAGCACAGAGCCCGACGCGGGGCTTGAACCCACAGACTGTGAGATCATGACCTGAGCCGAAGTTGGTTGCTTAACCAGCTGAGCCACCCAGGCGCCCCTGGAGTCCACTTCCAAGCTCTTAAAATGTCCTCCCTGATAAGAATGGGTCTTGAGACAGCCAGATAGTCCAGGCTTCAATATGACTTACAGAGGTCCTGGCTGGGGAAGTCTTGAGCCACATGGTTATCAGCTTGACTTCTGAGGGGCTGGGAGCTGAGGTCAACCACTCAGGCAGCCACCCAATGCCATATGACTGAGCCCCAACAAAATCTCTGGACACCAAGGCTCTGGGTAGCATACTGATTGGCAATACTCCCATATCACGGCTGGGAGAAGGAAATGCTGTCTGTAGGACTCCCCTGGGAGAGGAGACCTGGAAACCCCACACCTGGCCTCTCCTGGCCCTGACCCACATACCTCTTCCCAGTGCTGATTTTAACCTGTGTCTTTTTGCCATAATAAAGCAGACCACGAGGATAACCATTTTGTTGAGTTCCGCAAATCCTTCTAGGAAATCGTTGAACTTGAGGGCAGTCTTGAGGACCCCCAACCTCTGCGGAATTGTTTACAGCAGTCCCTGAGACATGCCCTCGGCCGTCTGTGGCATCCGCACCCTATAACACGGGCTTACACCCTACCAGATGACTTCTGATTCTCAGCAAATGCTGAGCTCTCTCAAGACTCCAGACGTTTGCACAGGCTGTGTTTTTGGGTCTGGGGATTCCTTCCTTTTCTCCCACCACCTCCTCAATTCCTCATCACCCTTCCCTATCCAGCTCAAACATCACCTCCCCCGGAAAATAAGTCCCATAAGCACCGCCCCCTCCAAGCCTGGATGAGCTCACTCTTGTCTGGATTCCCAGGGCATCCTGCACTAACCTCTATTATAACTCATGTCATCTGGTTATAATCGAAAAGGCTTCTGCTTAGCCTTCTCCTCCTCGAGCTGTGCTGCATCTGAAGATCTTCTGCCCGGATGTTAGCACTTGAGCTCTTTAAAGACAGGGACTGTGTGTTTTGTCTCTAGGTCTTTGTTAGTATGCACTGGGCCAATTACATAGTAAATGCTCAATAAATGTCTGCATTAACAAATGGATCAATCCCTCAACAATGAGAGGTAGATGAAAAGTTAGGGACAGACATTGCTGGTGGGAAATTGTTTTAAACTGATGACTGTATAGCAGCATTTAGCACCATTTTCAGAAATAGGATTCTGTCTACTCGTTTTTATTCCTACAGAAAGGGACAGGGAAGAAACTTACCAGGAGGTGGCCCTCTCCAGGAGCTGCTTCGGGAATAGAAGCGAACTGCTCTACACATTGACAGGAAAGCTGTACCTCCTAAGCTTTGCAGAATGTTTACCTAATCCGAGACGTGGGTTATGGGCAGTGGACCTGACTAGCCTCCGCTCCTCTATGGCGGGCTGACTCTAGGACCGTCTAAGACGATCCTTCATTTCCTGGTATCTCCTCTTCTTGAGTATGGGCTGGCCTGGTGTCTTGTTCTGACCACAGTATGGCAAAGGTTATAGGATGCCACTTCTGAAATTAGCTTTAAAATATTATGACTTCTGCCTCGCTAGTTGACCTTCTCCCTTGCCAGATTTCTTTGGGTAACGAGAATTGGAGGGCAACATCTAGCTAACAGCCACCTAAGAACTAAAACACTCAGTCCAACAACCATCAAGGATTGGAAGCTAGCAACAGCCACAGAAGTGAAGTTGGAGATGAGTCCTTTCCTAGTCAAGACTCGTCCATGGGACCTTATTTATGGTGGGACTTTATCCATCACAGGATCTCATCCCTAGCTAATACCTGGATTGAGACCCCAGAGCGGAGGGTCCAGCTAAGGCACACACAGATCCCTGACCCCAGACACTCTGAGATCATAAGTGTATATTTTCTCAAACTGCTATGTTCTGGGGTGATTTGTTACACAGTAAGAGATCACTAACCCCTGATCAATACCAGGGTCATACTGAACTTTGTAGTTAGCAGTACAGCATTGTAATTTAGCCATGAACTCTGGAGCCAGATGGCTTAGATTCAAATATTTTTAATTTTTTTAAGGTTTATTTATTTTTGAGAGAGAGAGAGAGAGAGTGTGTGTGTGTGAACAAGGGAGGGGCAGAGAGACAGGGAGACACAGAATAGGAGGAAGCAGGCTCCAGGCTCTGAGCTGTCAGCACAGAGCCCGATGTGGGGCTCAAACTCATGAACCATGAGATCATGACCTGAGCTGAAGTTGGACGCTTAACCATCTGAACCACCCAGGCACCCCAGATGGCCTAGATTTAAATCCCAGCCTTTCTATTTTGTGCCTGTGTAATCTCAGGAAGTGATTTAGCATTAGCTCTCTTATTGGGGCATAAGAGTATTCTCTAGCTCACGGGATAACTGAGGATTACATCATATACATAAAATGCTGAGAGCAGTGGTAATATATTTCCAATATTTATCACTATCCAATATATCACATAAATATTGATGATATTTGTTATTCTAAACCATCATGGCCCAAGTTTGAACCTACATGAGCACATATGATTGATCACATGTCACCCACACAACCCAGCCCTACCACAAGCCGCCAGAGGGAAGGCCTTGGGGCAGCCTCCCACACCCACCCATCACAGCCTAGAAGACCAAGGTCTGGTCCCACCTCCTCCCCTCAGCCCAGCATCCTGTTACTCTCGCTTTTGGCACACCAAGAGCAGAGTTGCACACACACACACACACACACACACACACACGGTGAATCATTCTACTACTTGCAAACACATTTACAAACAGTCAGGACCCATTCTCCCTGATTGTTAAGAGGAATTCAATACCAAATCATTACAATTAAATCCCATTATGGACAGTCAGAACATAAAACAGACCTCGGCAGGAATACACAGGGTCAAAAGCCTTCCCTCCAGCTGCCATCCGTGCTCATGGCTGAATGGTCTCTCCAGGCTGGAGGGCTCCCCGCATTCTCTCCGAAGCACAGCCACCCAAGTCCAGGAAAAGACTCTTTTAGGGGTAATCTCTGTGCTGGTTTACGACAGACTCAGTCATATGAGTTTGCTCTGGAGTTAGAATGGTTTATCCTGTTGTGAACACCACAGGCCTAGGTGCAGTTGGGCAAATCTCAGAGGTATGTGGTTTGTAGAGCGCGGATGCCTTTGTGGGTAGTGATGAATTGTTGGCAGAAGGGACCTGTGAGTGGGGGGTGACCAGACAAGGTTCCCTCCCTCTTCTGTAAGGGCCTGAACGCCTCTACATTGGCTCCTGTACCTTGGAGATTTTCCTAAGTTGCACTGGGAAGATTGTTCCGCCTTGGAACCAAGCCACCTAAAGTGAACGCAACAGGCGAGGTTGTCTGCGGGCCAGGCATAGATGCAGGAGTTTGGATTGGAGAGAAGATGGAAATCCTGCATGATAGGATAAGAGGGGAGAAAGAATTCTAGAAGCGAGAGTCCGAGCACAATTTATGTCCTGGGCTGTGGATATTCTGTCACTGGCTTCCCCTGATAGAGTTTGACCCCCATTTACTTTTTTAAATTGCTTGTGGCCATGCAGGCGCCTCTGAGGATTGGTATCTCCAATGTTCGCGCCTGGGCCTCTCCCCTGGGATATGAACCTGCGTGTCTTTGTTCTCTCATTCCCTCAAGGTGACGGCGCAGAGATGTAAAGAAATGAACGAGGCTGTGAATGCCCGTTGCCACGTGAGACCTAGCAGTGTGTGTGCATGAGTGTGTGTGCTGTGGCAAATGGGCATCAGTGGATATCCTCAGGAAGGCAGGACCAGATCACTGCTGTCAGAACCATGCTTCTGATTAGCTTTCTATTCCCCAAGCTCATTGTCAAACTTAATAGGCATCTGCTATTTTTCCTAAGTGTGTTTGAACTTCAGGAGCTGAGTGATTTATTTGAGCAGATCGTCAAAGCTCCAGAAAATAATACCTTTTGTATTCTCTCCGGCCCAGTCTCCTCTCTCAGCCTCTCTTTGTCCATAGACAAAGCTATGGAGAGGAAGACTAACCAGAGTAGGGGCACACAAATGTTCCTTCCAACCAGCCCCCTTGCACCAGAGCCAAGGATGGTTTCCACTCAACGAATGTGCCGAGCCCAGCATGCGTGGAGAACAGCATGATGTGCACAGGTACAGGATTTCTCTCCCTAAAAATCCAGGCATGCTGAAGGAGAGCCAATGTGTAGCCGTGAAGCAGACCCGATACCTGTGTGGGGCCTGAGTCAGATCTGCAGTGTGTACAGTCTCCAGGAGGTTATGTTCTTGGTGGTGAGGATCTCAGTAGGTTTCATGCCACCTCCAGTAGGATATGGGATTATACAGGTTGTTACTCTGGCTTCCTACAGCCTTCATGCTGTGCATGTGCAGCCGACGAACTGCCAGTGGAGCAAACATCTGTAGACTTGCAAGGAAACATCCCAATTTCCCTAGTGTTTATCCCACTTGCCCTTCCCTCAGTGGCTGGGACATAAAACTAAAGGGTGGTACTGAGAAGGGGGGGTACACTACTTGGGACAGAATAGGTGAGTTTCCCATAACAAGCAACTCTAAAATCTTAGTCATGCAAATATTCGAAGTCTATTTCTAATTCCTACTGTATTTCCCTAAGGGATCTGCCCCTGCATTGTCATTATCCTTGTCCCGGAATCCAGGCTGATGGAACAGCCACCGCCAGGAAATTTGCTGAGCAACATGGCAGAGGGAAAAGAAAGCCATAGCGAGTCTCAGGTTAACCATTGAATACTCAACCCAGAAGTGACCCAACTCATCGGTCACATGGTTCCATCTGACCACAAGGAGTCAGTTAGTGCCACTCTACTGTGCGTGGAGTAGGCCAGGGGCAGAATATTGGACAAATGGCTCTTAGACTATCACAAGGGTACTTAAAGTGGTGCAAAGAGACTCACTGGTGAATGCAACAAGGAGACAGTTTTGATTCTATTAAGGAAGAAACTTCCAAATTTCCAGGGACGACTCTGGGTGGAATGGACTCCCAAGGGACATGGCACCACTGTACAGATGGCTCCAGCCATAGTTAGGAGTGGAATTAAGTCTTTAAGAGTCCTTCTGAGGGAATAGAATCAAACTTCAACACTCACCTGGTTTTAAAAATCCTCACCACATGGATTTGGTCATTAGGATTCTTGCAGGACTAGACAGTCTGAAGGGAGAGCTGAAATCAGGATACAGGGTTGAAGTCAGAGGTTGAGGGGAGGCAGAGTGCAATATGTTGTGGGCTTAGTTATCCCTTAGTTATCTCCTTGTTTATACTGTGGTGCTACTGAGGTTGAGGTTGAGGTTAAGTTTTCAATTCCCAATCTGCAGTCGCATAAGCTTGGAGGTGGCTCTTTCCCCAGTCGAGCCTGCAGATGAGACTGCAGCCCTGGCCAACACCTTGATTTCAGTTTGTCAGAGACCTTGAAACAGAGGACCTGACTAAGCCACGCCCAGGTCCCTGATACACAGACTGTGAGCTAATAAGTGTGTGTTGTCTAAACCACTACAGTGTGTGGCAATTTGTTACCCAGCACAAGGTAATGAATGCAAGGCAGTCAGTTGCAATCAAAAGGCACGTGCATTTGTGTTTGAGATTTGGGCTGGATCGAAGTCAGAGAGGAGAGCTGGAAGCTCAAGATGCTTCAGTAGAAGGTGGCGCAGAGGTGGCTCAGACTGTCTGCTGAGCCAGGATGAGGGTCCCTTACAGCTTTCCAAAATGTCACAAAGGCAGAGAGGTCTGGAGTTGGTGAGCAGCAGGCTTAACTAGTGAGAACCTCACTCTGCCTTACTCATAGATGATTAGTAAGGTCATCTTCAAACATGAATTCAGGAGTTTACATAAGGAGCTAATAATAGCTGCCATCTGGGGGGCAGCTGCTACAGCCTGGGCTCCGTTCTTTTGCCAACATGACCTCAACATATTCTCATGACGGCACTGAGAAGTAGGTGCCATTATCCCTATTGGAGCATTAGGAAATTTAAATTCAGGGGCGCGCAGGTGGCTCAGTCAGTTGAGTGTCTGACTCTTGATTTCAGCTCAGGTCATGATCTCACACTTCATGGGTTTGAGCCCCATATCGGGCTCTGCACTGACAGCACAGAACCTGCTTGGGATCCTCTCTCTCCCCCTTTCCCCTCTCCCTCCCCCACTCACATGCATGCATGCTCTCTCTCTCTCTCTCTCTCTCTCTCTCTCAAAATAAATAAACTTTAAAAAAGAAAGAAAATGAAATTCAGAGGACCAACTAACTCAGAGGTCATTCCAGTTGTAAGTGACAGAGTTGGATTTGAACCCACACTGGGCCCCAAAGCCAGCCCTCTTCCTACTACAATCCTTCCCCCATCTTTGCTCTCCAGACAAGCAGTGGGGCCCTGAGGAAGCTCTACTCCTGGAGCCTACCTTCCGTAGGTCCCAAACCTGGAAAACAACCCCAAGCCAATGTGTCCCCAATAACAGAAGGCTGATCCTGCCAACCAACCCTAATCACCCTTAGCCACTATCCCCCTCATAAAATCTCATCCCTATTAAATAATATTTCCTCACCCATCAGCACTGTGATTGTGAAATATAACAACACCAGCATCTTTTGCTTAGTTTAAAGATATTTATGTCACACTTCGAAATGTCAAACGTTTTCATTAAAATCCTCTCACACTCGGGCTGACAAAGGGACGCAGGATCTTTGGGAGACACTTTAATCTCAATCAATTAGGGATAAAGCAGTCCTAGCAGTGTGGCCATAAAAGAACACTTTAATTTTAGAGCTAATTAAATATCAACAATTGGAATGCGGCAACAGACACTTAACCCGCAGTAACCCATTATTTATTAGGAATATAAGGCACTGACTCTGGGTACGATGTGAGTCGTCGTCATTTTAATATCAGCTGTCACAGGCAAGCGGCTCCCTTTTGTTTCGCTCCAACACAATCATTTCCCAGGCCCCACCGGGATCCCACTGGCACTTGTGCTCGACACACAATTAATTAAGCTGGAGCCCCACACAGGACTGACAGGCACGATGGTGCCTGGGCCCTGGGCTGCACAACCTGTGACCAAAGTTGGGGGGGGGGGGCACAGGCAGGTGACAAGTAACAGGTTGGTCCAGGGGGGACAAGTCAGGGCTTTGGAGTGGCCGGGGTAGGATGCTTTCAGCTGCAAGTAACAGAAAAAAAAAAACCACAAAAGAATAGAAGAGAAAAAGAAAACTAAGAACTCAGCCTCCAAAGTACTTTAATGGGAAGGATTTATGATCTCACATCAACAAAAGGTAGGGGGCAGGGGAGGTTGCAAAGCTGGATAATTCAAAGGCTTCACAATACTCTCAGACACTCAAGTGCTGTCTTCTCTCCCGTCCTGTTGTTCTTAGCGGGTGACTGATGTCACGCTTCCTGGTGTCAAGATGGCCTGTTGCCCTATCGCGCAAGAGACGGTCTTGCAAAGAGGAGGTGCCTCTTTCTGGGCACAGTTTCTTTTTCATCATTTCTTTTTTTTTTTAATTTTTTGGGGGCACCTGGGTGGCTCAGTCTGTTGAGCGTCTGACTCTTGATTTTGGCTCAGGTCATGATCCCAGGGTAGTAGGATCAAGCTGAGTTTGGAGCCTGCTTAAGATTCTCTCTCTCTCTCTCCCTCTCTCTCTCTGGAGCTCCTGGGTGGCTCAGTTGGCTAAGCATCAACTCTTGGCTTCGGCTCATCATGATTTTGCAGTTCATGAGTTTGAGCCCTGCGTTGGGCTGTGTGCTGACAGTGATGGGTCTGCTTGGGATTCTCTCTCTCTCTCTCTCTCTCTCTCTGCCCCTCCCACTATCTCTTTCTAAAAAGAAAAATTCTCTCTTTCTCTCTCTCTCTCTCTGCCCCTCTCCCCTGCTCAGGTGTTTTTTCTCTCCCTCTCTAAAAATAAAATAAATAAAATAAAATAAAAATTTCAGTTTAGCATAAATTTAGATTTGCTGAAAAGTGGCAGGATAGAGCAGATAGTTCCCTTATAATCCCTACCCAGTCCCCCCTATTATCCAGCAAACTGTGGATTTTATTCGGGTCTCCCAAATTTTTCTGGTCCAGGGCCCCGGGTGGGATACCTCATTGCACTCAGTCATCAGGTGTCCTCAGTCTCCTCGGGTCTGTGACAGCTTCCCCATCTTTCCTTGATTCTGACACCCCGATGGTCGTGAGCAGCGCTGGTCAGATATTTTGTAGAACGTACTGCAGTTCTCGTGTCTGGTGTTTTTCTCACGGTTGGACTGGAGTTGCAGGTTCTTGGCGGGGAAGAAGATCACGAACGTGGGACAACCTTCCCATCACATCTTATCAGGGGGACCTGATTTCACATGACTCACGTGAGCCCGGATCGCTGGGCATAGTGGTGTCGCCAGGTTTCTCTGCAGGACCCCTTCTGAGGAGAACCTCTCCCGGAACCGCCTAGCCCACGTCCCCTCGTGTGCATGCCCTGGCCGCGCACTGGAGAAGGGACTCAAATTTAATCCATCACCATTCATACCCGGGGCTTTGGGTGAGGGCAGGAGGCACTTGCAGAAAAGGAGACCCTGCCAGTAAGAATGGGGTGACCGGTGGAGGTGGGGAGAGGGAATCACCAGTGATGGGCAGGCATCCAGAGCGCCCGCCTCAAAAAGCCATTGGCACGCACTTCACCCCGCGTCCCAACCCTCAGGCTTGCGCCCTGCGGTACGCCAATGAATGGAGGGCGGCCACAGGCACCGACAGACATAGAAACATGTCCAGCATGACCTCACGCCATATCATAGTAACAAGGGCAGACGTGGAGCCTGCTCGGGTTCGAATCCCGGCTCTGTCGCCTACTCTCTGTGGAACCTCGGTCCTGTTCATTACCCTTCCTGTGTCTCAGTGCCTGCAGCTGAAAAATGGGCATAATTATGATGCCAACCTCATCAGGGCTGTGTGTGAACATAGTAAGCCTGCATAAATGTTCGCTACGATTGCATTCGTATTAAGTTCAAAAACATGGAAATGAAACAATGCATTGTAAGGAATGTAAATGTGTGGTAGCACCATTTAGAAGAAAGACACAATGGTGTGCTCAGAACTCAGCATGGGGCTTGTCCCCTGGGGGGAAACATGGAGCACTTTCTGTGTAACCAAATCACATGTTCCATGGCTCTTGCCCTGGAAAGGCAGACTGGCCTTCTGCCAGGTATGATTTGAGGGGAGATTCTAATACCCTCACCCCAAGCCTCACTATTAGCCTCATCATTTCTTGTGAATGGACATACCAGAGGCTTCAGCTTCTCCTTAATATCTGCTCTTGTGCTCAGAATCAAGCGTTCACCCACGGGGGTTCAGGCCTCAAGGGCTTGGAGTCACAGCCCCTGTTTTATGCACTGGCTATTCAACCTTTGGCCTGTGGCTTCACCTCCTTCAGCCTCAGTGTCCTTATCTGTAAACTGGGGGTAAAAATAGTACCTCCCTCGTAGGTAGAATGACCACTTAAGTTACTGTCCAAATTGGGACCCACGGGAAAGTTATTTTTACATTTATTTACTTTTTTTTTTGAGAAACATACAGAGACAGAGCACAAGTTGGGGAGGGGCAGAGAGAGAAGGAGACACAGAATCCAAAGCAAACTCCAGGCTCCGAGCTGTCACCACAGAGCCCGACGTGGGGCTCGAACTCACAAACTGTGAGATCATGACCTGAGCCGAAGTCGGACGCTTAACCGACTGAGCCACCCAGGCGCCCCGGGAGACTTATTTTTAATGATACCAGGAAGTAGGCCTAACTAAGAATCACTCCAGAAAAACCTGGGTGTGTGGTCACCTCCCCAGTGGGGATGCAAACAGGACATGTAGGTAAGTCGTAGGAGCCTGTGTTTTTTCCCCTGTGTCCCCTGTTCTTCTTGCCACGCAGGGCCTGCTGTTATACCCATCCCCCTGTCCGGCACTGCCACCCTCTCCCTCTCCTGGGTCACTTCCACCGGCATGCACACAAGCCCTAAAAGCTCCATCTCTAAAAAGAAAAGCATTCCCGGGTTCCTGCCCCCTCTGGCCACTACCTAATCTCTCCACTCCTCCTCGGAGAAAACCTCCTCCAGGCTGGCCTCCGCTCTATAGATCCCTTTCCCTCCTCTAGCGCGCGCCCCCTACTCAATGACAGCCAAAGTCCTCCCCCTGGCCTTGATGCCCACGTGACCTGTACCTGCTGCCCTCTCTATATCTGTCCCCCCGCTGCTCCCCAGAGGGCTGACTCTGCCCCAGCACACAGACCTTCCTCCGTTCCTCAGTCACACCAAGCTCTTTCCCATCTCGGGCCTCTGCATTGGCTGTTCCCTCTGACGGAGACACTTTTCCCTATGTTTCCACATGACTCACCACCTTGCTTTACTCAAGGTCTCGACTCTAGCCCCTTCCCTGCCTGGTTCTTTGTACTATTTCCGCATCTTGAAAGCAGGTCTTGCACCAATTAAGTGGACTGGGGAGGGGTTTTGGTCTCCTTCTCTGAAAGATGAGTTTCAGAGCCTGTGAGCCTAAAACAGCATCTGGCACACGGCAGGTGCTCCGTCAGCGTTTCCTGAATGAAGGACATGGTGACGAGCATTACAGTTTACAATTAGTCACAGCATCTGCTGCCATCGGCAGCAGTCGTGTGCAGAACAGGCCGACCAGACTATCCCGACACGTTCGGATGTTTTCTGGGCTGATCACCCGCACTCCCTTCCCTTTTTCCGGGCCGTGTGTTTCAGGCAAGTGCCCTCTACTGAGGGTGTCTCTGCCCACAGTTTTCCAGATGGACTCGTTGCCTTTCTTGGGGTTCAAGCTCCTGTGATGTGATCACCAACGGCCGGAGCAGTGACATAGACCGAGAGGCCTGCCCGTCATCCAAGGCCGGGCGTTGGGCATTCCGCTGTCTGTCCTTGGTCGCGCACGACCGACCGCCTGCTTCAGCTGAGCATTAATTACACAGCCAGGCAAAATCCAGTCCAGAGGACCCCGACTGGCCTAAAAGCGGACAGACAAGGACAAAGGGAAGCCCGCGGGCCTGGGTCAGTGCCACCTTGCCAGGCTGGCCCAGGGCTTGCTGGACCCACTCCAGGCTCCAGGGGTGGGTACGGCAGAAGCTGAGATCTTGATTGGTCTTTCTCAGGCCAAGAAAGGCTGGTCCTGGCGGGTGGGGTTGTTGCCGAATGGGTTTTAAAGAACCACACTTCCCTGCAGACCCCCAATTGTCAGGGTCCTCTGCCCCTGTCCCAATGCCGAGCTGGAACAGACTGGCCGGTTCTACCTTCCTCCCTCCCCCACCAAACTGGCTCCCTATGCCACACCACCTATTCTCAATTTGGGGTCTTTTAAGGCCCCCCCTTCACTGCAGAGCTTCGGGAACAAAGCTAGATTGAAATGTCAGCTCGGTCTCTTTCCGGTTCTGTAACTTTGAACCGGCCATTTAGCCTTGGGGTCACCAACACGTTCTGCAAAGGGCTGGAGAATAAACATTTTAGCCACACAGTCTCTGTCACCGCTACTCAACTTGCCCATGTAGCTCAAAAGCCGCCCTAGACAACAGGCAAATGAACGGGCGTGTCTGTGTTCTAATAAAACTTTATATACGCACACAGGAAGCGGGCCAGATTTGGCCCACAAGGCATCGTTTACTAACCCCTGAATTAACGTTTCTGAGACTCAGTTTCCTCATCCAGAAAATAGGGAAAAGAATACCTTAATAGGGTCACCGCGTGTTGACACAGACAAAAGTATTTAACACTGCACAATGAATGTGGCTTTTGTTTTGTTTTGTTTTGTTTTGTTTTGTTCTATTACAGCAACCCCCTACCTGCCCCTCAGCCCAGAGCAGGTGCCCCTGGGCCCCTGGCAGCCCCAGCTGTGCCTCAGTGGGCACAGCCACGCACCTGACTTTGACCCCTCCTCTGAGAGTCTGCAAAGCTGCCGGTGTTATTATTTATTTCGGTGAGGCTATTGTGTGATAGGGCTGGGGAAGGCCTGACTGGCGGCCTTTCACACGAGGCCCGGATTGTATTAGCTCCTGATTAGGCCGAGGGGAACACAATAGAGGCTCCAGGCGGAAATGCAGCCCCCCCCCCCCCCCCCCCCCCCCCCGCCTTCGCCTCATCTGGACCTCTTTGTGCTTGATTTCCTTCTCTGCTGCTCCGTTTTGCTTTTTTCTCTTTTCTTTATTTTTCTCATCTCCCCCACGCCCCCTTTAATCTGCTTAACACCTTGCCTCTCTCCCGCTCGGTTCCTCCTGCCCTCCCCACTGGTTCCCTCCAGGTCCCTGGTCCCTAACACAGTGCCAGCAGCTCCAGCATTTAATAAAAGCTGCCGAATGGGAAATCCCGGCTCACTGAATTACTTCCTCATTAAAGAGGAGGTAGATTCCCGGGCCCCTGTGTGCTCCGCCCTCCCTGCCTGTCCCTCCCTGCTGACCCCGCCCTGCGGCCTGCAGTTAGGCATGGAAGCTTCTTCCCTGCTGGGTGCTGGCTTCTCTCCAGGGTGGTTCCCAGCTCTGCTTCCTCTTCTGCCTGCCCAGAGTTCGGGTGCACAGCCAGGGAGCTCCAGGCCAGCTAGGAGGACAGGAGAAGGAAGCCGACTTGCCCGAGGCCATCCAGGCCACCACCTCCTCCTCCTTATGCCAAAGGGGCTGCCTGCTTTGTTCCAGGCAGGTGAGCGATCATCCCCAAGTTCTACCTTTGGCTTCAGAGAGGTCTGTTTCCTGGCTAGGATGAGAGGAGATTCTCTCAAGCTGGCTGGATTCCCCCCAGGAAACAAAAGAAAGAGCTAGACTCCAGCAATCCACCCACAACTCCTGCCCACCTCCCAGAAGCCCTTTGTCTGTCGGTCGAGCACCCCACGCTCCCCATGCTGCATTTCCTCCGGCTGTTCCCCGTCCCCCAGGTCTCCCATGGCTGGGGTCAGGGCCTTACTTGCCAGCACCCCACGCCCCCATTCGGCCATTCCTGCACTACCCACCCCCCTCACCTTACTGAACGCTCCTGCAGGGGCCAGGGCTCGCTCTGTGCTTCGCGAGGATAGCGAACTGACCAGAGCAGTTATTTTAAAAGCTGGCAACATTAGGAGTCTTTTACTCCTTCTTCTGTCTTGGGAAAACAGCTCAATGGGCTGATCAACCAAGAAACGTGGACTTGCTTTGAATCAAAAAGTGGAAGGAAGTTGGTGTGTCCTAAGCAGCCTGGCAATGGGGTTGTGGGCCTGGAAGGGGGCCTTGTGGAAAGGAGGGCGAATGAGAGGAAAGAACACAGACTGGTTACAGCCTCACGGCCCGAGGAAGAAGCACCTTAGGCCACAAAGATCCCACCACCCCTGGGGAGTCATGGGCAATGTTGCCCAGGAGCTGGATACCCTACATGACTGTGACCCACGGCTCAGGTCTCGGAACAAAGTTCCTGCAAGAAACCCCTGCTGGGGCCAGGGCTTCCTAAACAGATGCCATTTGGGAAGGAGACATTGCTGTCCCCAGGCCACACAGGAGGTGGTTCAGGCCCCTAGGGCTGGTGGTCCAGCCCTGGATGCCACAGGATGATAACGGACAAGTCTGGCTTCCGGGACCAGCGCCCTCCTTGCAGTGTAATGTGCGAAAGCCTTGTAGCATCTGCTTGGGATGGATGGGGGCGGGAGTAATTTTCGCCTGAAGAACCCCGGGCTGAGGATGTGGCAGTGACGTAGCCATTCTGGCTACTCATTTAGGGCCAGGGTCACCCGGTTGGTCCTCTTAGGAAGGGACTGCCTCTCTCTGGGGCCCCTGTTCATGCCAAGAAAGGATCTGGCTTTCTGGGATCTCTTCTGTCAGCACAATGCCTGTGATGGGGTTTAGGACATGGCATCTCAAAATATGCCACTTTGGCGTAGTGATTATTTCGAGCCAAGGGCAGTTAAGAAACAGCAGATTCAGGAAGGGTTCTCTGACCTCCCTCCTACCTAAAAGCAGATCCTACCATTTCCCATGAGAAAGGAGCCCTCCCTGCACCAGGAAAAGAGCACTCTTATCACCAGAGACCAGGAGACAGAGCCCACCTGCCCAAACAGACCTAAAAAAAACACATTCCCATCCGTTTCTCTCAGATACTTCCTAGTCACTGTCCCACGAGGTCCCGTACCTTAGCCCAGGCCCCTGAGTATTGTCACATCCCCATCATTTATCAGCCTTTGTTTAAAAAGACATATAAGGGGCACCTGAGTGGCCCAGTCAGTTGAGCCTCAGGTTCTTGATTTGGGCTCAGGTCATGATCTCGCGGTTCATGGGATCAGGCCCCACACCTGGCTCTGTGCTGCCAGTGCAGAACCTGCTTGGGATTCTCTCTCTCTTTCTCTCTCTCTGTCCCTTCCCCCACTCAAGTACTGCGTGCTCTCTCTCTCTCTCTTTGTCTCTGTCTCTCTCAAATAAACAAAAAATTGGACCCAGTCTTGGCGGCCGAGAGGGTAGAAGGCAGTTTTCCTCCCTACCTGAGGGGGGGCTCCCCCCTGTCCTCACCACCCACAATCCCTCCCCAGCTCCGAGGGCAGCAGGCCTGAGGCCTGTGGGGGGTTTGAGAAATTGCAACCCTGAGCCATGTGGCAGGGGGCCCCCTGCTCTCTTTCCCGGCCAGCTGCAGGATAACAGAAAGTGGGGCCACAGCACGCTTGATTTTCGTCTCTTATCCACGGGTTGTGTCCCCAGCTCAAGGGTGGCTCATCTGGAGGCAAAAAGGCTGCTCCCGCTCCAGCTCTAACCCCGGGACTTGAGAAGAGTCGGCCTCTTGTCAGAGGTGTGCAAAAGCACCACCAAGTCACGTGAAACCCGCTCACGGCTTTGCTTTCCTCTCTTGTCCGATGGGTGGGCCTCCTCAAGAAGACCCTGAGACAAGGACTTGGGAGCAGGCGGCTTGGGAGCAGAGTGTGGAGCAAGAAACAGTGTGTGAAGGAGACAAGACAAGGAGGAGAGAGAATCGATAAAGAGACACCACGGGGGGCGAGTGTGATGGTGACTTTCGTGACACGGGGGCGCAGGCATTGTGTCAGACACTATTCCGGGGGTGTTCTTGGACAAGACTAGCATCCGAAGTGTAGACTGGGCCAAGCCGATGGTCCTCCTTGACGTAGGTGGGCCTCATCCAATCCACTGGTGGCCTCGACACAAGAAAGCTGAGTCAGAGGACCTTGTGCTTCCTGACTGCCTTGAGCCGAGACATTGGTCTTTTCCTGCCTCCGTCTGAAACGTTGGCTCTTCCCGAGTCTCAAGCCTGCTAGCTTTCAGACTGGAACCACACCGTTGGCTTGCCAACTGCAGATCTTGGAACTTGCCTGCCTCCATGATCGTGTGAGCCAGTTCCTTATAATAAATCTCTCTCTCGTTCCACTGGTTCTGTTTCTCTGGAGAACACTAGTATAGCAACCTTCTCTCCACCCTGCTGGAAGCCTGCTGCGGAACTGTGGAGAACACCCCTGGGATTGTCCCCCAAGTGATGGAGAAGCTGAAGCATTTGTCCTGACTCTTGTCCCCCAGTGGTTGAAGCTTACCCCCAGGGCATGCGATCCCTGGACACTTCCAGACTGCGCTGTGCCCGAGTGCCA
Organism: Lynx rufus; assembly: GCF_022079265.1. NCBI lineage: Eukaryota > Metazoa > Chordata > Mammalia > Carnivora > Felidae > Lynx > Lynx rufus. The sequence continues at coordinate 30,894,021 of NW_025814832.1, read as the reverse complement.
CAGACTGTACAAGATCCCGAGGCACCGGGGAAAGATGGCAGGCAGAAAAGCAGAGAACTGCCATGGCCTTTGAGGTAGGAGGCCAGCAGCATACGCAGGAACTGCCCACCACAGCTGCAGGTGAACTTCAACATGGGTTGGGAGGTCATGGGATAAGATATCAAAAGCATAATAACCCCTGGGGCACCTGGATGGCTCAGTCGGTTGAGTGTCCAACCTTGGCTCAGGTCATGATCTCGCGGTTCCTGAGTTTGAGCCCCGCGTCGGGCTCTCTCTCTCTCTCTCTCTCTGTCAAAAATAAATAAAACATTAAAAAAGTTTTTTTTTTAAAAAAAAAGCATAATAACCCCTAACATCACCAAAGCCAATCCCCAAGAAGGATTTAAATCCCCTAGTGGTGCTATCAGGTGCGAATAAGCTGGAAGAGGAGGTTCTCATACTCTCTTTCTCTAGATATTCCTACCATATTTAAATCTTTGTTAAGTTTTATTGATTTATTTTGAGAGAGAGAGAGAGAATGTGCACTAGCAGGGGAGGGGCAGAGAGAGAGGGAGAGAAAGAATCCCAAGCAGGTTCTGTGCTGTCAGCATGGAGCCCCATGCGGGGCTCAAACTCACAAACCGTGAGATCACGACCTGAGCCAAAATCAAGATTGGTTCACTTAACCGACTGAGCCACCCAGGCGCCCCTCCTACCATAATATTTTAATAGAGACCAAATACCTGGAGAATGAACTAAGACCCACAGTTCAGGGGTTATTTAATGGGGTTGTCTAAGAGGCAGCAACACGATGAATTTAGAAAAATTGGGGATGTATACAATAAAAAGTTCATAGCCATAATATATAAAGACCTGCCATATCCAATAAGAAAACAATCATGAGCTGACAGAGAAAATAGTCAAATCACAGAAACAGTTCACCAAAACTGACATGCAAAGTGCTAATAAATATTTAAAACTATTTCAATCTCACCCATAATAAAAATAATTTAAAACTAGGTATTGGTTTTTTTCCCCATCAGACTGGCAAAAAGCTTATGAGATTGATATTAGCCAAAGTCAGTGAGGGTGTGGAAGGACAGACGTTCTTATACCATCCACTCTTTTTGAAAGGCAGTTGACATATGTATTAAAACTTGGCCAAGCAGCCTGGGTGGCTCAGTTGGTTAAGTGTCCGACTTCGGCTCAGGCCATGATCTCACGGTTCATGAGTCTGAGCCCCGCATCGGGCTCCTGTGCTCATAGTTCAGAGCCTGGAGCCTGCTTCGGATTCTGTGTCTCCTTCTCTCTCTGCCCCTCCTCCACTCACGCTCTCACTCTGTCTCTCAAAAATAAATAGATGTAAAAAAAAGAATATTTGACCGAGCAGCTCCACTTTTAGGTATATATCCCATAGAAGTAGCACCATATACGCATGAGGATATTATATATATGTTTCAGTTACAGTAAGAAAATTTGAACCCATCTAGATGTCTATAGGGATGTGGCAAATTACAGAATGTCCGTGCTGTGAAATACTATATATCTTTTAAAAACAATGAGCTAGACTTGTTGGTGGTCCGTTAAGTAAAATAAGGAGGTCACAGAACAATATTTTACTGTTACTCCCTTTTTGTCAAGGAACTCTGTCTATATTTGTGTGTGTGTGTGTGTGCATCGAAAACTATCTGGAAGGATACACATCAAATTGTTAGGAATGGTTCCCTTCAGGGGATGAAATCAGGGTGAGGACAGACAGGGGAGAGAAGAGAGCAGGTGGTACTGTAGAGTGGGACATTTAACTTCATATACTTTTGTTTGTTACCTTTCTAATGCGCATGTGTTATTTCTGAGATTTGATGAAAGCCAACCGAAATAGAGTCTAAGAGGATCCTAGTAACTCTCAGCGTCCAAGTTTGATTTCTTGGCTCATCATTAAGCAACTCCAGCGCCCCCCTCCCCGTGAACTTGGGCATTGGAGATACAGCATGAGCCTCCCAAGGTTCTCCATCTTCTAGAGCCCAGCCTGACTTCCTTCGGGGTGATCTCTGGAATGGCTTTGATGTGCAGGTAAAGGAGCTTTATCAGTCAGCTACTGCGGCGGACCAAGCATTCCCGAATCTTAGTGGCTCACATGATGACCATTCGTTATTTCTTAAGAGTCTGCAAGGGCAACTGGGCTGGTTTCGGCTGATCTTGGATAAGCTTGTTCATGCAGCTGTGATCTGGGTTGACCGGTGGCAGGCTGTTCCAGAATGACCTGGGCTATGAACAGCATGGCTCTCTTTCACGTAACTCTCACATCCCTTCCGGGAAAACTAGCCCGGGTGTGTTCTCATTATGGAAATGCAGGTGCCTGGTGGCAACGCGCACGCACTTCTCCAAGCTCGGCTTGAGTCAAGGTTGCTTCTGTCTCATTGGCCAAGCAAGCCACCTGTCTGAATTGAGATTCTTGGGGGGTGTGGAAGGTCACTACCAAAGGGTCTGGATACACGCCCCTCGGAGAGCCATTAACACAATCGATCTTCCACAGAGACCAGCTCAGGACCTTCAGCAGTCAGAGATGATTGGAGGCACCTGGTCCGAATGACCTTGGAACCTGGCTGCGGGGAGTCCAAGGTCTGAGCAGGTCACTGGTGATTACAGGCTTGTCCGCAGCGGGCTCAGCCTGGGGATAAAGAAGTCCAGTCTTTCTGTTGCTGGAACAGTAACCACAAAATAAAGTGGGGGGGGGGGTGTGAAGGAGGGGGCATCTCCAGCTGTGATTAGTTGGAGATTAGCCATTGGTCATTAGCCAGGCTTCCTACCTCATCTGGGGCCCCAGGGCGAGCCTGAGGGTGGAAAGGTTTGGGGAGAAGGTAGAGAGGAGGGAGGTGTTAAAATACCTGCGAGAACCCCCAAAAGGTTTGAGTGTCCAGCAGTGAATTCGGAGTGTCCTAGGCATTTATCAGACAACCTCTGTCTGCCCCCCCCCACTTCCTCTCTCCTCTTTCTGTCTCCCGCATCCCCCCACCCCTGTCTAGTGAGGGTGTTGAGCCACCAGGAACCGACTGTGCAGAAACTTCTATTTTTTCATTTCACTCCAGGGGCCTGCAAGGCTACTTCCTGCTCAGAGAGAGGGACCCACCGGAGTTTGCCCCCCACGCCCGGGTGCCCCCGCCCCCGGCTCCTGGCCCTGACCTCTGGTCCCGCCCCACGCGCTCTCCCACAGACACGCCTCCCCTGGTCTGCGGGGACTCCGGTGCCCAGTGATAGATTCCGCCGCACCTGCTCTCAGGAAATATTGCCACTCACTTCGCATTTGTCCTGCCCCTCATCACCCTCCGGAGAGGGAGGCTGGGGCGGGCTCGTGGCCATCTATTACCTGCCTGTGCCGGAGGGGGAGGACAGGCTCGCACCGGCAATGCCAGGGGGTGGCCCGGGGCTGGGGAGACGGAGCTCTCATTCAATAAGCCGCAAGTATTTATTGGGAGTCGGTTGCGTGTGCACAACTGAGCCCACAGGAAGGGGAGCCGAGAAACAGAGCCGCAGCGGCTGGGAGGGCAGCGCCTCTCCCACCAGCCTGGGAGCCCGGAGCTCGGGGCCAGACACCTGCCAGCTTAGTTTACAGAAGCTGGAGCCTGGGGGAGGGGAAGTCCAGGCAGTAGTGCTGGAGGGCAACTGGAAACCAGGTATAAACAACTTACAGGAGCGTGCCCTCCCAGCCAGCCGTTCTACTCCCAGAAATTTCCCTGAGTAAGTGTGCACAGGGATGTGTGTGCAAGGAGGTTTATCGGAGCGTTATTTATAGCAGAGAAATAACTGGAAAGCAGCTAATAGAGTAGTAGTTCAGCCCTTTGGAACATCCACATGAGGAAATACTATGCAAACATTAAAATGCATGTGGGAGGGGCGCCTGGGCGTTCGACTTGGGCTCAGGTCATGATCTCACGTTTTGTGGGTTCATGCCCCGCGTGGGGCTCTGCACTGACAGATCTGAGCCTGGAACCTGCTTTGGATTCTGTGTCTCCCTCTCTCTCTCTGCCCCTACCCTACTCAAATGCTCTCTCTCTTTCTCTCTCTCTCAAACATAAATCAACGTTTTTTTAAGTGCACATGGTAGAACAATATTTATTGATATACCCAGAGGTCCATGAATTATCATCAAGAGATAATTTCCAAGATGTTGGTGTATGTAGTCCTGGCCATTTTTATACACACACTCTTTTCCCTCCAAATGAAATGATAATATGTGATTTGGGTGCCTTGCTTCCTCCCCAGTCCCCAAAAGCTCCAGGGAAGCTTGGGTTACAAAAGCATTGAGAGTAAGGGGCAAGGGAGCTGTGAGCTCCCGTGGGCCCCACAAGTATCTATCTACATTGTCACACAGACCTCTAATAAGTGATGTTTGTCATGAAGACCCCTAGAGCCCAGCATCATTTAGGAAGGCAGCCGAATATGTAAAATAATTCAGAAAGAAATTATTTCCACTCCACATGCCCAAAAAGTGTTTCGATGGAGAATGGGGACATCGCTATTGAAAATTTAAGTATGTGGAAAAGCTCATCTCTTGTTGCTGCTGGCTGAAAACCTGTCGCACCTGAGTGTCATCAGGGTCCCTCACCTTCTATGGGAGGCTATTTTTTTTAACCTCCACGCCTGGCTGAAGGCACCACGGGGAAAACCCCCAAGTACCACCTGCCTCCTGGGAACCCCAACACTTTTTAAAATAATTTTTTAAGTTTCTTTCCTTATTTTAAGAGAGACTGAGTGGTCATAAGCGGCGGGGGGTGGGGGAGAGAGAGAGAGAGAGAGAGGGGGGAGAGAGAGAGAGAGAGAGAGAGAGAGAGAGAGAGTTCCAAGCAGGGTCAGTGCAGAGCCTGACATGGGGCTCAAACCCTGAAACTGTGAGATCATGACCTGGGCTGAAACCAAGAGTCGATGTTTAATGGACTGAGCTATCCAGGCGCCCTGGGAACCCCAACACTTTGAAGGTAAGGCATAACGCAAAGGGAACATAGAGATCTTTTGGGGAGGGTCCATTTTGGCAAGTGTGGGTTCAGTGTTAGACACGAGTCTAGGATGGCTGAACGCTTGCATGGGCTCTGAGTTCAGGTGAGGGTGAGGTCGGCATGGGCTGCAGTGATGCTCAAGGGAGATCCCCCGGACCTGAAGGTTGAGGGAGATCGAACCTTCAGCAGGACAGCAACGGAGGCTCAGAGAGGCATTGTGACTTCACCCACCTCACACAGCTTAATAGAGCCTTGAACTTGGATAACGCTCTGGCTTCCGAAGGACCATGTGTGCGGCCTGCAGCCCCCGAGCATCTCGGAAGGCTCGAGCCTAGGGAGGACGTGGGGGACATGGCCTCCCAGCTTCACTTTGATGGGGTGTCTTGAACATAATCATGTGCCGCTGCCGTGGAGGAAAGTCCTGCCCCCCCATTCTGCTCATTTGCATGTGTAAATGCATGTGTATATATATTGCTTATTAGTGTCAGTGGAATTTGCATTTTAAGTGGATTGGTTTGTTGGACATGTTTTTTAGAGCCCTGGACTCGAAAGGAATTTTCCAACTTTGATGTTGCCATTCCTTGTGCAATTAAACAACGGGCTCTTTCGGAGGGGCTAATGAAAGGTGGATAGATGTGATGTAGAGAGAGGAAAGGGACACTGAGTGGGGGGAGGAGGTGGTCAGCATGTCAAGCTCTCCCTACAGTGCAGCCAACAGTGACCTTGGGCAGTCAGCAGCTTCCCCGTGCGTCAGTCTCCCTATGTGTATCACCTTTCTGCTTTCCCCAAAGGATTGACTTAGAATCACAGGAGGGTAATTGTCACAGTGACTAGGACTGTGTAAGACTCTGCAGCTTAGGCATTGTTACCGTTCCTACAACCCAAATAGCAGCCGATTGCCCATTCTCTGAGAACGCCAGGTCGGCATGTGCTGTTTGTTTCTGCATCTTCACTGAACACAGAACGTGGCATGTCTTCAAGTCCCCCCTACACCCCACCCAACTTCAGTGAGCAATCCAGACTTCCCTGGGGAGCGGACATGAAGGGTTACACTGGCGACCCTACCACCACTAAAGCATCCACATTACACAATTCTCCAAATCCCATCTCTCAGCCCCTTCTCCCCGTTCAGCACCCGGCCCCACTGCCACTGCTCTCCAGGTATCCCAGATATTCACCCCCCTGGGAATTTCCATTTTCTCACTTCCTACAGAATGACGGATTCATCCCCGCTCCAGCCTCTGCTCTCGCATTTGCTTACCTCAACCCATTCTGTTTGGTGCTCAGCTGAACAAAAGGTCCTCCAGTTAATCAGACTCCCCATCCTGGGAAGGTAGCTGACACCGCACATCACAACTTGCCCACCCTTTCAAGTCTGTTTTGTCACTTCAACATTGAGGTGTTGGCTTGTTCCCCAGCCCACCTACTCTGCTCATCAGCACCCTACCTGTCCACCATTGATTTGATGACCAGAAATATGACTCCCCAAACTCACTGAAGGTATCACAGGGGACCCCTGCGGGAATGACAGCAACAGGGGGACTTCATCAGTCTGTGCTTTTCTGGGTCCAGCTGAATCCTCAAGAACACGGACTGTCAGAACTAAGAGTCACCAGGAGATGGGAGAGGGCGAGGAGAGATAGGGGACAGTTTTTGCTTTGTTGCTGGTCTGCCTACAGAGTGTAACTAAGTAGAGAGAAAGGACAAACCTCCCATAGTATAGAATTCTAAGCAATCTATATAGCTACGCCACCCCAAAGGAGAAGAGAATAACTCCCCATGCCTGAAATGACCTGCACGTAGTGAATTTCTCCCAAAGAGGACAGGACAGAATGGGAAGGGAGAAAGAAAAGAGTGACTTTACAGTAGAGAAACTCAACACTACCTGTAGATACCCTTGATATGATATGATGAGGATGGTACTTTACCTCTGTGGTCTTCCTGCCCAAAACATCTTACTCCAGTCGAATCATGAGAAAAACATCAAATTCCAGTGAGGAACATTCTACAGAATAACTGACCAGCGCCCCTCAAAACTATCAAGGGCACCAAAAACAAGTCCGAGTTACAACCAAGAGGAGCCCAAGGAGACAAGACTACCAAGTGTCACATGGTATCCTGGAACAGGGAAAAAAAAAAAAAAAGGACATTAAGGAAACACTCAGAAATCTGAGTCACATATGGACTTTAGTTAGGAATAATGTATTAAAATTAACTTATTAATTATGAGAAACATACCATAGTCATGTTAGTCACGGAGAAATTGAGCATGGGGTATAAAGCAACTCTCTGTTGTATTACTGCAATAATTCTGTTTTATTTAAAAATTTTTTTAACATTTATTTATTTTTGAGAGACAGAGAGAGAGCACGAGCAGGGGAGGGGCAGAGAGAGAGGGAGACACAGAATCCGAAGCAGGCTCCAGGCTCCAAGCTGTCAGCACAGAGTCTGACGCGGGGCTTGAACTCATGAACCGTGAGATCATGACCTGAGCCGAAGTCGGGCTCAACCGACTGAGTCACCCAGGCGCCCCTATTATTGCGATGATTCTGTAAAATTAAAGCTGTTCTAAAATAAGAGGTTTATGGGAGGGGGTGGATTTTTAGGTCTTGGCAAATGATCAGAATTTGCTACTATAGTCACACATCTCTGAAGCCAAACCTAGTGGCTGTTTATTCTAGGTTCCTCACACCATTGTTACGCATCAATGTTGGTGTCCCCAGATTGTCAAATGCTAATGAGCACCTCTGAGAAGTGTGGCAGCAAATCCAACTGCCCCATAAGACACTAGTCTAGGCCAATGAAATACTGTTTGTAAGACAAAATGAGTTAGATCGCTCCACAAAATGTTTCCCACCAACAAATACCTGATAATGACTAAAAACATACTTCCTGGTATTTTGGCTCCTCCAATTATTGTGTGACCCTAGACAATTTTCTAACCTTCTTACACTTCAGTGCCCCTCATTTATCAAGCAAGCATAAGACAGTACAGTCCCCATAGGGTAACACAGGACATATTAAGCATAGGGAAATTTTTAGTATATTTACAAAGGTGATTACCTAAGTCAGAGGTCACAGGAAGGTAAGTCCCATTAGCTCCAGTGTGGATCTTGTTTGTGTAGAATCTCCACCGTATCCCCAAAGCCCGGGCAAGCATCCGGTACTTGGTAGATACTCCTTAAATTAACCTATTTATGTCTTTCTATTAAAAGTGCATTTCTTATGGATGACATATAATTGAGGCTAGCTCTCTTAAAATTCAATTTATCTCTTTCTTTAAAATACATTTTAATTCTTTTCATTTTAATTATTTACATTTAATGATTGCTATGATTTGATTTAAAGTAAAATGATGGAAAAAATATACTCACGGAAACCATGCAAACATTAATCAAAGGAAATTGGAGTGGCTCTATCAAAAGTAGCAAAAGTGAGTTCAGAGCAGGAAATATTACCAAAGACAAAGAGGTGTTACATTAAAATAAAAATTTAGGGGTGCCTGGGTGGCTCAGTTTGTTGGACATCCAACTCTTGATTTCGGCTCAGGTCATGATCTCATGTTCATGGGATTGAGTCCCATGTCAGGTTCTGCACTGACAGCACAGAGCCTCCTTGGGATTCTTTCTGTCCCTCTCTCTCTCTGCCCTTCCCCTGCTCATGGTATCTCTCTCTCTCTCTCTCTCTCTCTCAAAAATACATAACATACATACACACATACATAAACAAACATTTTTAATTAAATAAAATAAAAACTTAAAAAACCAAAACATAAAATAAAATAAAATAAAATAAAATAATAAAATATCACCTATACCCTTAAAAAGAGAGAGAGAGAGAGATGTTGCACAATGGTTAAGGATCAATTCATCAAGAAGACTTATATCTTAAAGGGTAAACACCTAACAACTGAGCTTCAAAATGCAATACATACAGTAACTGTTATAGCTGAAAAGAAATTAATACATCCACAAATGTAATTGGAACTTTAACACTCTTCTCTCCATAATTGATAGAACTAGTAAACAAAAAGTTAGTAAGGTTATAGAAAACACGAACAATATTATCAACCAATATGCTGTAAATGATATCTAGAGCAACAACTCCAACCAACAACAACTCATGACATGTTTTTTTCAAGCACATGTCGAACATTCCATGGGATAAATTATATTCTGGGAAACAAAACACATTAGAAAGAATTGAAAGTATACAAAGTATATTCTCTACAACTGATTAAAAGTAGAAATTAGTAATAAAGATATTTGGATGATCAACAAATAATTGAAATTAAACAACACACTTCTAATGGGTCAAAGAAAATTTGCAAAAGAAGTTAGAAAATATTTTTTAACTACATAAAAATAAAAACACAACATATTAAAATTTGTAGAATGCAGCTAAAACAGTGCCTTATGGGAAATTAATAGCACTATATGTGTGTATGAGAAAAGAAGAAAGTCTCAAATCAATTATCTAAATTTTGACTTTAAAAAGCTACAAAAAATATAAACCCAAAGAAATTAGAAGGGAAGAAACAATAAAAAGCAGAAATCAATAAAATGGAAAAAGAAAAACAAGAGATAAAAATGAGTGAAATAAAAAGTTGGTTCTCAGTAAAGATCAATAAATTGAGAAACCTCTAGTCAGACTGATAAAGAAAAAAAGAAGGCACAAATTACCAATGGTGGGAAATAAATAAGAGACATCACTACAGAGCTTACAGCTACTAAAAAGATAATAAGGAAACATTACAACTTTATGACAATACATTCAGTAACTTAGATTAAATGGACACATTTCTTGAAAGATACTAAGTATCAAAGGTCACTCAAAAGGCAATAGATAACCTCAATAGTCCTATATCTATTAATGAAATTAAATTCATAGTTAAAATTGCAGAGTTAAAAACCCTCCCATAAGGAAAATTCCATGTTCAGATGACTACATGCACCCCGTCACAAGTCCTTCAAATATCTAATGAAGGAATAATGCTAGTTCTACATAAACATTTCCAGAAAAGAGAATAGAAGTGGACGTTCTCAACTCATTAGATGAGACCAATATTAGGCTTTACTAAAACCAAACACATTACAAGGGAAAAAAAAGTAAAATAAAATAAAGATTATAGGCCAATATCCCTCATAAACAAAGATGAAAAAAAAATCCTTAACAAAATATTAGCAAAATAAATATAGAAATATATAAAAATGATAATATCATAACCAAGTTGGGATTTATCACAGGAATTCTAGCTTAGTTCAACATTAGTGAATCAGTGTAATTCACTGTATCAGCAGATTAAAGGAGAAAAATCATATGATCATCCCAAAAGATGTAGAAAAATAATTTGGCTAAATGTAACATAGGGTCCTAATATGTTAAAAACCAAGCTCTGAACAAGTGAGGGAAAAAAGAAACTTCTTCAACATGATAAGATTTATTTGTGAAAAACCTACAGATAATATCTTACCTAATTTTAAAAGGCTGAACGATTTCCACTTAACATCAGGTGGCATCCACTTTCACTGCTCATCTGTCAGAAGCCCTTATGGGTAAAATAAGCAAGAAATGAAACAAAAGGCATACTAATTGGAAAATAAATAAATCTGTCTGTATTCACAGATGACATGGTTGACTACATATATACACCCCAGGAATCTATAAAAACTACAACAAATTCTAATTCGAATTCGAATTAGAATTCTAATTCCAATTCTATTCTATTCTAAATAATTCTAATTCTAATTCTAATTCAAGAAATTCTAATAAGTTAGTTCAGAAAGGACACAGGATATAAGCCGTTCGATCAAAATCAATCCGATTTTTAGGTACTAGTAATGAACAAATGGGAATGGAATTTTCTTTTAAGTTTTAAGGTGTCATTTATAATATTGATGGAAACAATAAAATACAGGTGCAAGATTTATATGCTAAATACTACAAAGCACACATGAGAGAAATCAAAGAAGACTTACACAGATGGAGAGTATCCTGTGGTCATATCATCAAGATGTCAACAGTTCCCCAGATTGATCTATAGATTTGCCACAACCATAATCAAATTCCCAGCAGACTTCTTTATAGAAGCTGACAAGCTTATTTTCAAGTTTATATGGAAAAGCAAAGGAGTTAGTATAGCCAAGAGGTATGGAAATGTATCAATTAATTCTAAACTTTATTAAGCCAAGTATGCATGTAAAATAGTTAGAGCAATCAGTAAATAAGATAGGCATAGAGCATATGATTCCCAGGCAAGTAGATGGGAAAATGGAATAATTAATAATAATAATAATAATAAAATTATTATAAATAAATTACTATTAATAATAAATAAATAAATTATTATAAATAAAATAAAAATAATAATAGATTATTATTATTATTATTAAATATAAATTTTAAAAGTCATCCTAAAGAAAGGGGGTGGGGGAGAGAAACAAATAGAAATCCAGACAAACAAAAAGCATGCAAGAAAAGGTAGAAATCAATCCAAGTATGTCAATCATAATAAATGAGAATGAATTAGATTTTCCAGTTAAAAGATCAAGATTATCAAACTAAATTTTAAAAATCTATGGGGTGACTGGGTAGCCCAGTTGGTTGAGTGTCCCAATCTCAGTTTAAGCTCAGGTTATGATCCCAGGGTCATGGAATCAAGCCCCAAGTCGGGCTCCATGCTGAGCATGGAACTTATTCGGGATTCTCTCTTCTCTCTCTCTCTCTCTCTCTCTCTGTCCCGCCCCTGTCTGCCTGTCCACTGCTCCCATTCTCTCTCTCTCTCAATTAAAAATAGATATAGATAGATGATAGATAAAATAAAAATCTAAGTGTGATTTAGAGGAGATGGAGAAAAAACATGAAAATAGAAAGTCAACATAAAAGTTAAAGTAAAAAAAAAAAAAAGGAAGATGATAGACCAAGAAAATACTAAACAAAAGAATGCCAGTGAAGCTATCTCCATATTAGGTTAAAATAGACTTAAGGGCAAAAATATAGCTAAAAATAAAGAGACTTCGTACATAATGATAAAAGTTTCAACTCATCAAGAAGACACGATTCTAAACTGTTATGCATCAAAACAAAGTTCAAGATATATAAAGCAAAACATGACAAAAACCACAAGAGGAAGTTTAAAAATTCACATAGTAAGAGATTTTTCATACATCCATCCCAGTGACTGATCATGCTGACAAAAAATTACCAAGAATAATAGAAAATTTGAACAGTGCAAATAAGAAAGTTCTCCTGATGGTACATGGAATGATGCGCCCAACGTAGGAGGAAGTGCATTTATTTTAAAGCATTCATGGAATAAGTACAAAAATATGTTCTAGACCATAGAGCTGCCTCAACAAATCCTAAGAATCCTGTATTCCTTGACCCTAATGCATTCGTGTACGAAATTTAATAACAAAAACACATCCACTAAAAGTCCATAGACCTGGAGGTGTCTGGGTGGCTCAGACAGTTAAGTGTCCAGCTTCGGCTCAGGTCATGATCTCACAGTTTGTGGGTTTGAGCCCTGCATCGGGCTCCGTGCTGATGGCTCAGAGCCTGGAGCCTGCTTCAGATTCTGTGTCTCCCTCTTTCTCTGCTCCTCCCCCGCTCATGCTCTGTCTCTCTCTCTCTCTCCTTCAAAAATAAATAAAAACATTAAGAATTCAAAAGAATAACAGAAGAAAGCCAGTGAAAGCAGAAGAATAAAATATTAAAGTTACGAGCAAAGTAAAAGGCACACACCAAAGTGCAGCAGAAAGAATAATCAAAGCCAAAGGTTGGTTCTTTGGGGAAAAAAAAAAAGCTTTCTAAAAAGCCAATTCCCTTGCATGCTGAATCAGAAGAAAATAAGAAGATGGTGGGGAGGGAGAATGAAAAAATAAACAATATTAAGAAACAGAAAGGGAATACCTGGGTGGTTCAGTGGGTTGAATGTCCAACTTCGGCTCAAGTTACAATCTCACAGCTCACAAGTTCAAGCCCCGCGTTGGGCTCTCCACTGTCTGCACAGAGCCTGCTTCGAATCTTGTCTCCCCCTCTCTCTGACTCTCCCCTGCTTGCACTGTCTCTCTCAAATATAAATAAACATTAAAAAAAAAAGAATTAGATAGAGGTCATAACTGCACAGGCTGTAATGATTGAACAAGAGAAAAAAAGAGTTTATTATGGAAACTTTGTGATACATTTTAAAGTTTAGACAAAATGGATGCATTCTTTAAAAAGAAATACACCCCACCAAAGAAGCAGCAGAAAAGCCGTGGAGAGTCTAATGACCTTTAGAGAAATTGAATCATTAGTTAAAAATCTTCCCAGAAAAGAAAAACCAGGCCCAAATGATTTATCAGCAATTTCTACCAAGTGTTTTAGGAACCACTCTTCCAGATAATAGAAAAAGAGGAAACATGCCCAGATTGTTTTAAAAGGCTAGCATCACCTCAATTCCAAAACTAGGCAAGGACAATATCTGCAAGAAAACTCAGTCTAGTCTCGCTCCAAACCTGCGTTCGTCAGGAGAGAGGATACGGGTTTGCAGTGACAGATCCCCCGATCTCAGTGGTCTTGCACAGGGAAGGTTTGGTTCACTGCCGTGTCTTAGCCGAGGGACAGACAGCTCTATTCCAAGCAGTCACTCAGGGGGCTGGGCTGCTTCTTCCCTCTTGGGGCGACACCCACCCAGAACAAGTGGTTTCCCAAGTTGCCACAATAGGGGAAGAAAGGGCTGGAAAACCATGTAGGGTGATTCTAAGACTTAGACCATTGTCACATGCTGAGTAGTGTCTCCCCCCAGAATTCACATGGTGAACTCCTAACCCCAGTCCCTCATATTGTGACCGTATTTGGAGACAGAGCCTTTATTTTTTTTTAATGTTTTATTTATTATTTTTGAGAGAGAGACAGAGCATGAGCAGGGGAGGAGCAGAGAGAGAGGGAGACACAGAATCAGAAGCAGGCTCCAGGCTCTGAGTTGTTAGCACAGAGCCCGACGTGAGGCTTAAACTCACGAGCTGTGAGATCATGACCTGAGCCCAAGTCAGATGGTCAACCGACTGAGCCACCCAAGTGCCCCGGAGACAGAGCCTTTTAAGAGGTAATTAAGGTGAAATGAAGTCACAGGGTGGGTCTTTATCCAATATCCTTGTCCTTATAAGAAGAAGAGTTTAGGACACAGACTCACACAGACCAGGAAAGACCCCGCGAAGACACAACTAAAGAGAAGCCATGTGCAAACCAAAGCGAGAGGACTCAGAAGAAATTAAACCTGCCATCATCATGATTTTGGACTTCAAGCCAACAGAACAGTGATAAAATTAATTTCTGTTGTTCAAGAGCCCCAGTGTGTGGTATTTTGTCGAGGCAGCCCTGGCAAACTAACAAGACTGTCGTTCCTGTAATTGGAACTCAGTCCCACGGTCCCGATCTGACCCCAGAGGAGGCTGGGAAATCTGCCGGGAAGAGGAAACGGTGTGTGCAACCCTGGCATGGCTCTCACACCTGAACCACTCTGTGAAAGTCTTAAACAGAATATCTCCTATGAATCGATTAGAAAAAGACAACCAACCCCACAGCATAATGGACCAAAACATTGGGCATTGGCTACAAAAGAAAGCATGAGGGTCCATAAACACATGAAAAGGCGAGAATCTTGGTTGCTACTCTAAGCGCAGTCCTCGGAGCCAGAGCCATGGCATCATCTAGGATATGTTGGAAATCAGGAAAAGGAAAAGGAAAGACACACCAAGACACCATCTGGCACCTACCAGATTGGCAAAGATTAAAAGTCAATACCAGGGACGCCGGGGTGGCTCAGTCAGTTTAGCGTCCGACTCTTGGTTTTGGCGCAGGTCATGATCTCACAACTCGCGAGTTCGAGCCCCACGTCGGGCTCCGCGTTGACATCGTGGAGCCTGCTTGGGATTCTCTGTCTCCCTCTCTCTCTGCCCCTCCCCCGCTCACATGCATGCACGCACTCTTGCACTCTCTCTCTCTCAAAAATAAATAAACTTAAAAAAAAGTCAATACCAAAAGCAACGACGATGTGGAAAACAGAATGTTCACCACACCCCACTGCAGGAGACAGGCACCGGCACGATCGTGTTGGAAAACAGCTTGCCAGGTCTTCATAAAGTGGAGTAGGTGCTTGCCCTGGCCCTCAACAACTCCACTCCTAGCTGTAAACTACGCATCTAGTGCAGTGCCTCCCAAACTTTAATGCGGATACGATTTTCTTACGATGCAGATGCTGATTCTGCAGGGCTAAGAAAGGTCCCTAGAAATGACATTCTGCATTTTTAACAAGTTCCTGGGAGATGTCAACCCTGTCGTGCTGAGAACCACCCTCAGAATGGCAAACAGCAGTGAGTGGATATTCAGAGCGACTTTCCTGAAGCCCAAATCCCCAAATTCCAGCAACATTAGTTTGGGCAAATAAATTGCTGCATATTACAGAGTAGCCACACACCAGAACCCTACTTAGAAGTGAAAATAAATAGAGGCGCCTGGGTGGCTCAGTCGGTTAAGCATCTGACTCTTGGTTTCAGCTCAGGTCATGATCTCACGGTTTGTGAGCTCGAGTCCCAAGCCGGACTCTGCTCTGCCGGTTCGGATCCTGCTTGGGACTCTCTTCCTCTCTCTCCCTCTCTGCCCTTCCCCCACTCTCTATCTCTCTCTAAAAATAAACTAAAAAATTTTTTTTAAATTTTAAACTTTTTTTTAAAGTGAAAATAAATAAATTACTGCTCACACACAACAGGAGAGAACACAACAATATTAAGCAGAAAAAGCCAGGCGCAGAAGAAAATATGCAGCATGATCCCATTATATGAGGTTCAAAATCACGCAGAGCTAAATAACATATTGTTTGGGAGTGCATACGTGCCGGGTAAAACTTTGGAGAAAAGAAAAAGAATGAGAAAAAAAAAGGCCAGTAAGGAAATGATTAGCACGAAAGCGAGGGTAGGGCTGGCAGGGAGGGGGAGGCATGTGATGGGGGATAAATACTCAGGGGGTTTCTGGGGTCCTGGCAGTGCTCTATTTCTCCGGCTGAGTGGTGAATATATGGGCGCTTTTATTTTATTATTATTCCTTAAACTGCATATATACATTTTATGTACTCTTTTGAATTAAAAAAAGTAGCAGGAAGCCTTTTTGTGTTAAAATCCCAAGTGGCTAGTAAAATAAACCCAGTGAATTATAAAAAGTCTAGATTTTGAGAGTCGAGGTTTACTTGTACCTCTGAAACAACACACACACACACACACGCACACACACACACCTTGATTTGCAAGTCATACAATATTGGACACAAACAGGAGACCTCAGGCACGAGCTTCCTCTTTCCAGCTGAGATTCTCAGCTACACACAAGTGGACGAGCGGACAGAACCCGCAGAATCAGTGCAGACAGGAAACCGCTCGGCACTGCAGCCCCCATCGATGCGTTCACAAGGGTCAGAGTGGTTGGCTGTGGACGGTGGGGAAGCTCAGTTTCAGAAGAGCTCTGGGGACACCCACCTTCCTTCTCCAAAAATCGTATCAAACTTTCCCTCTCCCACGTTCAAAGGAATGCCCCACCAGCCAGCTGTGGGAGCCAAAGCAGGACAGTTTGGTTTTTTTCTAATGTGCATTTATTTTCAAGAGAGAGACAGAGTGCAAGCAGGGGAGGGACAGAGAGAGGGGGAGACACGGATTCCAAAGCAGGTTCTAGGCTCCGAGCTGTCAGCACAGAGCCCGATGCGGGGCTTGAACTCACAAACTGTGAGATCACGACCTGAGCCAACGTCGGACTCTTAATCGACTGAGCCACCCAGGTGCCCCCAGAGCAGGATGGTTTTAATTCGTGAGCCTCTGGGTGTCTGGCCTGGGGCCCTGAGCCTCTGGTTCTAAGACGTCTGTCTCCTGGACAGGTGTGGTTCCTGCAGGTGTTTTCTCACCTCCACGCCACTGAGAACTCCCCCTCCACCTAGCACTCCTGCTTGCCTCTGACCACTCGTGCAAGAGCGATGATGAATCGAATCTTGCTCGGGGAGAAGCAAGACATAAATACATCCGGGTGTACTATTAGTGTCAATAATATTAATGCAATTATTTCCAGACTAGTCAAGATTCAATAAACAGTAAACAAGCCCGGAGCAGCCACCAGGTGAGCGCCGTGGGGGCCCGCACAGCTGGCTGGCTGGCTGCCGAGAACGCCTTGCCTTTGCTGCTGTCACTCAAGCAGGGGAGCAGGAGGGGGGGGGGGATTCTGCCTCGTGCCTGCCCACCCAGGTCCCGAGCTGGGCAACCGAACTGAGCTGGGCAACCATCTCCGATCCGAGCAACAATGTGTCGTGTCTGAAACAGACGGGTACCTGCCCCAAGCTGTCCACAGGCGAGACACCAGAAAGCTCAGAGCTGAGAGACGCCATTTGTAGTTGTCCGTTTCCACATCTGTCATCCCACTGGACTCCGAATTCTCTGAGGACGGGGACCAGGATCCTGAGCACCCAGGACCGTGCTCAATGGAGAGCAGCAGTCAGTGAATTTGGGCCTGAGGAACCTGGAACCAAGCTGTCGAGGGGCTAAGAACGTGTAAGGGAGGAAAACTCTCCACTATCCCCTTCGGTTCTGCAGCTGGCCTACGAATTCCATCGACATAAGAGAGATCAGCAGGACACAAGCTTACAAAAGTATTTCATATTTTTGCGTCGACATGGAAGCTTCCAGAAGGAAAGTGAAGACCCGAAGAAGCCATTAGACCAAAAGCGTGTATCATTTTAAACAAAGGCAAAGGGGTCTGGGCTAGAGGCAGTAAACTGTGGGACAGTGACTAAGAGCTACAGAATGAATGGAAAATCCAGGCTATTTTGGCCCATAATCAGCACTGACCCTGGTTTCTGGTAATGAGAGTGTTCGCTTCCTGAGGCAGGGAGGGCTCCTTTCTCACGGGAAATGTTAGGACCTGCTTTTAGGTAGAAGGAGGAAGGTGAGAGAGCCCTTCCTGAATCTGCCGCTTCCCAAGCGCCTTTGACTCAAGATAATCACTATGCCAAAGTGGCATATCTGGGGAGGCGCATCCTGAACCCCTTTGCAGGCAAGTCTGGAGTTGGATGGGCATGAAGTTAATGGCCTTTACTTCTACTTATTGGCTGTGTGACCACGGGTAAGTCACTCAGCCATTCTGTGCCTCATTTTTTTCATCTGCAAAATGGAGTTAATAATAATGCTTGCCTTATAACGTTGTGAGGCCGACCAGAGAGGATGAACGTCAAATAAACTAACACAGTGCCTTACACATTTAGGTGCCTTGTAAGCATCTGGTGATTATTAGTTAAAAAGTAATTACTATGTATGATTATTACAGAGGCAGTATGGTGGAGTGGATAAGAGCCAGACCCCCCGGGTTTGATTCCCGGCATGGTCCTTTTCTAGTTGTATGACCTTGGCTGACCTTGGGTGACAGGGCTGGGGAACCGAGGGCAAGTGAGACAACTCAGGTATAAAATTTAGGAAGACACCTCCCTGGCCTCCCCGAGCCCTGTCCCTGTTGAGCAACCCAACTTGCGTCTCTTGTGTCACATGGTGAGACATGGAACCGTTGTCCACGTAGCAGACTGTTCCGGTGTTGTACAGAAAGAATAAACCTGAGCCTGACAGTGAACCTAGAGGGAAGAAGCAGCGAAGAACTTCCACTGATAAAGAAACAGAGGTGAAGAAAGAAGACTCTCTTGGGATTTTCTGGGCTTTCATTTGAGTGAGAAGCTGGGAATCAAATCAAAGGGGCCTTGAAGGCCGAGGTAAGAAGTTTAGTCTCGATTCTCCCCGGCGGCTCCGTTTCGGATAGAGTCAGCGGTTCCCGCTTAGGGAATCACATGCCGATGGCCTTCTTCCATATCCTGCTGTGGAGGCGATCTTGCTCTCCTTTCTTCCCCTGCAGGCTCCATCCTGGCAGCAGAAGTGAAAAGAGAAGAGTCAACCAGGGCGTTCCTATGCAGAGATCATAAAACATTCAGTTACTGGCTTCTCTCCAATCAGAAAAAGATAGTGTCCACTTTATTCTTAAAAAGGATAAAGCGTTCGTCTTCCCAGCAGCTACCAACCTGGGATTTAAACAGATTTGCATGGAACCCTCTCCTCCGCGGCGTCCTGGCAAACGTCTCCCGCTCCCCTGCTCTCTACGAAGGCCTGTATATCTTTTCTCTGGTCCTTCCCTGCTGAATTTTAAAGAGGGTTTTAGAGGGCATGGCATGACAAGGGTTCCTCAGAGCCTTCTAAATCATAACGCACGGGACCAAAGAGGCCTAGTCCTTTTCCCGAAATGATTTGCCCACCTTGATTCCCCGGCGCCCCAGCCACAAGCTAAGAAACCTCGCAAAACATGCGGAAACTTCCCATCCTCAATTTTTCCTCCCCAAGAAACGGCTCTTAATCTTTCTCTCCCTCCCCGGCTGTCTCCGCCCTTCTCCGTCTCCCCCTGCTCTCCATCATAAAATAATAAGGCAGACCCGCGCGCATCTAAATCCCTCGCAATAGCTGGAGAGGGGGCCAGCCAGACATATTTACTACTAAGTGGATGCAAATTCACTTACCGCTGATTTTCAAAGAAATGAGACGTCCCTGCCACAATATTGCTTTTCTCATCACCAAATGGGGCCTTCGCTTTGTAAGTTGGCAAAGCTTTCAAAACAATCAGATCTGGGCGGCTGGATGGTGTCTGCCTGGCGTCATCCCGGGAGATGGGCCTCACCAGCAGCCCCAGGCTCCTCCACTGAGAAATGTGAGGCGGTGAAGGGACATCGGGAAGGTGTGGGGCGATGGACGTAGAGCCCAGGGGCACAGGCACAGGTCAAAGCTGCCCCCCCCCAGCGTCCTCTGCAAAGGCAGTCCCAGGGACACAGGGTCCTGGACCCCCAGGGAGCCCCAAGGGACGAATACCCCCACACTCCCCACCCCCATGCACATGCTCCCGTGCTCCCGTGTCCTTGTCTGGGATTTCCCAGGGACGCCAACCACTGCAGCCCGTCCGTGGGCTCCAGCTCCAGAGCCTGTGAACGGTAGAAAACTCATCTGCGGCCCCAGGGAAGTCATTCGACCTACCCGGGCCTTGCTGGGATTCTTCATTAGTGGAAGGAGGCAGTGACACGGCACTGCCCCGTGCGCCTTCCACGGCTCCAGTTTCTGGTGCCAGACCCGGAAGCAAGTGCATGATGGGGCTACCCTAGACAGGGGTGCCAGTCTCCCTGCAGCTGGTGGGCTAGTCTAGATCCTTTGGTTCCCAATGACAGAAAACCAACTCTAACACAAGCTAACGTGGCCCCAGCGATCGGGAAGCTGGGTATGTTTGTTTTCTACCGCTGCTGTAACAAACTGCCTCGTTTTAGTGGCTTAAAACAACGCAAATGTGTTGTCTCACAGTTCTGGAGGTAGCTCAGAAGTCTGAAAGTGAGTTTATGTGGTTCAAATCAAGATGCCAGCCAGGCTCCGTTCCTTCTGGAAGCTCCGGGAAAGAAGTCATTCCCTGCCTGTTTGAGCTTCCAGAGAACATGCCCGAATTCCTTGGCTCGTGGCCCCTTTCCAGCAATGGCGTCAGTTTAAGTTCTGTTTCTGTCATCACCTCTCCTTCTCAGACTCTGACCCTCCTGCCTGCCTTTTATAAAGACCCCTTGTGATTAGACCGAGCCCACCCGGGGAAGCCAGGATGATTTTCCCATCTCAAGATCCCGAACCTAATCATATCTGTAATGTCCCTTTTGCCATGTAAGGTAACATATTCACAGGGTTTCAGGATGAGTACATGAGCAATTTAGGGAGTGATTATTCTGTCTGCAGCACTGAGGAGTGGGCTTCAGGCATGGCTTGATCTAAGGGCTTGAACAGAATCATCAGGGTCTTTCCCTCAATTCGACCTCTGTACTCTGCTTCATTTTGTGTTAGTCTGATTCTCTATGCCATTTAAAATAGCCTTCCTCTGGCACAAAAACAGACACATAGACCAATGGAATAGAATAGAAACCCCAGAACTAGACCCACAAACGTATGGCCAACTCATCTTTGACAAAGCAGGAAAGAACATCCAATGGAAAAAAGACAGTCTCTTTAACAAATGGTGCTGGGAGAACTGGACGGCAACATGCAGAAGGTTGAAACTAGACCACTTTCTCACACCATTCACAAAAATAAACTCAAAATGGATAAAGGACCTGAATGTGAGACAGGAAACCATCAAAACCCTAGAGGAGAAAGCAGGAAAAGACCTCTCTGACCTCAGCCGTAGCAATCTCTTACTCGACACATCCCCAAAGGCAAGGGAATTAAAAGCAAAAGTGAATTACTGGGACCTTATGAAGATAAAAAGCTTCTGCACAGCAAAGGAAACAACCAACAAAACTAAAAGGCAACCAACGGAATGGGAAAAGATATTTGCAAATGACATATCGGACAAAGGGCTAGTATCCAAAATCTATAAAGAGCTCACCAAACTCCACACCCGAAAAACAAATAACCCAGTGAAGAAATGGGCAGAAAACATGAATAGACACTTCTCTAAAGAAGATATCAGGATGGCCAACAGGCACATGAAAAGATGCTCAACGTCGCTCCTCATCAGGGAAATACAAATCAAAACCACACTCAGATATCACCTCACGCCAGTCAGAGTGGCCAAAATGAACAAATCAGGAGACTACAGATACTGGAGAGGATGTGGAGAAACGGGAACCCTCTTGCACTGTTGGTGGGAATGCAAATTGGTGCAGCCACTCTGGAAAGCAGTGTGGAGGTTCCTCAGAAAATTAAAAATAGACCTACCCTATGACCCAGCAATAGCACTGCTAGGAATTTACCCAAGGGATACAGGAGTACTGAAGCATAGGGGCACTTGTACCCCAATGTTTATAGCAGCACTCTCAACAATAGCCAAATTATGGAAAGAGCCTAAATGTCCATCAACTGACGAATGGATAAAGAAATTGTGGTTTATATACACAATGGAATACTACGTGGCAATGAGAAAAAATGAAATATGACCTTTTGTAGCAACGTGGATGGAACTGGAGAGTGTGATGCTAAGTGAAATAAGCCATCCAGAGAAAGACAGATACCATATGGTTTCACTCTTATGTGGATCCTGAGAAACTTAACAGGAACCCATGGGGGAGGGGAAGAAAAAAAAAAAAGAGGTTAGAGAGGGAGAGAGCCAAAGCATAAGAGACTGTTAAAAACTGAGAACAAACTGAGGGTTGATGGGGGGTGGGAGGGAGGGGAGGGTGGGTGATGGGTATTGAGGAGGGCACCTTTTGGGATGAGCACTGGGTGTTGTATGGAAACCAATTTGACAATAAATTTCATATATTAAAATAAATAAATAAATAAAATAAAATAGCCTTCCTCCCATAGCCAAGGAAAGTGCAGCGTGTAGCCCTAAATCATGGTGTTTCAGATTAGTAGACGGTTTCAGAAAATATAATTTCTCACCTCCCTTCCATTTCTCCCTCCCCTGGTCCAATCTGCAGTTTCTATGTGGGTGCCCTGAATTAAGTAAGGACACTGGTAGAGGAATAAAACCTCCTTGAGATGGCTGGATGGAACGTTGGTCACTGAACTTGGATATTAGGCATATACTTAAAAAAAATCTTCACGTTTATTTATTTTTGAGAGAGAGAGAGAGACAGAGTGTGAGCAGGGGACAGGGAGAGAGAGAGGGAGACACAGAATCCGAAGCAGGCTCCAGGCTCCAAGCTGTCAGCACAGAGCCCGATACGGGGCTTGAACCCACGAGCAGCGAGAGATCACGACCTGAGCCGAAGTCAGGAGCTCAACCGACTGAGCCACCCAACTTATTTTATATTCCAAGCTCGTGATGCTGGACACATCAGGTTCAAATTGCCCTAGCAGCAAAACTTGGTGATTATTTCCATCTTCTGAAGGCCAGACCAATCACATGGAGGCCACAGGCAGATATCCCAGACAGGCTCAGCCCAGGGCTTTGACGTTTGGGGTCAAGCAGGGCCTGTAGCAGCCATAAGTCCCCCTTGGCCTCATCATGTGTTTATGACCTTGAGGCCAAGAGCTCCCCTCTCCCCGGAGCGGTACCATAATTAAGAGTAGTTTCCATTTTGCCAGACTCCAGGGACACTAGATATGTGAACACTTTGCTCGGAGAAGATGATGGAATTTAATATGTAGACACCCCCCCACACCACCTCCCCCACTTAAGTGTTGTGGCTCACGTGGTCCTGTCTCCAGGTTCGCCAGGGACAGGCCTGGTTTGTACCTGTTGATATAATCCTTAATAACTCTCCCTTGGCTCTCCAAATGGGGCCCGTTTGAATGATAATGTTATGGTTTCCCCAGCGCTAGCAAGAGTGAAAAGAGTGTATTTCCCCCTCCTTCTGTTCAGCTCAGCCTTGAGCCAGGTGGAGCCTCTGAGGCGGCAGCTCGGGAAGACCCCAAATCACATAGTTCCTTCTGCTGGAGTCAAAGCCAAGAAGGAAACAAGCCCTCCCTTTAGGTTGGAGGAGGGCGTGGAGAGCCTGTGACTTGGCCTTCTCCATCTCACAGCCTTGGCCCAGTGCCCTGTGTCCCCCTAGGTCCTGTCTTCTCTCCTTTATTCACCCAGATCTGAGGGTAACAGCCCAGTTGCTCTAGAAAAAACACTTTGAAAAGTTTTCCTGCACTTATTTATATGAATGCATAATAATGCATAAATAATGTAAATGCATAAATAATGTCATATGCATGTGTGTGTGTGTGTATGTGTGTGTGTGTGTGTGTGTGTGTACTCTTATTTTCCTTTGCCTTGTTAGCTCCATTTTCCTTTCCATCTCTCTCTTCTTTATCCACATAACCGCGGGGAGATCCGTGCTAATATCCCAGGAGGGGTCCTTCCACATTTTTCTTTTTTCTTTTTTTTTTTTAATGTTTATTTATTTTTGAGACAGAGAGAGACAGAGCATGAATGGAGGAGGGTCAGAGAGAGGGAGACACAGAATCTGAAACAGGCTCCAGGCTCTGAGCTGTAAGCACAGAGCCCGACACGGGGCTTGAACTCACGGACCGCGAGATCATGACCTGAGCCGAAGTCGGCCACTTAACCGACTGAGCCACCCAGGCGCCCCACCACATTTTTCTTTAAAATCATGTACACTAACCTGTGCATACATGCGTATATGTATATAATGTTTCATGCACACACACATACATATACTTATTATAAGGGTACAGGTGGGCTTTTGTAGTTGTTTGTTTTACTGAATTATATGGTATTCAGTTTCTTGTGTCTCGCTTTTCTTACTCAGCAATGGCCCAGGGAAGTTGTAAAAATGCTCTGGTGTAGCTTCAGTGAATCGTTTTGCAATAGTGTGTAAATGTACTATAATTTTTTCACCTGAATCTCTAGCAATGGGTATTCGCTTCGTTTCCACCGGGGAATTTCCCAGCCACCAAAATATCCATGTGTTACACTCCAGCCCTAATGCCCCTGACTTGTATATGCTGCGGAATCTTTAAAAGCGAGAGTCAATTTGAAGCGTTTAATCAGCCACCATTTTTTTTTTCAAGATGTCGGACGGACCCACCAATCCGACTTCAGGCCTAGCTGGATCCTGCCCTCAGGATTGGGGAGGATGGGGGGCCAGCCAAAGCGGATTCCCCACACAGCAACCACCTCGATGTACTAGGAAGGGCTCAGGCTCTTGGAATAGACGACCGGCCCTCAAATTCTGGCTCCACCGCTTATAAGTTGGGAGATGTGAGTAAATACTCACCTCTTCCAGCCCCAGTTTTCTCACCTTCAGAACAGGAGTCGTGAGACCAACCACGTAGAGGGTTAAGTGGGACTATGTGCACACAGGTCCTGGGGGAAGAAAGGCTTCCCCACTCACACATCATGAGTCATGGCGGGGCTTGAAGGGGAAAGTTCACATCCATCAGTAGTGATGCCCAAGGCGAACAGCGCTAGTCTGATCCGCAGACAGAAACAGGTTGTTTCCAGAGTAATTGGATGCCCTGTCTTTGTTTACAGAGCCACGTGTGCACCCAGGATGTTGAAAGCACTTGTTGTTGGTCAAGTCCAGAGCACTGGTGAGCCACAGGGAGAAAGACAGGCCTGGAGGTGCCCTTGCTAGGAAGGGTCCAGAGAGGAGGGTAGCTGATGGAGAGCTGAGGACTTGAGGTAGGTGCCCTGGGTTATGGGTGCAGGGGTAGCATTCCCTAAACCCTTCTGAGCTCTGGCCTCGGGCTCAGTGGGGCAGGAGCAGGGGGTAGACATTCCCCACCTGGCAACAGAGGTCTCTCCCTGTCCTTTCCATACACAACACCTCACACTTTCTAGACTCCCACCTGCTGATCTACCCACGAAGAAAGCAGAAACTAGAGCCTAACACCACAGCGTCTTTGTGGGCTTAATGTGGGTGCATCGCCCCCCCCATTCAGATGTTGAAGCCCTAACCCTCCAGTGTGATGGTATTTGGAGGTGAGCCTTGGGGAGGTAATTAGGTTTAGATAGTCCTGAGGGTGGGGTCCTCGTGATGGGCGTCCTTATGCGAAGAGGAGGAGAGATGAGAGACCTTTCTCTCTCTCTGCCATGTGAGGACACAGCAAGAAGGCAGGTGTCGGAAAGCCAGGAGGCGAGCCTTCACCAGGAACCGAATCTACCGGCATCTCGATCTTAGACTTTCCCGGTCTCCGGAGCTGTGGTTTAAGCCCCTGGTAGCTTGTTACGGCAGCTGGAGCTGACTGAGGCAGCACCCATGCCTTTCTGTTTAGGACGCTGGAAGAAAAGACCAACAGAATGTGTTTAACATGCCTGGCCCCCGAAATTGTGTCCCATAGCCTATACCAAGACCCTTGCCTCCAGCCACCGTCATGCTCCCAGGGGACGGTGACCAGCACTGTGGAGAAGCATCTGGCAAGTCGGTGGGGGAGAGAGCCCACCAAAAATTCTTAACGTCTCTGGAAAGGGTGAGAGCAGAGGATGACTTAGGCTGGAAAATCAGAGAGTTCCCTCTGCCCCCACAACTTCCCATTACTAAGGGCCAGATTTTGGCTTCAAACCAGACCCCAAGGAACTACCCAAGACCTCCGAGAAAGCGCAAGGATTCCAATTCCCTTTATCCCCAGCAGCCTTCTCTAAGTCACCAAATGCCCCCACTCCAGCATCTGCCAAGCCATCACTCACCACCCCTCCCCCACCCCAGACACCGCCCAGATCCTAGTGACGGTCTTTCTTGGGGACAATTTGCCCAGGACTCCGACATACTCATTTGTACCTTCCTTGGTGCCAAGCATGGTGTCTCGCACACAGAGGATGCTTTATATGTATTTGATGAGTCATTGATTAGAAATGATAGGATGGTCAATACCAGCCGAGGGAGGGGACACTGGGAGCCAGCAGGTGCCTGAATTGGAGGAAAAAGTGAAGCCCCATTCCCAGGCAGAGCTTGAGTCTAGAACCCAGAGTCCCCACCAGGGAGGTGGGAGCCATTGTTACCAATTACTCAGACCTGGGTTTCATTCATTCATTAAAATCTTCAAAATGGGAGTTGTGTTAACGGCCAGGCATGCTGTTCTTTCCCCTCCAGGTAAGAAGATTTATTGCCCAAACTTACATTTTATCGCGCACAACCGAATAAAAATGATCGATTTCCCTGCCCGCCTTACAGCATCCTTCCACAGTTATTAAAGTCTCTAAAAATGTTTTCTTTTTTTTTTTAAAAAAAGGTTAAAAGAAAGAGAAGTGGAGAGAGAAGAAACCAAAAGGAGACAGAGAAACGCCGGATTGCTGAGGGCTATCCATCTTGTCAGCTCGGGACCGCATAACCTTGATGTCACTATATTTTCTGCTCATATCCAAATTTACAATTTGCCAGCCAAGGAGATGGAAATGCCAAACCTCCTCCTTGGAGGTGAATGCCGGGAGGTTCTTAAAGGGCCCAAGAGAAGGGAGGACCCCCGCTCTGAAAACCGTATAAGACAGCGAACCTGTCCCTGAGCCTTTAGCAATTTTCTCCAAGTTGGGAAAGCCCAGCCTCCTAGGGCGAGGACGGAGATTTCACTCCAGGGCCCCAAACGCATTCATCCAAGAGTCCCATATGCGCTCTGTCCCCCTGATGGACAAGCAGATCTGTGGCCCACCTGAGCAGCCGTGGCAGGCTGGAAATTCGCCGCTCAGGTTAGGAGATGCGATGGCGGAGGAAGGTGTGAAGCATAGTGTGCGGGAGGTGTTTAACCCACAGGAAAGCTGCACACAAGCCCAGCAAAAGTGCCAGTTTGCACACAAACAGGGTGGGCTATTACACATC
Organism: Lynx rufus; assembly: GCF_022079265.1. Taxonomy (NCBI): domain Eukaryota; kingdom Metazoa; phylum Chordata; class Mammalia; order Carnivora; family Felidae; genus Lynx; species Lynx rufus. The sequence continues at coordinate 30,866,778 of NW_025814832.1, read as the reverse complement.
ATTCATCTGTTCATTCGAGTGGGTCCCCAAGAACCTTCTCTCCGCTGTTTTGGTAATTTAATTTTACTAAATACCAAGTAATACAATTGTATATCACCCATTCGCAAACATATTGTGAATTCCTTCAGGACAAGAATAAGGTCTCTCTCTCTCTCTCTTCTCTCTCTCATGCGCGCGCGCACACACACACACACACACACACTGGGTGCTTTCTACGGGGGTCTGTTGCAGCTTATTCAGAGTGGTAAAACCCTGTTTTAAAACATAATTCAGAATTTATTATTCGTTACTAGATCAGTCTGGCCTTTTTCCAAATTAGTGCTAATTAGTCAGTCTTCCTGGGCTTGTTTCTAGGCGAACGAGGACATCTGTCCTTTGCTGAGACCTCAGTTCCTCCTCAGGCAATTCCATCCTGAGTCCTGAGGGGTGTCGACACCCCAGGCGAGGCCGTGCACCTCCGCAGCAGCACTGGGGGGTACCCTCCCTGGAAGGCTCCCCCCATTGTCCCGGGTTTTCCCAGTGCGTGGGAGTCTGGAGTCCTGTCGGGGAGCACTTTCCCAGCGTGGCCTGGAAGATAGCCATAAATCTGTCTCGGGCCATTTGACTCAGGCCCTCAATGCCAAGCTTAACAGGCACTTCCATCGGCCCTGATGCGCCAACGATCTATAAGCCATTAACCAGGCAGTATTAGACCTCCCAGCTCGGCCTCCTCTGTGGGAGCACACGCAGAGAAGGAGGGAAGGAGAGAGAGGGGAGGGCTGCGTGGACGGCAACCGCTAAACCTTCCCTGGGCCCATTAGGGCTGCAAAATCATGCAGCACCTGCCCAACCAGGTCCTACTCTAGACCTGAGTGTAAGACAGGGACCCAGCCCAGCGGGGAGAGGCCACAGCTGGCCAATGGCGGTGGGGGGGGCGGGTGGCAGGCGGTCAGGACAGCAGTTCGGACTTAGAGAGCCACCAATCTCACTTCTGCTCTTTCTGCTATGTCTTCTAGAAGGTGCACTGCCAGAGTGGGCTGCACCTGTCCTCAGGCAGTAGGCCTTTGACCCCTCACTCCGAGTCCAAAAGCTCCCCCAGAGCCCACGCCCTGGGGCGTCCCATCCTGAATGTCAGATTCCCCCTTTCCTATGAGAAGAGGTGGCTGGTGTGCTCGCTTCGACAGCACATATACTACATTGGAACATATACTACATATACTACACATATACTACATTGGAACACATATACGACAGCACGTATACTACATTGGAACAACACGGAGAAGATTCGCGCGGCCCCTGCACAAGGGTGACACACAAATTCGTGAAGCTTCCGTGTTTTTAAGCAAAACTAATATAAAAACAGGGAAGGGGACAAAAACATAAGAGACTCTTAAATATGGAGAACAAACAGAAGGTTGCTGGGGGGGATGTGGAAGGGGGGAGGGGCTGAATGGATAAGGGGCATTAAGGAATCTACTCCTGAAATCGTCGCTGCACTATATGCTAACTAACTTGGATGTAAATTAAAACAATAAATTAAGGGAAACCAATTTGACAATGAACTTCATATATTGAAAAAAATAAAAAAATAAAAACAATAAATTAAGTAAAAATTTAAAAAAATAGACAGCTGGTGGTGGTAGTAAGGGCTAACAACTGTTTGCGCTCCCCAAGAATCAGGTGCTAGCCTCAGCCCATCTCACACACACACACACACACACACACACACAGCCCCTCTGTCACCACCGCAACCCCAAGAGACAGCTGCTGTTCTCAGCCCCGCCACTCAGGTCGGGGAGCAGAGGCACAGAGCTGTTAAGAAGCCTTCCCAGGTCACACAGCTGGAAGGCAGCATGTGGATTTTAACCAGACCGCTTGGCCACGGGACCTGTGCCCTTCTTGGTGGCTCTGTTGACTGCCTGTCAAAGTGGCTGGGAAACACCATCAAAACACACTGGAGACAGCCCAACTTAAGGTTGGCGAAAGAGTCATGTGTCCCAGGTGGCTGCCACTGAACTGGTAGGACTGACACCCCCCCCCCCGCAGCCCGAAAAGCGAGGGAGAGCAGTTTACCTAAACAGTCCTGGCTCAGGCCAGAGAGACCAAAAATTGCATCTTCTATTCCTTCTAGAAACAGGACTAAGTTGTTTCCATCATCGGAGCCTCTTAGCCCATCCATGTTTTTAGGTCCAAGATCTCCTCGTTCTGAGGTTCTTATGACAAGAACCTATGCCAGCTGGCTGTGCTGAAGGGACCGGTCTCCAGGGTCCCCTCACATGGCAGATGTCTCTTCATACACGGGAGGGACAAGATGGGACAGGATGAGATGGGAAAGGAAACGGATGGGTAGTGTCTTTTTAGCTAAATTATCCATATGTTCCAAAGTCCTGACTTTCCAAAAACTTATGGATAATCGATCATTAAAAAAGAAACAACCAGGGGCAGCTGGGTGGTTCAGTCGGTGGGGCGTCCGACTGGGGCTCAGGTCATGATCTCCCAGTTCTTGCGTTCGAGCCCTGCATTGGGCTCTGCGCTGACAGCTGGAGGCTGGAGCCTGCTTCGGATTCTGTGTCTCCCTCTCTCCCTGCTCCTCCCCCACTCGTGCTCTGTCTCTCTCTCTCTCTCAAAAATAAATAAATAAACATTAAAAAAATTCTAAATAAAGAAGAAATATCCATACCACCCCAACACCTACCAGATAACAATGTGTGTAATAGCCCGTGGTCCAGTGCTGTTCGCCCAGGATTGAGAAAGCTCCATTACATGTGTATTAGTCAGCTCACGCTGCTGTAACAAAATACCACCAATGGGGGCTTAAACCACAGACATTCATCTCTCACTGCTCTGGAGGCTGGGAAGTCCAAGATCAAGGTGCCGGCAGACTCAGGTCCTGGTGAGGGCTCTTCTCCTGACTTGCCTTCTTGCTGTCTCCTCTCAGAAGGGGACCAATCCCATCATGGGGACCGCACCCTCATGACCATCTAAACCTAACTATCTCCAAATACTTCAAAGGCCCACCTCCAAATACTTCATCGTAGTGGGGGTGAGGGCTTCAACATATGGATTTTTACGGGGATACAAACATAGGCTCTAGAGGCCTCTCTCTGTGTTCCACTTCCCCGCTGTGGGCCCTAACCTACCTAGATTACCCCACTTATGGCCCATCTCAAAACCCCCTTCTCCCAGGAAGCTTCCCCTGACTGTATCTTCCCTTTCTCTGATTCCCAGCTCTAGTTAGAATGTGTCACCCAGTTGAACACCTGCTTCTGTACAATGCTGTATTGATATTTAATCTTGCAATCCAGATATAGAGCTCACAAGCCTACGTTCCTGCCCTGTGGCCATCCTGAATGACTTTAATTTTTTAATGATTAAGAAACAGACTCGCAAAGAACCATAGAGCATTAACCCCTCATCTTACAAATTTGAAAACAGAGGCTCTCAGAAGTTATGGGGCATGGCCTAATGTCATGTGGCCAGGACAGCCAGAGCTCAGAAGCCTGGTATCTTGGTGTCTTTGCTTGAGTTCTAAAAGCAGACATACGGGCAAGGATTGGAGTGCAAGTAGTTGATTTGGGGGGTGGTTCCAGGAAGCACGGGAGAGAGCAGAGAGGCAAGAGGGAAGGGAGGAAAGCTAATTAAGGGGGTGTTGAGTGAGCAGGTTACCACTGTGGGCAACGGGGGCTCCATGTCTACGGGGCCTCCAAGAGGTGGCAAAACACAAGAAGGCTCAAGGTTGAAAGCCCCGCTTAGGGATTTAACTTCCAGCACCTCCTCTTGACTTGGGGGGCCAAAGAGGGTGGGCTGAAGAGGGAGGGGCAGGCCACCCGCCATGGTCAGTAACACTGGCCCATTCATGGGTGTAAAACTGCTACCCCGATTTCCTTCCCTGTGTCTGGTTCTCTGCTGGGCACTAGCCTCTGCCCCAAAACATCAGATGAAAAGATATGACCCCCTGATCCATTCCCAGACCCCAGGGATACACTTTGTCCCAGGGGCTTTGAAAGAGCACAAGGGGAAAATGGAACATCCAAGGATGTTTGGGAGACGCGTCATCACATGGGTGTGAGATGGCCCCTGACACACTTGCCTGGCTTCCTGCCACGGGACCCTCTTCCCGGGCATCTCCTTTGTAGGGGGCTCACATTAAGCACTGTGCCAGGGTTAAGCAGACCCCATCCCGGCCTTCCGCACTCCCAGGGTGGGTGGGCTATGGCTGCAGGGAGCTGACGGGCCAGCGCGGTGAGTGACAACCTATGTGCGTGCCTCTTACAGCAGATCCATGAGCACCGGGCACAGAAGGGCATGAGGAGGAAACACGGAGGGCGTCTGGGTGGCTCAGTTGGTTAAACGTCTGACTCTTGGTTTTGGCTCAGGTCATGATCTCACCATTCGTGGGTTTGAGCCCCGGGTCGGGCTCTGTGCAAACAGTGGGGAGCCTGCTTGGGACTCTCTGTCCCTCCCTTTCTCTCTCTCTCTCTCTCTCTCTCTCTCTCTCTGCCCCTCCCCCACTCATTGCCAATCTCCACCACCCCCACCCCCCACCTCTCAAAATAAATAAACATTAAAAAAATAAAAAGGAGGAAACGTGGGCCATAACTTCGTCTGTGTTTCACAAAACTCCCAGCTCTTCTCCCAGGCACATTATACTCTGAGTTTATGAGGCAAAGGTAATTGTCATTTTCCCCTCTTGTCCTAGAAGCCAAGCTCACCGCGGCCAGTGAATATGGGCCTCCGCATTAGACTGGCCTCCTTGAAAGGTATGGCCCTTGCATAGCTCCTCCCTTTCCAAACAGGCACAGGGAAAGCCCCAGAACAGGAGTCAGCAAACTCAGAGTCTAGCCTCCTCTCTGCCTCTAACCGTCTCCACACACACCTTGTGACATGTCCCTTTCTAGGTCTTCTTTTTCTCATCTGCAACCCAGGGATGTTGGACAGATCCATTGATAAGGACCTTTTCAGCACTGGCGTTCTGTGTCTTGATTGTAAAGGGCCCCCAGGGACACTGAGCCCCTGGTCCAGAGAAACTACTGACCCCTGAATGGACAACACACTTCTCAGTGCCTTCTCCCTTATGCAACCTTCTCCGTCAAGGACACACAGTCCTCAGCATCCCAAGACACCGCCTGCTATGCTGATATGCCAGGTCTGGTGGGGCAAGTAAGCGGGGACAGGAGAGTGGTGGTGGCTCCCTGCTTTGTCCTTCCCGCGACAGGGCTCAGAGTCTTGGAGCAGAGCCACCTCAATAGCCTGGCACATATGAACCCCTTTCGCTGAGGTGGCATAGCCAACATCCTACCCTCTACTCCTGCCTCTGGCTCTGCTTATATCCACACCGACGGCCGTGTTGCACACAAACCTGTGTACCCAGTGGATTTGGGATGGGAGAAAAGAAAGCCAGGAGGGGTGGTTTCCTGGCTCCCCCTTCACCTATGGTCCCGTGGGGAATAGTGTGTTGGGATTTGGAGGGTTTTCTGACTGGGCTCCACTCCCCAACACTCCCAGAGAGTAGCCTCAACACAAAAGGTTTCTGGGACATGGCCCCCCACCACCGGCCACCTGGCCTTTGAAGACACAGCTCAGATGTCCAGCTGGGTGAAGGACCTTTCCAGGGGAACAGCACTGAGCCAAGCCCCCAGAAGCCCAGGCCAGCCTCTAATAAGGGGCCATTCCTTTTACATCTGGCAGTATTTGATCTTTATTTGCTCAGATCGCGAAGCCTGTTTACAGGGCTTTCTTTTGCAAAGCACATCTCAAACTTCTCACCGGCTAGGGCTCTCCAGCATCACGGCCAAGTGAGTGATTATCACTGTACCCTCAGTGGGGAGACTGGGGCTCCAGGAACAGAAGAGACTGGGTCCATTTCAGGTAGTCCCTCCATTTGGGGGTCAGGGAGAGAATCTGCCATGGGGTCGTGGGGTCGTGGAGCCAGGAAGCGGGGCAGTGCCTCCTTGGGACCTGGGGCACACCTGTTGTTTTCAAAAACTATGGAACGGGAGAAAGAAAAGAACAGAATGGGTGGGGGGAGACCCCCATGGCTCAGACCGCCCTCTCCGGCAATCTCCTGCAGCTGCGCGTCCGGTCACCTCCTTCCCAGCACCTTCCTCTCGCGCCAACATTCAATCATCTTTTCCTATTCACTCCGTCTCTTCCATTTTTATCTTCCGCTGCCCGTGGAAATTGGTGTGAAATAAAAAGGCAACTCTGCCTACAGATGTAATCAATTGATTTGGCAGGTAGCCCGTGGACACCTAAGAAGGGGAGAGCCAATTTCCAGGGTGGATACTCCCTCCTGCATTTTCTCTCTCTACCTCCTCCCTCCCTGCCTCTGGGTCCCCCTCCTTTTATTTTTCTGTCTCCTTCTTTTTGGCCTTGCTTTGATCTTGTTATTTCCCGCTTTGCATTTAATGGAAATAAACCAGCCTATGGCTTTCCCCCACCTTTCCTTATTATTATTTTGTTGTATGAAAGGCAGTGGAGGGAAGGCGTCCCTGTCTCACCTGCTGCTTCCGCAGGAGAGGCTCAGCTCCCAGGGGCCTTGTCACTCTTTCTGGATAAGTGGGACCAGGTTTGAGATCGTAAGGGATTCCAGCCTCCTAAGCCCTCCCAGAGACTCCCAGATCGGAGAAAACACTGTAAAATCAGTCCCAGGATGAACATCTCCCTACCCTCCAGGAAAGGAGAAAATGCTCCATTCTGGGCCCTTGTATATTTTCACTCCGGAATTCATTTATTTATTAAGCTTTATCATGGGGGGGGTGTAGAAATTAACAAAACCAATCATAAATCCTTCCCCAGTGCGTCAGCTGGCACAGAGTAGGTGCTCAATGAATGGTGGTCACTGTGGGTCCCTATTATCCTGAAAGTCTCTATTACGGTGCAATAAATATTCATTTCCTCCCTCCTGGAGGCCAGAGAGACTAACTTTGTACGATATCTGGTCTTTGTGGTTGTTTTAATATGAGAAAGAATGGACGAGTGAAACCCAAATCCTCACTCCAGTGCAATCTCTATTAGAAGACCTTCATTAAACACACATAAATGTATAATTAAAAATTTGTGATAAGTGGTATGAAGAGAAACCAGAGGGTGCTACAAGAAGGACTTAATTTAGAAAGGTGGGGGAGGAGGATCTGTGGGAGCCAGCATCTTAAAAAAAAAAAAAGCGTAATTTAATCCAGTGGTTCTCAAGGTAGGGTCCCCACAGCAGCAACAGCAGCGGCAAGGAACTTGTTAGAAAGCAAATTCTCGGGCCACCCCAGAACGGCTGAATCAGAAACTCTGGGGACAAGGCCTAACTACTGAAGCTCTCCAGGTGAGTCTGACACTTCCTTAAGCATGAGAACGGCTGATGTCAGCTGAGGCGGGAGGGTTAATGGAAGCTGGCACAGGATGGGGAGAAAGAAGACTTTCCAGGCAAAGAGAATAGCATGTGCCAAGGCCCTGAGGCAGGAAAGTCCACGGTGTGGCTGGTGTGTAGCGAGGGACCGAGAGAGAGGGGTTGGAGAGGTGGACTTTGCAGGATCTTAGAGATCACTGTTGCCAGTGTGGGTTTTCTCCTGAGTCCAACCAGGATCCCCTGAAGGGCTGTGAACAGAGCAACAAGGCTATAAAATGTCAATGTCATAGAATCCTGTTTATAACCGTCCTGGGTGGGGGGAGGGTCAAGGTTTAAACAAACAACCCCCCATAACCTAGCTCCCAGCTGCTCCGACTGCTTCCCAGGGTCTGCTTCCCTGGACACACTTGCCCCCGGTGGACAGGACCCTTCTCAGCCCAAGGAAACAACAACTTTGTGGGGTTGCCGGGAGTGGTGCGGGAGGTCTAGGAGGAAGCCTCTTTTTATTCTATGCCTTTTGACACCAAATAGGGTTTTCTAACTATCCGCATATATTATTTTTATCTTTTTAAAAATGTCAAAGGGAGGTACGCAACGTGTGGGATTATAGGTTGTTTTGGTATTTTTTTAATGTTTATTTATTTTTGAGAGAGACAGAACGCGAGTGGGGGAGGGGCAGAGAGAGAGAGGGAGACACAGAATCTGACAGGCTCCAGGCTCTGACGGCTCAGAACCCCACGCGGGGCGCGAACTCACCAACCGAGAGATCACTACCTGAGCCAAAGTTGGACGCTTAACCCACTGAGCCACCCAGCTGCCCCTCTGCTCTACAATTTCTTGAATTCTACGAAATAAAAGCAAACCAAATTTTAGAAAGCCAGTAGTTACCAAATACTGTTATGGGTCGGGTGCTTTGGTGAGTTGACGCTTCGTTCCCTCGCCAAGTATTTACCGAGCACCTGCTATGCTCCAAGGACCGTGGGGACCTGGCAAAGAGGGGGAAAGGACCCCATCTTGCCTCCATGGAGCTTCCACTCTAATGGCAGTAATCAGATCAAGAAACAAATTTAAAAATTAAAACATGTGTCACCGTTTGCACGGGCAGGAGAACAGGGTGTGTGGCTGGGGCCGGGCTGAGTGAAGACCCAGGAGGGAGATGAGAGAATCTGGGAGTGTGTAGGTGGAGGAGGGGAGGGAGAGAAGCAGGAGGCCGGGGAAGGAGGGCTCTGGGACAGTCTGGGTGGGCCGGTGCAGGGGAGAGAGCAAGGGCACGGTCCCACCAGACAGGCTCTGAAGCGGGGCACCCGTGGAGTCTGGTGCTGGACTGGACAAGGGAGAAAAGACAAGAGCCTCAAAGGTGGCAGCGGTTTTGGACCCGAGAAAGTGGAAAGACAGAATTGCCATTGATTGAGATGAAGTTTGAAGACCGGGGGACAAGTGGGTTTTTGGCGGGGAAGGGGGAGCTGGTTGATTCAGCTCGGAACGTGCGAAATTTGAGATGCTACGCCGTGAGTTTTGGTCCTCCCGGGGACGGACTCCAGGACAGGACTGGCCGAGCGCGAGGCTTGCAGAAACGCCAGTGAGGGATAAGGGACAAGGAGGGCCCTCAGCCTGAGACACAGGCCTGGCACTTTTGAAAGGCGACAGGGAAGGAAGAAAGCCTGGGGAGGAAGGCCCTCCAGCCACAGCACGGTTATGAGAATGTTCTCACCAGACCAGTGGCGAGGTGGGGGTGGGGGGCCCTTGAGCCAAAACGTCCCACCAGGGATGCCCACATCCCACAGGGACAGGCCTGCACCATACCCTCTCTCTCCCTCCCCACCAGGCTCAGGCCCCGGCTGGGAGGAGCCCATGGGACGCGCGGCCCCGGGGGTACCACGGTGCGGGGCCCAGCGGATGTCAGCCACGGTGCTCCCACAACCAGAGGGGTGACTGGAACGTTCTCACGGCCCCCCACAGCCTATTAGATGTGGAAGTGGAGATAGCGAGTAGGCAGTTGGATATATGAGTCTAGAGTTCAACGTGAGGTCCAAGCTGGAGATAAAATTTTAAGAGTCTTCAGCTTATAAATGGTATTTAAAGGCACGAGATGGATGAGAGCATGTGTGGCTGGAGAGATGTGTGGGCCAAGGACTAAGCCCGGAGGCGCACCTGCATTTAAGAGGTTGGGGGGAGGGGTGTTGGGTGACAGGGAGGCGGGAGGGAAGGCAGAGCCCGTGGGGTCCTGGAAGCCAAGGAAAGGAACTATTACAAGCAGAAGAGACCACCCCCGTTCAGAATACAAGCAGTCACCGTTTGCTAAGCATCCTTCGCGGGCCGGGCACTCGGCCAGGACTTTCTGTGCATCCTCCCCTGCGCTGGGTGCTGCAGCGAGCCGCCCACCTTTCTCCGGGGGCCGACACTCCCACCCCCAGTTGCTGGAAGTGTTGACTGCCAACACCCAAGCTTTCACCCCCTCCCCAGGGACTGGGTGACGCCGGGGGGTTGGAGGCTTAGCCTCCTGGGTAGGATGCTCCGAGCTCAGGCTGCCAGTGATAGGTGGCTTCTCCATCAGAGCAAGGATCGCTGACGGTCCCAGGCTGGGGGAGGAGGTAGGGGATGATACGTCTTCTAGAATCTTCTGAGTGCTTCGGTTGGAAAGAGGAAACCCACAGACTCTCTGGCCACACTGTTCTAAGTTGTGACCCGCTTCACCCCCTCGACAGTCCTTACCCTCCTTCTCCACCAACTCTCCCTCCTTACAGAACGCGCCAGACCTCCAGACACAAGAGTGACCGAACCCTGGGCTAGGACCTAGAGTCTAGGAGCTCAGTCTTCTCATCTGTAAGATGGGAAGCCAGCCATGGCACCACCAGTCCAGAGGGTGCCGGGAGAAGGGGAACCCACTGAACCCCCAGGAGGAGAATAAGACAAGCCCACTTTAGACGGATTACTGCCCTGAAAGTAAAGGGTGCAAGGGCTGGCCAGGTGGGGCCCAAAGGAGAATCAGGCAGTTCCTATCAGGGGAGAGAGCTTGTCACCCAGAGAACATGAACACTGGGTTGCATCACAGAGTGACGCTCGTCAGCTAGTTGAGCGCAGGCAGGACCCCTACGTTCGAGAGGCCCCTGGACACAAGGTAGCCTCTCTTGGTGTAAGCCGAGAGGGTCTCCTGGAGGAAGCGAGGTTCCAGACTTATTGGAAAGGCTAGATAGCGCCAGGTTGGGGCGCCTGAGTGGCTCAGTGGGTTAAGCATCCGACTCTCAATTTCGGCTCAGGTCATGATCTCGCAGTTTGTGGGGTCGAACACCGCGTTGGGGATTCTCTCCCTCTCTTGTCTCTCTGTCCCACCCTCTGTGTGCTCTTCCTCTCCCTCTCTAAATACACACTTAAAAACTTTTTTTAAAAAGAAGTGCCATTTCAGTCATCGTGGTCCAGTGACACAGGGAGGTCCTAATTCCACCATTTTCCTTTGTGGCCTCAGCCAAGGTGCAAAACCTCCCAGAAGCTCAGTGTCGTTATGTGTGAAATGGGAAGCTGGAGAAAGATTATGTGTCTGAAAATGTTTTGTAAGCGGTGATTCCCGGGCTTTGAGACTCCATCGATGAGGGAAATTTCCAAAAATCTGGGGCCGACATAAGATTCCGACTTTCTATTCCTCCAGGTAAGGACCCTAACACACAAACAAACAAACAAGTCTCTGTCGTCTCTATGGTATCAACAAAGAGCAAACAGGCTTGACAGCAGAAATGAAGGAAGGCCAGAAGCTTCAAATAAAAGTCCTTTAAAAGAATTTTTTAACTAGGGGAGCCTGGGTGGCTCAGTCGGTTAAGCATCCGACTTCGGCTCAGGTCATGATCTCACGGTTTGTGAGTTTGAGCCCCTCGTCGGGTTCTGTGCTGACAGCTCGGAGCCTGGAGCCTGCTTCGGATTCTGTGTCTTCCGCTCTCTCTCTGTCTCTCTGCCCCTCTCCCGCTCACGCTCTGTCTCTCAAAAATAAATAAATGTTAAAAAAAATTTAACTATAATATAAAAACAAAGAGGAGGACAAAACATAAGGGACTCTTAAATACAGAGAACAAACTGAGGGTCGCTGGAGAGGTTGGGGGTGGGGGGGTGGGCCAAATGGGCAAGGGGCATTAAGGAGGGCACTTGTTGGGATGAGCGCCGGTGTTATACGGAGGGGATGAGCCACTGGAATCTACTCCTGAAATCATTACTGCACTCTATGCTAACTATCTTGGATGTAAATTTAAAAATAAATAAGTACATAAATACATAAAATTTTAAAACAATTCTTTAACTTAGGAGTCAAAAAATTAACTTAGAAGAAACCTCACCGGCTTGTCCTTTGTTTTTCCCCCTTTGCCTACGAGCAAGGAAGTTTTTCTCTGAGAACATTGGGGTTGATAAACACAGAAAGCTGCCTGTAACTCCGCGGGAGGCCCAGATCCCAGGGGCTGCGGGTCAGGCTCACCCCATCCGCTCCTCATGCGGGGCACCCCAGAGGGAAGCCTGCTGAATACAGTCCCCTCCCCCGTGGGGGGCAGTGCGCAGAGGAGGATGCTTCTCTCAGTGAGAGGATTCAGGCCAAGGCAAGTCAGGACCTCAGTAGCAGCGGTAATAACGCAGCCGACGTGTGTGATCTGCCGCCGGCTGAGCGCTGACCCGAGGGCCTCCTGAACGTGAAGCTCCGGGTCGCTCACAACGGCCCCGGAGGAAGGAAATCATTATCATCCCTGCTTTACAGCTGGGGAAACTGAGGCATGGCAAAGTTCGGTCACTTGCTTGACTCTCATGGGCAGTGAGTGGCAAAGCCAGGGTGCTAACTCAGCCAGTCTGGTTGTACTTTGTGCCCTTAAATACGTCACTGCGTGGCCGAGAGAGAGAGAGAGACAGAGACAGAGAGACAGAGAGAGGAGAGAGGGAGAGGGAGGGAGAGAGAGACAGAGGGAGGAAAAGACAGAGACAGAGAGAGAGGGAGAGAGAGGGAGAGAGAGGGAGAGACACAGAGACAGAGACAGAGCAACAAAGGGAAGGAGAGACAGAGGGAGAAAAAGAGACAGAGAGGGAGAGAGACAGAAAGAGAGACAGAGACAGGGACAGAGAGAGACAGACAGAGAGGGAGACAGGGAGAGGGAGGGAGAGGCAGAAAGAGACAGAGGGAGAGAGAAGGTAGGTGGGCAGGGAGAGGAACAGGTTGATCTCCTGGTGCCAAGAGGCAAACTTCCAACAAAACCACCCACCAAACCCGAATGTTCAGACGCTGGCACGTCAGGTCCCAGCAAAGCTGCCTTCCTGTATGAGCTTCCCGCTCTAGTGAGTCGAACGGTGACCTCCAGAAAGGCGTGTCCCAGTCCTAACCCCCCCCCCGCCCCCCGGAACCCATGAAGGCGGCTTATTTGGAAAAGGGGACTCTGCATTAGGCAAAGATCTGGAGCTGAGATCAGCCTGGATTTAGGGTGGCCCCAGATCCCGTGAAGGGTGTCCTCACAAGAAGGCAGAGCAGGGGCAGGCAGCGACCCGCAGAGACACACGGAGGTGGGGGAGGCCCTGCGAAGACCAAGGCAGAGACTGGAGGGCGGCGTCTCCAAGCCAAGGGACAGCAGGGTTGCCAGGAGAGAGGCCTGGACCAGACTCGCCCTCAAGGCCTCCAGGGGGAGCCCTTCCCCCCCCCACCCCCCCCCCCGGCCGACGCCCAGCTTTGGGAGACCATCAGCTTCAGTTATTTTAGGCGCCCCCCCCCCGCCCCCCGTTGGTGGCGCTTCATCAGAGCAGCCCAGGAATCCACTACGCCCCCTTCCACTTCCTCCTGGTCACCCCCCACCCCCGTCAGGGACCCGGAGACTTCCGCCTCCCCCCCCTCTGCTCACGCCCATCCCCACCGAATCCATCCTCAGAATGCCGAGTCCCGAGGTCCCCATGGCAACGGCTCGGAAGCCAGAACCCAGGATTACCAGTGTGGATCAGCCCACGAGATAGCTTCGAGGTGGGGGGCCGGAGGGGTCCGCTGGGAAAACAGCAAAGAGAAGGCCACGCCCGAGTGACAACTCCCCTGCGGTTGAGAGCAGCTGCTCTCTAAGAAAACAAAGCGCGGTGAAAAGTCCCCCTCTCCCGGATGAATAATCTGCGGGTACAGAAGCAAAGAGCCTGGAAGAAAAAGTGCTGCTGGGCCAGGAGCAGCTGGGCTGGGGACAACAGGACGGCCACCTCCCTCCTGGCCCTCGTCAAGGGGCTGGCCCCGCCCTGCCTGCTCAAGACCCCACAGGTGCCCAGGCTGGGGGTGAACAGCCCCGCGGCCCCGGTCCCCACCTGCGTGGTGCTCGGCTCTGGGCGGGCCCGGCCACTCCCCGACACAAGCCCTTCACGTCTGTGGTTTGGACCCAGGCAGGCCGCCGTGCCCCCCGGGGCGTCTCCCAGTGTCTCCCGGAGCTGCCTGGGCTTCCCCCCAGGAACCCACCTCGAGGCTGCCGCTGCGGTGATGCCCCTGCCCCTCCCCCGCCCTGGGGACACAGGTGGGCTCTCTGCTCCTGGTTCTGCACTGCCAACACCCTCCTCCTGCGGGTCCCCAGCCACACTTCTTCAGCCGACCTCGGGTGCTCCCGACGTGACTTTCCGACCAGCCAGGCCCCCCCACAACTCAGCTCCCTGATTGCCTTTCAAACATGGGCCACAGGCCCGGCCTGTCCTCATTCGTCCCTTCCCAAGAAAGTCCCCTCCTGCCTACATGTGCTCACACGGGCACGTGCACACACACACACACACACACACACACACTGGGAGACAGAGGCTCATCGGCGCGTCCCAGCCACACAGGCACGTCACTGGAAAGGAAGCGCTCAGGTTAGGCAGGCGGGCTCTAAAGCCCGTGAGCTCCACAGTGACAGTGGTAAGGACGCACATGTACCGTCTCCCTGTCCGTCTTCGCCTCGCTCTCACTTCTCGACTCACCTGGCACAGTGCAAGCAAGACACACAGGTTCTTCATGAATCTTTTTTTTTTGATGTTTATTTATTTTTGAGAGAGAGAGAGAGAGAGAGAGAGAGAGCTGGGGGGAGGGGCAGAGAGGGAGACACAGAATCCAAAGCAGGCTCCAGGCTCCGAGCCATCCGCACGGAGCCGGACGCGGGGCTCGAACCCACGAACCGGGAGATGGTGACCTGAGCCGAAGCTGGATGCCCATCTGACTGAGCCACCCAGGCGCCCCTTCACAAATATTTTTCACATGAGTAGCCCCGAGCCAGCCAGGGTAAGATGTCAGAGTGCCCACCGTCTCGCAATCCAGAACTTCAAGTCGGTCTCGTTAAAACCACCGGATCATTCTGTTTTGAAGAAGTGGAGAAAAGAACTCCAGTGTCCGTAATTGTTCGCCCACAATCCACATCCCTCCTTCCTCAGAGGCTCTGTGGACCAAGCCCCCTGTCCTGGAACCTCCCCCCCGCCCCAACCCCGACCTGGGTCACTGCAAACACTCATCAAACCCTCACCTTTGGGTTGTGGTACGAATACATAGATGAACGAATCAGTTTGCATCACTTTCCCTGGACCTCAGTTAGCACAGGTCTGAGGCATCGGTCAGGACGGGTAAGTGGGTGGAAAGAAGTGACCTTTAAAAATCTGGCTTAACACTCGTTCCTAAGACACTTTCTGGAATATTTCCTTTCCGCTCTGATCTCCTCTTTATGGGGCATTTTCTCGGTACGTAATGAATTCAGCGGGAGTACTTTTCCTGTATGGTTTTAGCCATTTCGCTCTGACGGGCGCGGGAGGATGTGTGATCCCATCACCATCACCTCCCATGAGGCCACGGTCCTCCTGAGCAGGGACAGCTGTGTTCCTCATGCCATCGCGAAGCTGCCCCAGGGCCGTGACACCCGCCCCCACCCCCAGGAGCTCTGGCACCACGGCACTTGTTGGATCATAGCTTCCGGCTGGTGTCCTTCTGGGGTCGGGCAGGTAACGGCTCTTCTCTAAGAGCCCGAAGAACACAGCCTGTAGCTACAGTTTCTTCCCCCTTATGGGAAAGTGTTCAAGCGCTGTTCCTTTTCAGATCCGAGGGGAGTGTCGGACTGTCTTCCTGGGGAGCCCCTCTTCCCAGGAAGATGATATCGCTGCTGAAGGGGTCCCACCCCACGGACCTCATTCAGGGCCCTCCATTGTCACAGAATTGCCATCGCCCTGCAGACTGGGCCTTGGCGGACACGCCCTGGGGCCTCTTACTCCTGTTTCTAGAAGCAAAGAGAAGAAGGCATGTGCAGACGTTTTCCAGAAGAGAGATCTCCAAGTTCCCAGAAATTGACAGAAATCTCCAAATGTGTCTATCGAGACAGTGACCCAGCGAGCTACGACGCCCTAGTTACTCGGATGTGCCCTTGGGAGGGGCACAGGCTTTGCCCCGCTTTCTCACACTCGAAAGCAAGTCAGCAGGGCGGCACAGAATCGTCCAGGGTGGTAGCCTGGACAGACCCTGAAGGGTCGCAATGTCCTTCCCTTATGTTTCCGGATCTGTAAAACAGGGGGCCGTTAGCACTGACGTCACTGGTTGCCATGAGGACTGAACGACAGGAACAACGTCAAATGCTTGGCCTCATGCCTGCCGGGAAGCCAGTGCCTAGTAATAGTCGACGGTGATAAAGACGATGAAGGCCAGGAAGAAACTGCCCTGCACGGGGTCCCCGGGGGTCGGGGGGCGGGGTGGGCGGGTGGGGGACCAGGGGCGGAGCTGTAGTCGGAACAGTCCCTCCGCCGACTTGGGCCACTCTGGGTTGTCCCACCTCCGTTGTCCTGTACCAGCCACCCCCCTCACCTCGCATCGAAGCAGCAACTGAACCAACAGTGCCCCCTACAGGCCTTGGCCTCCAGGGACGGCCCCACCCAAGGCTGCCTCTGGGAGCACAGGGAATGTTCTCCTGCGAAGAGAAGGTTCCTTGAGGTTTTGCCTGGAACTTCAGGGTTTGGACTCCCAAAACGGCCTCCCTAGAATAAGTGGCTGCCTCTTCTCCCCCTCCCCCTCCCAAGCATCTTTGATGCACTGGATTTAGCACAGAGACCGGATTAGGGGACAGGAGGCCCAGGTTCAAGGACAATTCAGTCACTGGCTGGCTCTGTGACCTCAGACCCGTCCAACCAGGCCTCTTTCCTGGAGACCCTGAAGTCCCAGATAACTGCCCAGCTCAAGAATTCCCTGAGCTCTGCCAAACCTGTGGCCAAAAGGAGCCTGAGGTGCACCTTGCAGCCATGCAGGGCGATCGGGGGGTCCCAGCAGCTTGTCCAGACAGGTGAGCGCCTAGTGCATCACCTGGTCATTCAACCCCACCGGGCAGCCCAGGTCCCCCTCGGCCGTCCCTCTCAGGGCGGGACGCTCTGGGGAACCGCGGGTCCGCACCCCGGCAGACCCCGCCACCTGCTTGGGTTCCTCTGGCTTGCATGCCGTGGACACCAGCGGGTTTAGCCCGTTCTTTCCCATCTGGCACTTGGCGGGGTCACCTTACGTGTGGTGTTTATGATGAAGCCTGCTAACGATGTCTCCTGACTGAAGCAAATTTGACTTCTATAACGGCCCGAGAAAAGGTCGCAGCCTGGGAGACTGTATTACTCTGTCACAGGAATTAAAGGAGCAGTTTGCCTCAATAAAGGACAGTCTGCCTGGTGGCCTCTCACCCCTTGCCAGCTTCCTCCTGCTATCTTCCCTGATGATGTGGATAAGAATCCTGTGACAACAGTAAGCTCGATAAATGCCCTCTCCAGCACCACAGACCCCCACCTCGGGGCGGGTGCTCCCTGTGATTCACGGAGGTGCTGGTGGGGGACAGGGGAGCCTTACTGAACTTCATGTCTCCCAACGATTTCCTGGGGTGTCTCGCTTGATTTGCCCCCACGATGATCCAAGCAGTGTACAAGGAGAAAACAACAACAACAACAACAACAACACAGGAAGCACTAAATTATTTTCAGGGAGGAGGTGGGGGGAAGGAAATGTGAGCTTTCAATCCTTAATTTGTATGCATATTTTAAAGTGGGTTTTTTTTTTCTTTCTCTTTTTCAAGTTAACAAAAAACAGGCATCTTCTCTGGGGGCGGGGTGAAGAGTGAATGTGCTGGAATTCTTTAATTTCATCTCCTTGCAAGCTAAGAAGACAGGCAAGAAAGCCAAGTATGCAGGGAGTCCCAGACAGTGGGTCAGGGAAGGGGGGCAGGGGCAGAGGTGGGGAGGGAGGACAAACCCTTGGAACAGTAGGCTGGCTCCCAGCCTCACTGAGATCTTGCCCTTTGATCAGCTGGGTGGGAGCATGCACAGAACATTCCTCACCAGCCTGGTCCCAGGGGAAGGCACTGCTCCCACTGCTGAGCTGTGCGGCTGCAGGCGTTCTAGAATCTCTGAGCAGGCTCCTGTGGGGGTCACCCTCTCATGGAAGGAAATGAGACAAACTTTCCAACAGTGGCTCTTGCTAGAACCGAAATTGACACCTGTAATGAATAGTGCAAGAGAAGCTCCCAGGGAAGAAAACCGTGCAAGCCTGTGTCGCAGCAAGAGAAGGGGCTGCTTTACTGTGACCCGCTCCGATCTGTCAGGAGCCCTTGAGAACAGGGCCCACAGATGAGAAGGGACCAGCTCCCAGCCCGGCTGTCTCAGCCCTGAGACGGAGGGAGAGACCAGGTCTGCAGAAGCCAGGTCACCTTGAGGAAGTATCAGTAGAAACTGTCAGGAAGATCTTGAAATCTGTCAGAGGCTCACATCCCTTGTCCGGACGCATCCTGACTCTGCACATGACAGCAAAGCTCAGGGGTGTGCCATTTTCAGACAGTTCTTGGCAAGATGCCTCCAGATATTACATTCCTGGCGGGCGTATACAGACGGCCAAGAGGGCGCGGGGAGCACCGACTCTGGCGGGATTGTGCCTTCGTTCCGGGAGGAGCCTTCTCTGATCATTTCCAGAGGGCCCGGAGCCAAAGATGTGATACCCCACCCCCCCATGCATTTTTTTCCACTCCCGGTTTTTATCACAAAAGATGACAAATCTATACAAATGAACAGAATGGGGTAATGAGCCCCCGTGGACCCATCATGGGGCTCCGGCAATTATCAGCGTCCTGCATGTTTCTTTTAGCGATGCCTCCTTCCGCGTGGCATCCCTCCTGTTGATTTCTTTTTTTTGCAGGTTTTTTTTTTTTAGATAAAACTTAAATGCATTGAAATGCACAAAGCTTCACTCTATACGTTTTTGACAAATGGATACATTCATATAACTTGTAGGGGAGGAAAAAGTTTTCCTTGACCTTCTTAGAGTCCCTGGCTGGGTCTGAAAATTAAACTGGCAGGGACAGCTTAACAGGAGGAAAGTCTACACGTTTTATCCCATTTTTACATGTCCATAGGAGCCTTCACAAGGAAAGGAAGATCCAAAGAAGTGACCGGAGCAGAAAGCTTTTACACGTTTTAGACCAAAAAAATAGAACCAATAAATTAGTGAAGAATGGACAAGACCAAAGGGCTTGCACCGGGGGTAGTAAGTGGGTAAGAAGTAATTAGAAAAATAGGGTTAGTTTAAAAAAAAAAAAGGAAGGGGCGCCTGGGTGGCGCAGTCGGTTAAGCGTCCGACTTCAGCCAGGTCACGATCTCCCGGTCCGGGAGTTCGAGCCCCGCGTCAGGCTCTGGGCTGATGGCTCAGAGCCTGGAGCCTATTTCCGATTCTGTGTCTCCCTCTCTCTCTGCCCCTCCCCCGTTCATGCTCTGTCTCTCGCTGTCCCAAAAATAAATAAACGTTGAAAAAAAAAAAATTTATAAAAATAAAAAAAAAAAGGAAAAAGAATAAAAAAAGAAGGGTTAGTTTGGCAAGGTTTGTTTGCACGAACAAATTTGCCGTGCTTGACCCCAGATTCCGATCTCCGGTGATAAGAATTTCAGGGAAGAAGGGAGGGGTGGGGAAGGTCACAGCGACCTTCTTGATTCTGCCATTTACAAAATCCCTTAAGCGTAAAACGTTGAATGTGCCAAGGTGCCAGATTTCAGGGTAACGTGGTCTGAACCCCAGCAAACCAACCCCTCATTACAATATAGGACTAGAATGATCTGTAGTGTCTCTTCCCAGTCAATATCTCCACCCCATCAGGCAACCACTGGCCTGATTTTTTTCACCAGAAATCCATATAAATAAAACCACATGGGATGCACTCTTTTGTGCCTGGATTCTTTCTACCTGCATCACTTCGGTGAGATTCTTCCACGCTGTTACACGTGTCACCGGTTCGTGGGTGTGTAAAAGACTTCATTGTGGTTTAAATTTGCGTTTACCTGATGACTAATAAAATGTTGAGCCCTTTTCTATGTGCTTATTGGCTATTCATAAGTCTTTCTTTATAAAGTAGTTCCATATCTTTTGATCATTTTGGATTGAGTTGTTTGTCTTTTCAGCACCGAGTTGTAGACATTCATTGTAAACCCTAAACACAAGTCCTTAGTCAGATGCGTGTTTCGTGAATATTTCCTCCCCAGTTTCTGGCTTGCTTTTAGTTTTATGAATGATATCTTTTGACAAGGAGAAGCTCTGAGTTTTGGGAAAGCCTAATTTTCTCATTTCTCTCTTTTATGGTTATCATGTTCCATGTCCTATCTAAAAAATCTTTACCACCCTAGGTGGCAAAAATACTCTCATTCCCCCCCCAAAAGCTATTTCATGCTAGCTTTTGGGTTCTACATTCATTATATTAATTTCTGCATATTGTTTGAGGTAAGAGTTGAGGTCCTTTTTTCCCCATCTGGATATCACGTTGTTCCAACAGCCTTGATTCAAAAGATTTTCCTTTCCCCACTGAAATATTTTGGTGCCCTTGTCAAAAATCAATTGCTCATGGAAGTGTGAGTCTATTTCTGGCCTCACTATTCTATTTCATTGACCAATTAGTCTATTATGGTAATACTGCACTATTTTGATTATAGTTTGTCTTGAATTTAGGAAGTATAAATTTTCTAGCTTTTTCAAGATTGGTTGGATGTTTCTGGTCCTTTGTTTTTCCATATGAGTTTGAGGAGCATGTTATCAGTTTCTATATGTAAAAAAAAAAAAAAGTCTGGGGGAATTTTGATTGAGATTGGATTGAGACTCTAATTTGCAGAGAATTTATGTCTTGACAGTATTGACTCATCCAACCCTTGAATATGGTATATCTTTCCTTTAATTTATTACAGAAATGGCAAAAACACATTGCAGAAATTATGATGATGAGTATAGACTCTGTCATTTCTCTTAGAGGTATATTATAGTTTTATGTGTAGGGGTCTTGCAGATTTTTATGTATTTAGCCCTGCTATCGACTGAATTAGGTCCCCCTAAACTTTCAGTGCTGAAGCTCTAACCCCCCCCCCAATGTAATTATAGCTGGAAATAGGGCTTTTAGTGGGTATTTAAGGTTAAATGAAGTCGAAAGGGTAGGATTTGCCTTATTAGAAGAAAAAGAGATCTCTCTCCCTCTGTCTCTCCAACCACTTGCACCAAGGAAAGGCCTTGTGAGGGCCCATCAAGAGAGTGGCCATTTGCAAGGCAGTAAGAGAGCTCCCACCAGAACCCAACCTTCTGGCTACCTGATCTCAGACTTTCAGCCTCCAGAACAAGGACAAAAGATGTGTGTTGTTTAAGCCACTCAGCCTGTGGTATTTTGCTACGGTCTCCCGCGCAGACTAATAAAATTCCCAAGTGGTTTGCATATTTAAAGATATTGTAAGTGAACATTTTCTTTTTTTTTTTTTTTTTTTTTTTTTTTTTTTTAAATTTTTTTTCAACGTTTATTTTTCTTGGGACAGAGAGAGACAGCGCATGAACGGGGGAGGGGCAGAGAGAGAGGGAGACACAGAATCGGAAACAGGCTCCAGGCTCTGAGCCATCAGCCCAGAGCCCGACGCGGGGCTCGAACTCACAGACCGCGAGATCGTGACCTGGCTGAAGTCGGACGCTTAACCGACTGCGCCACCCAGGCGCCCCTGTAAGTGAACATTTTCAAGGTAATTTTCTAATTACTTTTTTTTTGCTAATATATAAAATCACAATTAATTTTTGTATAGTGACCTGGTAGGCTGCAATCCTGCCAAACTCACTTAGTAGTTCTTGTAGTTCTGTGGTTAATCCTTCGGATTTTCTACAGAAACAAGCACGTTATCTCCAAATAAAAAGTGTTTGCTTCTTCCTTTCGAACCAGACGCCTTTTGTTTCTTTTCCTTGCCTTATTGCCTTGGCCATAATTTCCGGTACGTTGTGAAATAGAAGTAGTAAGAGCAGATACCCTTGGTTCCCCCCTTATTAAGTATGAGGTTAGCTCTAGTTTTCCATCATGCCTTTCATCATACGGAGGAAGTTCCCTTCCAGTCTTATTTGCTGAGAGTTTTAGATTTCCCCCCAGTTTTACTGAGATATAACTGACATAGAACATTGTATGGGTCTCACGTGTACAATATAATGATTTGACACGTGTATATTGTGAACCGATCACTACAATAAGTCTGCTTAATATCCATTACCTCACATAGGTAGGTAGCCAAGATCTGGGCTACTTTCAAATATACATACTTAAGCTTAAAATTATAAATGGCATTGAGGCTCCTGGGTGGCTCAGTCTGTTGAGCATCCGACTTCGGCTCAAGTCATGATCTCACTGTTGGTGGGTTCGAGCCCCGCGGCGGGCTCTGTGCTGACAGCTCGGAGCCCAGAGCCTGCTTCGGATTCTGTGCTTCCCTCGCTCTCTGCCCCTCCCCTGCTCTCAGTCTGTCTCTTGAAAATAAATAAATGTTAAAAAAAAATTTTTTTAAAAGAAAAAAATTATAAATGGCATTAAACCATTTCAAATGCTTTTTTGGTATCAAGTACCTTTTCTGACTCTCCTATATTCTGCTAATTTGGTGAATTACCATGAACTAATTTTTGAATGTTAAACCAGTCTCCCATTCCAGGAATAAACTCCCCCTTAGTTATGATGTATTAGTCTTTTTATTTATTTCTCGGTTCCATTGGCTAATATTTCGCGAAGGATTTTTGCATCCACGTTCAGGAGGAACATTGGCCTGTATTGTTCTTTTCCTGAACTATCTTTGTCAAGTTTTGGTAGCAGGGCGATTCTGGCCTCATGAAATGACTTGCAGCAATTTTGTTCTCCCTCTATTATGAACAACACATTTATCAGCTTCTCCTCTTCATAAAGAAAACAAGTACATGCGGTTGGGATTGGTATTTGATAGAATTAGTCAGTGAAATCATCCGGGCCTGGCGTTCCCTCGTGTGAAGGTTTTTGATAACAAATTCAATTTCTTGGAAACTCAGATCTCTTATCTCACCTTGTGTCAGTTTGCATTCTATCGTGTTTTTCAAGGGATTGGTCCATTTCATCTAATTGGTCAAATAGGTTAGAATAAAGGTGCTTACAGTAGCCCGTATTAGCCCTTACATGGCTGTTCGCACGATAGTGACCACCCCTTTTTCGTTCCTGATTCCGGCAACTTGTGTTTTACTCTCTTTTTTTTCTTTTTTTTCTTTGTAAGTCTTCCTAGAGCCTTCACAATTTTTCTTTTCAATGGACCACCTTTTGACTTTGTTTATTTTTTGCCTATTTTCTCCTTCTGTGGTTTCTGCCTCCCTCATACTCACTGCGGGTTTAGTTTGCCTGTCTTTTTCCACCTGCCTCGTGTGGAAACTCAGGACATTTATTTTAAAATTTTCTCCCTTTATAATATAACCACTCACAGCTACACCATTTTCTATAAACGTTGATTTAGTTGCATTTCACAACTTTCGATAACGTTGTATTTCCATCATCTTTCAGCTTGAAATCGTTTCTAATTTTCTTTGTGTTGTTGTAACCCATGGGTTCTTTAGAAGAGTTGTTTTAATTTCCAAATATGCTGGCTCTTTTCTTTTTTTTTTTTATTGTGCTTAACTTCTAATTTAATTCCATTGTGCCAGAGAATATATTCTGTAATATTCCAGTCTTTCAAAATGATTGAGAGTTGGTTTATGGCCTCCCATATGTCTTTCAACTGTTTTATGTATGTTGGGAAAGAATGTATTCTGCAGTTGTTCTGCCCAGAGCTCTATAAATATCATTAGGGCAAGGTAATTGATATTCTTTCCAATATCTTATTTTCTTACGGATTTATTTTTAATTAATTGTTCTATCAAGCAGTGAGGCCAGGGTGCTAAAATCTCCAACTGTGATTGTGGATTTATCTCGTTCTCCCGTAAGCTCTGACAGCGTTTGCAATGTGATTTTGGAGCCCTTCTTTCTAGATTCATCCATATTTCAAATTGTGGTGACTTCCTTATGTCTGGGCCCTTTTAACATTTTGAACTGTCCCGCTTATCTCCAGTGATACTCCTTTATCGGACAGCCTGATGTGTCGGATATGAACATGGTCACTCCAGCTTTCCCTCATGTTAACATTTGCACAGTATCTCATTCCCCACTGTTTTCCTCCTCACCTAGTTATGTCCTCACATTTAAAGCCTATCTCTTGCAGGGGCGCCTGGGTGGCTCAGTCGGCTAAGCGTGCGACTTCTGCTCAGATCGTGATCTCACAGTTCGTGACTTCGAGCCCCACTCCGGGCTCTGTGCTGACAGCTCGGAACGCTGCTTCTGATTCTGTGTCTCCCTCTCTCTCTCTCTCTCTGCCCCTCCCCTGCTCACGTTCTGTCTGTCTCGCTCTCAAAAATAAATAAACATTAAAAAAAATTTTTTTAAGCCATCTCTTGCAAATGCATCGTGGGTCTTACCTTTTTGTCCAGCCTAGCAATGTGTGCTTTTTAGAAGGAGTACCTCGTCTATTTCACTTTAGTAAAGTTACCAATATGATTGGATTTAATCTGCCTGTTTACTGTTTGCTTTCTATCAATCTCATCTGCTTTCTTCTTCTTATCCTTCCTGCCTGCCTTCTTTTGTGTTAGTATATTTCAGTATTCTGTTTTGATTCCAGTGTTGGCTTTTCCATGGTATCTTCTATAATACACACTTTCTGACTCATCACAGTGTACTTAGAGCGAATATTTTACCACGTCACATCAATGACGGAAACTTTGCGACTGGATAGTGCTGTTTCCTGCCTCTCTATCCTTTGTGATATATGCACCATATGTATTCTTTCTACCTATATTTAAAAATTATACCCACAATGTGGTAGTATAAGTTTTGATTTCAACAGATATATGTATTTCTTTAATTAAGAGAGTATATAGAGGGGCGCCTGGGTAGCAGTTAGTTAAGCATCTGACTTTGGCTCAGGTCCTGATTTCACAGCCTATGAGTTCGAGCCCTGCATCGGGCTCTGTGCTGACAGCTTGGAGCCTGGAGCCTGCTTCGGATTCTGTATCTCCCTCTCTCTCTCTGCCCCTCCCCCACTCACACACTGTCTCTCTCTTTCTCAAAAAATAAACATTAAACAAAGAGAGTGTGTGTGTGTATATATATATATATATATATTCTCTTATATTTTACCCATATACAGTAAAACCTTGGATTGCAAGTAGCTTGTTCTGTGAGTGTTCCACAAAATGAGCAAATATTTCTTATAAATTTTAACTTGATAAGCAAGCTATATCTTGCAATACGAGTAGTATGTGACACCGAACATCACATGAATCACAACTGAGCCAATGGTTCTTCTCTCTCTGTCTCTCTCTCTCTCTCTCTCTCTTTCTCTCATGCTTCGGGATTGTGGGTGATCATCTCCCATGCTCGGTCTCAGACTGTTTAGCAGAAATCAGTGATTTTTCAGAACATTGGAAGGTGCCTACAGCTGGCACTAGTGATTTTTTGTCACTTCGAAGCACCTATGGACAGTCCTTTGTTTCTCCATCCAAGAATGAGGTTAGGAATGCTTTGCTTCATTCTAGGTCAGGCTGCCTGCAGATAGAGACCCTTTTCCTCTGCCTTATTGCCAGCTACACTAAATACAGTATATGACAAGAGTTTATTAATACTGTACTGCAGTCAACATCTGTGTGAGCATATGCAATGGACCCCTTCAGAAAAAAAGTTGAAAAGGAAGGCAGCAAGAAGAAAGAGATGATTATTGTGAAAGTTAAGAAGGCAATCATCAAGAAGTATGAACAAGGTTTGGAGTGGCTGAAATTGCAAGATTTTATAAGAAGTCTATGTCGACCATTTGCACAATATTAAAGAAGAAAGAAGAAAGAAGGGGGCTAGATGCAGCAGAAGGAATCAAAGTAATGTCCACATGTTCTGGAAGATGTAGAAATGTTGCTTCTGGTTTGGATAAATAAGAAACAACTAGCAGGTGATACCATGACCAAGAACTTTATCTGCGAGAAGGCGAAGGCCCTGTACACCAACTTTGTAAATGAACTGCCGAGTACATCAACAGAAAACAAAGATGGCTTCAAGGCAAGCAGTGGATGATTTGATGATTTTAAGAGACGTGGCATCCGTAATATTGTGAGACAAGAAGAGGCTGTGAGTTCCAACGCTAAGGCAGCTGAGGCATTTGCTACTGAGTTCCAGAAGCTCATGGTTTCTGAATGTTACCTGCCAGAGCAAGTTTTTTAACTGTGATGAGATGGGCTTTTTTGGAAAAGATGCCAAAGAGGACCTACATTACAGAAGAAGAGAATGCAGTGCTCTGTCACAAGCCCATGAAAGGCCATCTCACCCTCTTGTTTTGTGCTAATGCAAGCAGGGATTCCAAAGTCAAGCCCCTGCTCGTGTATCATTCTGAGAACCCACGAGCCTTCAAGAAATGCAAGGTGCAGAAGAGCCAGTTGAATGTCATGTGAAGGTCCAACAGCAAGGATTGGGGCACTTGTATCTTGTTCGCTGAGTGGATCAACAAGGCCTTTGGTCCTGCAGTGAAGAAATACCTTTTTGGAAAGAATCTGCAGCTCAAAGCCCTGCTGGTTATGGATAATGCTCCAGCTCATCCTCCAGGCTTTGAGGACGACTTACTGGAGGAATCCAAGTTCATTAAGGGCAAGTTCCTTCCTTCCAACACCACTCCAATCTTCCAGCCTATGGATCAGCAGGTCATTTCAAACTTTAAAAAGGTTTATACCAAAGCACTATTTCAGCGATGCTTCAAGGTGACCAAAGGAACAAACCGTATTCTCCGAGAGTTTTGGAAAAATCATTTCCACATCATGAACTCCCCCAACATCATTGATAAAGCCTGGGATGGGGTCACCAAGAGAACCCTCAATTCTGCTTAGAGAAAACTGTGGCCTGATTGTGTTCTTGGACATGACCTAGAGGGGCTCACTCATGAACAGGAGCCACCAGTTGTTGATGAAATTGTGTCCTTGGGGAAGACCATGGGACTGGGGGTGAACAAGGATGACATTCAGGAGCTGGTGGAGGAACGTGGCCAGGAGCTGACCGTTGATGAACCGATGGATCTGCATCACGAGCAACAGCCACAGGTTATGGAGGAGATCTCATCTGCAGAGGAGGAGGAGAAAAAGGCGAGGAATCTCTCACTTCAAATGAGATTAGGAAGATGTGTAAAATGTGGGAAACAGTACAAAGCTTTGTAGAAAAGCACCACATGAACAAAGCTGTAGGAGTACAAGCGATGAATCTGTTTACTGCAATGCAATGTCACATTTCCACGAAATCCTCCAAAGGAGGCAAAAGCAAGTGTCATTGGAGAGGTTCCTTGTTAAAGTTGCATGAAAAGAAAAAGATTTCATTGAGCCAATAGATAGCAGTGATTCCGTTAGTAATAGTGAATGTCTTCCTACACAATAACCCTCCTGTCTCTGGTCTCCCTCACACCAGCCACGAAGGTTTTCAATGTTAAGTGCAGGTTAATTATATCTGTGTAGAGATTGCCTGTCTTTCATAATGTATATATTGTCCTTTAAGTCCTTGAACATATTAATAACAGGTGCTTCGTACTAACTGCATGTCTGGATCATCTTGTGGTCAGTTTCTATTGATTGTTGTTGTTTTTTTTTAATGTGTGTGAGTATGAGTAACATTTTCTTATTTCTTCGCCTGTCTAGTGATTTTCTGATTGGACGCTGGACACTTTGAATGATGCATTGTCATCTTTGGGGTCCATTTTGTTCTCTGTCATTTTATTCTAGCAAGCAATTAAGTTGACTAGACTCAGTCTCCAAAGTTGATCACAGTAGCAACTGAAATTGCCACTCGGTTCCTTCAAGTTCCAGCTGCTATTCTTTGTTCTCTGGGCCCCACTGAGTATTCCCTGAATATATATATACACATATATATATGTGTATATATATATCTTAGATGGACCAAGAATGTGGGGAGATCTTAAATATAGATTTAGGGGCTCACCTTCTCTGTGATACCCTTCCTTCGAGGACTCCCCCCTTAAGTTCGGGGCCTTCATCCAGCCCTGAACTCTCTCCTCTGGCACCTCAGACCAGTACATCTGTGGCTTCCTGACACTATAATTTATGTACAGATTTGGGAGTTCCAGGCAAAAAGCCTCAAACGCATAAAAATCACTCATGCAGTTAATCTTTCAAGGGTAGAGTCCCCTCTGAAGGCTCTTCTGTGCTTTTTTATATTTTGTATAGGTTTCATAACTATTGTTTATGGAAGGGTTACTGTGACCAAGTTACTACCCTATTGCCTTAATCCAGAAGCTGCCATGATGCATTTTTTATTGACAACATAACATTCACCCAGTTTGTGCTGCTAAAGACTATTAACGTTGGGGTGTATGGCCTAAGGAGAAGTTTCCATTCTTTGTTGCATGGAGGAAACTGGAAGGCTAGTCTCATACTATTGGCCATCAGAGTCTAAAGCGATCAATACCTCAGTGTTAGAGTTCTCAGTGTTCTCCAAAGAATGTGCACTAAGAGGAAACCAGCACAATCCCATCAGGACCCAATCTTTCCTTCAATCCTTTTGGAAACTAAAAAGAAAATTTATTTTTTTTTCCTCTAATAAAAGAATGATAGTGCTTGAACACCTAATCAGCATTATTATTATCATCCACTTAAAAAAAATTCCTCTCTAGCCACCTACATATACCTATAGGTTATACTCCTACAGAAGCTGAACAGTCCAGTAATAATTTGACAGCAGATGTACATGTGGGTGTTGAGAAGTCGTACTGCATAGTTGGGAAAGCATGAGCTCAAAGCCTGGGCTTTTTTTTTTCTGTGTGGCCTTGGGAAATTGTTAACCTCTCTAAGCCACAGTTTCTCATCTGTAAAACTGGGATAATAATATCTATCTTGTAGGGCTGCTATGAAGTTAAACCCTAAAGCATGAAAAGTACCTACCATAATGCTGATAAGAGAAGACTTTCAAGAATTCTGTTTCCCACGCCCCCTCCTTTAGATCTATTTATAGTGCACTTGAGGTATCTGCAATCAGCCACTTGAGATTCCAGTTGAGGAAAAGGTCGTACCAGAAATGAGAGCTTCCCCAAATTTACCCGCAGCTAATCATGGGTAATCATTCTCTAAATGCTTGTAAGTTACCTGGAGACCCTAAGCATGGCATCTCTGAGGGCTTCTTCAATTCCCTACAATTTCATGGGAACTCTGCTTTCTAGGATTCCTGGTGTGGGATATTTCAGTGAAGTCCTCCAATTTATGGGATCATCTAAGGAATAAGTCCCTTTGAATCATCTAGTGTTTACAGGAGACAGGAAAACTATGACATCATCATTTCCAATGCCACACCTTTGACTGTCGTGTCAAGGCTGCTGGTATTTACCATTCTTTAGATGAAATTCCTGAAAACCTGCCTTGCGTTGCCCCCAAAATTGGACAGAAGCTTCCAGCTTTCCTGGGGCTATTCGTTCCTTTCAAGCATATTTTCCATTAAAAGCAACCATTGTTAAACCACTTTAGTGCCCACAGAGAAAAGGTCTTCCATGGTGTTGTGTCTACCAGTGAGCATTTGCTTCCCAGAATGTCAAGGAGTTATTGACTTCTTGGTCTGTGCTAGCACATTGCAATGTTCTGTTTCTTACACTGGCACTTCACCTTGTGTGTCAGAGCTGTGCTTATCCACACAATGCAAGGTGGCCCTGAGGCTCCAATTACTCACTACTCAAGAACAATGTCATCACAGGAAGGAACAAAGCACAAACTGACAAAGAACCCTTGGTCTGCGATCACAAGAGTCAAGTTGCTCCACGACTATCTGTGCAGGGCTGTCTCTACAAACTACCTGCCAAAAAACTCCTGGGGGGGGTGGTTATTTCTGATGATGGACTACCCTCCCCCATGAAAGGGACTGGTGTTCAGTGCTTGGAACTAAAAATCAAATGTTTACCGAGTGTAAGTGTGCAGAGTGGAATCATGTCCTGAACTACCTTTCTGCTCATTGTGGGTCAGGCTGTTGCCAGCTCCGTGGAACGTTATCACCCCGATTCATGCATTCATTCATTCAATGCATATTTGAGTGTCTAGCTCTGGGAAGACAGGAGAGAAAAGCCTCGGGTGGCTTACATTTCAGCGGGGATGACACAAATGATGAATGAATGAATAAATATGTCATGTAGCAATAAATGCTAAGGAAGAAAATAAGGAAGTTAGGCCAGAGGATACAGAATGATGAGGTCAGGGTTTCATTTCTTGTGGAGTGCTTGGGAAAGCCTTTCCGGGTAAGATGGCATCTGAGCGGAGACCTGAAGGCCATGCAGCCACCTGAGGGGAAGTGTCACATAGAGGTGGCAGCAAGGGCAGATGTCTGTGGGCTGGAGTCCCTTAGAGAGTGTGATGAATGGCAAGGGGAAAGTGAGACAGGACCAGAGGGAGCTGGAGGCAGAGAGACAGAAGATGAGCCCTGGACGTAGAAAAGGGCCAGACATCATAGGGCCCTGACTATAGCTTCCGAACAACCTGTGGCCTCCAGTCTTGCTGTCCCCCATTCCATTCTCCATCGTTACTAAAATGACCTCCATAATGTGACCCGGTTGCCTTCCTATACAACACCCTCAACAGTCTCCATCACCTGCAGGATCACATTCAAGCTCCTTAAGGTGGGCTGCAAGGGCCCTGATTCCCTCTCCAGATCCCACTTTGCCATTTACACCCCAGAAACCAAGCTGCTTGGACATGCCCTGCCTACATGGCGCTTCTCTTCCTCCCAGCCACCACTGGTGGGTCTTCCTCCACCTGGAAGGCAGACACCCAGTTGGTTCAGCCAGTGACTTAAGAATCAAAAGCTTAATGTCCATTTGAGGTTAATCACTGAGCTGTGTCACGCGAACAGGGAGAAATCTACCGCAGGGGCTGTTAAGAGGCGTACCAAGTATTAGCTCCAAGGGTATTCCAAGCATCTGAAACCAAGGCAAGTAAAAGCAGGTGCTCAGGCTACAGGAACGGGTTGATTCTATCAGGTGGCATTGCTTAGAACTTGAACCAGTATTGACTGAGCCGAGGCTTTTCATAGAAAACTCACTATGCGTCACACAGCACACAAAACGCTCCGTGTATACATTTTCTCTAACCTGCACCACAGGAATTACACAGGTGAGGACATTGAGGTGGCACAGATCATAAGACGCAGACCTGGAGTCTGAACCCCCGTGATTATGTCCCCA
Source organism: Lynx rufus (assembly GCF_022079265.1). NCBI lineage: Eukaryota > Metazoa > Chordata > Mammalia > Carnivora > Felidae > Lynx > Lynx rufus. Next base: position 30,835,952 of record NW_025814832.1, on the reverse strand, counting down.
CAGCCCACACACTCTTGCATCACGCCTTCCAGAATCAGACATGGAGGTGACCACAGCATCATGGGCTAAGTTCCAATGGCTTTTGTATCTACAGAATGGAGCCACAGCACCCATGCACCCACTTGAAGAGGCAGCTCTGGGGAAGGGCCCAGTCTCCCTGTGTTCAGTTCTTGGCTCCACACAGGTTAGCTCATGGACTCTCTGTGCCTCTGTTGTCTCATCTGTAAAATGGCTATTATTAATGGTACCTACATCCTAGACACATAAGGATTAGAACTACTTCGTATAAAGCACCTAGCGCATGTCAGCTCAGGTCGCTCACAGACCTGGGGCTAAAATGTCAGACGTGTACTTCTCACAGTTCTGGAGTCTGGGAATCCAAGGTCAAGGTGCTAGCAAAGTCAAGTTCCGGCGAGAGCTGTCTTCCCAGCTTGTAGATGGCCTCCTTCTCGCTCTCTCCTTCCCTGGCAGAAAGAGGAGGTTCTGGTCTCTTCCCTTGGTTGTCAGAACACTAATCCCATCATGACACGCCACCCTCATGACCTCATCTAAACTTAATTGCCTCTCAAAGGCCCCACCTCCAAGTACCATCACACTGGGGGTGAGAGTTTCAGCATATGCCTTCTGGAGGGATACACACATTTGGCCCTCAGCTGGTGCATATTAAGAGCTCGATAAATGTTAGCCACACTTGCAAGGCATCAAGGTGGCACAAAAGCCTCCCTCCGGTCCACCTCGCTGGTCCAAGGCCACAACACAGCAGGGCAAGAAGTGACCTGTGTGCCAGAATGCCTCTGTTTTGCGTTTGCCTGGAGAGCTATTTTCCAGGAAGCCAGCCCGCCATGTTTTCCAGCCCTAAAGGATGCTTCTTTTAAGGAACTGCTTCTTCCTCACCTATTTCCTTTCCTGCTGTTCATCTTGACGTTTGGCTCCTTCGCCACTGAGGTTCTCTCTGGTCGGGTGCATTTCCTCCTCGCCACGTACACCCCAAACCTCAGAGCCCCGGCAGCCCCGGTTGATTTTATCACCGTCGTAACTCTCTGGAATAGCTGCTGTTACGTGACAGCTACTAGCACAAAACTGGTACTTTTGCATCGACCGCAATGTATTCATAAATTTCTACGGGCCTTTATTGAGCGCCTACTGTGTGTGTCACACGGATGCCTACCGACCGAACTTCCTGTCTCTGCCACCATCACCACAAACACACCTCATTATCCTCCTTGGACACAAGCGGCCCCATAGTTCCAGAAGAGAGGGATTGTTCCTTCCTAATCTGGCCCCAGTGGCTTCTGCGGCAGACTCTTCCCAGCCCGGAGACACCCCTAAGAGAGAGCTCCCCCCACCCCCACCCACCCGCCCCATCCCAGGCCTCCGTTAGCTGGCCTCCATCCAGCTTCTTTGTCCTCACCCTCCCAGTGTCTCAAGGCAGCGTCCACACGTCCTGCCTTATCATCTTCAGGTTTGCGACCATTCTGTATTGCTGTCCCCATCCCCACCTGTCTGATTTTCCTGTATCTCCGAGAGCTTTCTTCTTTCTTGAGCCCTCACTTCCCTTCACCCTCCATCTGTGCGTACACCTTGCGGCCCTCCCACCACAGCCCATCCCTCAGTCTACGGAACAAGTATCTCCATATCCCAACTCCAAGTCTCCATCCGCAGCAGGCCCGGGCTCCCAGACAGGTGGCCTCTGAACCCCAGGTTCACAGGTATGCCACTGACGAGTATCTGCTCCGACCTTGCAAACGGAGAAGACATTTCAAGTCGTGGCTTCATTAGTATCGTATTTCCACTTCAGAAGCAGCGACGAGGCACGGTCTGGGCGCCCAGGTAGCGAGCCATTGTTCTCCATGCCTCTGGCAATTTCCATCAAGCTGGTTTCAAGCGCGTGTGCGTTTTGTCTTTGCTATTGCCAAGACACCACGGGGCTCTTGGGCGTATACAATAGGTGTGCAGGCGTGCTTCCCCACACACGGGTGCCTGCAACCTCCCCGTCAGTTTTCCCAGGCTCGTTTTGCCGTGATATTAAAGGACCACAAAGAATTTCTAAGTCAGTTGTACTCTTTGTTGTTATTATTAGTTGTAGTGTATTGAAAGGGACAAACAATGCGGCTGTTCTTTGCCACTCTACAACCGGAGATTTCTTTTCTAGAATTTCTTTTTTTTTTTTTTTGTCATTGTGTTGAAAGAACTCAAGAAAGACTAATTACTCTCCTTTCTCTTTAAAAAAAAGAGAGAGAGAGAGCTGGATTTGAGGGTGAGCCTGGGCTATCCGCTTCAGGGTGGTGGTTTTGTGTCTCTCAGCTTGGAGGTGATTGCGTCATCTTCTGGGTCCTTGCATTTGTCTTTGGAAAGTTGTGAGCATCACCCCCAGCATTCGTGCCCACGGTGGCAACCAAGACCCTAATTAATAGCATTAGATGCCCATCCAGACGATGGTGTTGCCAAGGAATGTCACAGTGGTGCTGGGGTCCTGCCTTGCGCCCTGTGCTGTGGAAACAGACATCTTTCTGCCATCCCCACCCACCCCCCACCACGACATCCCTTGGGCCCACACATTATTCCTATGAGCACAGGACTAGCACACTACATTCCCAATGCCACTCAGAGTCCTATATGAACCACTCATTTTGTTTCTGCTGGAGTCCCTCTGCCCCAGCCCAGAGGTGTCAGGAACCATAGGGGGCAGCCTGGGAAAACAGCCTCTGCATGCAGATGGCCCTGACCCAACCCAGTTCCCAGCCCAGTCTCTCCTCTGTCCCTGTCCTTCCCAAGAGCCATCCAACTAAGTGGTGGCTTCACTCAGAGCCTCTCCAGCTGGTCTGCCCATCACATGACATAATCACAAGTGCCCGGGGCCCGCAGCTTGCAAGTACACAATCCTAGCCCGAGACCCCATGGAAAAACATCTCAACAGGATGAAACCTTAAAGGTCAGGCATGGAAAAGAAAGTTCTTAGATGGAAGGGCAGAGAATGTAGAGCCGGACAGTGCTAGTGATTTGAAACAATATGATCTGATTAGAGCCCCAGAAGTATTGGTGAAGAAGGTAGTCCCCCCCCACCCCTCCTGGTCCCTCCAGGCAGGCCTGGAGCCGGAGCCCTGGGGGTTGAGACCTAAGTATCCAGCTCCAGCTCTTCTATGAACAAGCTGTGCAAATTTGGGCCAGCTCATCCCTCTCTGAGCCTCAGCTTTCCCCCTTGCGAAAGGAGGGTGGTTGCAGCAGATTACCTTCAGGGTCCCTTCCAGCTGTGCGATTTCATAAAGGAAAAAAATAAAATCCTTTACTCTGAAGAGCTCTGAGACACAACAAAAAGGCATTTCCAAGAGAGACAGTCAAATTCCAAGGGAGACAGTAGGAATTTGGGGGGACTAGGGAAAGTATCAATCATAGGAAAGAAATAGCAGGTGGCATCCTAAGGAGATGGGCGAGGACATGATCTGAGGGTCAGGGTAGAACCTGGGCTTGGGCCCTACACACTCCCCTGCAACTTTGAACTAAGATCAGACATTTCCTACCAAACAGGCCACTGAGTGACATCCGGGGCCCCGGGGACTTGGTCACTGCTTATGTTATGTTAATGCCCCATGATGGGAACACAAGGACAATTTCCCAGCCAGTGTTTCGCTGCCCCAGGAGCGGAAGGGCTATAACCCACCCACCTGTGAGCGGCAAAAATTATCACGTGCTGAAGGGAACCGGTGGCAGAACAAGAGAGGGAGCTCCCGGATCGTTTGAGAAGGACCAGTAGGTTAAAAACCACAAGCTACATCATCGGGGCCCAGACGGCAAGACAAGCCCACAAATATCGATGCTGGAACATGCTGAGAAATCCATCCGGGAAGGCCAGGAAATCAGGAAGTGCACAGCCCAACTCTGTGCTCAAAGCCACAACGTCACCACCATCTCTGCTAATGTGGCTCTTTCTAACAAGTTTGGCCTTTAAACCCTCCTTTCCAGGGCCCCTCAGAGGCCTGTTAACACCATTTGCCAGCAAAAGGGCTCTGGAAGATGTCTTAGGTGTAAAAACCCACTCTTCCATGGTCTTCCTGCCTTGATAGCTTCAGAAATGTGGCCAGCTGGTTAAGCACCTTCTGCCTCTTCCTTTCAGGCTCCCAAGAAAGGGGTCACCTGGCCGTCAGTCAACGAGATACTTTTCAGGTTAGGGAGAGACCACTGACCTACCTGCCTCCCCGCAGCTGCTGAACCGATGGGGGGTCCCTGGGGGTGGGGGGTCGGGTAGCAGGCAGGTCAAAGTCCCAGCTAAAAGCTACCAGGTAGCACATAGGCGTTCTGGGTCCGACCTCATTCCATCTTGGCAATTGAAAACTAGGAGGAGTCTCGGAGATCAATCCAACTCATTTCTTTCATGGTGGGCAAAGATGTTCAGAAATGCTAAGAGGTATACTGAAACCATGTTGCGGGGAAGGGAGTGAGCGGGAAATGGGATCTGCACAGGCTAAAAGGCACAGAGCCTGAGCCCGGTCCAGCACACCCAGTGAGAGAGCCAGGTGGCTCGGTCCGGTCTGGGTATTCGTCTGCTAAGCAAAGAGCAGTACCTGGAAAAGTCAGGGAGTAAAGAGGGGGAAGGGGGTGGAGCCTGGTGGAGTGGGCGTGGCCACAGGGGGAGAGTGGACCTCAAAAGGGTAAATGTCCTTCCCTCCTCAAGGCACTTCCCAGCAAGATGCTTACAGCTGATTGTCCCAGAAAAGACTTGGGTCCCCCTTTTCAAAGAGTCCTCCCTTGATGTTATGCAGATTACCCACACCCATGAGTCCACAAGGAAAATGTGGGGCAGTGGGTGAAAGACAAGAGATTTAGGGAAAGTTATAATTTGGGCGTAAACACAGACAGTGGGCAAACCAATGCTCTCTCATCTACCTCCGGGCTGTGGGGGTGATGTAGTCCTGAAGCTGAGTCATGAAAATTAATTTATTAGCCAGGATTAGGCTCAACCGCACGTAACACAAAATCCAAGCTAACGGTGACTTAACCAAGATGGCAATTTCTTTCTTCCCTTACCTAAAAGCAAGGCAGAGGTAAGTGATCTGGGGCTGGTAAGGCAACTCCACGGTTACTGGAACTCAGATGCCCTCTGTTTTCCTACTTTCGCCAGCCCCGTGCAGAGCTTCCATTTAAAGGCTCCCTTTTAGCCCCACATGGCTGCTGGAGCTTCTAGGCAGGAGGGAGGGAGATGGTGGGAAGGGCATCTAAGGGAGGCAGGTCCTCCAGCTAAGCCAGATTCCCTTGAGCCACCTGCCTAGGAGTCCCACTAAACATAATCGCTCACAGGGCGACTGGATGGCTCAGTCGGTTGGGTGTCCAACTTCGGCCCGGGTCATAATCTCGCAGTTCATGAGTTCGAGCCCCGCGTCGGGCTCTGTGCTGACAGCTCAGAGCCTGGAGCCTGTTTCAGATTCTGTGTCTCCCTCTCTCTACAGGGTTTTTAGCTGGTTTCATGACCTCCCTCGATATAACAGGGACTCTCTTACTAAGGAAGAAAGGGTTTACACCTGTTGGACAGAACGACCAGTTTGGCTTCTCCTTAGGTCCTGTCTTCTCTGTGCTCAGGCTGTGCAGTTGTGACCTGGGTTTTCTACATCTGTGAAAGGACCATCAACCCATGCTCCTTGCCTACCTCAGTAAAGAAGCATGATAATAAATTAATTAGGAAGGAAGGAAGGAAGGAAGGAAGGAAGGAAGAGAGGGAGGGAGGAAAAGTCTTTAACTCAAAGGAAGGAAAATAGGCTGGTTGGGGGCCAGGCACACACAGGAGTGCAACTTGGCCGAACTGTCCCTCTCTGATGTCAATACTCCAGGGAAGCCAGCTAATTACAGGCTCCCTGCTGCAGAGCCTTTTGAAACATAAGACTTCTTTTGAGATGTAACTAATTACCCCCTACCTGACTTTAAGACTAGATTTTTACGTCTGAAGCTTTTTCCAAATGAGCCTCACCCGTGCTGCGGCCTGCCCCAGCGGACTAACACAGATAGATGGTGGAGGAGTGAGGCAAGGGCAGGGGTCCAACAGGCAGACGGGAAATGGAAAATCCACCCAGCTCTGATACCCAGTGGGCCTAGCCTCCCCTCCAAACCTCTGGCCTGAATTGCTAAAGAGTATAACAGGGTTTCCACTCTCTTCCTTCCCCACCCAGCTCTGGTGGAAGTGTTAATGAGGGCTGGAGGGCTGCGGCTGGGGGCACAGGGGTCTGCAGGCCAGGAGGACGCAAGGGAAATGTCACTGTCACCAAAGTGAAGGGGAGGAAGGGGAGAGAAAGGGAGGAAGGAGGAGAAGGATGGGGAGGAGAAGGATGGAGAGGAGGAAAGGAAGGAGGATGGGAGGAGGAGGAAGATGGGAAGGAGGGGAGGAGGGTGGGGAGGAGGAGAGAGGGAGGAAGGTGGAGGAAAGGGAGGATGGGGAGGAAGAAGGGGAGGAGGGAGAGGAAGGAGAGGAGGAGAAAGGGGAGGAGGGAGGGGATGGAGGGAAGGGGGGAGGAAGATGGGAGGAGAAGGAAGATGGGAAGGAAGGGGAGGAGAGAGGGGAGGAGGAGAGAGAGGGAGGAAGGTGGAGGAAAGGGAGGATGGGCAGGAGAAGGATGGGGAGGAAGAAGGGGAGGAGGGGAGGAGAAAGAGGAAGGAGGAAGGGGAGGAGGGAGGGGAGGAGGGAGAGGAGGGGGGAAGAGGATGGGAGGAGGAAGAGGGGAAGGAAGGGGAGGAAGAAGGGGAGGAGGGGGGAGGAGGATGGGAAGAGAAGGAAGATGGGAAGGAAGGGGAGGAGGAGAGAGAGGGAGGAAGGTGGAAGAAAGGGAGGATGGGCAGGAGAAGGATGGGGAGGAAGAAGGGGAGGAGGGGAGGAGAAAGAGGAAGGAGGAAGGGGAGGAGGAAGGGGAGGAGGGAGAGGATGGAGGGGAAGAGGATGGGAGGAGGAAGAGGGGAAGGAAGGGGAGGAGGAAGGGGAGGAGGAGAGAGAGGGAGGAAGGTGGAGGAAAGGGAGGATGGGCAGGAGAAGGATGGGGAGGAAGAAGGGAAGGAGGGGAGGAGAAAGAGGTAGGAGGAAGGGGAGGAGGGAGAGGAGGGAGAGGAGGAGGGAGAGGAGGGAGTGGAGGAGGGAGAGGAGGAGGAAGAATAGGAAACAGCAGTGGGGGAAGGGACCACGAGAGGCTGGAGTTTAGAAAGGCAAACTCAGACTCCGAGAGCAGCGTCATACACAGGGCTTCATCCCCCTAAGAAGATGCCACGAGGAGAAAGAAGGCAGGAGGGTAAAAGGAGGGTGAGAATAGGGGCGCCTGGGTGGCGCAGTCGGTTAAGCATCCGACTTCAGCCAGGTCACGATCTCGCGGTCCGTGAGTTCGAGCCCCGCGTCAGGCTCTGGGCTGATGGCTCAGAGCCTGGAGCCTGTTTCCGATTCTGTGTCTCCCTCTCTCTCTGCCCCTCCCCCGTTCATGCTCTGTCTCTCTCTGTCCCAAAAATAAAAATAAACGTTGAAAAAAAAAATTTAAAAAAAAAAAAAAAAAAGGAGGGTGAGAATAACACGGGCCAAGGAAGACACGAACCTGTCTGGCTGTGTCTGCAAAGCTGGGGAGGATGACAGAACCTTGACTGAAACTAAGGACTGTCATCACTGCCCCTCCGGGTGGAAAAGCCCCAGGCAGCGCCGTTCCCTAGCCTACGAATCCGCAGAGCCTTAGTGTAGCCAACAGCGAAATCGGGGGCAGATCCGGTGGCAGTCAGACCTTGTGAAGAAATGCCCAGCTGTCAGAGCTTCCCAGAAGAGGGTGTGTTTGAAGGGGGTTTGTAGAGTGAATAGGAGTTCGCTGGCTAGCCAAGGAGGAAAGGGCATTCCCGTCAGAGGCAACACTGTGTGGACAGCCCAGAGGTGACAAGTGGCCCAGGGACGTTCAGGGAATTGCAGCTGGTTGGGCCTGGCCGAGGGTGGGTTTGCAGGGGGAGGGTGGCTCGGGATGGTGCTGAATCGATGGGCAGGTTCCACTCCCGGGAATGTTGCGAGTTGTCCAGGGAACATGGGCTTTAGTGGAAGGTCACCAGGAGCCACTACTGACAGGGGTGAGCTAGGGGGCACATTTTATTTATTTATTTTTATTTTTTAAGATAATTTATTGTCAAATTGGTTTCCATACGACACCCGGCGCTCATCCCGGCAGGTGCCCTCCTCGATGCCCATCACCCATTTTCCCCTCTCCCCTGCCCCCCATCAACCCTGTTTGTTCTCTGTATTTAAGAGTCTCTTATGCTGTGCCTCCCTCCTTCTCTGTAACTATTTTCTCCCTTCCCCTCCCCCATGGTTTTCTGTTAAGTTTCTCAAGTTCCACATATGAGTGAGAACGTATGATATCTGTCTTTCTCTGACTGATTTATTTCACTCATCATAATACCTTCCAGCTCCATCCACGTTGCTGCAAATGGCAGGATTGCATTCTCTCTCATTGCCAAGTAGTATTCCATTGTGTATATAAACCACATCTTCTTTATCCATTCATCAGTTGATGGACATTTAGGCTCTTTCCATAATGTGGCTATGGTTGAAAGCGCTGCTATAAACATTGGGGTACAAGTGCCCCTATGCATCAGTACTCCTGTATCCCTTGGGTAAATTCCTAGCAGTGCTATTGCTGGGTCATAGGGTAGGTCTATTTTTCATTTTTTGAGGAGCCTCCACACTGTTTTCCGGAGCGGCTGCACCACTTTGCATTCCCACCAACAGCGCAAGAGGGTTCCCGTTTCTCCACATCCTCGCCAGCATCTATAGTCTCCTGATTCGTTCATTTTAGCCGCTCTGACCGGTGTGAGGTGGTATCTCAGTGTGGCTTTGATTTGTATTTAAGGCAGCACATTTTCTTTTTTTTTTTTTTTTTTTTATTTTTTGGGACAGAGAGAGACAGAGCATGAACGGGTGAGGGGCAGAGAGAGAGGGAGACACAGAATCGGAAACAGGCTCCAGGCTCCGAGCCATCAGCCCAGAGCCTGACGCGGGGCTCGAACTCACGGACCGCGAGATCGTGACCTGGCTGAAGTCGGACGCTTAACCGACTGCGCCACCCAGGCGCCCCACGGCAGCACATTTTCAAGCAAGCCCTCTGGCTGCAGAGAGGGAAACAGACTCAGAGATGAGGTTCGTGTCAGGAAGACCAGCCGAGGGACCACGGCGATGCCCTGAGCCCCGAGTGGCTGCACTCTGCTGGGGTGTAGGGCACAAGGGCCCAGCAGAGGGGAGCTGATGGGACTCGGTGAGTGGCAGGTGTAGAGGAGTTGACAATGACTCGTACGTTTCTGGCTTGGGTGACGGGGCCGATGGTGATCCCATTAACCCGGTAGGAAATAAGAAGGAAGCAGCCTGACAGCGGAGCAGTGAGTTTGCTTTCTGACATTTCAATTTTGAAGGGCCAGGGCCCTGCAGATGGGGACAGTTAGGAGGCCGTGGGATGTGCCGGGCGGGAGCTGCAGATATGGTGGTCCTCGGTGAGGATGCGTCTCTGTGATCTTCTTTCCGGTCACTTAAACCAGGGGTCTACTGTCTTTTCTCAGGCGTCCAGTCATCCGGCCGCATCTAGAACAGCGTATAGGTGAGCCACTTGGGGCGAGGGCGGACTCTTTGCAAGGGAGGCTGAGCAGACGTCCCCAGGGAGGACCCTCTCCTTGTGACATGGGCTTCTTCGGGACCAAGCAGCGCCCCACACTCAACACAGAAAGTTCTTGGTCGGCCACTCTGGTCCCGTTGGCTGAGCGGCTGCTCACATATGGAGCAAAACGCCACTGAGAAGCAGATCGCCTCCCCGAGGCGCCTCCAGTTGAGAAGCCCAGAGCCCTTCTCCAGCAGGATGGTTCTAGAAGGCACAGACCCATGAACGAAGGGAGAGAGGGAGGAGACAGAGATGGGATGTGGAGAGGCAGTCAGAGGTGAGGACCTGCAGGGACGGGAAAAGGGGCCAGGAAAGGAAGGGGGCAGTCAGGTGTCAAGTCCTAGGGTCACCAACAGGCTGGACTGATGGACGAATGATCCAGACTCTGGCCTGAGCCCTTTGGAAGCAGCCCTGCCATTTCTTCTGGTTACCTGGGAGCATGCATGGTTGGGCAGCTTCCTCGTGTCTGTTGGCTGATACCCACTCCCAGCAGCAGGCTCTTCGGATCCCCCAAGTGGCTGGGCCCCACGTCCCCTCCCCACCCTCAGCAGGGCCACCTTCGCAGTCCTGAGACATCGACCTGCTGGCGGGGAACCCTGGCCCGGGCAGATTCCTCCCGCCTTTGGGGCAGAGAGTGGAAATTGGATTAGCCTCATTGGACTTGCTCCCTGACTGTGCTGGGAAATTGCAAGGCTATTTATTCCCCTCTCCTCGAACTCTGGGTGCAGAGCGATAAGTACACTTTGAGGGACACCGCCAAAGTCAAGGGGCCTCCTCTGTGACCCTGGTCACAAGGCTCGAGGACCAGACTGTGCTTCAGAGAGGAGCCACGGCTAAGTGTGAGTCTGGGATCAGCAGGGCAAAGCAGGCAAGGACACCCCGGATGAGACCGGAAGGGAAGGCAGATCGCGTGGATTTTTCCTGAGTAACAGGGGCGGGGGCGGGGTGGGGGGGAGCAGTGGTGGGGAGGATCCCTGGTGGAGAAAAGGGGAGACGGAAACGAAGGCTGTTTGATGAGAACGGAAAGACCACTTCCCTGCTTGCCAGCCTCTGCCTTTCCATTACAGGAAAGCCCATGGACCAATTATTCCAACAAGTTAGATATTAGAGACTCCAACTTCATTAGGGCTTCGAGGCGCAAGAAAAGTGAATCATGGAAAGCTTTCTCTTCTGCAGGAGACTTTCTCTGGGAAGGGAAAAAAAAACACACTTTCATTTTCCTTTGAGGTTAATAGAAGGCTAATTTGAAAGCACTCGGTTAATGAGAAAGCTAAAAATACCTCTTGTAGGATCACATGCCTCTGTCCTGGCCTCGGCAGCTCCAGCCGCTCTGGAGCGCGAAGCCGACTTCGGGAGGGCAGAGCGGCAGTCGGGCGCACGGAGGACCGAGGCCCGCCCCGCACCTGCGTCCCGGACGGGGCAGGGCGGGCCTGGGCCGAGGCTGCCAGGTTGGCGGGGGGAGGGAGCCGGCGGGGGAAGAAGAGACAGTCACACTCAGCACGTGCCATGATGACGCCTCACGGCTGCCGGGGGGTTTCTGGAGGGGGGTGTGGGTATGGATTCACCAGCCCAGGCCCACCCTGTCCTCCGCCAAGGTGGGCCCCCGGTTGGGCAGGCCAGGGCAGTCCCCCAGCTGAAGGACCTGGACAGTCGCTGTTGGAGGTGATCACAGCAGCTCACCAAGTGACTGAAGCCAGAAAAGCAAGAAACGTGTGGCTTGGAGCAAATGAGAGGACGCCCAGTTCGGTCTCTTGGACTCTGAGTGTGTGTGTGTGTGTGTGTGTGTGTGTGTGTGTGTGTGCGCGCGCGCGCGCGCGCGCGCGCGCGCGCGCGCACGCGAGCCCACACATGCGCTAGCAGCCGTGGAAGCTGTTCACGAGAGGAAAGGGAGGTCCTGTGCATCCGAGAACAGGATCTGGGGTCCAGCAAGGGAGCCACCAGGCGCTCTCTTCCAGCCTTTCCGCGTGCTATGAGCCCAGGCACACGGATGTGGGTTTAAAGCCGGCAGAGCTAGAGGTTCCCACCCTACGGCCGCAGACCCGGGGATCCAGACTCTCTGTGGGCCTCGGAGCAGGCCTCAGTGCTCCTGAGATGCTGCCGTGCCCTTTTCTCTGCAGCCCAGGCTTTCCAGGAAAACGAAGAGATGGAAAAGGGAAGGAAAGGCGGAGGGGGAGGAAGGGGCCTGTGTTCTGCTCCCCAACTGCCAGGACGTGCACGTTCTGCCCACAGCAGGCTCCCCAGAGGGCCTGGGCCTTGGGGGTGGGTGGCCCCCTTCCTCAGTGGTGCAGCCAGCCCTCCCCTCCCCTGCCCACGCCCCCAGGGCAGCCCCCACCCCGCTGCTGAAAGATGCTTCCTTTCTGTCCCCTCCAGGCTTTGTCAGTGACACGCGTGTTTCTGCCATTTCAAGAATGCCATTAACGGATGCTTTGAGCTTAAGAGACACATTGCAAGACACCTCCCTACTTTCTGCACCCCTCAATCCGGCCCTGGCGGAGAGAGAGGGGGGGGCGAGTGTAGCCACAGCACGAGGAGACAGACAGGATATCCTTCTTCTGAATCCCTCTGCCCTGGGCTCCAAGGCCAGAGAACTGAGGCCCAGTCACCAATACACGAAACCAGGCTTTATTAAAGGCCCGCGATGCTCCGACAAGGAATGTCCCCGCCCACGAGGAAAACACTCGAGTGGCTCATTTGCATAGAAGAGAAATATCTTTTTATTTAAAAAAAATTATTTTCAACATTTACTCATTTTTGAGAGACAGAGAGAGACAGAGCATGAACAGGGGAGGGGCAGAGAGAGAGGGAGACACAGAATCTGAAACAGGCTCCAGGCCCCGAGCTGTCAGCACAGAGCCGGACGCGGGGCTCGAACTCACGAACCGCGAGATTGTGACCCGAGCCGAAGTCGGACGCTCAACCGACTGAGCCATCCAGGCGCCCCTAGAAGATAAATATCAAACAAATACGCTCAATCCACTTCCTGAGGAGTCTTCACTTGTTAGAGGCACACGTGAAATGGCTTTATGCGTCCCTACAACTCCCCCTGACTACAGTCTGTCGAACCCCCCTTGCCTACTCCCTTAAAGACATTTGGCCAAATTATATACATTTCAGCCCTTGCCCAGTTATTACAACTGTCTCATCCCAGCACTTACTGTGATTCATGTTAAAACTTCAATCTCTGTGAAATTCAGAGCTCTGCTCCTCCCTGCCTGTCGCTGTCCTCAGCAGGACATACCTGACCGTGCTTGTGCCGGGGTGGGGCGGGGCGTGAGGTCCGCTCATCGGTCCCTCCCCCTCACTTCCCTGCCGGACAGTGTCCTCTTGCTGGTGGCCTTTCTAAGTCTGATCCCTGGCCCCGCTGTTAGGGTGACAGGCATACGGACGAGGTGGGGGGCTCTCCGCAGCAGCATTCCTTGATCGGGGACGCCTGGCTCCTGCTTCTTCTCCCCCCTCCCCACCCACCTTTCGATTCTCACCCAGCTTAGAAGGTGGGGGTATCTGCAAAATGGCTGAAGCCCAGCTCCCTGCCATGGGGTTCACACCATCCAAGGCAGGGGTACATAGCCTTGCCCACCAATGGTGGGAGAGCAGACGGCACCCTGGCTGTCCCTGGGGGACCGAGCTTCTTGAACAAGCCTGTCGCCATTCCACTCAGGAGCCAGAGGCCACCAGAAAATCTGTTGGGTATCCTAATGGCCAACTGAGGAGCCACCCGCCCGGCTCCTCCGGAAGGGAGAAAACAGCCTCCCCCTACCGACTCTGCACTTGGGCAGGACCAGCTTCCTCCATCCTTTGGCTGCTATGAGGTGCGTCGGATGCCAGTTGCTATCACCGAGGGGGCAGCGCCTGTGTTCCGGGCTCCTGCACTCACTGATTTAATGTCACCTCAACCTGTGACATGGGTACTACTGACATCTTCATTTGGAAGGGGAAGAAACTGAGGCACAGGGAGATGGGGTAGCACATCGAGGTCACACTGGGAGCTCCAGGGGCTGGATCCAGGTCCTCCCAGGCTGGTTCCGCAGCCCCTCTTGAGCCCTGTGGGGGGGGGGGGTGGTGGCCGGGGGATGGCTCTCTGAATATAAAAGCAGGTCTACTGGGCGCCTTTCCCCTCCTTGGGGGATAGGTTTGTCCTCAAGGCAAGGGTTGCTGCCAGCAAGGTTTTAAAGCAGAGTTAGGGCAGATACTGCAGACTGGGCCCGGGAGGAAGTATTTGGCCGGGTGACACAGCCACTCGCAGGCTCATGGGCCACCTCTGAGTCCTTGCCTGGTGTGCTGCAGGCCACCCAAACTCACGTCTTTTCGGTAGTAGAGGGGAAGGTTGGAGGGGGGAGGCAGGACAGGTGGGTTTGCCCCAGTGTCTGGGGGGGGGGGCCCTCCTAAACTGCCTGGGGCCACCTGTGCAGCAGCCTCCAGCCCAGCAAAGGAAAGGCAGCCGGCTCTCCCCGCCTCACCCCGTCCTTCGGAATCCCATCCGTCTGGGGAATACATCGCGCTATGGAACATAACTCTGTAATGTGCGGCTAATGTTCTGTGGACAGTTACACAGCAGCATCACCGAAGACTCACCAGCCGCCTGTCCCGCAGATGCGCTGCGCCCCGCCCGCTATGTCACAGCCTCCCAAGAAAAGAGAAAGGGGCCGGGTGGGCGCCAGGCCTGGGGCAGCCTGGAGGAGCCAGTCGTCCCTGGAGCATTGGCTCAGAGACCACCAGCCTCATGGCCCTCGGATGGGGGCCACGGGGGCGGCGAGCCCAGGGCCTGCAGGCCCGTGGGTGTAATTCCGATTCCGAGCCCCCTCCTAACAACTCCCATTTCCTAACGGCCTTGCAGACGTCACCCCATTTAACCTTCAGAACAACTCCGCCGGGAAGGTGTTCTCCCCGTTATATGATTGAAGAAACAGGTGCACGCAAAGTGAGCGCTCGCACCTCAGAACGGGAATCCAAGCTGCCCTGATCCATTCCAAAGCTCTCTACCCCTCTGCCAGGGCGGAGGGCCAGTCCCGCAAGTTCTCTGCACCCCCATTTCCTCATCCGCAGAAAGGCAGCATTGATTCGCCTTTGCCCCAGCTTTGAGACGGCTTGGTATTGACAGAGGGCCTGGCACAGTGTTTGAATGTGACTGTATCAGTTTGGGGTTTTCCAGAAAAACAGAACCAACAGATGTGAATACATTTAGAGGGAGAGAGAGAGAGAGAGATAGGGTAAGGCTGCAGACTGGAGACCCAGGGAATAAATGCAGTTTGAATCCAATGGCCATCTGTTGGCAGAATTCCCTTTCTCAGGGGAGGCCCGTCTTTGTGCTATTCAGGCCGTCACCTGATTGGGCACGGCCCACCCGCGTAGGGCCGGCAATTGGCTTTACCCGAACTCCACCAATTTGAATGTTAATCGCATCCGAAATACACCTCCACAGAAACACCCAGAATGATTGGCCAAATATCTAGGCACTGTGGCCCAGCCGAGTTGACACATAAGATTATAATGGTGAACATCCCTCCACGGCAAGCCCCTGTGGACAGGGGTGCTGCCCCCTGCTGTCAGGACCCATGGGTCTTCGCCATGGAATACAACACCCATGGCTGGCGTTTGTGTGTACATGGTGAACCCACGGGAATGTGGGGTGGTCTTATGAACGCGTGGGCACCTACACGGCTATAAAGGCACAGCATATCCCTGGTGGGGAAGAGGGGAGCCAAAGCAGTGCCCAGATCCTGGGACCACAGGGGCCACTTCACGGACCCATGAGAACCAGGGGAAGAGCAGTAGGTGGGGGCAGTCAGAATGGGTACAAATCCCGACTCCTGGCCGTGACCCTAGATAAAGAGCGGTGCGCCTCGCTGGGATTCAGTCCAGCCTCGGCGAAGAGGGAATGAGGAACCCGGCCGCGGCCAGCAGTCGGGAGCGTGTAATACACTGATGGAGGTAAATAAAGCACCTAGCTGGGCCCAGCCAGGCACACGGTAAACATAAGCTTCTTCCCTCCCCACCCTGGCTGAAGAAAAGCACGTCCGAAGCAGAGCAGAAACTTAATTAGGACTGGAAAAATGTGAATTCCAAGGCTTATTAAATTCATGATATTTTTACTTACCATGTACCCAGAAATATATTTAGCAAAGCAATTTACACCATCATTGGCTGATGGATGGTGGTTTTCCAAGCTGACTTTGAAGATGTAAATGGGCTCCAATCAGGGCTTTGCCGGGAGACGATGCTTCCCTCCATACGGCCCTGGTCCTCTGGGCCCCAGCATCACTTGGACAGCCCCCCAGGATGGACGAATGGCCCTGCTCCCCGCCCGCCTCCACAGAGGCCAGCAGAGAAGGGGGTGGGGCAGGCAGCAGAGAGGCAATATGATGGCAAGGATAAGAGTCATTTATCAAGCACTCACCGTGTGCCAGACGCCGAGTGCTTTGCCTCTGGTGACTCAGTACCCCTCCCAGCAACCCCATGAGATAAAAAAGCACCCAGGCACCGCATCTCCCCAGCTGCGAGACCTCGGGCAAATCGCTTAAGTGTCTCCCTCTGTGCCTCAGTTTCCTCATCTGCAAAATGGAGCTAATAATAGCTATACGTGAGGAGCCCTAAGCACAGCGTCCGGACTTAAGAAGAGACACTCAGAATGAGATACCAGTGTGGCTGTGAAAGGGTCAATTACTTGCTCAAGATCAAACGGCTGGTAAGCAGCACAGTCAAGATTCAAGGTCAGGTGTGCAGACTCTGAAGGGCGACGGTGGGCGTGTAGGACACAGCTCCCCAGTCCAGGCCTCTCTCCTTCTCTACCTTTTATGTCCAGGTGTAAGCACGGCGTGGGGGGACTGTCAGGGAAGGGGTGGGGGGCAAAGTTTGGCTGGATCTCCCCCTTGACCCTCCACAGCCAGGAAGCCCAGGCAGGAATCACGCTTTTGTGACCTGCTGACTCGGTGTGAGACGGAAGTTCTCTCCCCAGGGTCCGGGGTACCCTGGGGGGGACCGGCGGCAGCATCCCAGCCCGACCCCTTGTCTCTCCCGTTTGTCACTGTCCTCCCTTCTGGAGTGCCCTTGCCCGACACAAGGGCTTGCCGGAGTGGGATAAGCGGCTGGCCTTGAAATTTTATTTACTGAAATAATTTGCATACGAACCACCTTGCTAACGCAAAGCTGAGTATCACCCCCTCCCCACCCAGATGAAATCATCACGAAGTCCAAATGAATTGATCTGACGGTTCACAGGCCGCTGGACTGAGTAAGGCTGGAGCGCTCACGACCGTCCTGCCTGGGTGGGGAACCCTTGCCCGGGAGACGAGCTGTGTGGAAATATTTGGAAATAGCCCTGGGAAGCGGGGTAGCCTCGCGGGGAGGGAACCTGGCGTCCTCCAGGAGAAGCTGGCCAGCCCTCGAGAATCCCGTGAGCTCTCTCCTTCCACCGCCACAAGGCCGGGCTTGCGGGCTTCCAGATGGTGTGTGCAACACCTCCATTCTCCCCCTCTCGCTTCCTTCTGATCCGGCCCCCCCCCCCAGGACCTACGGAAACCTTCCTTGTGCTTCGAAACTGACGCTTCCACCATGAAGCCACCCTGGATTTTCCCAAGTGGAACTTCTCCTTCCTTCCCGTAACTTCCGTTTATGTCCCCTCTCCATTTGTGGTTTTGTTCTAATTACAAACTCACCTGTCGCTCCTTGAGCTCGAAGGTCTGAAAGGCTCCCCGAGGCCGGACACCTTTATCTTTCATCGTCTCCAAGAACGTGCCCCCAAATCTGCCTGGTGCTTAGCACGCTTACTGTGTGTGGAGGCTACTGAAGAAATGTTTGTTGACTGGAATTGAGATATATTCCAGAAAGACGTCTTTTACATTATTCCGAGCAGAAAGAAAATCCTTTATTAAAAATAGCAGTCTGAGTAGAAATATATAGTTTGTAGGAGGGAAGGGCCCTGGCCGAGCAGGCAGCACCCAATGGCACAGAGCCTCCCTCCTGGGCGCTCCCCACCCCCCACCGGCCCCCTCGGCACCCCTATAACCCCAGTCACCCACCACACAAAGCCAGCCACCGGCAGGGCGACGGGGGCCTAGAGAACCATCTCTCGAGGGAGGGCGGCCAACCATACTGGAAGCTTCTCAGAGAGCCCCGCAGATGAGAGCCCACCCACCCCACGTCGGACTCCCAGTGATGGTGAAGGACCTCTGAGCAGCCATGGGCCACCGTAAGAATCCGTGTAGCATTTCGAGAAGCCATGTCCCGGCCTTCCTCCTCCCGTCGATGGGCCCGATGCCAACCACGCAGCAGTTGGTGGAGACGGGGCCCAGCCCCTCCGACTGCCTCTGTCGCTATTCACTTGCCCCTCCAAGACCTCCAGGAGGGCCCTTCTTCCAACATATCTGAAAGGCAGTGAGGACTCCCTTTAAAAGCCAAAGGACTCAGTGGCACTGGAGGGCTCAGTCAGTTGAGTGATTTCAGCTCGGGTCATGATCTCGAAGCTGGAGAGTTCGAGCCCCGCGTGGGGCTCTGTGCGGAGAGCACAGAGCCTGCTTGGGACTCTCTTGTCCCCCCCGCCACCCTCTCTCTCTGCCACTCCCCTGCTTGTGCACACACTCTCTCTCTTTCAAAAATAAATAAACATTACAAAAATAAATACACAAAATAAAAGCCAAAGGACTCAGAAGTGCCCTAAAAAATCTAACTTGCAAATCAACTCCAATAAGTGGATTAAGTGGAGTGTGTAACAGGCCACAGCATCAAGGGCTGCGTTCTCCACAGTGAAATTGGGCCATTACCCTCCCTTGATCTTAAGGGGCTTGTCTGTAATGAGTGTGGGGCTCTTCCTCTGAGTAGCTGGCTTCCTCCCCTGCAGGTGGCCACAAGGGATGGCAGAGACCTGGGCTTGGGCAAGCGACAGCTTTGCTGGGGGCTGGCTCGGGACACAGAGGCCTGTTTACCAGGGCTCCAGATGCCCCAGAGATGAGCAGAGACTGTGGGGGCACCTCACCCCCAAGACGTGCACCCTCCCCCCGTTTCTGGGGGATCACAGGAACACTGAGCCCAGCCAGTGAGGCTTGGCTCCGCCCCACCCCCTCCCAAGTCCCCAAGTTGTCATTCCCCTCCAGCAAAGACACGCATCGCTCCTCTTGGCCTCTGCAGGCACCCAATAATAGCGATAATAGTAATAACACAAAATAAAGAACACTTAATGTGGTTTCTACGTTCAACATGCCGATTGCGGAAAACCCGAAACGCACTGCAAGGCATCAGGAATAAAATTAAAATCACGTAATCCAACACTAGGGTAGATACTGTTGGCATTTTGGTACATTTGTGTCAAGACTTCTCCAGAGTGTGTGTGTGCACCTCTGCATCCATACTGTAAAGTGTGGTTGGGCTCGTGCTATATACGCTGGTCCCTTAGCTCGAGATGGTGCACCTTGTCTCACGCGACTGAACGGCCTCGGATTTCCCGCCCACGGCTGCCCCACCCTTTCCACTCGTATGTCGGTCACTGATGGGGTGAAGGTCTGGCTGCCCCCATCCCTGGCCAGGAGAGAACGCCCAGCCCAGGAGGGCAGGGAAGGTAACAGCATGCATGAACCAACCGAGTGGATGGCTTATAAAGTTAAATCTTTAAAAGACAAAGAGATTCAGAGTTAATCAAAGAGTCGATTTAGTCAGAAGGTTGAAGGAGATACAGCCGCTTCCCCGCTAAGCTTTAAATATTTAGCAAGTGAAGTCACCTCCTGTGTCCCACTCAGGAGTTCCACCTCTCTCCAGACTAGGACATCCTACCGTTTTGACCGTCATGGCCCCCCTGCTTGGCTTGCTCACCCCCACATCAGATCCCTTCACCCGTTACCACATCGATGCACCCATCAGCCGCTAACCAACGTGCCTCCCTGCACGTTCAGGAGCTGGTGCTCAGGGAGGCTTTCCCTGGGAGTTTGGTGGAATTAACGGGGGCATGAAGCCTTCTGGGGCAGGGGAGGGTGTGTGCATGGGGGCGGTCAGGTGGAAGGCGAGAGCCCAGAGATTAATACGGAAGGGAACCACCCAAGGCCAAGGGGACAAAACCAAAAACAAAAAAACCAACACTAACTATTTCTGTTCTCCTTTTTTTCAGTGGTTCTCAGCCAGTGATTTGGGCCCCTAAGGGACGTTAGGAATGTCTGGAGACGTTTTGGCCATCACAGCCAGAAGCGGAAGGTGCTATGGCATCCGGGGGGCAGAGGCCAGGAATGCTGTTGAACACACGGCACATGGACAGACCCCCACACGGAAGGAGCAGGCTCCAAACGGCAATAATGTGGAGATTGAGGAAGCTACTTTCTCTTCTCTTCTTTTGTCCCTGTAACACGCACTTACACATTCCAAATTCACAGATGCAGAATCTCATGAATCCCAAAGGCAAGCCTGGGTGGCCAGCCAGAAGCACCCCCCGAAGTTCAAAAAAGTAGAAAAAAACCAGAAGGGGCGGGAACAGGGGACGTGGGCAGAGCCGTGCAAAGTCAAAGGAATTCACACACTCTCCCAAAGTTCTCAAGACCCTTGGAATGTCACCTGGGAAACCGCAAACATCGTGAGGCCCTTATCAGGTTGAGCAAGACGGGATCTGCCTGCAAAGGGGGAGGACATTGCCTGGGGAGCAAGTTGCACTTTGACGATTTTGTGGGCTGTAAAGAGAAGGGGACAGTGGTGGCAGGGTTTTGAAGGGTACGTTCTTTGAACGTTAAAGAGATTTGCTCTTCTTGGGGCTCTGTCCTCCACCCTGAACTCCTGAGACGAAGGATGGTTACAAATGGCCACTTGCTCGTGCATGCCCCTTGGATGGATATTAGGTTGACTTGATGGTGTTTACAAAGGCTGTCCTGTCTGGGGCGCCTGGGTGGCTCAGTCGGTTAAGCGTCCGACTTCAGCTCAGGTCATGATCTCACAGTTTGTGAGTTCAAACCCTGCGTCAGGCTCTGTGCTGACAGCTCAGAACCTGGAGCCTGCTTCGGATTCTGTGTCTCCCTCTCTCTGCCCCTCCCCTGCTCATGCTCTGTCTCAAAATAAATAAAAAGCATTAAAAAAAAATTTTTTAATAAAAAGAAAGAAAGGCTGTCCTGTCAAGGCCACACCCCTGCATAAAGGGCCAAGATCACCCTGTCAACTGTCCAAGAAGACGGTGTGTCCTCAGACCAGAAATTGGAGTTTTGAGATGAGCCTCTGGTCTTCATCTCCTGGCCTAGCCCGGAGGAGGGTGGTTGTCCAGGCGATGGCTCTCGGGAGTGGATGCCAAGATGATACTCGTCCAGCTCATCCTGGGAGCAAAGAGAAAGAGATTGGAGAAGAAACTTCACCTCCCTCGTGGATTATCAGGACAGTGTTTAGGAAGAAACAGAAAATCTGGAATCAACCTGCTGACCCCACTTAGTGATGGAGAGAACACCCCTTTCACAGCAGAGATGCAGGATGGAGTAGGAGAATGGAGAAATACAGATACCCCAAATATCTGTGTATCCTCCCTTTTTTCCCAAGGGTTCAGGTATCTCCTGGAAACTTCTAGAAAAGACCTAGCATTGGCATAAATTTAATCAGCAGATATTTATCTATTTCATGAGCATTTCCTGAACACCTACTGTACCCAAAGCACTGTGCCCCACAGCTAGCACGGTGCCTGGCATATAATAAGTACTTAAAAACTATTTGCTTGGGATATATGAATGGTTAAGAGATCATCCATGTGACCAAGGAGTTTATAGTCCAGTGAAGAAAACAGACATGACGGCTTGTACTTCAGGGCAGAATTCAATCAGTACATCGCCTCAGCCTCCTTCTATATCCACCTGCTCAGCTAAAAGCAACGCACAGCTCCTGGGGCCCAGAAGGCTTAGAAAATTTCTTCGTTCAGTGGACCCTAAAAATTAAATGGGAGGTTTTCCCCCAAATACACCAGCTCACCCTCCCCTCTTCCCTTTGCAGAGTTGAGCCTATGAAGCCACAGTGGTGCCATCATTTTCTGCTTGTCTCCATTGAGACTGCGCTGTCTGCTGGCAATGGAACAGTCTTGGCTGTGGGGACGGGGTGGTTAGAGACCACCCACTGGATGGGGGACACTGGCACTGAGTCTTGGTTCTCTCATCGGGAAAGGGGGCTGATTTTGTCTTCCATAGAGGGTGTTGTGGAACCACAGATGCAAAATGGCTGCACACACACGGTGGTGGGCACCCAGTACACGTGGGCGTGTCTCCGTCCTGCGATGGGCTGTGTTTGTAATACATCACATGGGTCAAGGCTCTCGGAGCCCAGGGTCTTCCTCTTCCGCATCTTCCCATATCTCTCCAGTGTGTGGTGCAGCATTTGCCAGGGTAGGTGCTGAACCAGTGCCTATCGGTCAAACATCTCACACCATGTGCCTGTTGTTACAAGGGTCGTATCTTCAAAGCCAAAACCTGTGACATGCCTAGCAAGGGCAAGCATGTGCAAGGCAGGGACAGATGGAACACTCTCAAGAAGGTCAGGCCTTCGGGTCGCAAGATCGGCACCAACCTACTGGCGTGTCTGACTTTCCCATCACTTTCTGGAAGTGCTGTTTTTCGGGGGGCGGGGGGAGGAGAATGGTGAGGCCCCCAAGAGAAATTAAGTGACTTGAGCGAGGCCACAAAGAATATAATATTCCCAGAATCACTAGCAGCCCACTTCATCCTTCAATACTTTCCTCTCTTCATCTTAAAAAGTGCAAGTAAGGTAGGAGGACATCTACTCAAAAGGAAAGAAAGTTTCCTATGATTCAGATTGCCCCGGGGGGGCAATGAGGTGGGGTGGGGGCAACAGGGTCATCTGGGCAGGAGAGCAGGGGTCAGCCAACATTTTCTGCAAAGGGTCAGATGGTGGATATTTTCGGAGTATAAGTACTCAGCTCTGCCACTGTCGTGGGAAAGCGGTCCTAAACACGTAGATGAATGAGCATGGCCACGTTTCCAATAAAACTTTATTTATGGCCGCTGACATTTGAATTTGGTTTATTTTTCGCATGTCACGGGATATTATTATTCCATTATCATTATTACTCCAATACCAAATGGTTGAAAAAGCCACAATCATTCTTGTCCTGCAGGCTATAAAAAGACATCAGGCTGGATTTTGCCTTAGTTTGTTGATGCCTGCTCTAGAGATTTGGGGATGTCAGCCAGGAGCTTTGCACCCTCTCACTTCATACCCTCATCTTCCTCTTTGGAAAAGAACCTTTGGGCCAGAGGGAAATACCTGTTCCCTTAGACAAGAGGTTCAGACATAAAAATAACGCACTGCCTTCTCTACAAAGCTGTTGGATTGGCTTGCCCTCCGAGAAAGTGAATCCTGATTTGCTTTGCCACTTTTTAAAAGGGGTGGACAGCCGGATATCAAACTGGAAACCTGTGTTCTAGTCCCCCTGGCTCCCTGACCGCAGGCACCAGGGTATGGAACCCCCCGGCTTGAGGATAACTTGTAAGAAATGGGGTGAACTCAAACAGACAAGCCGACAAGCCATGAGTCTCTCTTCGCGGAGTCCGGGAAACCAGATGTTGGAGGGTTACCAGATAAACATGGTTGCAGAGATTCTGGTCCATCGCTTTGAATTTGTCCTTTGTAAATTGAACTCAGGGGAGCATTGAAGGTTTATCCGTCATATTGTGGCAGAAATAAATGAGGAGCGGGTACTCTAGGAACTAAGACAAAAACAGTCTCAAGTCCACGGCGGAGTGCAAACGAATGCTAGGGAAGCCTAAGGCTTGTAAAAAGTAAAAATATCTGAACAGGATGCATGGGCAGAGAACATCGTTATCTGCTCCCCTGACTATTCTAATATGCCGCTTATAGAAGCCTGAGAAATCATCAGAGGCCTTAGGGCCTGGAGAAGATTTGGCTGGACCTAAAAGAAGTCAGACCAGAGGGAAGACAACTTTAGAATAACCTGAAAACAGAGACATGTGTTCACAGACGGACACTTTCATTCATTCATTAAATATTTATTTCCTGCTTATTATGTTCCGAGCGCTAAGCTATAGGTACTAGAAGAGGCACGCTGAACAAGATGAAGTGCCCGGCTTCGAGAGCCCGGGAGTGGGGTGAGGCTGGCAGATACAGGTTGGAAAGGTATCTTAGAGCCGGAAGAGTCGTCAGGGCCTCAGGGCAGGGGTGCTTCACGGGGTGCAGCCCCCTGGGCGGCTGCCCCCTTGCGGAAGCCTGGCTACCTGCAGCCTTCCCAGGGGGGCACCTGGGGAGTCTGGGGAGGATGGCTTGGTGGGTCCCCGCGGGAGGAGTGAGCGCCGGACCTCAGCACCAAGTCTGCTCCCGGGACAGGGGGCGGCCGTGAGCCAGCAAGACCCCGGGGAGACAGCTCAAATTCATCTGCCTGCCCTCCGCCTCTCTTCCTGCTCAGAAAATCACCCCTGCCCTGCTCTGCAGAGGGAGCTGCCCCAGGAGGTAAGAGCCACAGGGCCTGAGGGCTGGTGGGGACAGGCGAGGGAGAAAGCAAGTCAAAGGCTGTGCCCCCACGCCCCTGCGTGCTCCCTCCTGCCTGGTCAGCACCCTGTCCCTGGCATGGATGGTTTCATTTTTCCGAGGAGGAAAAGAACAAACGCAGTAGATAATTGTAGTGAAACGGCCGATAAGTAACGTTTGGTCTCCTTTTTACAACCATTCCCTAGGGCCCCATTATGGTAATTTTTCTTCTATAACTGGCAAATTGTATAACGAGTCAGATGATAAACCAGCAAGCAAGGCAGAAATTTGCATTTTAATACAACTGCCTGTATCAATCTCCCCTCCCCCCCGTCTCGGGAGGTCAAGGCCTCTGGATCCTGGGCCCCCAAGCGTCCTGCCCTCCGGGCTCCCTTCTCTGACTCCCGAGTGGGTGAGTCTGGGGCACTCAGTGAATGCAGCGTTCTAACTTCTACAGACGTTGTGCAGCATAGAGATAAAGCCCCAGGGCCCGGGAAGCAGCCAGCCGGGCCGACTCCAGCTCCCCCATTTACCCACTGGGGGTCCTCGGGCACTATCCTACACTGTGCCTCAGTTTCCTCTTCTGTAAAATGGGATGATCATACCACCTACACTATAAGACTTTTTAGTGGATGCCTGACGCATAGCATATGCTCCATAAATGTTCTTAATGATGTTGTTGCGGCATGAAGATGACGGCCATGGGTTCCGGGAAGGCCCCTGGGTTCTTAGGACAAAGGTTTCCCTCCTGAGGACTGTAGTTAGCAACTCAGCCCCGCTCCCTGGGCCCCTTACTTGTGCTCTTTGGTCCACACCACCCTCACTACCACCTCCCCGGGCCATGACTCTGTCTTGAGCTTCAGAGCCCAGGAGTCCTTGAAAGGCTCTGCAACGTGGGTGTCAAGAAACCAGCTCACGGGGTATGGAAGATCTCTCTCTCTCTCTCTCTCTGTCCCTCCCTCACACGCACTCACACACAGCACATTCATCGAGGCTTCCTCTGCACCACACGATGCAGGTTTGGCCTCCGCTCCATCACCTCCAGCGGTGTGGCTCTGGAGAAGCAAGTCACTTTCCCTGTCCACACACTGGGAGCTACAACGTCTCCTGTCGGGAGGACCGAAGGGGTTAACAGATACCCGTGCCTGGCACCCAAAAAACACCAGTTGAATACACCAATTAGTTGCCTCCAAAAGGCGCTGACAACCTCGGCCAGCTTTTTGGCATGGCGGTTACATTTGGCAGGGACGGCCGGTGCTTTCACGCTCAAGAGAAGCCAAGCGGTATCCAGAAAACCCTGCCAACAACCCGGGATTATTATTTTAGCTCCATAAGTGAGGCCTCTGGGGAGTTGGCACATGCCCTATTGTTTGAATTTATAACGCGGGCTCCTCCAGCAGCCGGGAGGGAGGAAAGGGTGGTGATAACAGCGGATTTTTTGAGGGTTATTTTTAGAATGGCATACAACCCATTGAGACCATTGGAGATTCCAAACCAGACCTCGGAGTTGAGTTGAGATTTGCCTGGTGATGAGGTTTTCGTCCTCCTCCTCCTTACCTGGGGCGGGGGGGGGGGGGGCTGCTTTTCATATGCAAAATGAGTCACAGACCATGATGAGGACTTTGGTGGTGGTGTCACAGCTAAGATCATTCATTCATCCATTCTGCACATATCTACTGACCTCCTATGGTGTCCCAGGTCAAGTCCAAGTGCTTGAGATACATTCGGCCGCAAAACGGACCGCATGTCCTACCTTCGTGGAGGGTACATTCTACTGTGGTGAGACACACACACCCAATAAACACAGAATGTCGGTGAATTAAATTGTCATTCAGAACATGTAAGTGATCCAGGGGGACCAAGTTGAATGCTTCATAGGATGTATATACATATATCAAATTATTGGCCCCAGTTTTCCACTCCCTCCTACTAGAAGAATCCTATATCCTGGCTCCCTGCAGTAGACATAGCAGCCCCCCACCCACCCCCTATCCAGGAAAAGTGAGTGCATTTCCCTGCCCCACTGATCTGGCCTTGGCCACGTGACCGTTTTAGACCATCAGTATGTCATCAACCACGATGTCGCAGAGGTTTTACACGTGCTCCTGAGCTCTGGTGTGGCTTCTGTGTTTCTCTCTGCCAGTGCCATGGAAAGAGCATGCCCCGGGTAAAGGAAGACATGAGAAGTAGACTTATATTCCGGGAAGCTTGGGGTCCGGCCTGGCTCAGCCGTACCCCGCCTGAATGAACCCAGTCACAGCCAACTTACAGACTCTCTGACATAAAATAAAATGCTGTGGAAAACGTTCCATGTTTGTCTTCTGTCGCTGCCATAGCAGACCGCCACACTTAGCAGCTTAAGACAACACACATGCATGCATGATCTCACAGCTCTGAGGGTCAGGAGCCCGAGAGGGCTCCAGGGTTTAGAAGGACAAAACGTACGTATCAGCTAGCAGGGTTCTTCCCAGGAGGCTCTGAGGAGAATATGCCACCAAGCTCATGCGTGTTGTTGGCCAAATTCAGTTTACTGAGGCCCGTTTCCTTGCTGGACATCAGCTAGGCACTATTGTTATCATCTAGAAGCTTCTCCCTGGTCCTTACATCTCAGAACCGGCAATGGCATGTGGAAGACTTCTCACCCTTGGAATCTCATTGACTTCCCCTCTGCCGCATCTTCCTTCTCCCTTTTCTGTCCCGTTGCTTTGACTTTTCTGCCTTTTCTTTCTGGTTTTAAGGACTCAGGCGATTACAGTGGGTCCACCCAGATATACCAGGATAATCTCCGCATCGTAAGGTCATCTGATTTGTCACCTTCATTACATCTACAAAGTCCCTTCACAGTGGTGCCCAGAATCGTGTTCAATTAACCAGCCGTGGGAGGGGACTCTTGATGGAATATCTTTAGAATGCTCTCCACTGCAACCTGTAGTTCGGGGCTGTTTGTTACACACACCATCACAGCAGAAACCTGACCCAGAGAGTGCTCAAGATGGGCCCCACTGAGAAGGTAACACCCAAGCAAAGACCTTCTCCAAGCTGTCCTTTGTCAACCTACAGCTTGAGCCTACTTTAAGCCATCAATAGTCATGTCTATGACAGAAATACCTAGGGTTGGGCACAGCAGCACAGTGGAGGAATGTGATCTCTGAATGACCCAGAGAGAAGCAGAGAGGTCCCACCGATGCCGTAAGCCACTGACTGCACTGTCAGATCCACCACTTTGGCCTGGACCACGGAAGTTCACAAGTACGACAGACATCGTGATCCGAAACAGCACACAGAGGATAGACGGCGTGAATGCCAACTCAGTGGCAGAGAAAAGAAACAAGCCTGATTAAAGACACGCTAAGTAGCAAAGAAGAACAAGTAAGGGAGAGTCAGACAGTGGAGTTGGGGGAGGTACCGTGAGAAGCACAAGGCTCTGCAGTGAGGTTCCTAACTACACGGGGATTCAGGGCATTGTTGGTCCTAGAGGCCAGGGGGTGAACAGTGACAACTACCTGTGTCCCATCACGTATGTGCCCCCCCCCAGTGCCTAACACGGTTACGTAGCACACCTAGGGTGCATGTGATGTGTAACAGGAAATCCCGTTAACTAACTGACTGACAACTCCAAGGAATGAGTCTGACCCCACCACGTTCCCTAGGACCAGGAGGGGGTCCCAGCTTCAGTCACTAGCAAGGCCGAGATGAATGACATTCACATGGTGACACGTGTCCCCAGAATGTCACTAGGTTGAGTTCCTCTTCCCTCAATCAACATTTGCAAGGCCGGGTACGTTGCGGCCATAAAGGCAGATGAGGTATGACTCCTGTCATTAAGAAGCTTGCCAACTCAGAGATGATATAAGATATCAGGTAGGTAACTCGGATAAAAAGGAGAAATTGATGGGTACCATGACCAAGTATAGAGAAAGTGTTCCGAGATTTCCCAGGAGGAAGATTACTTCCCGCTTGGGCGGGTGGGAGGGGGTGGAGAGGAGGGAGAAAGGAAGACACCAAAGCAGCATGGGGGGCATGGTGTTTGAGCCCAACCTTGCCCCAGATCAAAGGCAAGGTCCCCCGCGGAGGGCCTGTGTGAGCAGGTGAGGCCGTGGACAGCATGGGGCGGTGCGTCTGGGAGGGAGGTGGCAGGCTGGGGCCGGGGCCAGGCCCGGGAAGGTTAAGCAGCTGGGCCCAGTTCTCTCTGTGCATACTCCCACTGCCATTCACTTTCTCTACACTGAGGGGCAAATAACAGGTGTTTTCTTTGGAAGCTTCCAAGGATGAGGACTAGGAGGCCCTCTCAGTTATTCTTTATGCTGGAAGACTTAGGGGCTCAAGCTTTCGGGAATGGAAGGGATATTAAGGGTTACCCCCGCCCGGTGGATGCTGAGTCCCTGCCTGCTCTGTGTGCTGTTTCACCCCTGCACGCCCAGCAGACCCGGCTCGGATGTCACGCCCAGTACTCCGGAGTCCGCGGGGGCTAAGATGAGGCATCCCCGCCATTGCCCCCCAAGCCACCACTCTCCTGAGCCCCACTCGATCACTTCCAGTGGTGTCCAGGTTCACACCCCACACCCATACATTGTCTGGGGACACAGTGGAGGGAACAGTACCTTCCCATTCCCACAGAAGGGACCTCCTCCCGCCCTTTCCATCAAGTGCTTCCTTGAGTGTGCACAGAATAGCCCCTCCCAGCTGGCCTCCCCCTGTCCCTTCCTTGCCTTTCTGAGCCAGAAGGTGGCTGGAAGGCTAGAGAAATGTCCCAAACCTTTCAGAACCAAAGATCCAGGGTCTGGGGGTGAGGGGCGCATTCCTAATGGGAGGTCCAGAACCTCTCCAAGTTTGGAAACTGGTAGCTGTGCTGGAATGAGGAGGGGCTAGGAGCTCACTTCCTCCTCATCAACGGGCTGGAGAGAAGGATCCAGAGCCAAAACCTGAGCTCCTATGTTTCCTGTCCACACACTTCTTCCAAACTCTTGTCAAGATGAGACAAACTGCTTTTCCAGAAATCCAACCAGGGGGGTGTTAATAATAATGGCATCTACTGGAAAATGGCTCGGGGGGAGCACACTACATAACTGAAGGCCTTTGAGAGCTTGTGTGGAGAAATTCCATGTCCTAAGAAAGGCAGCTCTGGGCAGCAGCTGAGGACTTAATGGTACACACACAGGGCCACTTCCCAGAAGGACCCTTGCGTTTTGGTTTGTGCCCAAGGCCAGACACCTCTTGCAGGCTTAGTCCCTCCTGGTGCCCGTCCTCAGTCTGCAGTCCCCAAAAGACACACAAGAGGCCCAAGGACACAGGGAAACACACAAGACCCTCTAAATCAGAAGGCTGAGCGGCATCCCTCCCAAACCCCTCACTCGGACCACAGAAGGAACGGCCGGCAACCTCTCTCTGCTTTTCCTTCAAGGAAAGACGTGGAACGTGCGGAGGGGAGAGTCCTGAGCCCCTGGGCCTCCTTCCAGGTATCTGATCCCCATGATGGAACAACTGTACAGGAACCTTCTAAAGACGACTGCCTCGGGGCACCTGGGTGTCTCACTCAATTGAGCGTCCGACTTCTGTTCAGGTCACGATCTCGCGGTCTGTGCGTCGGGCTCTGTGCTGACAGCTCAGAGCTTGGAACCTGCTTTGGATTCTGTGTCTCCCTTTCTCCACCCCTCTCCCCACCCCCCTTTCTCTCGCTCTCTCAAAAATAAGCAAACACTGAAAAAACTTTTTGATAAAAATAAAGGTGACTGCCTCATCTTACGTGGCCCCATCTCCCTTCACGATGAAGAATGCGGAGTCGCAGGACCCAGAGCCAGCTGTCAGAGAGAATGGCATCATGGTCCATGTCCCGGGGGAGCTTGGGTATGCACAGGCGTGCACCCAGCGTGCCCTCTGGTCGCCGGGAGGGCCAGCGTCGGAGGTAAAGAAGGAAGCCCTGTGCTGAGCAGGGATTTTCCCAGGGTCTGTATTCACCCAGGGTCTCCGCCAGGGTCTGTATTCACGCCGACACAGTCCGTGCACTGGCCTCGTCCTGCCCTAAGCCCAGAGCTGCCAGCACTTGGCAGCCGGTACCCCAAGACGTCTCTGGATGCTGCCGGATGCTTTGATCTCCCCAGCAAGTGCCCGGCGGCAGTGGTTTACTATCTAAACACCGCATCCGGAATCTGACAGCGAAACAAGCACTTGGGTGACACCCAACTGCAGCACCAACACAGACACGCTGACATTTCCATCTGCCCCTCCGTCCCCAGAGCCCCCCTATGCGAGAGAAGCCACAGGCAAAAAAGTAGGTCACCCTGCTCCGGGTGGAACAAGGCAGATGCTTACCAGATGCTCAGCTACCTGCTTTTTGGGGTATGAAGCAGAGGTGTGATACGTAAAGGAGGGGGCGATCCTTTGCCCAACTCCCCAGCAAACTGCAGCTGGGTGAGTGGGAATATACTTGGGTCTAGGCCAGTGGTTCTCAACTCTGTTCGAATCTCTAGAGAAGCTTCACTTTAAGTAAAAAACAAAAACGAAAACAACACACACACGCACACAAACACTAACGTCTGGGCCCCACCCAAGACCAATTAATTCAGAGCCTCCGGAGGAGAGGCCAAGGTGTCATTAATAACTGGAATGTCTCCAGATACTCTAAGAATGTGCAGTCATGGGTGAGCGACCGCTGGTCAGGGAGCGGCGGGGACAGCCCGTCCCTTGGTGATCTGCAAGCGGGAAGAAAGGACGGGCAGGGCAGAGAACGTGGCTCTGTTCGGAGGCTCCTTGCATTTTTCTACTTCCTCGACCTGACCTTGAGTAACAGGTGCCTCCACCTGGAACGCCCCCTTCCCTCCCACTCACTGCATTTGACCAATTCGTCCTTCTTCCTCGGGTACTCACAGCACCTGGCGCGCACCTGCTCATCACGAGGGCTGTCTTCCTGTCCGTCATGAGTTCTGCCGAGATCTCCTTTCCCCTGCTCAACGCTGAGCTCTCGGGGGGGGGGGGGGGTCTCGGTCGTCTGCCGACCCCATACCTCCTGGCCTTGTTAGAAATGCGAAATCTCAGGCTCTACCTCAGAGCCCAATTACATTAGAAACCCTGGAGGTGGGCCCGGCAGTCTGAATTTTAATAAGCCTTCTGAGTGATGCTGATGCGGGTTTCCTATTCAGAATCACTGCTCTGGGCGCTAGACCCTGGCTGCTCAAAGTGTGGTCCTTGGGCCAGTAGCCTCAGCCCCTCCCTGGGAACTGGTTAGAAAGGCAGAGTGTCAGGCTATACCTAGACGTGCTGAATCAGAATCTACATTTTAAAAAAAATTTTGTACATTTTTTTTGTACATTCTTGAGAGATAGAGAGAGACAGAGAGCGCGCACGCACAAGCAACTGGGAGAGGGGCAGAGACAGACAGGGACAGAGGATCCAAAGTAGGCTCCGCGCTAACAGAAGTGCCCGACGCGGGGCTCCAACTCACAAACTGTGAGATTATGACCTGGGCTGAAGCAGGACGCTGACTGAGCCCCCCAGGTGCCCCCAGAATCTGCATTTTAAAAAGCTGTGCAGGGGATGTGTGTACGCACAGTCCTGCGTGACAGATGCTGAGATAGGAGATGTCCGGAAATACCCTGACTGGCTCACTGAAAAGGAAGGGCTGGTAAGCAACACTTTTCTTTTGTCATGAGGACCCTATCTTTCAACCCCGCGTCAGAAGATCTAAGCTTTGGGCCATCTGAGCGGCTCAGTCGCTTTAACGTCTGACTCTTGATTTCGGCCTAAGTCAAGATCTCACGGTTCGTGGGATCAAGCCCCACACGTTGGGCTCTGTGCAGACTATGGAGTCTGCTTAAGATTCTTTCTCTCCCTCTAAAAAAAAAAAAGAAAGAAAAGAAAGAAAGAAAGAAAGAAAGAAAGAGAAAAGAAGAAAAGAAAAAAGAAAAATCTCAGCTTTTCTCACAAGCTGAAGGTGCTAGGCGTCCATATATAGGTTCTAGAAAGGTCATCTAACACACAAGTGGCCTAGCCTCTACCTCTGAGTTAGAGAACAGCTTACAAGATCTGGTGCCGTGGTTGCTATATCTGGTCATGGCATCTTGGCCATCCACATTCCTGGAACTGTCCCCTGGACACAGCCCCTTAACATGGCCCAGGTGGTCGACTTGCTTTCAAGGGGCCACCGCTGTGGAGTGACGGCCTGAGTTGCCCCACGGTTGTCATCTAAGCCAGGCTGAGCTTCCCGCTCGTTGGTCCTCTCTCCTGCAATCTTGTCCCTTTTGACGTTCCTCAGACATGCCCCCGTGAAGTGAGCTGAAGAAGAGTGGCATCAGACCTTAGCTCCAAGAGTGGCACTCAGCTGGCGGGGCAGAGACGGGAAAAGGGGGGAAGAGGTGTTGTGGGCTCTCCGTGACTCACTGCCCACATTCCCTTCAATCCATTTCAGCGAACCCTCGAGTGCCCACTGTGTGCATAGCTTGGTGCTTTTCTCCTGCCCCAGCTTATCTGTCACATTAAAGGTCGTTAAAAATTTATTCAACATGAGACTGATATTGAGATGCTGGCTTCCCCTGACAGGTTATAAATAGCTGCTTTGAGTCCAATTTGGGGGTTTGATTTTAAAAAAAAAAAAAAGGGAGTTATCAAGGCATCCATCTGTGATTGAATCAGAGCCTCTTCTCCGTCTTCTCCCAGAACCCATCGTCCAAGGCCATTACTACTCCCCCTGCTCAGAGAATATTGTGTATGGAGCTTTAATGTCCCCTGGGGAAGTGAGACCATTACAGAAAAAAAAAGACGTATTTCCATCTCTATTCCAATACGCACAACCTAATTAAGATTTTATAAACACTCACCCAACAGGAAAACACACACACACACACACACATTCGCGCACACCTAAATTAGCAAGGCAAATATTGTCTAGATTAAGTGGTTTTCTTGCCTGTTTCTGTCCAGCTTTAATTAAGCTTCTGTCACTGGGAGGGTGTCATCAGTCGAATTGTCTGATTTTGATTCTTTAGGTTTGGGTCATTGGGTCACCAGATGCCCCTCCCCCCCAATTGCCCCTTTCCCTGGGAGTCACTACTCCGTCTTCCTGGGAGCCCCATCGGCTGCCTGTCCCTGTGGCTGGGCCCCAGGAGGAAAGAGAAGGGCCTCGCCACACAGCAGCCACATCTAAGTGGCCTCCCCGTGTGGCACCAGCTCACCAGGGCTGTTGTGCAACTGACCTTGGCAGAGCTGTACCTGTGGGACTGCCTGGTGGCAGTGGCATCCTGCCAACAGGCCCTGATGCCAGCTCTGGGGACAGGAAGCACAGGCTCCCTGGGCCCCCCTCCCTTGATCCCCATTTCCCAAAGTGCCAACAGCGCCACCTCTCTGCACCCTAAGGTACCGCCTCGGCTCGGCCCTGCCGGGGTCTGCTCTCCCATCCCGACTGCCACGCTCTTTCCAATGGAAGAAAATACAGAACATAATTAGCTTTCTCTTCCTTTTCGTGTCCCTGGGGCTGTTTGGAAGAGAACATTTTTTTTTCACACGTGTAGAAAATTAAATCTGTTGTGTTTTTGAGCAGCATGGACGGGAGGAGTTGAGGAGACGTGTCCCTGGCTCATCGGGGCAGAGCTGGGGGGATGGGGGACAGGGAAACCGCTCTTGGAGACAGAGTGCCTGGGGACAGAGAGGGGCCCGCCACCTGGCCTCCCGGGCAGCTTCGGCCTGGGAGCAATTCTCTGGTTCCCCGGAAGGAAGCCGCAGCTACACCTACCAGGTGAAACCCAATCAGAACTTCCCAAGAGACATGTCAGCAGTCGCAGGAAGAACAGGCATGAGGTGCCAAGAAGACCAAGCAGTGGTGACTTCTGAGTGCGTCACTCCTAGCTGGACCCAGCCCTCTGCAGCACATACCCTCTCATCCACGCGGGGACCAGGGCTGGGAGGCCTATGAGGGTGAACATAAAGATGTGGGTGTAATGATCCCATCTGAAAGATGGCAAAAGTGAGGCCTGGCGGGGGGAGTAGTTATGAGGACGCACCCCTGATCTGCCCGCTCCTTGCCCAAGAGACAAAGAGAACTCATGCTTCGCTTCCCGCACCCCAGAGGGAAGAAGCTTCAGCTCTTCTCTCCGCCCAGAAGATGCAGAAATCCAGGCAAAGAGCAGAAAGGCTGCTGCACAGACATGAGAAAGAGATTGCTGGTAGGGATTTATTTTCATTCAATGAGAACTTCTCCAGTGTAAGTCTCTCCACTAGAGAAACAAGAGAGTCACACAGCCTGCCTTTGGGGTATTTACAGTCTGAAGGGGAAATGATTAACTCCCAAAGCAATGGTGGCCGGAGAGCCACGTCTAAGGAAACGTGGACACGTGACGGACAGGCTGGCTGTCCGAGCCTTGCTGCCGAGCCTCCCTCGGGCCGCCCACCCGTGTGGCCCGCCGTCCTCTGGTGTCCCCGCTCCGCCCCCGCCCCCCACCCCCACCCTGGGGACAGCCGCAGCCGCCGCCAAGGCAGCCAGGCCCTCGTGAATTAGCTGAAGTGACACTCACTTTGTATACACATGTTTACAATCAGGGCCAGATGGTGAAGTGTTGGATCCGTTTCAATGCCACTCCAGCTTGCTTTGCTGAGCCGGGCTTGGCACGTGGCACAATAGCAACAAACGGGGAGGGGGCGACCCCTTTCTTAGACACCAGCTCTGGATGTGCTCTTGATCTGAGAGGATATTTATTAGCCCCCACTTAAAAGCAGCCTCAGCTTGCCAGCTGTCAGAACTTTTTATCAAGTCTCCTGAAATTCTACAGACAGAAGAAAGAAACATAGCCCATTCTGATATTTTCCAGAGCTTCTTTCCTTTTTTTTTTAAATAAATAAATAAATAAAGCACGCTTGATGGAAAGGAGCTTGCAAGCCATCACCGATGACAGTGTTTATGTTGCCAAATTATTTGTGCTAGCAGGAAGAGAGGGCGGACTGAACGCGGATCAAACGGAATGATTGTTTACCAAACTATAAAGACACCCTTCAGTGACATGATAGGGGAAAAGGGACATGGGTAGGATGCCGGCAATGTGCCAGAGACCGAGTCAGACAAGCCTGTGTGTCGCCAGGCCCATCGGGGACACCTGCACTCTGGGGCCAGAAGGAAAGCCGGACCGCGGGCCCGCGAGCAGAGAGGAGCCAAAGTTTCCGGCTCGCCCAGAAAGGTAGGTGACAGGAGAGCCCCTCTGCACCTGCCCTGAAAACATCCCCTCCCACCAAGACCCATGAAAACCAGCTAGAAGGAAAGAAAAACCAGAGATAGACGCTTGGAATCTCCATAAGGTCTCAGGAGAAAGCACCAGAAGTTTTGGGAAAGAACCTTCCAGAACTCCTCCAACAGAATGGGGGCATCTCATTCAGATTGTCCCTCTGGGAGGTTGTACGTTTACTCCAGGGATGTGGCCAGTATCGAAAACATCTTATTTTGAAATTCAGCTTTTGAGACTGACTTTAGAGTTGGTTCATGAGAAATGTTTTAACTTGAGCTGTTTAGCTTGTGGGGGGAGGGGAGAAGGGGGGGGTGCCGGTGGCAGGATTCCGAATTGGTTGGCGCCGAGCAGGTTCCAAATGGTGACTCACTGACCACTGCCCCCCAAAAAGATCTGGCTCCGAAGAAGCAGCTTTGTTACCTTTGAGAATGTTGGAATCTGCCTGGGCTTCTTGTTCAAGGTAATTCCAAAAGGAAACTCCAGAAATGGTTTCAGCAATAGCAACATGTCTGAGCATTACAGAGAGGCTAGGATGACAGACGAAGGAGAAAATTGCATGCTTTTGAAAGAGCACACACACACATACACGTACACACACATACAAACATATACACACATACACATATGCATACATACACATATGTACACACACACACACACAAGTCAGAGGACACACTCAGAGACTGGCCCCTAGGCACCCCCTTCAGTGAACTGGCCGTGTATTCAGCCCCACACACAAGCACAGGCCCAGTCAGATGTTTGGGTCCATTTCGATCACCGACGAATTCCCAGAGGCCAGGCCAGCCCAAAGCACGTGCTCAGGAAATATTTATGGAACGCGGACCAGGGACACAATGTTAGATGAGGTCTGGAGTAGGAAGAAGCGAGTGTGGTCGCCAGCCTCTAGGATGACCTCAGGGACCCCCCTCCTGGCACTCACATCCGTGTGTCGTCCCTTCCCACACCGTGCCGGGGGGCAGGGTCTCTGGGACCGAGAGAATATGGCAGAAGCGATGGGGTGGCACGTCTGAGATCAGGTTACGAAAGACACGGCAGCCTGGGGGAGGCCAGCTGCCATGCATAAGCAGCCCTGCGGAGAGGCCCACGGGGAGGGAGGCTGAGGCTCCCTGCAAGCAGCCAGCAAGGAACCGAGGCCTCTAACAACCGCCATCTGAGTGACCGGCTTTGGATGTGGAGCCCCAGACCGCAGCCCCAGCCAACACGGAGACACCGCGACCACAACCTCTCCAAAGACCCTGAACCACAACCTCCCGACTGAGCCGCTCCTGGATTCCTGGCTCCGAGAACAAACTGGGAGACAACAAATGCTCGTTTTTTACGCCACTGCATTTTGGGGGTAAATTTGTTACGCGGCACTAGTAACCAGTACAGTGAGGGGATGGAGGAAGCATGGCCTAGATACGTACTTTTGCTTTCAGCCCTGAAGGCTGTATTTTTTACCCAAACTCTGGTCCTTTTCTTCAAAATCTGTTGAGGAGCCCCAAAGAATGATGTGGCTGGTGATACCTATCTCGTAATAAGGAGTCCAGTTTACTCGTGTTTCAGGAACGTAGTCTCCGCTCTTTACGCTCACTCCCCACACTCCTCAGGTGTTTCTCACCTGGGTCAGGAGAGGTGGCTCTATTTCCTTTATGACTTTTCTTTTGTCTTCTTTTGTCATTTGACTTTCCAAGGGACTGCCTGGCCCCAGCTACTGCAGGTGACCTATAATAGGCACTCAATAAATATTCCCTGAATGAATGAATGAATGAATGAACGAACGAATGAACAGCCGAGGCCCCATGTACGCTACTTACAACAGGACGGCCTGAGGTGCACGACCGGGCTCTCTCCCCTGGGATCGGGGCCTGGGCAGGGCGGGAGGGAGCAGGAAGGGAGAGACTGGCTCATTATTACTGCTTGAGCTAATGAGCTGGGACTGAGAAGTAAAACAGCAGACTGCAGGATGGAGAGAGACGGAGACTTCTCTGACCATGATTATCTAGAAGACACAGCAGCAGATTGGGAATGAGCCGGTTTTCATTACTGGGTAATGAACCCAAATGCTAGAAGAAAGGGATGGTTGGCTGGAAAAAGGAAGGAGGCTGTGCTCACGCTCCGTTGTCAGGCAAGAGCCAGGGAAGCCCCGGGCAGCAGAAGAGAGATGCCCCAGACTAGGACGGGGCATGGGGGGGAAGCACCCAGGTGGGCATCCCTCTATTTTGTTCCAGGGAGAATGAACCCATCATCACCTTGAACAAGGAATTGAACCTTTGGGCGGAGCCAGCTTCCCCCTCTGGCTGCCGTCACCTGGGCCCCTGCAGCCTGCTTCCTGAAGTTTTGGGAATCTATCCTGACAAAACACCCCAGAGTCCGTGCTATAAGCGTGGATGTCCTGGGCACGAGCGCTAATGGAAATGACCCGTTGCCCACTGTGGAGGCCACATGACCTCCCTGAATATGGGAAGAGTGTTCAGGGCCTTGGGCCTCTGCTTTCCAGATTTTACAAATAAGAATAAGGATGCTCAGTACAATCTGAAGTCCAGATACACGGCGAGTAATGCATTTAGTATAAGTATATCCCAACTATTGCATGGTATATACTTACAGCAAAATTTATAATGAATGCATTTCTGGAATGTATCTGGAATCCAAATTGAACTCCGTCATCCTATATTTTATCTGGCAATCCTATGATCATCCTCCTCTACAACCCACCTCTTCTACCCTCTCCCATTCCCTGCAACGACACGGGTGGTTTGAGATACGGAAGTTCACCGCCTCTCGGCCTTTGGGCTAAGATCAAGCGTGAGATACGGAAGTTCATCTCTGTGCCAGCCTCAGAGAGATGCAAAGATGAACTGTATGATTTAGTGAGAGCGACAGTTACTCATGGTCCCACTTACTGTCGCTGCATGGCAAACCACCCCAAAATTTAGTCGCTTATATCAACCAGGTTATTATGCTCAGAGAGTCTCGGGCTGACCTGTCTCTGCTCCGTTCTTTGGGGCTTCGGCTGGGAAGACTCAGTGGCAGGGGACACTCACCTGCTGGGGGCTGGAATCACCTGTCTGGGGGATGACGCTGACTGTCTGGCTGGGACCTTAGCCCCAGGAGCCCCTGCACATGGCTTCTTCTTGTCATCTGAGCATCCTCACATCCTGGTCGTGGAACTTCCAGGCAGCTCAGGGATCCAAAGGTGAGTGTCCCGAGAGATCCCAGGCAGACTTCTGATCTAGTGTTACTTGCCCCGTAATCTCTTGGGGGAAACAGACACGGTCAGCCCAGATACAAGGAGAGGAGAACAGACCCATCCTCTCTGGGTGGCTGGAGGGTCAGAGGATCTCGGGGGCGGGTCCTGAACTACCGCAGGTGGAAGGGAGGAGTCCGCAGGAGCGGTGGGAGGAGCAAGACGGAAAAGGTGGGAAAGTCCTGGTGGCGCCCTAGGGACTGGGAGGGGAGGCCTGGCAGGGGCGGAGGGAAGCTCCGAGAGGCCAGGAAGGCCCAGGAATCAGGAGACCCGGGCGCGGCCAGGACCACGCGGGCCGGGCGCACGCACGGAGGATGGCGGGCATGGGTCCCCGCGGAAACCATCGGCGGAGGGGCGGGGGTGGGAGGCGGCCGGGAGCGCCGGAAAAGCTCCTGTGCCGGGGAAGGTTTGCCCCGCGCTTTCTCCGAATCGTCTGCCACCGACGCCGCGTTCGACTGACACCATCTGCGCTGCTCCTGCTCCCGGCCCCCCGGGCTCCCTCTCCACTCCCACCCATCTGCACACGCGGCTCCGCGCCCCCCACCCCGGCTCGGCTCAAGAACAGAAAACATCTGCCTGCAGCAAAGCCCGCTCCTCCCACCTCGCCTGAGCCGGGTTTTGGCTGCCAACACGCGGCCTGGGACCGGATTCTGCAAACCTGGGGACGGCCCTCCCTTCGAGGCCGCGCGGAGGCACGTGGGGACCTCCAGAGGGCAGAGAGTCGGGCCAGAACCAAGGCGCGCTCGGCCAGGGTCGCGGGCCGCCAGAGACCCCACACAGTGCCTTGCGCCCACACCCGCCTTGCCACTCCCCCCAGTGCTGCCTCGGGGAGGAGGCAGCCGCGTTAACCTTGGGCCTTTTTGCCTGGATGCTCACAGCAGCCCGCCTCCCCAGCGCACCTGCCTCCAGGACGCCAGCAGCTCGCCTGACTGTTGTTTGTGGTGGAGGGAGCTGGCACCACATGGAGACCGTGCCTTTTGAAGCCTGAGTTAATTGGATTTTACAGCATCTTCCCTTGCCTGCCTCGTCCTTATTAAATGGCAGAGAGGAGAGAAGGAGAGGAGCAGCTGATCATCATACAGGAAGAGGAAAAGGTTAGGACAATGGCCTCTTTGTGGAAAGTAATCAATGCTCAGCCTCCCCCCCCATCCCCACCCCTCCCAGTGCCGAAGCTCAAACAGCGCCTAGAACCTGGGGAGAGCGCGAAAAGGTTAGCTGTCTTTATTACTATTCTTATCATTACCGGCCTCGAAGAGGGTTGTAATCTCAGCCACATACCTACGTAATTGTGTGTGTGTGTGTGTGTGTGTGTGTGCGCGCGCGCGCGCGCGCACGCACAGGCATACACGCATGCATACATCTCATGCATTCGCACCCAGCTAACACGTGACCCGGGATGCCCTGCGAAGGACCCAGGGGTGCAGCACCCTAGATCTGCTGTTTGGATGGAGAATTGCCTCGTCCAGCCTGGAGTTGCAGCCGCTGAGTCACCTTGGGCTTCAACTGCTCCTGTGCATCCTACACGATCCGTGATAATGGGGTCCGAGGAGCATTCCAGAGGGATTCCTTCACCGTGCTCTCCGAGGCCCTTAGCTGAATCGAAAAGGGGTGGCTTCTTCAAAAGAGCGCTGGCAGCGTTGACTAGTGCAGTAGATTGAATTTCCAGCCGGGTGTGCCACTGCCCTGTGGTAGAATTCCACATCCTCACCTCTGCCGTGGCCTCCAGGAAGGTGGCGTGACCTTCCCCACCCTTGACATCAGGCTTGCCCGGTGAACCCGCTTTGGCCACGGGGGTGCAAGCAGTTGCAAAGTTAGTAAAGGCTTGAAATGAGCTCGCGTGGCCAGCTTGCCCTCTTACGCCCTGGCCGTCCCCAAGGAAAAAACATCCGTTCCTGGCTTGCTGGTCTGAAGTGGACAAGGAGACTGGCGGAGCAGACCTGATGCCGGCCAGAGCCTGAGTCCGGCTCGACTGAGCCCCAGCCGACCTGCAGAACCACCCGGCCAACTTCGGAGACTAAATGAGCCCCGGGTCGGAGGCTTACTGGCGTGTCCCATGGAGACCTCATGGTTGTTTCTACACACCTCTCCCATGGCCATGAGGAACCCAAACAGGGCACCTCACCCTGTCTACAGAAACGCATTTAGATAGATTGAAAACTAAATGAAAAACAAATATCAAAGCACAAAGAAGTTTCTAAAGGA
The DNA here is from genome assembly GCF_022079265.1 of Lynx rufus. NCBI lineage: Eukaryota > Metazoa > Chordata > Mammalia > Carnivora > Felidae > Lynx > Lynx rufus. Next base: position 30,795,228 of record NW_025814832.1, on the reverse strand, counting down.
CTCTCAAATCTTAAATGCAACGAAGGGGCGCCTGGGTGGCTCAGTCACTTAAGCTTCCGACGTCAGCTCAGGTCATGATCTCGCGGTCCGTGAGTTGGAGCCCCGCATCAGGCTCTGTGCTGTCAGCTCAAAGCCTGGAGCCTGCTTCTGATTCTGTGTCTCCCTCTTTCTGCCCCTCCCCCATTTACTCTCTGTCTCTGTCTCTCTCTGTGTCTCTCAAAAATGAATAAATGTTAAAAAAAATTAAAAAGAAAACTTAAATGCAATGGAAAGCTATGAAGAAAAAAAGGCCAGTGGATTAAACTGTGGAACTATTCAACGTCCCTGCGTCATAAAGCATTATACGCATATTGCAAGTACAATATAAAGCCTGGTAAAACTTCAACTTAATTTTTGTCCCACTTCTTTAAGACACTAAAGCTAACAGCCTATCCGAGGAGTGGGGGGGGAGGGGGAATTTAGGGCAGCCTCCCTTGGTAGAGAAGTAGGAAAATATTTTAGCTAGCCATCAGAATGGCAGAGGGAAAAAGGAACAGCTCGTAGGGTCAAGAAGAGAGAGAACAGAGCCTCGAGGAGACAAAGAGGGAAAAAAGGCTTCACGCAAGGTCTGGACACAGGAGCCCATCCTGACCTGCAGTATGATACGCAGTCCCAGCCCAGAGCTATGGCAAGGACACCACTCATGCATCCAAGAGCCACTGGACACAGAACCATTTCCAGCACTTTGGGCCAGAGTCACAAACCTGTGCGTGTTCACGAACAGTCGTTTCTTTTGCCTCAGAGTCAGGCCAGCAGGTGCCCAGCCACTGTGTTCGTGGCAGCCAGCGTGGCCGGCATCCAGAGCCTTCACGTCTCGAATCGTCTGGCCCCTGGGAAGGAAATGCTTTCACGTCCCCAGTCCTATGTGTACCCGGAGGAGACCACAAAGCACCAAGGGGGCAGGGGGTGACTGAGACAAGAGCCCTGCACTGGAACTTTGGGACTGTACAGGGCGCCCCAGGGCACGTTGAACTGGGGTGCAGGGGTCGGCAGACACCCTTGGTACAAGAGGAACCAAACCGTGCATCAGAGGCCCTCATTATTCAAGAAAAATTGGGGTTAGAACCAAGAGGCCACAGAGCGAATCCATTTAAAAGATGGAAAGAAATAAATGTTTGCAACTTTAGATTTTAAAAGAAACTATAAATTATGAAACACTTTGTCTTAGCTCGCATTTAGCCAAGGTGGGCTGGGAATGCAAGAATCCTACATTTCTCTCAATGAACAAAGAATAAGTCACATGTTGATTGGGGGGCATAATTTTTCTGACAAGATTGTCTGATACGACATCCTCGATTCCGCGTTTGACTTTCACAGCGCAATCATAAAGAGGACATTTTTGCAAAAAATATTTGAAGGCGTCATCAATTTTCCCAATGGCCTGTCTTAATCCTCTAGAATTCAAATCTCTCTCTTTTGAAGTTTCTGTCATTTTGTCAGCCTTGTAGATTTTCTCTCTTCGGTAATTGTTAACCGGCTGAATCCTGCTCTTCCCTCCCTTGCTAGGAGCCCTGCATGAGATCCCAATAATTCTCCGTAATCACTTTGATCAACCTCAAGAAATTTTGCATCTTTGGCCAAATTTGAAATTGTTTCGGCGTGCTCCCTCAAAACATCTGTAACATGTGGTAACAGCAGACCAGCGCTCAGATCTGATGAAGGAAGGTGGGAGCGGAGGCTGGCGGTGGGTGTGAGAGAACGTGCGGGAAGGACAGCCCACGGGCGGGTGTCTTTGTGTTATGGCAAATTTTTATTCCCACTGCAACCTTATAAATTGAGGGAGTTGGGTCGTGGGAATGCGGAAAACCAGGACCTCTATCGGTGATCAAGGGACATTACCTGTCATATGTAAAGAGCTCGCGCAAAGCAATGAGGAAAAAACAAAAAACGGACACAGACCAAAGCCTCTTCTGAAAAACCAGGAAGAAAGGCGAGGGGTTAATAACCAGAGAAATAATGTTCCTCTTCACCGTAAACAAACGCACAGCAAAGCAATATTTTGCCGCCAAATGAACATTTCTTAAAATTAGAATTCTCAGTGCTGCTAAGGTTACGAAGAACCGGCCCTCCTCAGACACCGCTGCTGCTGCGTAAATTGGCACAGGCTTTCCAGAAAGCAAATGCAAAATCTGTATCCAGCCTTAAAATTCTTCCAGCGGTATCATATTTTTTTTATAAAGTCCCACGTCGCCTGTTCATATCCTCACATCATTCTTAAAACGAACAAAGACTAAATCAAATGTTGATTTTGAGGGCGTCATTTTTCTGGGGGAAGGAAAAAAAATCGTCTGGTGGCGCAAAACAATATCCTCCACTTTGAGCAGAGTTAATTGCTTTTTCAGCTCCCTCTAAAGTTTGATCTCTCACTTGGATGCCACGTAGCACAGGAAAGAAAGACTTTCCGTCCGAGTCCCCACAGGAAGGGGCACGGAACCAGGCTGGGCTGTTATCGAGGCCCCAGCGCTGAGTTAGAAGCAGCCCCTGCCCCAGCCAGGGGGCTCCTAGCTCACCTGCCTGGGGTTCCCTCCTGGGCAGAATCAAACACTGTAAATTACTGGCCTGTGCGTGCGCCCCCAGGCGGTGAGGGGCTGGAATGTCAAACTCTTGCTGGCCAGGAATCCCCCAATGTGCAAACAGTTAATACCTCAAGGATTTCTCCAAAGAACATTTTATTCCCCTCCATTTCCCCACTGGGCCCTGGAAGGCCGCCAGGCTCCTCACTGCCTGCAGAGATCAACACTCTTTCTTCCGATCCAGACAGTTCTGGACCCTCACTGCCTGATTCCACCTGTCCCACCGGCTACTAAAGCTGCTGGTCTAGGAATCGTCTTGACGTTTTCTCCGCACCTCACCTCCCCCGTCCTGATTCTGTGCTTTGCCCCTGCTAGGCCCATGTTTGCCTCCTTTTTTGCAAAAATCTCTTTTTGTGATTGCACATGCGATGCTTGCTCATTGTAGAAATTCGTAACCGCACAGAAAGTTTGAAGGAAGTTTAAAAGCTCCCTAGTCCCAAATTCCTTGTCCTGACGTTCAGAATTCTTCATGACCTCAGCCCAGCCCACTCGCCCCGTGAGAGTCCCCAGTACACATCCCCCCCAGCTCCCTGCTGCCCACAGGGGGGTTCCTCTCACCTCTGCACCCACACCTCCAGGGCCTGAGGCTCCCCTTGTCTCCATCTGCCCAAATCCTAGGGAGGAGAAGAGCAGACAGGGAGGCGATGCAGCCTCACCCCAATCGTTCCACCTCCCGGGGCCCGGGGCCCTCGCCAGCTAGTGGGACAGGCCCTGCATGGCCAGGCTGGGGTGAGTGGCCCAGAAACCACTGACACAGGCCTGGGAACGGCCTCTGAGAGATGCCTTGCCCCGGTGAGGGGCCCATCTCTTCCTAAGGGCCGAGCCCAAGTCATGTGCGCCCCCAGAACCCCTTCCCGCACCCCTCCCGGCCCCGCGTCCACACTGACACAAGACAGGAGGCAGTATGGGGCTAAAGGGGCCAACAACCACCAGAATGGCACCGGGCAGACTCGAAACTGAGGACTTCGGAGATAAGGCAAATGCGGCAGGAAGCATTTTCCGAGCTTCCTTTATCCTTTATCTGACCACAGCCCAGCTCCCTGAGCACCCAGCCGCCATTAGCTGCGCTCTGAGGTGTCTCCAGACAGGGAGACCGCCGACCTTTAACACCATGACATTCCAAGACAATTGTGTAAACGAGCTGTCTGTGTCAGCCCAGCCTGCCGTCCCAAAACACCACAGCCTGGGGGGGCCTCAGCAGCAGAAATTAATTTTCTCACAGCTCCGGAGGCTGGAAGTCCAAGGCCATGGTGCCGGTCGGGTCAGATTCTAGCGAGGGCTTTCTTCCTGGCTTGCCAATGGCCACCTTCTCCGTGCATCTTTGCCTGGCAGAGTGAGAGCAAGCTCTCTGGAGCCCCTCTTTACAAGAGCACCAGGCCCTTCCTGAGGACCCCACCCTCCTGACATCATCTAACCCTATGACCTTCCAAAGGCCTAATCTCCAAATACCATCACACTGGGGGCTAGGGCTTTAGTGCTTGGATATGGAGGACACAAATATTCAGTCTATAACCCAACTATAACCAACAAGAACCCAGGTTCTTGTCAGAACCTTGCACACTTTCCCAATGAAGCCCTAAGCATCCCCCCCTTCCCACCCCTATTAAAGCCAGGCTTATTGCCACAGTGTGTTTGGTTCCTTTGGCCCCCCGGGTGCCCCAGTGGAGACTGGTGTCAGAGGAAAACAAATCCAAACTCAGTAAGGAGGGACTTTGTTTGAAAGGAGTATTACTGCAAGGGACCCTGTTGCAATAGGGGCAGGGGCCAACCACAGTCCAGAGAAGCCTTTGACCGTGAGATTCACAAGCATCCCAAGAGTTCAGCAAAAGGAGCTTTCTTGTATGGAGAGGAGAAAACGAGGCCAGAAAGAAACCAGTGTGGGAGGTGGGATGAATGGTGGCGTGATGGCAGAGTAGATCAGAGAAGGTCTTGCCCTGAAGGCAGCCTGCTCTCAGGAGACCGTGCGCAGGCTCAGGCAGGGGGTGGGCCCGTGTTCAGGGGCCCGGAGGAAGGAGAGAAGCTTAACCTGGCTGAGGAGCATTTTGTTCTGATTGATCAGTGGGGACAAGCAGTTCAGCTCATCATTTATGAGGCCAAGAACGGGAATTTGGAGGGTCCGAGTTGGGCCTTCTGGTCGTTCCCCGAGCCTTATCTAAGTCACATGGGGAAGGGTGATACTTTGCAGTAAGCCATTTTCAGGAGCAAAAGGGTGAGAGAATTCTATTCATCTTCGCTGTTTCCCAGGTACACAGGGCTCAGGTAAAATTCAACACACACACACATACACACACGTGCACAATATACACATGCATGCACAGATACACGTGCACACATGCATGCACAGATACATGTGCTCAAGTATACGCAGGCAGCAAGGAAGTCCTGTTTTTAACGCTTCCTACAGTCATTGATTTTCTTTTTATCTAGAGACACAAATTGGAATCTCCCAGTGAGAGCAGGCTGACCCTTTGTTTGGGGGTGGCCCTCTTAAATGGACCTCATGGTTTTGCAAAGCTAGCCCCCACTTCCAGAGCGAGAATGAACACAATAAGGAGCTAATAAGTTTGATGTGGAGAAGAGCCAATGCTTTGCATATCAATGAAAATGTCCTCTGAAATTATGATTGCTTTAAAGTAAAAATAAAATTTCCTCCCCCAAGGGTGCTTCAGAGGCCCAGAGTCTAAGGAGGGGAGAGCTGCTTGGGCACTCCCCCGGGGGAGGGGGGAGGTGTGGGGGTGAGCGGTACACCAGGCCTGAAACAAGGCCGTGGTGGGGGTCTAAGAAAACTGAAGTGAGGAGGGGACCCGTCGGGCCCCAAAGTAAACTGGCCACTTTGTGTTTTCTTTCCTAGATTGTAATTCCCTCTGTCTGTTCCAAGCCTGCAGGGAAGAAGTTCAGTCCGTGGGTGATTAAAGGGGTACCCAGTGGTGGGTTGCTAAATATTAATAATGGGCTCTCTGTAAAGGAAAAGGGGTCCCCATCCCCCAAAACTTAACTACTAATAACCTACGGCTGACCAAAAGCCTTCCTAATAACATAGTTGATTAACACTCGGTTTGTATGGTAGATGTATTATATACTGTATTTTTATAATCAAATAAGCTAGAGAAAAAAATGTTATTAAGACAATCATAGGGAAGAGAAAATACCTTTACAGGATTTATCAAAAAAAAAAAAAAAATCCCCATATAAGTGGACCCGCACAGTTCAAACCTATGTTGTTCAAGAGCCCACTGTACTCCTACCATAGCTTAAAAAATTCACCAAATTCAACAATCTGCATTCATATACTGGGGTAAGCCAGCTCCGCGGCACACATGAGTGCAGGTGTGTCGTACTTTGGGCACACTATGCGGGGAAAGTGGTGGGCGGCAGCCCGGTGGGGTGCCCTTCATAAAATGACCAAAGGCACAGAGCAGCGACCGACCTCCGTAACTGGCTGAGATGATCCAAGATGGGAATGTGTGAGAGATCCTCAGGACTTCCCAGCAACCCTTGCAGCAGGGAACCCATAACAGGTGCAACTTCCTGCTGTCACAGGGGTGGGGGCTCTGCTGGTAACTGGGAAGCATAGGTGCCAAATGCTGGACCCCCTGTGGCTCCACAATAGCTGTTGGAACGTGCCTTGCACGATCCCGACCCTTAGGTCACCCCAGTCCACGTTCACTGCGTGAGTCATGGGCATTTGGTGGAAAACACCCAAGAGTGTGCTTGTGTGAACACACAGAGCCGTGTGGGAATAGCCCACCCAGAACAGGCATCCTCCAGGTAGCTCAGCGTGGCTGTTCCCAGTGTCTCTGGGAGGAGGTCCCTCCAGGACTCGGTGCATGTCAACTGACGGCCAGATGCTTTTTAGATTTTTTTTTAATGTTTTCATTTATTTTTTGAGAGACAGAGCAATTCAGAACACGAGCGCGGGAGGAGCAGAGAGATGGAGACACAGAATCCGAAGCAGGCTCCAAGCTCCGAGCTGTCAGCACGGAGCCCGACATGGGGCTCGAACTCATGAACCGCGGATCATGACCTAAGCCGAAGTCGGACACTCAACCGACTGAGCCACACAGGCGCCCCTGATGGCCAAACACTTTTAACCAAGGCCCAAAACTGGCACCACTTGGGAGCTCCCCTCCACCACGTCCATTCACTGGTCAAGGTAGCAGCAGATGAACCGAGCGATGGAGTGACCTGGGAGAGTGAAGCCATTTGTTTAGTGAAGCAACCTTGTCTCCTCCTTCCAGGGCTGGGCGATGGAGTAAATTGGCAATCTCCATCTCGAGGGTGCAAGTCATGGTACATGACTCTATTTTCTTCAAGTCAGAGTCTGTCGAACTCCAAGTCTGACTCCCTTGGGGGTGGCAGGAAGCTCACTTCTTGTTCAGCGTTGGGGCTCCCGCCCTGCAGCCTCTCTCCCCGGCATCATATGAAGGAACCAGCAAGCCTTGGAAGGTAGAACATTCGGGCAGTCGCTGGTCTGCACGGAGCCCCTGAAGGCCAGCAGCTCCACACCATCTATTCCAGGTTCGGGCTTAGGCTCTGCGGGGGAGGGGAGGCCTGGTGTCTGATCACCATCCCCACAACCCCACCCCCAGAGATCCTCCAGGGAGCAGACCTCAAGGACCGCCCCCGTCCCCATCTTCTCGTTCTTTCCCTCAAGGAACCTCCCTCCTTTTACTCCTTCCACCTCTGTCCCCGCAAAGCTCGGCCCTCGCTTCCACGCTGGGCCACCCAGCAGGATCTGCTCGGTGAGCCAGGGCTTTCCCGGGGAGCAGGAGGAGAGAGGCTCCCAGAGAGCAAGTGCCCCAAGACAAGCAAGCAGAAAGACACCTTGGAGTGGGGAAGCAGAAAGAAAACCCAACCAAATCCTTCCAGACAGTCTGATGCCTCCACTGCGATGCAAAAACATGCCAATTTAATATTGCAATACATCATCCTGTCCTGTGTCGTCGGGGGGTGTGGGGAGGGGGAGGGGGCTCCATCTGCAGAACTGGGGAGCCACGGCTGTTCGGGCTCTGCCTCCGGCGACATTGCAGTGGAGTCTGGGGAAGCAGTGGGCAAAGGACCCGAGGCCTGGCCGAGGTGGTTATCGTTCTTCTCTAAGCCTGGCGATTCCGCTTGCCAGGAGCTGATTGTCTCCTCCAAGTACTGAGCCCCATCTAAGGGTGCATGGCCTGAACTGCCAGATCACCTTAGCAAGACGGTCTTTCCTTTCCTCTCGCACGTCGCACCCCCCATCACTCCCACCCTGCCTCCCTCCACCCTCTCCCATCCCACCCCCACGCCCCTCCCCAGCTCCCGTTCTGGTTGTGTCTTCTACACCATGGAACACCAAGACTGATTCACGGGAGATGAGAGGAAGAGAAGGGACAGCCATGGCTGCCACGCCCTCCCCCACCCCGCTTCACCCCGTGCGGCCAGTGTCGCTGCAGGAATCTGGCAGGACCACCCTACTGAACGCGTTCAGAGTTCCTGCTCAGGCAGGGCAGCTGCCGGGACCAGAACCTCCCACCCACCGCACGCTCGACCCCATCCTCCCAAGTGCCCGAGTGGCAGAGGTCACCAAGGGACCGGGACGGAATGTCTGGCACCACCTTGAACCCCAAGCCCATCGCTCAGATCTCCTCAGTCCTGCTTCCCAGCCAGAGAAATTCACAGCACTCTGGAACTCCGGAGCTGTTCTAGAGAACAGCACTCTAGACTCCCCGGAGTAGCCTCCACGGCTGGGTCCCAAGGTCCCCACTTCTGCCTAAACAGCCCTGGCCACAGATGTGGCTTCCCCGGGTGCCTCCCGGGCCCCGTGTGCTCTGGTCCGCTCGTGGCGATGCCGGGGCCAGGCCTGGGACTGAGGCAACCGTCATCGTCATAGCTGCAGTGAACTGAGTGACGGGTGCCGGGGCGCTCACTGATTCTTCAAAGCCACAAAAGAGCGGGAGCATCCCTTTCTGACCCCTGAGGACACTGATGCAGCGAGAAGTCGCTGAATCCAAGTCTGAACACGTCATAAGCCTCAGAAGAGGGAAAGCCTCAGGTATCAAATGCCCTTTTGCGTCGGAACTCTGTGACAGGATCAGGTGGTGGGGAACACCACCCCACACCCACGAGCCGTTAGCCTGGGTGCGTTTGCCAGATTACGCACGGTCAGACGGGAGGGAACAGATCGAGCTCTGGACGAACCCATCTCGAGGGCAGGAAAGCCATCGCAAAGGGCCAGGCGCTGGGGAGGAGCCTGGGAAGCTAGGGGACGGTGACGGGCCAGGTGAACATCTATTTTCCCGCCACGTCAAGTGCCACTTAGGGTTTCCAGAGCACTTGCGCCCACGTTATCCTGACCAATCCTGACAACGACCTCGAGAGGCGGACAGGGCAGGAATTAGCACACCGAGGACCCTGGGCGAGGGGGGTGGAGGGGCTTGGCACATGATCACGCCCACCAGCCGCATGGGGTCGGGGGCGGGGACCCAAAGTCAGGCCCCACGTGGGCTGGCCTGTCGTAGGCCACCTGCACGGCATACACGGGGCCCGGGAGAGTCGGCACAGGCAAACTGCTCACCGTCCACTGGGACAGCGCTTCTCACACTCCGACGTGCACCTGGGGACCCTGGGGATGTGGTTAAGATGCAGATTCTAATTCAGCAGGTGTGGGGTGGGGAACGAGGGTCTGCATATCTAATGAGCCCTCGGGTGATGCTGATGTTGCCGATCCATGACCGCAGTGGACTAGCTGGGTTTAGAGGCTGTTCCAGGACTGAGAAGGGGAACCTGTCCGTGGAGCCAGGTCCCCTCTTGGGCTCTCAGGAAGGGCTGCAAACCCTCAAGGCCCGGGTGGCCTCCAATGCCCCCAACGAGCATGCCCACAAGCCAGCGGTCCTCACCATGTTTGGCACGGTGATTGCCAGCACCAGAGCAGCTTAGGGTACCAGAGGGACTGGGAAAAGTAATATCTTCACAGCCTGGGGGGTGTAAATAATGAAAGTCGGATCCATAAGTAATTACTTTTTAATTAATTAGGAATGATGAATAGCGAAGACCCAGCGACTCCGGGCGGAGTGCTGTTAACTGTAATAGCCTTGTTCCTTTCCCTGCTGAAATTGATTTGCTGGGGGAGGAGGCAGAGGGGAGGCGACACCCTGGGTCTGGGGGACAGAGGAAGGCAAGGCAAAGACAGTCTCCTCCCAGGGCCGGGCCGGGAATTCTCTCCACCCCAATGAAATGTCTCCTCCCCTGGGGAAGACACCTAGAGAGGAAAGGGCCACACTTCCAAACCCTTTACAGACTTGCCTAATTAACCTTCACACACTTCCTGGGGAGGGAGCCCAGTGCTCCTTCCTCTCTGCTCAGCAAGGAGCAAAGCGGCCGCCCAGGAAGGGACCGGCTCAGCCCTGCAGTTCCTTGGGGCTCCTCAACAGTAGCGGGGGAGACCCTTCCGGAAAGCAGCCCCCAGGTCAGAGGAGTCATCGGCAGGCTGGGAGAAGGAGCAAGGCCCTCCCACAAGGGGGCAGGCCCACTCCCCGAGGCCAGAGGGGTCCAGGCAGATCCTGCCACCCCGTTTTCCTCTCACCCGGTGCCCTGAGCCTCCTAGACCCTCAGGCACCTGTGTATGAACTCAACCAGATAGCAGGGCCACTCCAGATCTTCCCCCCACCCCCCACCCCTGCTTCTGGAACTCATCACATCATTCAAAGGTGTGGAAGGCAGACCATTCATCATTTTGGCTCCCTGGTCTGAAAAGGAGGCAGTAGAAGGTTGGGTCTCCAAGTGGCCTTGACTCCCCCTGCCCCCCGCCAGCCTCTGAGGACAGTGGGGTGGAGGGGACCCCCCCTTCCCTGCAGCTCAACCAGGATGAGCTCAACTGGAGAGGCAGGCAGGTGGGAAGACGAGGGGCAAGGACGAGTTTCTTAAGCATTTGAAGAAGGGATGTGGTGAGCCTCCAGCAACCCGCAAAGCTCAGCACGGTTCCGCCGCGTCTCCCCGAGACGTGAGACGGCCGAGGGCGTCGCCAGCAGATGCGTGAAAACTCGCTGCGCGTGTGGGATCCTGAGGGATGAGCTGTCTCACAGGCGTGGGGACAACCGAGTTTTAAGCAGCTTTGAGGAAGGAAGGAAAAGCAGACGGAATAAGAAGGAAGTCAGAAAAAGGAAAGGATAGGGTGTTTATCTAGTGCCTTTGCGCACCACGGAGGGAAGCGCTTTTACCCCATCCACAGGTGCTGGAACAGAGGCTGACTCGGTTCCCCCACCCGTGTAGGATAGGCCTGAGCTGGAAATCCACGAGGAGCAAAATATCCAGACGTTTAAAAAAAAGAAAAGACCAGATCTCGCCCTGCACGCGGCTCACCCTCCTCCCCTGATCCTGGCCCTAACGGATCCTGACTTCATTTGGAATCTGGATAATTTTTTCCATCGTGGGCATTTGGGGTTAATTTTTATTTTTTTTTCTCAATATGGCATTAAAATGCTATCCATCTTGATTGCTGACATTTTTGTCCCCTCTCTTAAATCTGGCACTAAGCGGAGGCCTCCCGTCGCTCTCCCTGGTCTCTGTCCTCCTGCAGGCCAAACGGGGCAGTGAACAAAGAGCAGTGACTCTGTAATCGGACGCAAAGCCAAGTCCAGTGTCGTGGCTCCAACCAGCTGAGCCTCGACTCCTCCCCCATCAAAACGGGCAAGTGAGGCCGTTAAGTAGGGAGAGGGTGGACGAGACGGCCATGTTCACCCAACACGGTGTCCAGCATGTAGCAGAGGCTCCGGAAGTGGCTGCTACCCTCAACACCACCCCTCCCCCACCCCAGCCCCTGGACTGCAGGGCACTGGGAGCCACGGGCCCGCAGAGCCCGCCAACCGGGGAGCCCCCCCCCCCCGCCCCCACCTCGCAAAAGTCCCTTCCGGATCTTTCTTCGGCAAGTCGAGAAACAAACCGCAGATTCTGGGTGAGAAGGAAAAACCGGTGTCAAACCAATTTGTTTGTGTTAATTACAGCCAATTAAACTTTTCTGTTTTTAAGTTACCCCCGGTCAAGCTGTTTTAGAGAAGGTGATTTCTGGCCAGATGGGAAGAAACGCCTGTATCCACCCTCACATGAGGTGGAGGGAGAAACGTGAATTTCACAGGCCCTCCAAAATGATGAACAGATGGACAGAGGGCTGGAGAGGACGGGCCAGGTGGAGATGAATGGCCAGGGCAGTGTGACAACCCAGCCCCCTGAGGGGCGCACGAAGAGGGGAAGGAGGGCGGAGGCTGGCTACTGGGTGTGTGGTCCTCAGACCAGCTTCCTGGGCACCACCCGGGAGCTTGTTAGAAATGCAGCATCTTGGGCCCCACCTCAGCCCTGCTGAGTCAGAATCTGCATTTTAACGAGATGTCCGAGGGATTCTACGTATCCAGCACAGTTTGAGAAGCGCGGGCCTAAACCTCTCCAGATCCGCCCATCCTGGATCCGTCTGCCCAGGCACAGAATGGCGACTCCTTATAGTCTGGAGACTTCTCTGAATCCCCCCATCCTTTTCCAGAGCTCCTGGCTGTTCACTAAGAAAGGTCCTCTTTGGGGCGCCTGGGTGGCGCAGTCGGTTGAGCGTCCGACTTCAGCCAGGTCACGATCTCGCGGTCCGTGAGTTCGAGCCCCGCGTCGGGCTCTGGGCTGATGGCTCAGAGCCTGGAGCCTGTTTCCGATTCTGTGTCTCCCTCTCTCTCTGCCCCTCCCCCGTTCATGCTCTGTCTCTGTCCCAAAAATAAATAAACGTTGAAAAAAAAAAAATTAAAAAAAGAAAAGTCCTCTTCATGGGGTCACTACCCTCCAGATCCCTTCACCCTGCCCTGCCCTGCTGGGGATCCAGGAACTGTCCTCAGGTGTCTGCTTTGACTCGGCCAAGGGGAGGCCCCGGCTGGAGACGGGAGCAGGGAGAGAGAAAAGCAGGGGTGTTTACTCCCCACCCTCTCCCTGCAGAACTGCAATATGGCAACGACTCTGCCTCTGTCCTGATGGCCACATCTGGCGGGAACCCACTACCCAAGCTCTAGCTCGAGCTGTGTCCATTAGTGATGCCCCCTCCCCTTGCCCCTGCAGATCTACAGATGCCAACGCTTCCTGGCTTCTCCCTGGATGGCTCACTCTTCCCCGTTGTCTCCCTTACCCCGATTATTTTAGCTGTTGTCATTTTCGCAGATATTATTCAGGCCAACGGATCGGGAGATGATGGCCATTCAAAAATCTATTATACTCACAGATCCTAAGGTACACAGCCTCAGGGTGGGCCACGTGGAGAAGAACCAGGGCTGGTCACGTGGCAGAGGGGGAGGGAGAACTGGGGACAAGAGTGGCTGGTCTGAATCATTTCAGAGGGCTCTGGGGCTGTCCCGGAGTGATCTGGTACCTGCTCCCGGAGTGTATCATAGCCTGGAGTGTCAGAGTCCAAAAAGAGAGGGGGGTTGGGAGTGTAGGCTCTGCACTGGTTGGAAAAGCATGCCCCTGGGAGGAGGACTCTTCCCTCAGGAGGGACAGGGGTGAGGGGGGCAAGGCCAGGCGACTCAAGTTCATTACTGAGCTCAGAGCATGCCGAGTCCGGCCTGTGCCTGCAGGGAGGATGTTACAGCATCAGATTGACAGAAGCCAGAACCGTGGCTAACGCACCTATCTCTACCTCTAAAGCACTGCTTCCAGAAACTCTCTCCAGTTAACCCTTTGAATGTGCCGGCCGCTTCCTGCAGGGCTCCGATTAAATCAAAAGGCTCATCTTCTTTGATTCTGTTCTCTGCAAACCTTGAAGACACCAGCGTTTCCTCCACCCGGACCCCGGGCCCTTCAGTCATTAACTAAACCTGTAACCGACGTGGAGTCTCTTTAGAACACATCTTAAGTGTCTGTGCGTGCCTACTAGTCATTTTCAAGGGTGATTCCCACTCGCGCCAGACTCGGAGAAACCGGAAGCCTTAGGCACAGTTATGCGAGGCAGAGCAGAAGGAAGGGTTTCTTCCCAGCCAGGGGCAAGAGGGACCCTGTGGGGAGACATCAAGTCCTCTCCTAGCCCCTGAGACACGGGGGCTCGTTGCCCCCCGCCCAGCTTTGCCTGAACTCGTTGGTGTGGTCAGGAGCCCGGAAGGTGCCGGGTATGTTGCCTGGAGCTCGGAGGCTGAGGATAATCAGATTTAATAATTATTAGTGATCTGCACACTTTCTGCAGCAGATGAAATAATTGTATAGGAGGGCTGGTGAAAGGAGGAAAACCATTAATGCCTTTCCCTTTCAGCATTAAACAGCCAAGTTACAGAGCTTGCCGCAATTAATTAGCACTCTGTCTTATTAGCACCTTTGTCTACTCGTCCCCGTCCGACGCAAATGTTGTGTATAACAGCAGACAACTCTCTGCCTTGGCTGCTGCTGGATTTCATCTAAAGGAGCCCCAGGCCTGGGCAGAGCCAGGGAAGGGCCTTCCTGAGCACCCGGCTGGGACCTGGGGGACAGTGCGTGTCCTTAGGGGTGTTGCCTAAAGATAGCTGCACCTCCAACAGAGCAGAAGACTGACTCACCTGGGCACTGGGCCTGTGCAAGCAGCCCAGGGAATCTTGCCCATGCAAAGAAATGCCAACTGCCAGCAAGTGGCCGGGAAGACCGGGCGGCATGATTGCCTTTCCAGGAGCACACGAGCTCCAAGATGGGCCGTCAAGACCAGCGTCGTGGGCGTGTGACCGGTGCGGTCACACAGGGCTCCATGCTCGGAGGGTCCCTTCTTAAAATCCTTAATACTTTTAGCTTTGAACTTGCCATTTGCAAGTGAACTCCGATGGGACCAGGGAGCGTGGTGGGGGGCCTCCTTGCTTCCCCACCTCCCTGTGGGTGAGTCTCAGCCGCTCACTCTCCCACCCACTGCTGCTGCTTCCCATCCCTGGTGGGGGGCCTGGGTGTCAGGGTGTGCACCCCACACCCCCGAACTGTGGGGTGGGGCCCCTGTGCCTTGCACCCGCCCACAAGTGTTCCCACAGGGAAGGAGTGCGACATTAGGTAACAAATAAACACATCCTGACCCATCGCAGAGCTAAAGAAAGGGAAAGGTTTGTTTTGTTTTGTTTTTTGCTTTTTGAACTCGAGGCTCTATCAGGTATGAAGCTGGCCTCCGGGCTGCTTCTGGGCGGGAGTCGGGGTGCTTCCGAGCCTCACCCCGCCATCCACCCCACGACTGCTACACACCATCTGGGTGACCCCTCGGGGGGGTAGAAGACGGACATCACAGCTCCCTGAAGAAACCACAACCCTGGACTCCACCGCCCCTCCCGAGCCCCTGAGGACCTGCCGCAGAAAATTCAAAACTACTCGTAAATTTGAAAACATGAAGGTCCAGAGCTCTCCAGGCGTTGAAGCCCGGAGCCCCGGCTGGGATTTTACCCAGCTGGGAGGTGGGGACAAAGCGACAGCACGGAGGTGGTGTAGAGGCTGCTCAAATCTGGCAGGAGGGCAGCTGGATGGGGAAAGAGGGAGGAACCGGAGTCAGAGCTGGTTCAATTCCTGCCTCTGTACTTACAATGAGATTCTTGGAAGCCCTTTAAAGTCTTGGGCCTCCCTTTCCTCACCTGTAAACGAGTGCCCTTGACTCAGACAAACAGGTGGATCAAGTAACACAGGACGTGTAGGGCGGATGTTCATTGGCGGTCGGTCCCGGCTGCTGTAACAAAGTGCCACAGAGGGGGCTGGTAGACAACATACCCATGTTCCCCACGGCGCTGGTGCCTCCTGGAAGTCCGCGATCAGGGGTCAGCAAGGTCGGGTTCTGGCGAGGAACCTCTCCCGGGGTTGCAGGCTGCTGGCTTCTTGCTGTGGAAAAAGGGCAAGAGAGCTCTCCTGGGTCCCTTTTCCATGGGCCCTAATCCTCTTTGCAAGGACTCCACCCTGCTGACGTGGTCACCTCCTGAGCAACAGAAATATCAAGTAACTTGCCCAAGGTTGGGATCCAACTGATGGAGGTTTTGGAGTGGTGGACGTCCAGAGCTGACGGCCAAAAAAGAATTCTGGAAGACGGCTTTGGTGCAAAAAGGTGATTTTCTTAAAGCACGGGGACGGGACCCGTGGGCAGAGAGAGCTGCACTGGGGTTGTGAGGAGTGATTGGTTATAAACTATGGAGTTGGGCGAGGTAAAGGCAAAAGGGAGGGCTCCATGGGGACTTTTATTTGCTAAAGAGGACTCAGAAGATACCAGAGGCCTTGCTATTGTCAGGCTAAGGCTATTTTCCCTCTAGTAAGACATTAACATTAAGACAGGGTGGGGGGCGGTTCCTGGAGAAATGTTCTACTCTGTATTTGCCTCAAGTATTTGTCCACGGGCTGCAGGTTTCAAAGAAATTTCATTTTACCTGCCATTTCCTTCTTGTCTTTGTTCCCACATCACTATGGAGGGGAGGGTGATGCTGGGCTCCAGGAAACTGAGTCTATAGGCTGTGTATGAAATTGTCTTTTTCTTGTAATTCACTAAGACAGTTGTAAAGTGATGGAGACCCACGTCTACATGACGGGGAATCTCTGTCAGTTAACCATTTGCTTTCCCCTTTCCTTTGTTCCCGGGCAGCCAGGAGAGCCTGAGGAATGTCACACAGATCCCAACTGGGTGGTGGGGCAGGTGTTTGTCTCATGCTCCCTTAACACGACTGCTGATAAGCAGGCATACTCTGCCACTCTGTGAAATGGGCCCGACAACCCCCAGTGCTGGTAGGCACAGGGTGTTGGTCTTTAGGTGAAATCCACAAGCACGGAAGTGACGTAAAGGAGAAAGCGGGAGTTCGCTGCAGGCGAACACAGAGAACCACGGCCGGGCCTAGGCTGAGTGCTCCCTTCAGCAGAGAGGGGACAAGAAACAAAGAAACAGAAGACAGACCTCAGCGGAATCCCAGGCATCATTACTCCCCCCACCCCGCGCCCGCAGCAGCTGTCACACCCTAAATCTGGGAGCCCCTCGCCCCACCCCATTCCTGGGAAGGCAGACCGGGTGAGCACGGCTAGTGGACAAGGACACTGATGTCCGTGCTACCTGTGACAGTCAAGTCATTCCCTGGGAGCAATCCAAGGCCCCCGAATCTCCCAGTCTGTCTGAGAGCCAAGGTACAGCAGAAATCAAAGCATGTAGCATCTGCAAAAGATGACAATGACAACGGTCCTGCCGAGATCCACAGCCCCCTTCCAGCCCAGCCCAGGAAGCAAGCCCGAGAGCCGACTCCCCTGGAGCTAATGTGCGCCCCTAGAAGGAACACCTTTCTCCACCTGTCCCTGTCTGGGGTAAAGGAACCAAAAGTCCCTAACAGAGACAGTTCCTGGTCCTGGCCACATCCGGTTGGCCAAAGCCCCGAGGCCGCCCAGGACCACTTTTTAATTCTTTTGCAATCAGCATTTTCCTTTCTTCATTTGCTGGTTGAATAATGCAGCCTGTAAGAAAAGGGCCCTCAGCACAATTCTGGTGCTCGTTTACAATGGAAATTGGGAAAACGGGCGAAACGCATACTGCAAAATGCATTTAAAAGAAGATGATTCAATTGGATTTGGCAGCTCTGATATTCAGGACCAGAAGGAGAAAATCTGTCTATGATTTGAACATGTATAATTAAGATGAAAACCTTAAGTACCGGGTGCATTTCTTAAGATGTCACCGGCTCTGTTGACTCCGGGCGTTCCGATCAGTGGTGCAGAGCATTTATTTCTGAAATCTGAATAGCATGAGTGAGACGCCTTTTTAAAACCAGCACTGGGTGCCAAGTCACAGCCTGACACTGCACAGCTCATCAAGTGGGGCGAAGGCAGGGGCGGAAGGCAGCGAGAGTAGAGTGCCTCGGGCCCGGCTTTGATCTTTCCCCGGGGTGTACCCCCGAAACATTCGCAGGCTGACTGCTCGGGCAAAACTGGATCCGTTTGCTGTGTCCTATTTTGGTTCTTCTTCTGGTGCCGACTGGTGTGCCAGTGCCCTGGGAACTGGTCCATCCCGAAAACAGAGAGCCCGCTGTGAATGCTTGGAACCGTGGGCTTTCAAAGACGCAACCTGGTTTCGTGGGAAAAGCCAGGCGTAAGAGCCAGGAGATTGGGGCTCACACCCCGTCGTCACTCCTCGCTCCCCGTGTGATCTCGGGCAGCTTCCTTGGGCTCTCTCTCCCTGCCTCAGCTTCCTCATCTCGGAAATGGGGCTAAATGTCAGCACCTCCCCCGTGAGACAGTCAGGACAACTATGTGAGGTTGCTGGGCAACTCCCAGCACCAAAGCGCCACTGGCTGCTTGTGAGCTATTTTTCTCCTTCTCTTTGGGCCCCTCCTTGAGCCACTCGGAAT
The DNA here is from genome assembly GCF_022079265.1 of Lynx rufus. Lineage (NCBI taxonomy): Eukaryota > Metazoa > Chordata > Mammalia > Carnivora > Felidae > Lynx > Lynx rufus. The sequence continues at coordinate 30,777,332 of NW_025814832.1, read as the reverse complement.
GAGCTCCACTAGTCCAGCTCGCCTGGCCCACCGGGCCCTCGGAGCTTCCGATCTGTGCAGAAACCGGATATCATGACAAACTCACTTGCCGTTCGAGATGACTCAGTGACAGAATTTCTGGCAGCCGGACAGCCTTCTCCATGGAGGGCTGGGAGGCTTCCCGGGAATGACTCACAGACAGAACCTGGAGGCTCGGGCGAGCCACGTGACTGCACCTGCCTCATGACTTGGGAGCGCCTCTTCCTGACGGAGGCTGGAATCCCTCTGGGGACTCCTAGGGTCCGCTCTCTGTTCCTTTCCAGATGGGAGAGGAAGGAGGAGCCCTGGCCGTTTTCCTTCAAGGTCTGGCCTTCACCGGAGGGAATGTGGCCGGACTGTGTGTGACACGAGCACTCTCTCCACCCCCTCCCCGAACAGCCTGCCTTTTTCTTGGGGTGACAGGAAGGGAGGAGGGGAGGGCGCATGGGGAGCCGGTGCAGGGAGAGAAAAGGAAGAAGCAGTAACACAGGAAGTAACGTCTCACAGCTGTTGCAAGGCCCCCAGAGCGGCTGCACTCCCTGGGGCACTGGCCAGTGCTTCCCTCCGCACACCTGCAGCCTACCCAGTGGGTGCAGCCCAGCCCCGATCCCCAAGGCCGACAGTCCTGCATCATGGGACCAGAAGAAGCCAGCCTCCCTGTTTCCAGCGAGAAACCACAGCCCATGTGGTCTTCATAGAGCAGGGAGGAAGCCCCTCCCACCGAGAGTGGTCGCTGGAAACGAGCTCAGGCCAGTTCTGCACAGGTGGGGGAACTGAGGCCCGCCGTGGCTCAGCAGAGCCCAGGCACGGTGGGAACCCCGCACTCCCAGGCCTCCTTCTGGCCCAGACCACTGAGCCACACTGCCCGCCTGGGTTCCAGGGCTTTGGGGTTGTCTACGCAGGTGGCTTCAAGCCCTCCAGCCCTGCCTCTTACCGGCTCTGTGACCTTTGGAAAGTTCCTTAGTCTTCCTTTGCGTCTGTCTCATCACCTATAAATGGGGTTAAAGCGCTTTCCTCTGAGGTGTGCCAAGAACCCCGCGAGCAGAGCAAGCACGAAATAAATGTGAGCTCCACCGTCCTTTTCCTTCCCTGTCCTGTCTGCGTTTCTCCCCTTCCCCAGAGCCACTTAAAGCTCAGTAACACCCGTGCCCCTGCTCCCACTCATCCTCCTGCACAGCGATGCCCCCGCATGTGACAGGGAGCCCCTCGGCGATGGGGAGGCAGGGGCTGGAAATACGGGAGGAAACGCCCTCTGATTCTTAAGGAAAGCCCCAGGCTTCATTCCCTAGGAGAAGCGAGAAGGGGCCCGCGGTCCCCCCCACCCCCAGCCCACCCCGTCCAGAGCTTCTGATGTACTATAGTGTGAAAAATTAATGTTTCTGCTTTCCTAAGTTTTGTTTCTTGCTTTTTACCTTCCAAATCAGGCATAGCTTGCAGGAACCAAAGCAATCCCGACGAGCAAGGAGGAGCGAGGGAAGGAATCGGAGAACAAGCGAAGCAGAAGTGACAAGGTGATGTTCTGTGCTCGACAGCTGTCCCAGGGGTGGGGGGTGGGCGAGGGCGAGTCTGGCCGCTGTGGCCCCTTAGTGCTGGGGACGATGGCCGGCCATCAGGTTGACCAAACGGGAGGGGCTGTGTGGGTACCAGCAGCGGGAGGCGGCACCCAGCGGCTGACAGTCCCAGGGTTCAGGGCTGCTGTCTGTTCAGGCCTGAGGGTTCGCAGACCTCACCCCCAGCGGCGTGGAGTGTCACCTTGCCCTCAGTGATTCCGTATGTCAGGGAAGCCAGACCAGAAAACGTAGGAGGAAATGCCCTCTGGATGCTGAGGATTGTCCCGTAAGACTATATTCTATGGGGGCGCCTGGGTGGCTCAGTCGGTTAAGCGTCTGCCTTCGGCTCCAGTCATGATTTTTCAGCCCGTGAGTTCAAGCCCCGCGTCGGGCTCTGTGCTGAGAGCTTGGAACCTGCTTGGGATTCTCTCTCTGCTCTCTCTGCCCTTACTCTGCGTGTGCTCTCTTTCTTTCAAAATTAATAAATAACCTTAAAGAAGAAGAAGAAAGAAGAAGAAGATGAAGAAGAAGAAAATATTAGAACTTTTATTGGTGGGCGGTTTCTGTGAGGCTGGACTTCGGCTGGTTTATTAAGAGTTCTGTTTTGTTCGTATTTGTTTTCACCAAATGCACACCGTTCTCCCTCCTGCACGAGCTCTTTGGCGTCCAAAGGGGGAAGCTGATTCTGGCTTTTCTTACTTCTCCACCCCCCCCCCCCCCCGCCTCGCCCCACCCTCCCCACCACTGCCTAGGGAGGACCCTGAACTTTGGCTTAAGAGTTCAGAGTATGCGTTCTGGGGACAAACCCAGAACCCTGGCCGGGCACCGCTTAAGTGATAGTCTCAGGCAAGGTACTGAACCTCTTCACGGCACTGCCCGTCACCTGCCCCCAGAGCCAAAATCACCAGGGACTCCCCTACCCCCTGTAGCTAGGTCTTGAACATATGGGCAGTCCTGGTCAGTGAGAGGCAAGGGAATCCACTGCGGTCTCTGGGAAATATTGCCTCGCCTTACTTTTTTTTTTTTTAATTTTTTTACATCTATTTTTGAGAGACAGAGACAGAGCACGAGCAAGGGAGGGGCAGAGAGAGAGGGAGATGCAGAATCCGAAGCAGGCTCCAGGCTCCGAGCTGTCAGGGCAGAGCCCGACACGGGGCTCGAACTCACAAACCGCAAGATCGTGACCTAAGCCGCAGTAGGAGGCTCAACCGACTGAGCCACCCAGGAGCCCCAGCCTCACCTTACTTTTTAAGGGAGAAATGGAGGAGGAGGAGAAGGAAGAAAGAGCAAGAGGGAGAGGAGATGGAAACCCTTGCCTGTTACTCCTTGCTGTCTTTGAACACAGATGGGTGAGGAGGTGAGGCTTGGGCCTCTGCCACCATCTCGTGATAAAATGGAAAAGCCGAGAAAACCTCAAGAGGCTGCCTGGCCAGAGCGCGGGCGTCACTGTGTTGATGTGCCCCCAGATTCCGCACCAGATTCCTGTGATTTCAGTCACTCGTAGCTGGGTGCTGTTCTGTGTGGCCGGATGCATGGCATGCACACCCTTCCCAAGCCCTCATGTGCACAGCCACAGGGTAGGGAGGAACAGTACCGGCCCTGGGACGGCATAGCTCATGTAAAGTGTGCGGCAATGTGCACTGCACGAAGGATGTCCCCAGAAGGCACTCCCTCTTCTAAGCCCAGGCGTCGAGCCCCCCCACCCCCAACATTTCTGGAAGGCTCCCTGAAGCCCAGCCCGGTTGCCAAGGCAGCCACCCCGGGGCCAGGATTCAGAGGGAGGCTCACTGGCCCAGAACACCATCCGGGGGGAGCTCCTGCCCAGCGACCCAGGGAGGTGGGGGAACAAAGCATGAGGTCTTGGGAAGGGAGAGAAAATGTCAGGGAAGTGAGCCAGAGGGCTGCGAACATCTGACCCCTCCAGAAAGTGCTGCTGAGGCGAAATGCCAGTCGGGCTTCGCTTTCAGCCCCTGATTGCATTAATAAGATAATGATGAGTCATTTTGCTCTGCATCCGAAGAGTGAAGCAAATTACCTGTGTCTATATTGCTTAATGACGGCGGCACTAACAGGACCTTTGCAGCCCGCTGGACCGAAGTTGACCTATTGCAGGAGGCACGCTCGTGCCCATGGGTTTGCCACTTGACTGAAGCCATCCATCAGGCGGGGAGTGCACCCCTACCACGCGCTCCCCATTAGCCCCTGTCCTCCGCCACACTGCCCCCACCTCCCTAACGGGCTCTGGCTTTCTTAACCTGGTGATCCCAATACCATTAGCTATTTCCCGGACGCGAACCACTGGGCCCCTGTTAGCCAACGTTCAGGCATCACCTTCAGGTGGGAAGTTTCCACTTTGGCTACATTTCCCCAGACAAGTGTTCATCCGAGCCAGAGTCCTGGACCCCCTCTCCCCACCGGCAGGAAATGCCCTTGCCTCCTGTGGCCTTCGGAGCAGAAGGTGATGAAGAGATTGGGACACAGCCAACCACGAGAATCTTCCAAAGGCCAGAGAGGCTCTTCCGGGTTTTTTCATCATTTCAGGGTCCATAGACGTTTTTGTTTCATTTCCTTTAATTAAGATATTATTTCCATACAGTGGAGTTGACCCTTTTAGAAAGTGGAATGCTCTGGGAGTTGTAACAAATGCATACTCTGACAGCACTATTGCATACAAGATGCAGAACAGCTCCATCGCCCCAGAAAGTTCCTTCGTGCCCTCTGCGGTCAACTTTTTCTCCCTCTCCCAACCTCTGGCCACCACTGACCTGTTGTTGTTAAAGTTGTTTTTTTTAAGTTTGTTTATTTGAGAGAGACAGAGGGAGCATGAGAGAGAGCAGGGGAGGGACAGAGAGAGAGGGCTAGAGAGAATCCCAAGCAGGCTCCGCACTGTCAGTGCAGAGCCTGATGCAAGGCTCAGTCTCATGAACCGTAAGATCATGACCTGAGCCAAAATCAAGAGTCGGATGCTTAACAGACTGAGCCACCCAGGCGCCCCAACCCGGTTCTTTTTCCCCCAATGGTTTGGTCTTTTCCAACAGGTCACATTCACTGAGTAGTGTTGAATCTAGTTTCCTTTGCTTAGTAAACTGTATTTCAGATGCATCCATGGGGCTATGTGTACAATAATTGACTCTCTTTTACTGCCCAGTAGCTTCCACTGGGTGGGTGGAGCAGGGGCAGCTTGTAGGGTCCATAGGTGTTGAATGGGCACTTACCTACCCTGAGCCAAACACCTGACATCTGTTATTTCACTTAATCCTCAGGAAAAAACCAAAGGCAGGCACCACGATCTCCATTTAGAGATGAGAACATAGGACCACAGGGCTAGAAAGAGGTGAGGGTAGTCTGGATACCATAGATGGGGCTGTCCGATCCACCTTCTGTCCATTTCTCGAATGAGCAATTCTGGAGTCCCTCCTGGAGGTGGGGCGGTGTACGGGGTGTGGGGGTGCAATGCAGAACCACACACGGTCCTGCGCCCGGGGACTTAGTGTCCAGGATCGCCCTTCTGCCTGCCTTGCGGGGCGAGTGCTTCGAACTCTTGCGCCTGATGCTTCAATGCCCCATTTCGTGGGTGCGTGGCCCTGGAAGAATGGCCCTCCAGGATGTGTAGGGAGCAAAGATTCATCCATAAGACGCTGGGGAACCACTAGCAGGAAGCAGAAAGAAGAGGCCATCAGAGATGTGTTTTCCTGGTACGTTTGTGCTCTTGAAACAATGAAATTGCAGGTTTCACTAGAGACATGGCAGCCAGTGCCTGCGAGTAAATATAGTTATCCCCACGGCTTGCCGCCCTCTGATGCCCACTCTCCATCGTTTGTACTTAGGCGGGAAAAACAGAGAAAGGAAGGGAGGGGTGGGGCGTTGGGGAGGGGGCTGCAGTCCCAGCTCCACTGACTAGGATTTACTGCCACCCCCTCCTTGTTACCTTCCATACCCCCGTCCTCACCCCTGCTCCAGGCAGCACTGCCCTGAGCCTGCTATCCCAACTCCCAGGTTCCCATTATCAGCCATGAATATACCCAGGGAAATCCCAGGGCAACACACCGTATAAGCAACTATTTGCCAGTTTCTATATCCCCAGGGGGACACGCAAGAGTGGCCCAAGGCCCTGAGGCTCTGCTTAGGGACTTGGGCTCTTGGGGTCTGCCTAGCTTTCTCTGAGCAATGACTACCCTCTCCACACTATGCTTCTTGGCCTGAGCCATCAGAGTGTACCCCAAAATGGAGAATTCGGGGCTACAGGTCTCCAGATCATTTCCTCCTGGGATCCCAGGCAGCAGGTTCACCGGACTTCACTCCACAGGAAAGCGCCCTTAGACATATTCGTTCTCTCCACCTCTAGCATAGACCTAGTTGAATAAAAAGCATCAGAGCAATATTTAATGACAGATGGGAGGGAGGAAAGGAGAGGGGAATTGAGGGAGGGAGGGAGGAAAAGAAGGTTGCAGAAAGCCAGTCTCAGTTTCTTATTTAGCCAAGAAAAATGTGCATCGCTCCAACGTGGTGAAGAGCGGAAATATTGGAATCAAACACTAGGTTGGATCCCTATTCTACACTTGTGAGCTTCACTGTACTTTTCTGAGACCTGGTTTCCTCTCTCCAGATCTTGGAGGAGGGTGGCAGGAGATCATTTAAAAGACAGCCAGCGTATGGCCCACAAGAGCAGCCCATTCAGAAGTGTTGGTGACGACTACCGCTTTGGGTTTCCAGAAAGCTCTTCTGAGAGGGCCTTGGTGCAAGCCGGCCTGCACACAGCGTGTGCCTCCAGAACATGTGTTTCCAAGATTTCTCCCAGAACCGGGCCCTGTGTGTCTATATTCAGTGTCTGCCCTGCTTGTGGGCGGGAGGCCAGGGCGGATGGGAGTGTGCGGGGTTTGTGAGAGCCCATGGTCCCCCCCGGAGCCGGCGCTAGAGGAGGGTAGAGAAGGACTTTATTAAAATGGATGTCAGAGCTCTGGTCAGGCCTCATCCAGCAGCTAACGCTAAATTATTAAACACTGGCAAGGACGCCGGGGGCTTTCCCACTTGCTGACAGATGGCTTTCCACCGAATCTCTGTGCATCTTCTTGATGTAATATCAACAGGGGGTTGAGCACAGCCCGGGGGAGGCAGCACTGGAGAGAAAACCCCACTGCAGACCCCCACGTTCGTGGAGAAACCCCCCCAAGATGGAGATGGTCTGCCTTGTCCCTTCAAGCACCTATCCTGATGCACCCACCTGGGTCTGAGCTCCAATTTCCCCCTCGCCCGGGGGCTCCCTGAGTCCAACAGGGCCACCAGACCTGCTCACAGCATCAACTGCAATAATTAATGTTGCATGAGGGCCTACTCTGTGCTCAGGATTTCACATGCATTGCTTTATTTAATCTTCCCACTGGTCCTCAGCGAGACCGATGCCATTAATATCCTTTTATAAATGAGCAAACGAGACTCGGAGCGGTTAACGGCGCCGTGTTGAACACTTGCTATGTGACAGAGCCAGGGCGGAGATCTTGTCCTCTGACGTCAACAGCCCTGCTTTTAGCCTCCCGGATCACGGTCCGCAGGCCCTGGAGGCCCACGCTGGCTCCCCTTGGCCTGTCCAGCCCCCAGATTTCCAGGCTCGTTAGCATGCAGGGACTGACCCATGGGGACTCAAAATGCCATGGCCCTCCCTGGAGACCCAAGAGAAGGACACAGAGGTGGGAAAGAAAACTAGCCCTCCCGTCTAGATGGCCCCCCCTCAGGAAGGCGGGACCCCAAGAATGGAAAAGGTCTGTTGCCAGAACCCAAGACATGCGCCCTCTGCCCCTGTGCCCTGGTCTCCTGAAGTAGTGCCCAGCCCGCCCCTTGTCATTACTATTTACTGTAATCACTGCATTTTATTGAGCAGTTACTCTCTGGCAGACATTAGGGTAAAGTTATTTAAGTCACTTCTCTAAGATTTGTCATAAGGAACGTAGGGCCAGTGAAGCGATCTGAATATGGCCGATTTTTAGGCCCCTCCGACTCAGGGGCTTGTGCAGAGCCGGGATTTTATCGACTTTGCAACTGAACAGAACCATCGAAGGATGGAAATCCCGGGCAGCGGCCGATTCCCACTCTCCCTAGAGCCCCCAAGCACCTGTGTCTCGGGAAGAATGGCGTGTGTCCAGGATCCCCACCCTGGAAGGAGGCGTGTGCCGCGTGCTCAACAGTCTCCCCGGGATGTCTTGCTCCAGCCACAAGGTCTCAGGAGGGTCCTTGCACTGAATCCGGTTTCTCGGTGAGGACAAGGCCACCCCCCAGGGTGCCTGCCAGATGACGCTGTGCCTGCCCTGGCCTGGCTCCCCAGGGCCTGCTCGTGAAGATCCATCCCTCCATGGAACTTTCCGGCTCTAGAGAACCCCGGCCCAGAATCCTTGCGAACTTGCACGTGCTCCCCTCCATCTGGTCCTCTCAGTGGACGATCACATCCCATCTGAGCAGAACACATCTAAGCCAGGCCTTTGCCCCCGGCAAGGAGGGTGAGACTTTCTGGAAGCTTCACCCTCCAGCTTCTTCCTTTCCTCTCCTCACACCTGCTCACGGTCACTCCCGGAAGGAATTATTTTTAACAGATGCCCCCTGCCCTTCCAAACCCCCAAGGGGGAGAAACCCGTAAGGCAGCTGTTTATTAACGGTACTCGGTGTCATTAACAGCCAGGCATGTGGTAAAATATAGATTAAAGCGGGGAAGGCAGGAATCACGCTGCCATTTGTCCTGTTCCGAATGTCATTATGCGTTCCATCGCGGCGTATTACCGAGATGATTAGTGGCATCAAATGACTTCTGAAAAATGATTATGTGCCATTAAAAGCATTAGTCTGTCTGAAACCAGCACAAACAAATGGCCGTGCAAGAATGAGTCATTAGCTGGGGAGGCTGGGTGATGTGACAGAGAGCTGCCCGTGCGCCAGGCAATTAGCACGGCCAACAGGTTGGGGAGGCAGGCCGCCGAGCCTGGAGCCCATGCCCGGCTGTGGGAGCCACGGGCCCCGAGGACAGCAGGGCGCCTGTGGGAGTCCAGCATCTCCTGGGGAAGCCTGGGCGGCTGGGTTTGCTTAGAAGGGCCTGCCTTCCCCACGGCTGCGGTAGAAATGCCACGGCCAGGCCCGGGATGATGGCGAAGCGCGGCTGATGGTCTCCGAGGCTACAGGAGGCCAGACTGGGGGAGAGACAGAGAGGCGGGAGCGACACAGTCACAGAGGTGTGAGCGTGTGGGTGAAACTCCACAGCAGAGGCCCCCCCGGGGGGAGTCTTTTAATTGACACCAGCAAAAAAAAAAAAAAAAAAAAAAAGCTCATGGAATCACCGTGTAATTTACAATGACAAGAACATATAGAGAAGCTATAATTTGAGAGATTAAAAAGCATTTCTTGAACATATACCAATAAAATGGCTTTGATGTGACAGCAAAAGAAAGAAAGAACAAGTGAAAAGGGGTGGTCTTTATCCGTTTTTCCAGAAGAGCCCAGCCCCAACCAGTCCTTAGGGGGAGCCAATGGCATTCGTGTTGAGTTGCGCTTATCGGGGGCAAAGACTTGGTTTTGAGGAGATGTCAGGTGCGGTTCCCCTGTTTCCCCTCCCCTTCCATCACGACAAGTGTCCAGGCCTGTTCTGTGGGGGTCATATTCCTGGGGCGGCCACCTCAAAGCTGGCTGGGCACATTCTGGGCACCGCTAACTCACCTGGGTCCCTGCGGCCGCTGCATAATCCCACACGGGCCTCCCTCCCCAGGGCTGTCGCGGGGCCCTGGTGTGACCCCAGTTACAGGGACTCAAGTGTCCTCGGCTATTCCTGGTGGAGAAGTCTGGACGCAGGGCCATGGTGCTACCCTGTGGACTTTCGTTTTCTCATTTTGAAGAGTCTGTAGAGATTGCCAGGGGCCAACGTCCAGCTGTGTAGGCCTGTGGTTCTCCACCCAGCTTTGAGAATCTTCTGGGAAGCTTTTAAAAACCAGTGATGCCCGGGCCCTGCCCCTCCAGGGTGAAGAAACGATGATGTAGCCCACCCACTGCCTGTTACAGATAAAGAAACCGAGGCTCACAGAGGGGCAGTGCCCAGCGCAGGGTCAGAGAGCTGCTCAGGGTAACAACCAGGTCAGGAGCCAAATGCCTCCGAAAAGCAGGCTCCCAACCGTCCTGCCTTTCCTCTCTCTCGAATCCCAAAAGCTGCTCCTACCTGCTACTCCAAGGCCGATTGCGGCAAAGCCCTGAACCCGGCGGCTGTCAATGCTGATTGACACCTGTCACAACCTTGCTTGCACCGCACACCTTTGAGGCCCAGCCCCTCGACAGCCTTCATCTGCCTTTGCTGCTGCCTTTCCATTTCCAGAGCCAGAAGCATCTACCGCCTCAAAAAAGTGGCCGATTTCCAAAAGCCCTTCACCTCTCTTCCCTCCAGGCCTCACTGGGGACGCGCAGCTCATTCTGGAGAAGCCGTCGTGCTGTGCTGTTTTTCATCTTTATCGAACTTGGCTTTGTGGTTCTTGTTGCTGGGGGAGGGGGGCCTGTGCTGGCAGTTCCGAAGTGCTGAGCTCAAATTGTCTTTCCCGCTCCTTACCTTATTCTATTAGAAAAACATGAAACCTCTTTCCTCCACTTCTTTGTTTTCTTTTCTCTCTCTTTCTCGCTAAGACGGAGAGCAACGTGATATTTGATGACGGCTGTGTTTGTGTCTTGCTTACAACAGGTCGTGAATGTCTGTGAGGTTAGTCCGCTCAAGACCAAGCCCAGCGTCTACAGATTAAAAGCAGCCATTCGTCTCAGCCCTGCTTCTGGGGCTGTTTGCCCTCTATCAACCCCTTCCTGACACTCAGAGGAATTCATAAGACTCCTAATGGCCTAGAAGCTCTTCAAGATGTCTCACATCAGTCTCTCCCACTGCTGCTCAGTCTTTCTGCATCACACCAGTTCCCATCCTGTCTGCAGAGGTTAAAGACACACAGGAAGACCACAGGTAGTCTCTCTCTTCCAGCAACAGCCTGCCACAGGCAGCCTTGAACTTGGTTGGGACAGCAATCTCAAGCCCTGCTGTTCTGGGAAGTGCTGAAATGGTACCTGGGATGCCCAGCAGGTTCAAAGCACTCCATACGCATGTTGACATTCTCCCCTTGTTTATAGAACTTTCTCCGGAAAAGATGGAGAATGTGGGTGGACTCCGTCCAAAAGCTCTGATTAAAGCACCTCTCCATTCAGGATCTGCAGTGGTTCACAAAGTCTAGGGGATGCCAGAAGCACCTACTGAGTGGAGGGTCCTAGTTCTGAGCCACATGAGCCTTTCAACATGGGCAGTTTGATGCATCAAAGTGTGCAAAGAGGCAATAGAGTCTACAAATAAGACAGAAGTAATAATCTCTTGGAACCTGATCACAGAAGTGGCATCCCACCATATTAGAGGCAAGCAGCTGTGCCCACACTCAAAGTGGGGTGGCGGGGGATTCCACAGGGAACAGCAGGAGGTAGGAAACCTTGAGCGCCATCTTGAGTCTGCCCTTCACAAGATTATTTATATCTGTGCTTCCAGGGAACAGCAGTGTGAGGCAGGGAAGGAGGAGAGCCAATTCAAGGATGTGCTCCGTGTTGAGCTGGGCCGCAAGGACAGGCGCCCAGAGCTCAAGCTTACAGGGCTCAGGAGATTGTTTGTCCCAAGAAACACAAGGGAAAAGCATTGACCATTGGTTCCCGCCCCCCCGGCCTCAGCTCCTCCATGCTTCCAAGCTGTAGGTGTGTGATTCCTGAGCAGGCCCCTCTGACATCTCATATGGTGCCATCAGAAAGCCAAGAGCAGGATCAAGAGTGGCCTGGATGGGCCAGGGGACAGGCACTGACAGGGCCAGCTAAGGGCCACACAGAACGGACAGCCACAGCAGTGGCTAAAGAAGGAGGGCCAGAGAGGAGCACAATGATGTGCATGGCGTGTCTGATACAAACCTCTCCCCGTAACATGTGTGTCTACACAGGCCTCTGCCAGGGTGGGGGTGGGGGGAGGGGGTTGGACAGAAGCCACGGCATCACCATGAGTTCGAAGAGACCTAACACAATGGCGCCACATCCAAATTCAGTATTTTCTCCCACCCACAGAACGCTCTTCCACTGACCATTCTCCTCCTGGACCCTCGGCTTCACCTCAAAGTTGACCAACCCCCGTGGGTTCTCTGTTCTCCTTTGCAACCCAGGCCTAACATGCAGGACCAACCACAAAGCTTGGGAGCCCAGCGCAGAGTGAAAATGAGGGGCCCCTTCTGAGCACGGGGCCTGGTATGACTACCATGAAGCCAGCACTGCCTGAAGGTCTGCAACTTCAGGCCCTGCTCCAGTCCCTCTCCCTCTTGGTCCTGAAGCTCTCGACATCCGTGGCTGCCCTTTTCCTCTCAGCCTCCCCAGGTCCTGCTCAAAGAGTCTTCTATGCATCTGTGCTCCTGGAAGAGGGAACTTCATCCAGGATCTTGCAGATCGCCCATCCGTCTTACTGCAGACACTGCTCGCCACGACCGTCTTCCTGAAGCACTGGCCTAAGTCCTCCCTGGGAGGAGCAGAGAGGTGGGTGCACAGAGTCGGAGTGTGCAGTGTGCAACCTGCATAGCTGTATGCAGCAGCCTCGAGTCAAAGGAGGATTTGCCCAGGAACCAAAATTAGGTGTCCAGGAAGGTCTTCAGACAGAGTTTATGTGCCCAGGACTAGTAACAAGAAGTGACCCTCAGATATCATATCACTTACTATACCCCAAGCCCTGGTTAAGTTTTTTGCACGTATTAAATAATCGATTTCTTTCTCACAACTTTGAAAGAGTTACTTGTGTTATTCCCATTTTACAGAAGAGGCCCTGAGGCAGAGAAACCTGTCCAGGGCCACAGGGTCAGCAGAAGAGCTGTGATTTGGGCCCAGTCAGTCTGTCTCTCAAGTCCATTTCCATAACCACTACAACACACTGAGAGTGACAGCTTCAGCTACCAGGGGATCAGGCAGGTGTAAAATTTTGAAAGCCTGACTGTGTTATGCATTGTTTGCAGTTTGAAGAGGAAGGTTTACATTTCATGTATTTATTTCCTTTACTTTTTGCTGAAATTCCTTTGGGAAATTCTAGCCTAGATCAAAAAAGGGGGGGGAAAGGCAAAGGGAGATAGATAGGTAGGGTGGGTGGATATCTAGATGGATGGGTGAATGGATGGATAGATGGTGGGTAGATGGATGGATAGATGGGTGGATGGTGCATGGATGGTGAATGGGGTGGATGGGTGGGTGGATAGATGGGTGAGTGGATGGGTAGATGGTGGGTGGAGGGGTGAATGGTAGGTGGATGAATGGGTGAATTGAAGGGTAGATGGTGGGCAGATGGTGGGTGAGTGGGTGGGTGGATGGATAGGTGGGTGTAGTGGATGGGCGAGTGAATGGGTGCATGATGAGTGGGTAGATTGCAGGTGGGTAGATGGGTGAGTAAATGGATGGCTGGTGGGTGGGTGGATGGATGGATAGATGGGTGGATGGATGGTGGGTAGGTGGGTGGATGGGTGGATGGGTGGGTGGTGAATGAGTGAGTGAATGGGTGGCTGGTGGGTGGGTGGATGGATGGATAGATGGGTGGATGGATGGTGGGTAGGTGGGTGGATGGGTGGATGGGTGGGTGGTGAATGGGTGAGTGAATGGGTGGATGGTGGGTGGGTGGGTGGATGGATAGATGGGTGGAAGGATGGTGGGTGGGTGGGTGGATGGACAGATGGGTGGATGGATGGTGGGTGGGTGGGTGGATGGATGGATGGGTGGGTGGTGAATGGGTGGATGGTGGGTGGGTGGATGGATAGATGGGTGGAGGGATGGTGGGTGGGTGGGTGGATGGACAGATGGGTGGATGGATGGTGGGTGGGTGGGTGGATGGATTGATGGGTGGGTGGTGAATGGGTGAGTGAATGGGTGGATGGTGGGTGGGTGGATGGATGGATAGATGGGTGGAGGGATGGTGGGTGGGTGGGTGGATGGATGGGTGGGTGGGTGGTGAATGGGTGGATGGTGGGTGGGTGGGTGGTGAATGGGTGGATGGTGGGTGGGTGGGTGGTGAATGGGTGGATGGTGGGTGGGTGGATGGATGGATGGGTGGGTGGGTGGAGGGATGGTGGGTGGGTGGATGGATGGTGGGTGGGTGGAGGGATGGATAGATGGGTGGAAGGATGGGTGGGTAGATGGTGGGTGGAGGGCTGAATGGTAGGTAAATGGATGGGTGAATTGAAGGGTGGAAGGTGGGCAGGTGGTGGGTGACTGGATGGTGGATGGATGGGTGGTGGATGGGTAGGTGGGTGGATGGATAGATGGACAGAGATAGAGGGGCATAAATGTCCGAAACTGAGGCTATAAAGAAAGGGAAAGGAATGGGGAAAGGGTGAACCCCTAGGCCAAGCTTGGTGGTCACTATAGAGAATAAAAGATAGAAGGACCCCCCCCCCACTAAGGTCAGTCAAAATCCTATTTCATTTCCAAGGCCCAACAGAACTGTTGAGTGCCCAGGAGACCTCCCCCTTGAAACTGACATGGAATCTACCTAAACAGGAGAGTGGGAGGCTGTTTTTTTCCAGAAGAGAGTGTATGCCAGGCCTGGCACCCTCCTAAGAGGTCATCCTGACCCAATGAGAACAGCAGTGTTGCTGGGGGATAGCCAGCCTGTAAGGTCTCACTTCCAGAAGCAGCATCTGGCAGGTTGCCATGGGTTCAGGAGTCCTAGCTGACATGGAGTGGTTGCCTTGGGGACGTTGGAAGAGGCAGCCCTTCTGGCCAGCCTAGGTAAGCAAAGGAAAATTCTCCGGGGAGCCTAAGAGGAAAACCACCAGGCCACGTGGAGCGGGCCGTACAGTCACTCATACTGCTGTTTCTTTTGTCTATTAGGGGGGTGCTCTGTCTCCACCAGCTTCCACCAGCTCAATGGCAAGGATAATGGGGTGAGGGGAGCCCTGTCTGATCCAGCAACTTGGGTTTGAGTCACTGGAGCCTGCATGGAGGACTCAGGTAAACGGAGAGTCACAGCATCATGAGCTTGGGTATGAGTGGGGAGGTCCGTGGCCAGCTATATCCTTGAGACAAGAAGGACAGCCACCTCCTCCTGCCTCTGGTGATCTCTTCGGTCATGTATCCTGTGGTTGATAAAGTCCACGGTCGTTTTCCCCGGGCCATCATTTGTCATTTCCACCTGTGGTAAGTCACAATCTGTTTTTCTCCAATTGGTCAAGACTCAAAGCCCTCTCCCGACACACCCTACTGGCCCCTGACCCCACACTCTTTGCAGGATCACCCTTGCCACCCTTGCCCATCCCTCCTCAACTGGCCGAGGTGACTCTCCTGGCCTCCAGCTAGCTTCCCAGCAGCTACTTTGGACAAGTGCAAATCGAGGATGATGGGGACAAGGGGCATTGGGGTTCCTTTCCGTCGAGCATGCCAATAAGCTGTCTGATCAGTTTGGATGTGGTCACACCCAGCCTATAGTGGGGCAGGAGCAAGATGCACTCGGAAACACAGAGGAGAAAGTCCATCTCGGGTCAAAGCCAAGGAAAGCGAAGGCTAGGAATGCAGTCGCAGTTGGGGATAAAGCTGGGGGACGGGGAGCAATGTGTTCAGTACAGAGGCCCTCGTGGCCCCGTGCTCTGTGCGAGAGCAGTTCACCACTTACCACCTGACACAGTGTGGTCTTCCTCTTAGCAGACAGACCCATGTTCATGACAGCATCCGGGATTTCTTCAGGGCAAGCTATTGGGGGGGGGAGGGGGCCACACAGCTGGGGGACAAACTGACAGGTGCAGCATGGAGGACGCTGTCCTCAGAGCCACAGGTTCACATCTGCCGGCAAAACGCAGCCTCCCCTGGACACAAGCAGACATGCCTGGGTTCCCGCCTCTCTCTGGCACCTCCCTGACCACCCCCTTCTACCTACTGACAAGTCCAAACCTCGACTCCACGTCAATGTACTTCCTCAAGTACTGGATGCCAAGTCCACAGCTGTCCCCCACGCTGACTGCACTTTGGGTGGGATGTGCCTGCTAACATTTACGGGGGCTCTCAGTGCACCGGTCATGTGTGGCTTCACTCAGAGAAGTCTCCCCTCCTCCTCTCCTCTCTAGTTGCAGCCACAACAAGCCTTAGAGAACGCATGGTGCCTCTTGTCCCTCTCCCTACATTCCATGCCTGTGACGCCACTTGGCTGTTGTTGATGCATGACCAGGGCCATCTGTAACACCAGCAATAACCCCAACCCCATGCCTGCAACAGCTCCCTGTCACTGCACATCTCCTATGTGCCCAGATGTGGGCCAGATGCTTTCCATACCTTTCTTGGAAATTCTCACAGCATGGCCTGAAGTATGTAGCGTTTCCCATCTTACAGACGAGAAAACTAAGGCCTGGATGAAGGTCACACCGCTAGGAGACCGGACCACGGTAATTATTTTGCGGTCTGCCTAGTGACCTTTCCTATCGTCGGACGTGTTAAAGGATAGCTTTCTCTGAAAGGCAAGATCATGACGCTCGTACCTGAACACGTGTTAAAGATTTTATTTGGTTTAATATTAGTGATGGAACTAGGCGGATATTACAGCTAATCCAAAGGAGAAGTCTAAAAGGCATAAATTCATACACAGCAAAGGAAAGTGGATGTGAATTTACAAAGGCTGCAACGGACTCATTCCTTAAAGAAGAGGGAAATCAATTGAACCACTGGACAGAATTTATTTGCATGTCTATAGACAAGAGTTATTTTGCTTTGCTATCAGTTATCTACAACTTACGGAGCCATAAAACAGCTCAAAGACACCAAAAGGCTAGAATCCAATGGCCTGCAAGGGTGTGCTCTGAACTGCCTGGTTTTCCATCTGCGACACCCGGAGACCTTTTGGGCTCATTCCAAATTTCCTTACAGGGACAAGTACTCTAACCAGATCTAGACAATCTTAGTACCTCCCTCTGCCTGATCATAGTGGCTGATATCAGGATTGGACAGTCAGAATCCTTCCTGGGGATGGACTGGTTCACGGGCTCAGAAAGGAAGATGATCTCAGATGATCTGGTCGAGCTAAGGCTGCGGGCCATGAGGAGGAAAAGAATCTGGAAGAGGAACCCTGATTCCCAACTGGACTAAGCACCCGCCACATGCTGGGCACTGTTCCACACGCTTTCTATGTAGTGAGGAGAATTTAATAAACGTACGAGGAAGGTTCTATCGTCATTCCACTTCATGGATGAGGAGAAGTTCAGAGATGCTAAAGGCCTTGCCCCAAGTCATGTTGCTAGTAAGTGGCCATCAGGTGCAAACACGGGCAGATTCCTGAGTCATTGCCCCAAGCTCTGTGCTATCCTGCCTTACAAAGTAACCTGGAAAAGGGGCGCTGGGGTGGCTCAGTCGGTTAAGCAACTGACTTTGGCTCAGGTCATGATCTCACAGTTTGTGGGTTCGAGCTCTGCGTGGGGCTCTGTGCTGACAGCTCAGAGGCTGGAGCCTACTTTGGATTCTGTGTCTCCCTCTCTCTCTCTCTCTCTCTCTCTGTCCCTCTCCTGTTCGAGCTCTGTCTCTGTCTCTGAAAAATGAATAAATGTTAAAAAAAATAAAAATAAAAAATAAAGTAACCTGGAAAGGAAAGCAGAGGTACACAATGACAGGTGATGACAGAGGACAAAATTACAGATGGGACAGAAGGGCTTCCAACCCCAAACATGCTGGAGACTTTAGGGGCTTCTAGAATACTCTGGAAGATTCTAGAGCCTTTCCTCTCTAGGATTCCTTGAGCAACCCCAGTATCCCTTCCAACCACCAAAGTCAATATTGCCACCCAGTTTTTGCTGAAACTCCTTCAAGTTGTACTTTTTTCCATGAACAGTCTTGACTTACACAGCCATTAGGTGACAGAACTGAGTTTCGAACCCTCACCTGCTTAAAATGTATAGCTGTGTCTCTACATTTCTTCGCCTGCAAACGGGACTATTATCATACTCATCCCGCTGGGTTATTGTCAGGATTAAGTACATCAATCCATGGAGAGCTCTGAAAAGAATGCCTGGCACCTAAAGGCACTCAACACAAGTTAGTTTTATTATCAGCTCCATTTTGCAAACGGATACACTGAGACAAAAGGTGTTATGAACTTGGCCTAAGGTCATGCAAAGGTCATGCACTTACCACCATTTTTTGGCAAATGACAGAGCCACCAGCTGAACCCAGGCAGTGATCAGAGCCTGTGTGCTTCACCTGGACCCCGGAGAGGCCCTGGAGAAGTCATCTGGCCCTTCCTGCTGCCTTGAGCTGATCTGGCCCCTTCTGGTAGCCTGGGCCAAAGCACCATGGCAGGAGGGCTCCTGAGCCTGAGCTGGCTCCTCTCCCAGCCCTCGTGCTAGAGCTGAAAGAACCACAGGCCACTGGGGCCTTCCAGCACTGCAGCAGCCAGGTGGGCAGAGCAGAGGGTCATCAGCTCCCATCTGGGGTGTTCTACAAATAGACCCACTCCCATCAGCCTACCCAGGTTCCCCGGAAGCACCTGTCCTGCTAAGGCTGCCTCCACCTCTTCTCCCTACTGTTTCCACTGTATGGAAGCATAAATCCAGTTAATGTGTCCAAAAAAGAAAAATCAAAATGTCAGATCTGCAGAGATGGTTCAATTGAAGGAATATTGATTGTCACAGAGAATATTCTCACTTTATTCACCTACTTAGTCTGCTCCCCTAGGCACATATGAATTCATCAAATATTGTCACAGCACATAATAATGCTCATTCCCGACATTGTTGTGACTGCTCAGGCTTCGGTCCTGCTCACGATGCCTGTCCCAGTTGGGGTGATGGCAGGGGGTGGGAGGAGGGACACAAGGGCAATGCCAAAGCATCACGTCATGGCATTTTCCCCCAGACAAGGTGCTTTCCCATATAGTGTCTGCTCTGATCTTCAACACAACCATGTGAGAAGGTCTTGAAGGATATAGGCATTCCCATTTTCCAGATGGGATCAAGATGTTTAAGCAACTCATCCAAGGCCCTGCTTCCAGCAAACTAGAATTTGAACCTTGGTTTTCAGACTCCAAATTCAGGGCCCCTTCCCCTCCGCCCTGGACTTTGCTGCAGATGGCGGCTCTGTTCCAGCCAGAATTGGAGCTGGGTGGTGTTCTCTCAGCTTCCGCCATGTTCAGTTGCCCCATGGATTATGCACCCATTGTTTGTTCATCCCTGGACATAGACTCAAGGAGATGATCCCTGGCCTTCAGTGGATCTCCATATCAACATGGAGAAGTAGATAAAATGTCTGGAGACTAACATGTTGAAACTATCAGAACAATGGACACCACTATCCACCATGGAGACTTGAGCCCTGACTGTGGGAAGTGGTTTATCAAGGTGACACTGGCACAAAGTTAGGGCTAGAGAACCCTGGGAAAGTAGCACAAAACTCCTGAGGAGCATCTTGGCCCGTTGTGACCCAATTGCTGAAGAACTGACTGGAAAGAGGGGTCAGGTAGCCAAGCCCTGGAGTACACCTACACATAAATTACAGGGTATCTCCAGACACCTTTGAGGAAAACACAGCCTTAGGGTGTTTAGACCAGCATTTCCAAAAGTATGTCCCGAGGAACTGGCCTTCTGCAGCTCTGAAAAATTTTTGTTGTTGAATATGTTTGAGAAGCTCTGAGCTAATCAAAATTAAAGAGATTATTTAGATTTAAAGTTTGTCAAATCCTTAATCATTTCGATGACAGTGATAATGGTTGTGGTGATAATGATGGTGGTGGTGATGAGGAGGATGGTGATGATGGTGGTAGTGATACAATAATCGTCATCCATGGAGACTACAGCCCAATGCACCCAGCACGATACATGTACTAACACATTTCAGCCTCACGTTGGTGCTGTTGTTACCCCTGTGTTACAGCTGGGTAAACCAAGATGCAGAGAGTAAGTGACCTGCCCAGGGTCAAGAATTCTTGGGTGGTGGGACAAGATGAAAACACTGGAATCCCCAGGATGGGTGACATAACTAGAAGAGGTGTGTGTGGAATGCAATACTTCCCAAAGTTTGGTGGCTGTGAATCTACCCCTTTGTTTCTTCCCAGAGCATCTGCTAGGACTCAGGCTCTATGGAACTTTTGAGAACTCTGGTTTAAACAGTTGCCCTGACTAGCTAGCTCCAGTATTTCTCGAGCCCCCTTCAATGTACACTTGGAAGCAAGTGCAGGTTGATAAGGTTTCTCAATAGCTACTCTTATTCTTGTTCCTGGACTGCAGCTGGACTGCAGCTGGTCTGAATCCAAAAGTGGGAACTCCTGGAAAAATCCAGACATGCTATCTGGGCTGAGCCCTTCTTCCTTGGCCACCTTGAAGCAGGTAGCTGAGAAAAGCAGATAGCCTTCACTGTCTGCTTCCTCACCACCACCCTTGGCTGAATACTTGTTCTGGAACTTCCCAACCACATGCAAAAAGGAACTTTCCAGGGGTTAGACTCAGCCCAGAGGAATAAAGATGCTAATCACTTTGGGCAGCTATCCCTCTCTCTCCACCTGGGTCTCAGCCACACCCACCCACAATTTCTGGCTTGATTTAACATCTTGGCTGGCATCCTCAACAGGTGCACAAAGTGGGGACTTCATTCCCAGGAGCCTTTGCCAAAAGCTCCCATTCCCTCAGAGGGAGGGGGAGAATATGGCCTCAGTAGAATATCAATAAGAAGCTATGGTGAGAAGACATAGTTGGCCAGAGCTGGTGATGGGGTAATTAATTCTACTTAAGAAAAATGTTACTAATAATTAGATGTACTAATTAAGAAAAATCGGATCAGCTGTTGTTGGTGTAACACAGAAGCTGCAGCTTTGCTGACACATTTCTTGGGTAGCTTCCGGCTGGGACTAAATGCAGCAGACACTGTTGGAGCCCAAGAGAAGCCAGAGGAGATATGATCTGGAGAGGCCTTCATGGAAGGAAGCAGCACACTTGGGAGGGTCTGGTAAGGTGACAGGTCCAAGAGGAGACGCTAAAGTAAGATAGACCCTGGTGGGCAGTTCAGTGATGGGAGAAGGGACACAGGGAGAGGCAGATCAGAGGTCAGACAGGGCAAGGTATCTGATGGCCAGTAGGTGGGTCTTCAGTGGTTAGAACTCAGGTCAGGTGAGCAGACGTCATAGAAAGATGCAGAACTAGGGGCTGCTGGGTGGCTCAGTTCATTGAGTGTCCAACTCTTGATTTTGGCTCAGGTCATGATCTCACAGTTTGTGGGATCAAGCCCCACATTGAGCTCCATG
Organism: Lynx rufus; assembly: GCF_022079265.1. NCBI lineage: Eukaryota > Metazoa > Chordata > Mammalia > Carnivora > Felidae > Lynx > Lynx rufus. The sequence continues at coordinate 30,756,515 of NW_025814832.1, read as the reverse complement.
CTGACAGTGCTGAGCCTACTTGAGATTCTTTCTCCCTCTCTCTGTCCCTCCCCTGCTCACATGTATTCTATCTCTCTCTCTCTCCCAAAATAAATAAACATTTTTTTTAATGTTTTGGAGCTAGATAAAGGTACCGACTGTCCAACATTGGGAATGTACTTAATGATACACTTTAAAATGGTTACTTTTAACCATTGAGAATTTTACCTCAATTATTTAAAAAAAAAAAAAAAGTGGTTGCCTAAGATCTAGGCAGGACAGGAAGCCAGTGAGGATGCCCAAAAGTAGGAAAATGGGATCTGTCCCTTCTGAAAATATACGCCAAATAAATTTTTTGGGAAAGGCCCGGCTTCCTACTTCACCTGTCAAGTGAGTGCAGTGTTAGTGAGCTTTGTTAACTGGAGAACTCTGTATAAATGCAAGCACTGTTACTGAAGCACTATATCTGATCTCGTTGGTATTCTCCTGGACAAGCCAGCTCAGGGGTTCTAAACACAGTGGTCCAAAATAGCCATTGTTATTTAGGATGATGTAAATTAATAATGAAGCGGCTCTTCCCTGTTTTCTGGGTGCCCAGCACTGTAAAACATACCTTACATGTACCCAATCAGTTAATCCTCTCAGCAACCCTGTGAGATCGTAGGATCAGAACTGGTTTCCAAATGAGAAACAAAATCCTGAAAAGTTAAATCGTTCGCTGTATGAGTTATCTGCTGCTGGGTAACAATTCATCCCAAAAACTTAGCAGCTTAAAAGCCACAGTTACTATCTCACAGTTTCTGTGTGTCAAGAGTCCATGCCTGGCTCATCTGGGCCTCTATTCAGGGCTGCCATCAAGGTGTTGGCCAGAGCTGGGGTCTCATCTGAAGGCTTGAGTGGAGAAAGATCCAAGTCCAAGCTCACGTAGCTGCCGGCAGGATTCAGTTCCTCGAGGGTTGTTGAACTGAGGTCTCAGCTGCGAGCTGGCTATTGGCTGGAGGTCAGTTCCTTGCCGGGTGAGCCTCTCCAACAAGCCAGTTTCCTTCATCAAAGCACGGAAGCCAGAAGGCAATGGAATGTGCTAACAACACAAATGGCAATCTTATAAAGCCTGATCACAGAAGCGACGTTCCTTTACCTTTGCTCTATTCTGTTGGGTAGAAGCCCACACTCGAGGGGTGGTGGCAGTGTGGATTTATACAAGCACATGAATATCAGGAGGTGGGGATCATGGAGTGTGTGTGCTGGGGAGGACACCTGCCAAAGGTCTGCAGATAGTAGAGCTGAGCCACATAGGCCTTGGGGTTTTGAACAGGCTCAGTTTCACACCTACACTGCATATTCTCCATGTTCTTCAAGGGTGTACAGGGGGTGGGAGGAAGCAAGGAGGGAGAGACAGAGACAGAGACAGACAAATAGACAGACACAGATATTTCTTATAGAAAAAAGGCTGTGCTGAACTCTTTCTGGCCAGGCCTCCCTGATGAGGCTGGTCTTCCAGGATGCAGCCCAGAGCTAGGGCTGCCCCCAATATTAATGGTGTCCTCATTAGAGTCATGTGCAATGCTGCATTTTAATTGCCTAGCAGAGCCCTGAGCACCTGAAGAGAAGGCTTTCCACATCCTTCTCGTCATGACTATTAATAGGCTGGGAACATTCAGGCCTCCTAAAGCCCTGTGTTGGCAACCCCCCTCCCAACACTGGTAGTTCAAGTCTTCTTTATACCAGCCCCATAGCTCTGCTGTGACCAAGGGCAGCACCTGCTCTGTCCCTGAGGCTGGTGCCTGCTATCTGGGTCTTCTGAGCATCTGGGAGCCGGGGAGGAAGGATTCAATCTATCACCATCAGATCTGCTCAAGGAAGGACCTCATTTTACCCCTCATATTCCTGGCAGCCAGCACAGTGCCCAGCAGGTGGATGTGAAATGAATCAATGGGTCATCTGTGCAGATGTACTGGGACACCCGTGAAGCCAGGTGTGAGCGGTGAGGCGCCATCTCCACGCACTTGTTGTTTCCCTTCAGTTCTTGAATGAACGGCGCTATTGACCTTCTTGTGCTCCAGAGACATCACTGTACAAAATACGACCTCCCAGGAATCCCCCAGCTCGGGCTGGCAGAACTACTACCGTACCTCTATGTATCTCCAGCCCTGGCAGCCAGGGGAGAAGTGAGTACCTGTGCTGTTTCTCCCCCACTCCTTTCTCTTGCAATCGCCAGTCCTTAAAACATAAAAGCCTTTGGGCCACCCACCTCCAGCCATGAAGTGGGGCCATTGCTCCTCAACCTTGCTTCTAAATAAGACTCTGGGCTGGGTGTGGGTGACACTACATTCCCTCCTACAGCAGTGGATCCACAGCGAGTTCTCTGACTTCTTTCTCACTAACACGGAGATGAAAACGAATTTAATATCAGGCAGGGCATCCCCTACTACATACATATCAGTGACTGTCACCCGCTCTGGACCTGCAAGACACCTGGGTAACAACTTGTATAAACAGGCAGCCTGAGAGTTGATGCCAAATGAGTGGTCTAGAAGCCCCCCTTCACTTTCATGGCCTCTGTAGGTTGGACTGCCTGGCAAAGATAGTATTCTTATTTGCAAGACTGAATTAAATCTTGGAGGACGTGTTAGCCAAAGGCCATGGAGACCTCTTGACTCCTACTAACAGGAGCAGGGGCAACTGCTGGCCATGAGAGCCTTGACCAAGCAGTGCTAAGACCAGCCCCACCCACCGTCTGCCCTCCCTCCCCATCACATGTCTCCCTTTCCTTCCTTCTCTGCCCAGCTGCCTCCTCCTGCCTCCTTAGGCCGGGCTTTGCTGTGCTGGGAGCAAAAGCTTTATTGAATTTTTGCAAGTACTTTGCATGGCGTCTGATTTACAATTCATAACCTGGATTATACTGCAAGTTCTGCCTTCCGGGGTCGGTGTAATTTAGATCTCGGAAATATTTGCCATGCTTTCAATTCCCCTGACATCTGAGGGATTGGAAATGGATTCCACCCTGGAGCTTTACAATTTGGAAGGGGAAGAGGGGGCGAAGCACAAAACGGGGTGGTGGCGTTGAGGGGTGGGCAGCATAGAGTGAAAACTGAGAGGTGAGAAGAGAAAGTTAAACATAAACAGGAGGGAATGGTGACATGAATGAGAAAGAGGGAGCAGGGAAGGTGTGACTATCTCCTGAACACATTGCCTCCCCATGGCACCACTATGACCTGGAACATAGGGCCCAGATGCCAAGGGCCAGTGGAGAAAAATGCTACCTGGGGGAGCAGCTTGGCATTATGGAATAGTCCAGGCTGAAGCAAAACTGTCCCTCTTCTGATCTGCCTCTGTCCCTGGCTTGCTGCAAGAGGGGAAAATCTCCCCAACTACTTTACTTTTAATGATTTTGTTGAGATATAATTCACGTACCATACAGTTCACCCATTTAAAATGAATAACTCGGGGTTCCTGGGTGGCTCAGTTAAGTGTCGGCCTTCAGCTCAGGTCATGATCTCGCAGTCTGTGGGTTCAAGCCCCGCGTCGGGCTCTGTGCTGACAGCTTAGAGCCTGGAGCCTGCTTCGGATTCTGTGTCTCCCTCTCTCTCTGCCCCTCCCCAGCTTGCACTCTGTCTCTCTCTCCCTCTCAAAAATAAATAAACATTTAAAGAAAATCTTTTAATAAATAAATAAAAATAAAGTGAACAACTCAATGGTTTTTAGTTTATACACAGGGTTGTGTACTATCACCCCAGTCAATTCTAGAATATTTTCATTATCCTGAAAAGAAACCCTGTACCCCTTAGCCAGTACCCTCTGAATTCATTTTCTGGAGCTGCGGTAACAAATTACCACACCCTTAGTGAATTAAAATGACAGGAATTTATTCTTTCCCAGTTGTGGAGTCCAGAGTCTAAAACCGAGGAGATGCAAGGGCCGCGTTCTGTACAAAAGCTTTACATGGGGATCTTCCCTTGACACTTTCACCTTCTGGAGGTTCCAGGTGTTCCTTGGCTGGTGGCCATGTCACTTCAGTCTCTGCCCCCATCTCCGTGTGATCTCCTCCAGATGTCTGGGTTTGGGATCTCCCTCTGCCTTTCTCTTATAAGGACACATGTCACTGAATTTACATCTTGCCCAAAATCTAGGATGATCTCGAGATCTTTAATTACATCTGCAAAGACCCCTTCTTCCTAATAAGGTCGTATTCACAGGCTCTGGGTTTAGAATACGGACATATGTTTTTAGGGCCACCATTCAACCCACTGTACCCCCCTGGTGCCCCCAGGTCCCCCAGCCCCTGGCAACCACTAATATACTTTCTGTCTCTACACATTTGCCTATTCTGAACATTTCGTGTAAATGGAATCATACAATATGTGGTCTTTTGTGATTGGCTTCTTTCACTTGGTATATTTTCAAAGTTCATTCATGTTCTAGTACCTATCAGTACTTCATCTCTTTTCATATCCATTGTATGGATATACCACATCTTTCTATCCATTCATCCAGTGATGGACATATGGGCTGTTTACACTTTTTGATTATTCTGAATAATGCTGCTATGAAAGTTCATGTCCTCTTTTATTATCAGCAAAGCAGAATCTCACATCTGCCTCCCCCAAATCCCATGGCCGTGGTGTCTGTGATAGGCAATTTCTAAAATGGCTCCCAGTGATTCCCATCTCCTAGTATTCATGCCCTGTGTAAAATCCTCACCTTAAATGAGAGTTGCACTCAGTGGCCTGTGTCTAAAGAATGGGATACGACAGAGATGGCACTTCAAAGATTCGGTGGTAAAATACTGTGACTTCCACCTTGCTCTCATTCTCTTCTTGTTTGCTCACTTTTTCATTATAATAAGGGAAACTGTCAGATCATGACTTGTCCTATGGAGAGGTCCACAAGGCAAAGAACTGAGGGAGGCCTCTGGCCAAGATACAGTAAAGGCCTGAGACCTGCTGACTATCATGAGTGAGCCTGGAAGTGACTCTTTCCCCAGCCAAGACTTCAGATGAGACCGCAGCCCCAGATAATAGTTTTGATTGCACCCTTGTGAGAGCTCCTGAGCCTAGGGCCCAGCTGAGCTACACCAGGATTCCTGACCCATGAGCTGTGAGATAATAATATATGTATATGTTGTTTCTAGTCACTAAGTTTTATTGTAATGTGTTATGTAGCAAGAGACAATACAGTGAGGATAGAAGAAAAGGTAAGTTTGGGAGACTCTGGGCTTCTGGAACGATGGTGAGCCAGGGATGAAGTTATTGGGAATGAGTTCTTGAGCCAGAAGAGCTGATGTTTGGAGGGTTGTGGCTGTGGATATCCCAGCCCCAAATCCCATAAAATGATTTGACTTTCTTCTTTTGGGTGGAGAAGTGTTGAGCTAATCAGAGTGGAAAACTCAGGTATAAAATACCCTCTTCTGCCTCTGAGTCTCTGTAGTACTGAAGGTATGGAAATGGAGAAGGGGCAGTGAGTAGCTCCAGACTGGCTCAGAAGCACCACACAGAGTTGGTTCAAGGAACCAAAGATCTGGGCTCCTAGGACACTGCTGTCTCTAATGCAGTAGATTTCCCAAAGGGCACAGAGAGGGTATTGTCTAACCCAGAAAGTACCACTAAGAGGGCTAAGAGGGTAAATACCAGAGGACAAGAAAACATCAAAGTCTAATGAAGAGATCAAACTGTGGAAGATTATATTCCAGAAATGGCTGCAATAATATCTCCTCCTACATAGTCTTCCTGCAATGTGATTTGGTCTCTCCCCCATCAAGATGAAGGGTCCCTTTCCCTTGAACCTAAGCAGACCTAAGTGTCTCCCTCAATCCGTAGAGTATGGCAAGAATGATGCTTTGTGACTTCCAAGGCTACGTCAAAAAAAAGGCAACAGAGCTTCCATGTGGTTACCTGTTTCTTGGGATGCTTGCTCTTGGAACCCAGCCGCAATGTTGTGAGGAAGCCCAGGCCACACGGAGAGGTCACATACAGGTGTCCCAACAGACAGCTCCAGCTAAGGTCTCAGCCAATAATCTGCATCAATCACCAGACATGAGAGAGTGAGGAGGTCTTTAAGATGATTCCAACCACGTTCTGACTGAAACCACATGAAAGAACCCAAGTGAGAACTGACTGGCTAACCCCAAAACCATGAGAGATAGGAAGAATAAATGATAATTGTTTTATATCACTAAGTTTGGGGTTATTTGTCACACACCTATAGATAATCTGAACCAAAAAAAGATGCTTTAATCATGAAGATGATACCTAGACAGTAAAGATAGACAATAGACAGATGGATGACAGGCGTCCAATGAGCATTTACTATGTACCAGATACTAGACCAAGTGGTTTATTGACATCAGATTCTCATAATAATCTTATGAGGTTGATATTCTTATCCTTAACCACTTACCTGGGGTTACACAGCTAGGATGGAGTAGGTCCCCCAGACTCCAAGCCCATGCCCAGTGCAGGGTGGGGAGCACAGGTGAGGAAGGGAGGGTGAGGGAGTTAAGGATGAAAAGTGACAGAAGTTCCAGGCCTTATGAACTCAAGAAGAATTTAACCACTCACTGAACCAGTCTGACCTCTTTTCTGAATGCCTCACTTTAAGATTTTTGTCTGGAGCACAACTTGTCCCTTACTCTTCTTCTCCTGGAGACTGGAGGAGAACCTACCTCTTGACCGAAAAATGAAGAACCTCAGAGAGAAGGCTGCCAAGTACTCTGTTGTGCCATCTTCTGTTCTGGAAAAAAGGTGGCCAAAATAAGAAAAGCAGTTTTCTGTTGTTGTGACCATCATGATGGTGGTGATGGTCATGATGGGAGTTAAAATTCGTGGACTTTCTTTGTAGAAAAGGGAGGCCTTTGGCCAGAATCATGCCAAGCCCTCTTTTCTAAAGCAAATCCAACAAAATGATATGGGTATGACATGTGACATCTTTAGAACATAGGCGGTTATAGAAGTCCCTCCCAAACCCATCCAAGCAGCCAAGAATCCTAGAGCCACTGACACTCGCCACTCCTACGTGGCTATTCTAAACTTGGTCCATTGTGGCTCAGGGGTCATTTATGATCCTAACTGAATAGCCCAATGCAGAAAGAGAGTCCTTGTAAGTTTAACACAGCGTCCCCAAGGCTCAGCATAGTGCCTGGCTTATGTTAGGCCCTTGATACACATTCATGAGTAAAACAAACCTTCAGCAAACCGCAGTCTTACTGGGGACCAGGGATATCCATGACTGGATTCCCAAGACCTCACCAGAGCTCTCAGAAGGGGTGGTTGAGGATGGGAGCTGGGCACATGGGCCTCCCCTGGGACAGAGATGGCCTCAAGGTCCTTGGAACCACAGAAGAAACTGTGTCACAATCACATTATTCGAAGACAGATGGAGGTTGATGGCTGACTAGGCCTTTTGTGTGACCTGGAAGAAGATGTGTTTTGGGAGAATATACCACCGTAAGAAGAAATAGCTAATGTTTCTGGCAGCTTGCGATGTGCCATTTTTTTTTTTTAATTTTTTTTTTTTACGTTTATTTATTTTTGAGACAGAGAGAGACAGAGCATGAGCGGGGGAGGGGCAGAGAGAGAGGGAGACACAGAATCGGAAGCAGGCTCCAGGCTCTGAGCCATCAGCCCAGAGCCCGACGCGGGGCTCGAACTCACGGACCGCGAGATCGTGACCTGGCTGAAGTCGGACGCTTAACCGACTGCGCCACCCAGGCGCCCCGCGATGTGCCATTTTAAAACTTCACATGAATTTACTTATTTGATCCTCAAAATGACCCCGTGACATATGTGACATCATTACCATCATCAACATCATCATTTTATGGAATAAAACTGAAGCTGCATAGAAAGGATCACAAGTTGTCTGAAGTTCCATGGCTATTTACTGGGTGGTAGAACTGGGACAAAACCCCAGACGGTCTAGTCCTAACCACGCTCCCTGAGTGCTCCCTGTGGGCTCCCCTGCCCTGCATTTAACACCTTCCAAGAGTTGTAGCCTCACCACCAACGCCAGCCCCATGCGGTGGGTGGACAGTCAGGGTCCTGGCACTCCCTAAAATACTGATGGAAAAGAGTCAAATGAAGGGACCATTGCAGAGGTGAAGCAAGGCTGAGGGGCCCAGGGAATAGGGTGAGTGGACACCAGGGCCCAGAAGGGAGGGAAGCCATTGCACGCCCAGCGCTGAGGACAAAAGGAGAACTTGGGAATGGAGGTGACCATGGAGAAAGTGACAATGGTAGTTAAAGCCAAGCCACACCCTGGCAGGGAAAGAGCTGGGGAGCCCAAGTCCTACCTGCTCTGGCCACCTTTGGAGCTCCCGGTAGTGCCAGAAGCCAGCAAGCCAGAGGCCGCCTCCCGGGCCAGGCAGAGAAGAGGTGGGGGGGAGGGGGAGGGAAAGTGGGGAGTGGTCTGGAGGGCAAACAGAAGGCATCCGGCACAGGAGAGCTTAAGTTGAGGCCACAGGAGTCTCAGCCACTCACCCAAGGTCGCCAGCCCGAAGGCGGCAGGTGGCGGAGCCACGTTGACTCGACTCCAGAATTCTTTCCACGGCTGCCTGTGTGGCCTGGGTCACAGCAAGGAAGGTTTCGGTGTGTGCACATTGGTGTAAACGATCATCAACAAGGCTGCCAGCAGCCTCTGCAGTGTTTTTGTAATGGGATTTTAATTCGCTCCCCCCATCGCCCCGCTGAGCTGAAAAGCACTCCTGTTTGTCTACTTCTTGTTAGGCTGTTGCCTAAAACAGGAAACAGGAGGCAGCAGCCCCTCTGGTCTGCTTACCTCGGGGAGGCCATTCACACTCTCCAGGCCAAACCCCTTCCTCGGGTTCCGCGGCCGCTCTGCAAACACCACCAGCCTCCCTGCAGCCGGGGAGGAGAGGTTGTGCGCAGGGCACCATGGGAACAGGGAAGGGAAGGGAATGGGCTGCCACCTCCAGATGCTCCCCACAGTCCCCAGAGGTGGCCGTCTCCCCAGAGCAGAGCTTTGGAGTCCACCAGAACCTGATTCCCAGCCCTCGTCAATTGTCAGGCCCAAAGCCCGAATGTTCCTGGGTCCTGTGTCCATCACCCCCACCCCCGGTCTTGAGCAAGTCCTATAGATGCCAACTCGTCCTCCCCCAAAGAACCAGTCCCTCTCAGGGCACACCAGGGTGGAGTTCTCTTCCTCTGACTATTCCCTTTATACGATGGGTGGGCTGCAAATTTGCGCTTAAACTGCATTTTTGTAAATCGAATCCCAGCATGCCATTGGCTTACTGAAGCTCTTTCTGAGATTCCCTCCCCAGCGAATCCTAAACATTTTAACCCCAGCTCTACCATTGGAAAATAGTCTAGGCTTTTCCAAAAGGCATTTTGTACCGATCTACTCACGTCTACGACGTGGGTCGTTCCGTGGGGCTTCTTTGACCGACTGTTGTATGTGCTGAGCGTCTGGGTGGCTTCCCTTGGTGCTGGTAATGAGCATCGTGCTGGCTTCTCTTTGTTCCTCTCCTCCCACCTCCCCCCCCACCTCACCGCTGCCATTCCATGAAAGCCATTCTTTCTCCTTCCCTCCAACCTCTACAGGCTGATTGACCAGGCGCTTTTGTCCCTCCCTTCTAGTTGGGTTTGGCCAATTGAAGACACTGGCTCAAGGCTGAGGGCAAGAGAGAGAAAGGTTGGGGTATTTATTCCTCTCACTCCCTCCCTGCCTGCTGCTGTCCTGGAGCACCCCTCCTCTTTCCACGGCTCTAGGCTCTGCAGGCTCCACCAGAAACACTCCTTTCCCTCACCTCCAGGTGGTAAGGCCTCCCCACTGGTGTGGATCTCTGGATCCTACATCATCCTGTGCTGGCTCCCTCAGCTCTGCTCACAAGTCTGTATGTATACGAATGGTCTCTTCATTAGACTGCCTTCTCTGGAACCCCTAGCTGGTGCCATCTGCTTCCCGCGGAGACCCTGCCTGGTACAATGACAGTCACAATGGCGATGTTGCTAGGCTCCAAAAGTCAAAGCCAGACTCCCACCTCTCCCCCAGGGCCCCTGGTAACTCATTTTTAGCCCAGGGGTAGGTTCGGAGGAAAACCAGATGCCTCCAAGGTGAAGTTGGCACCAGGGTGAGTTGCCAGCGTCGACACCAGTGACAATCTTGGTCATTGGAGGAGAGGGGCTGTGCTGTGCATTGTAGAATTCTTGGCACCATCCGTGGCCTCCACCCACCAGATGCTCGTAGCATCTTCTTCCGTGATGATAATCAAAAATATCTCCAGACTTTGCCAAATTTCCCCTGGGGGGCAAAGACATCCCAGTTGAGAACCATGGCCCTCCAGAAGGATGGGGCACAAGCTGAGGGCAAACAGAGCTGGTTTGCTTCTTAGGAGAAGGGGAAGGAGGGAGCGGGCAGCTCAGGAGGCCCTGAAGGTTCTTCCTGGGAATGCAAGAAAGGGGTCCTCAGCAAGCTCCCGCGGTGGCTCCAGAAAACAGGCCGAAGCCCAGGCTTTGCAAACCCCACTCCTCACATGCAGCCCAACGCCCCGCTTGGCGCTGGTGCCTGAGCAGAAGGACCCACACTGACTAGCACCTCTCGTGCCCCCTCCCGGCTCTCCCCCATGCTCCCCTCTTCTCTCCTCTTACCCGCCTTGAAATGATTTTGGGAGGCAGCTGGCGACAGGGGAGTACAGCTGCCGCTAAGTTATCCAAACGATTTATCTTAAGATTCATGCAGAATTCATTGTGTGGGGACCAGGGTGGGTTGCGTTTTAATATTCATGCAGATTTGGAAGAAATGTTAATCATGGGTTTGGGTAATTTGCACTTCTGCTTAATTCTCCCGCCAGGCGTTGGCCAGCCCCCTAGCCCTCTCCTCCCCTCCAGTCCCCTGGGCTCCCTCCAGCCCACCGGCAGCTGGGGCTGGGCCGGGAGGTGGGGTGGGGGCTGACCACTGTCTCCCCGGTTGAGCCGGCCCCACGGCACCTCGGAGCGGCAGGGGGAGACTGGGTGGGCCGCACCAGGCTTGAAGATCTGGAGGAGACGTTGGGCCATCTTGACGGGAAATAGATAACCCGCCAGAGCGGCCAGATATGTGCAAATTAGCATTGATTATTCTCAAATTAACAGCTTGGGCATTTCAAACCCAAAACAAGGCCTCGGCTCTGCTCTGATCTCCTCCCTCTCTCCCCCTCCCTGCTCCCCTCGGCTTCCCCTGCCCCCAGTGTCAGCCCTCTATGCCCAGCACAGGTGAGAGGCTGCCTCCTGGGGAAGGGGTCCCTGGGGTCTCCCCCCCAGATCTCATGATCGTATGCTCTCCCCTCACATTCCTCCACCGCTGGAGAAGAGATCTTTCCGGCACGTGTTCGTGGCTCTGACCACTCCCTCCTAGTCTGAGCCCTGCATATACGGGGAAAGTGGGCTTTAGGACTTAAGGCCAAGCACATCTCCCACACCCTCCCAGATGAGGTGGAGACGGCTTTAGAGGATCACAGGGGTGATATCGGGGAGTGAGTGGGTCTAAGGAGCCCCAGAAGAACACCTAGAAAAGTCCTGGATCCCACCCCCCTACCCCGGCAGAGGGTCCAGGGTTCATCAGGGGCTGCTGTCTGAAGTCCTCCTCTCCCTCTTGCAGACGGGGAAAAGTAAAGTCCAGAGAGGAACAGCAACTAACCCAAGTTCACACAGCATGTTGTTGACAGAAGGAGAATTCGAGTCCAGGTTTGTCTGAGGCCCAACCAGATGGTGGCGGCATCGGGTCCAAGAAGGAAGCAGACGCCACTCGGAGGATCTGAAGGGGGAGCCACATCCACAGACACTTGGTCACATGGGTGAAGGACGAACTGAGAAACCAGACAGGGGATGGTGAGGCGGGTCAGGACTAGCCCAGCACGAAGCTGCTGCCATCCCGGGCGGGAGCCACAGGAGGAGCGGGGCCCCTCGTGCTGGCCAGTGGGCCTGTCTCACAGGAGTGGGACTGCGGAGGAGAACAGGAAACACCACGCGCCTCCCTCTTCCTGCCCTCCTCTCTCCCTGCCAGGGCCTCACCCTGTCCAGGTCTCCTCACCCTGCCTTCATCTGTCCAGGCTACTCTCACGAAAATTCCAGAGACGGGGGCTTAGACCACAGACATCTAGTCCTCACAGTCCTGGAGGCTGGAGGCCAAGGTCAAGGTGCTGGCAGGTTCAGTGTCTGGTGGAGGCCCACGTCCTGGTTCACAGACGGCTGTCTCCTCTCCGTGCTCACGTGGTGGGACGAACGAGGCTTTCTCTAGGGTCTCTTTGTAAGGACACGAAACCCATTCGGGAAGGTTCCACCCTCGTGGCCTGATCACCTCCCAAGGCCCCACCTTCTAACACCACCACACAGCTGCCTCTGTCTGGGCCCAGAGTAATAATCAGGGAGCCGCAGGCGGCCGAGGACAGGGGCCCAGAGACACACGGCAGTGGTCCCCAAGACCTCCCTCTTGCCCTACCTCTCCCTTGTCTGTTAAGACTGAGAGTCCCGGGGCGCCTGGGTGGCGCAGTCGGTTAAGCGTCCGACTTCAGTCAGGTCACGATCTCGCGGTCTGTGGGTTCGAGCCCCGCGTCGGGCTCTGGGCTGATGGCTCGGAGCCTGGAGCCTGTTTCCGATTCTGTGTCTCCCTCTCTCTCTGCCCCTCCCCCGTTCATGCTCTGTCTCTCTCTGTCCCAAAAATAAATAAACGTTGAAAAAAAAAATTAAAAAAAAAAAAAAAAGACTGAGAGTCCCAAACCCCCGACGCCCACCACCCTCACAACACACACACATACACACTCACACACACACACACACACACACACACACATTCACGCACCGGGGTATCCTGGAATCAAGGTGCCCGAGTGCCAAGGTGCCCCCAGAATGCCCACTAAGGCACAGAGTGAATGAGATGCCCATTGAGGGAGCATCTCAGAACCACCCCAGTCTCCCCCTTGTCTCGCAGAGGAAGCCTCAGAGCACCAAGCACATACCTTCCTTCCAGACGGAGTCCCTTGAAAGCAAGGTGTGAGGCAGGGATGCCTTCACCTGCCCCAGGTAAGGAGTGTAAGGCGTGACACTCCCGAAGTCATCTGGAATAGATGTCCCAAGCGACCCTTCCACACAATGCCTGGAACACGGTGGGCATTCAGGGAAACATTTTTGTCTGCCTAACATGCTGCTTCATCACGGGGCTCCTTAGGGGAACTTATCATGCACTACATGCGATTCTGGGGGGCTTCAAACACGGTAGCCCGGGTGATCCCTCCACCTGGTTGCAGATGTGATCACATGACATCACACATGTGATCATGCGGTTGAACTGTCATAACGTTGCATTCTCCTGGTTGGAGTGATGGGTTCAGGGATGGTCATGTGATTCCAGCCAGCCCATCAGAGTCTTGCTTGACACAAGTCTGTTGACTCTGTTAGAGTGGATCCAGTCAAGCATCTCCCTCACCACACAAAACCCTCTCCCTGGGGCCAGAGGAGAAAGCCCAGGAGGGCCGGCCTGGGAGACAGCATGCTTCTGGGTTGAGGAAGGGCTCACAAAGTGGGGTGCTGTCTTTTGAGGGTGGCTCTCACACTGGTCATTCAGGACAGCTTCCTGCAAAGCAGACCTCACTGTCCCCATACCATCCCCCAGAGGCCAGGACACAGCCTGGACACTCAGTTCAAGCCCCCTACTGTCCACATGCCATAGTCACCCTCCTTGAGAATCTGCAAGCAGGGCAGGGCCAGGCATGCACCCCTGGGTGCTGGATTATCACGTGTTGGGAAGAGAAGCCTAGCCATCAACGTCAGCAGGTCTAAGCTAGAGGGCATCTCTGGAATGTTCTCCAAGTAGCCCAGGTTACGGACATGGAAACCAAGGCCCAGCAGGAGAACTGAGTCAAGCAAACCTCCCCAGAGAATCAGCAATGGAGCCCAGCTGGTCTGGCTCCTAAGCCAGTGTCTCTTGTCTGCATTCCCCCTCCTCCCTGGGCCATCTTGGATGGTGCTCTAGGATTCTTGGCATGGTCTGGCTCACTGGTGGGTGCAGAGCAAGGGAGTGGCTGTCAGGGGCCAGTGGCTTCTCCACCCACCCCACTGCCACCCTTCTGCCCAGGGATGGGAGGTTCTGGGCCCGCGGTAATCTATCCCCTGAGCTTCTGAAGGCCATGAAACCGCTAAATCACCATCTCCAAGAGCGCAGACTCACGGAGATTTGGGTTGAGCGGGGAGGAAGGGAGCGGAGGGGCTAAGGCAGGTTCAAGGGGGATTGGCCGGGGAGACAGACAGCGCCGTGTGTCAAAGCTGGCTTCGGGCTCAGACATAAACCCCTTCCTCTCCTCGGAGGGAAGATATACAAGCCGCCTTCAACCAAGGCTTTAAGTGGAACGTGTCCAGGCTTTTCAATGTTCTCTTCCCAGATGGCCACTCGATTCCAACTTGTCTGAGCTGGCAGCAAAGGGGCGTCTCTAAGCTTGCCTGGAAATGAGGAGTCTGGCCCTCTCAACCACTCTGAGAGAGACCGTGCCGTTGGGTGGACAGAAGGGAGAGGCTAGCTTGGGCTCTGGGGTCAGACCTGCCTGAAATTGTGCATCTGCCAGTGCTGGCTGGACGAGCCTCAGTAAATCACTGATGTCTCTGAGCTCCAATGTCTTCACCTGTAAAATGGCAAAATAACGTTACCTTCCGCATTAGTTTTCTGTTGCTGCGTCGGACTCTTGATCGATCTCAGCTCCGATCTTGATCTCGTGGCCGTGAGTTCAAGCCCTGCGTTGGGCTCCGCACTGAGCGTGAAGTGAAGCCTACTTTAAAGAAACATGTAATGGCTTAACACAGCACAGATTTATTGACTTACAGTTCCGTGGGTTACAAGTCTAACATGGATCTCACTGGGCTAAAATCAAGATGTCAGCAGGGTTGTGTTCCTCCCAGAGGCTCTAAGGAAAGAATGCTTTTCCTTGCTTTCTCCAGGCTCTAGAAGCCACACTCATCCCCTGGCTCTTGGTCCCTTTCCTCCATCTTTACAGCCAGTGACACAGAATAGCTCTGACCATTCCTCTGCTATCACATGTCCTTCTCCAACTCCCCACCTCTTCCACTTTTAAGGACCCTTGTGATGACGCTGCCCCCCCCCATGTCCTCATCTCAAGATCCTTAGCTTAATCACATCTGCAAAGATCCTTAAGGCACGTAGGGTGACATCTTCACAGGTTCCAGGGACTGGGGTGTGGACATCCTTGGCGGATGGCCTCGTCTTATGATTATCTGAACAGCGCAGCTCTGCCTGCCCGGTGACATGCTGGGCTCATCCCCGAGCTGGCGGCACCCGGGCACGTATGACAAGCCGCCCGCCTGCTCTCTCTCTCTCTCTCTTTGTGCAACGCCTGCCTCTGGTGCAACACCCCAGATGCTGCTGTGCCTTTTACTTCTGCCCAGACAGTTGCATCTTCTGGCCGTGATACAGATGTTTGCACAGCTGTTCGCACGCCATCATACATGCATGCACATACATGATCTGCTGCTCAGGTTCAGTGATGTACATGCATGCATACAGGTGCACCCACCCGCACATGTGCCCCCCATTCAGGCACAGCCACACTTCACCAGACCCCGGCTCCTCTACCCGTGAGCAGCTCTTCCTGTCCCAGAGCAGCCCCAGCTGCCTCCACACCCCAGGGTGACGGTCAAGTGGTCACGGGAGGTCCCCCCCCCCCCGCCAGCCTCCTCTCAACAGCCACCCCCTCCAGTCCTGTCCTGGGAGTCACCACCTCCCCCCTCCGGCTCCCAGCGCGTTGGCTCCCATTGATTGGACTTGCAGCTCAGCAGCCGGAGATGTGCCCCAGCTGGAGGAAAACACTTGTAATTTATGGAGTGTCTGATTTTTAATCAGTTTTTTGTTCCTGTGCTGTAATTGTCCTAATTAGATATACATATTTTGATGAAGGTTTTTCCAAAATAAAAATTGTAATCGAATCTTGCTTGACATTCTTTACACCCACTCGCTCTGATCCAAACTTCCACTGCAGTGGAATCTAGAAATTATGCACATGGTTTAGGTATTTGCGCACTCCTCCTCTGGGCCACCGCAGGCTGGAAGGCAGGCTCTCTGGGCAGGGCAGTTTCCTTTCCCCGGGCATCCAAGGCCTCCCTTGGACTGGCAGTGGGGGAGGGGAGAGGGGTGGCCAGGAGCCTCAGGCACCCGTATGCCCCCCCTCTGCCCCTACTTCTGCTCCCTGGGACACTTCGTCCCCCATAGAGTGAGGCCACCCCACAAGCCTCAAGGACAAAGGCAGACTTCCCCAACCCCCATTCTTACAGATCATCTCCGTTCCTGCCACTTACCACGTGTCTCGCGTCTGCCAGGCACTGTGCTTTATGTACGTTACCCCTGATCCGCATGACCACCCTCTGAGGGGATTGTACAGGGAAAGAAATCAAGACTTGGAGAAGCTGGGGCACCTCGGTGGCTCAGTGGGTTAAGCATCCGACTTCATCTCAGGTCATGATCTCGTGGTCTGTGGGTTGGAGCCCTAGATCGGGCTCTGAGCTGACAGCCCGGAGCCTGCTTCAGATTCTGTCTCTCTCTCTCTCTCTTTCTCTCTCTCTCTTTCTCTCTACCCCTCCCCTGCTCGCGCTCTGACTCTCTCTTTCTCAAAAATAAGTAAACATTTTTTAAAATCCGCTCTCTCAAGGTCACACAGCAATAAGTGAAAGCGTTACTGTCCCGCATTGTCAATCTTAGCCACATCGCTGAGAGGCCACGGCCGCCTTCCTGGGAGCTGTCTTGGGGGAGCTCAGCCCTCTGGGCGGGGGACCCACACAGCCCATCTCACTTGCACACCAACCACACCGGCCCTTGAGAGGGTCGTGGTGCAAATGGCCTCCTGCCGGGTCTGCAGTGCAGACCGCGTGCACTCTCTCTGGAGCCCGTCTCCAGGGGTCTCTCTAGGACCCGGAGCCCAGGACAGCTGCGTTGCCAGGATGTCGGCTCTATAAGACTGGCTGGGAGGCCCTGGGCAAGGGCTGGGTCCGAGGGTGCTACACCCCGGAGAGGTCTGCACAGCACAACGACCGGGTCGGAAGAATCAAGCTAAAAACAGTCTGTGCTGGTTCTTCAGCTGTTGCCACTTAGCTCCAAACCCCAGAGTCACTCTAGGTTGTGAAACGCGGGGCTGGGACTCCAAGAACCATTTCTGCTTGGCCCGTGGCGCCCTGTTAGCTCCTGCCGGCAGGGGGCGCTCGAGAGACCCCCCCTTCCCCTCCCTCCCCCCACTTTCCCCTCCCCGCCCTCCTGCCCAGGCCGGGAGGAGGGAACCGGCTCTAAGCTCTATTTTTTTCCTCTTTGCTCCGGGCTCCTCTCAAGGTCACCCTGGCAGGGGAGGTGACCCCGTTCAGTGGTGGGTTCCAGTCCCTCCTCTGCACTACGGAGGCCAGCCTCTGGTCTTGTGCCCTCTCTAGGCGGGCTCCTAAATTGTAACGTTTATTCATTTTTGAGTGAGTGGGGGAGGGGCAGAGAGAGAGGAAACATGGAATCTGGAGCAGGCTCCAGGCTCCGAGCTGTCAGCACAGAGCCCGACTCGGAGCTAGAACCCTGGAACCTTAACATCATGACCTGAGTCGAAGTCGGACTCAACCCACTGAGCCACCCAGGCACCCCCCACCAAGCTCCTAAATTCTAACTCTTGCCTTGTTCCCCCAGCACTAGGGGTGACGGCTGCTCCCTGTAGCTGCCGTCCCTTGGTGTCAAAGAACTGTTGCATTCTTCGACACGCACTTAACCAGGTCCTTCGAGTAAATTCTCTCTGCTAAAATGATGGGTGTGGTTTCCGATTTTTGACAACACCACAGCCTACATGGTGTCCAACCTTAAACTGGGAAAGGTGCCCTGAGAGGTGTGGCAGCCACACCCGCGCTGGGGAGTAGTAGCCTGGGGACGCACAGAGCTGAGTGAGAAAGCCCAGCACAGAGCTGTGCGCCCCCCCCCCATCTGCTCACTCACAGCACCCTGCCTTTGTGCCTGGCTGGAGGAAAGTAGGAGCAAATGAATGAGTGGGCAGACTAACCAATGTAGGAAAGGAGAGTGGTCGGCCATGGGACAGTCCATTCCAGACCCAGCCATGGCCCCCCAGCTCTTATGGAGCCTAGTACTGTAATTCGAGTAATTAATGTTAGCAGTTGGCCCCCAAATCTTAGTGCCTTAACACAATAAAGGCTTATTTTACACTAACACGAAGTTGAATGTGGGCATCGTTGGTCAACTAGCACTCTTGAGAGAGTCTCCTACAGGCGGTGACTTGGGGACCTAGGTTCCTTCCATCTTGAGTCTCCGCTGTCCCTAGGACATCCTGGAGGTCTCCGTTGGAGTCTCTGCATCCAGCTGGCAGAAGAAACAAGAAAGCAAGCGTGGCAATCTTACATGCAATGTTTAACCGGCCACCGCGGCCCGGAAGCAACAGGCGAGCACTTCCACTCATACTCGGTTGGTGAGAACCAGCCATGCAAGATGTATGCAGATGCAAGGGGTGCTGGGAAAGGCGGTGCCTGGCCGGGCAGCTGTTTCCTAGCAAGGGTTCTACACCAAGGCAGTGTGCATTTTTCTAGGTCAGCTAGCCATTTCTGCAGCCACCCTGAGGCTCCGCATTGAGTTCATGCTACGATATCGGAAATATGCTAGATACAGACTCCACATGGGAGGGACACAAACTAGAGAAACTAGGCAGACGCAAAGAGACGAAATGTGGTACGTGCCACCTATTTAATAGGGAAGCCACAAACAACCTCCAAATACCGGACAAGAGAAGAAACAAAGAAGCTGCATGTCCGTGTCCCAGCCTTCAGTCTAGTTGAGGAAGGTTCAGGCCAGCGAAACAAGGAGACACCAGTCCAAGACTGAGGGGACCCACCAGTGTCTGCAGGGCCAATCAAGGTTCGTGAATGGCTGGACTAATGTTTCTAACCAAAAATATCAGCGCAGTTTGTAAGCCCTAATATTTCTTCCTATTTTCATTTCAGTAGGTGCTCATAACAAGGTCCTTAAAAGATCCTGTTATTTCTAGAATTTTGGATGGTGCCTCCCTTCTTTTCCTAAGAAAACCCTAGGTGGTCCTTGTGCAGGTTGGCGGTGGTAGACACTTGGCCAGCTTCCTTCCCTGAGAACTTTCTCTCCCTCATCTGGTGTCCCGAGCCTTCTCCGGAGCACGGCTGGGGCAGGTCTGTGACCCAGTCATCATAGCCCATCTCTGTGCCGTGATCGCTTAATGGAGATTCAAGTCAGACCAATAAAAATCCTTCCCGAGGGGCACCTGGGTGGCTCAGTCAGTTAAGTGTCTGACTTTGGCTCAGGTCATGATCTCATGGTCCGTGGGATCGGGCCCCTCATCGGGCTCTGTGCTGACAGCTCAGAGCCTGGAGCCTGCTTCAGATTCTGTGTCTCCCTCTCTCTCTGCCCCTCCCCCCCTCTCAAAAATGTATGAACATTTTTTTTAAAAAGTACTTCCCTAATGGGAGAGGGGGGCATGGAATACCTTTCCCACTGAGACCGAGGAGCTAGGAGAACATGAATTTGGACACTTGTGGCCATGTTCATCCCCACACAGAAAGATTTCTCAAGAGGGAAGCCAAGCAGAAGACAAGAGGCAGAAAGACCCAGAGCTTCTAGTCCTCAGTCCCATTCCCAAAGGCCAGGCTTTTGCTGTCCCAGAATCCCTTGCGGCTCCTGGGCCAATGCATAGGCTGGTTATGTTGGGTTCCTGTCTCTTGTAAACAGATGCGTCCTGATGAACACGCTGGTTTCCCAGCGTCACGCCCAGCCCACCTCACCTACGCACCTCTGTTCTCCTACAGAAAAATGGCTTGTCAACAGAATTGGCTATGCAGATCTTCTTAAAAGTTATTTCTGGGCCTTATCCTGGACTTACCGATCCAGAATCTCAGGGGATGAGCCCAGGAATCTGCCGGCGGTTCTGATACATACACAGTGTTAACTTTGCAGCGTGAGATCACTGTGTCCCCTTGGCTGCTTACCGGGGTCACGCCCTTCTGGAGAATTTTGTTCTGGCTGGGTACGAGACTCTAGCAGGGGAATTGGAGGGCATGAAAACCAGGTCACTGAGGGCTCTCAAGCTGTCCCACCCCTCATGCGCTTCTCAGAAATCAGGGTGTTTTACCAGAGAAAGAAAGAATCCACGAGGGACGTGCTAACTGTCTTCAACTGTGTGAAAGCTGTCATGTGGAAGAAAAACAGATTGACTTTGCAGCGCTCCAGAGGGCAGGCCTTCAACCAAGGGCATCTTGGTGCCAGATTTCAGCTAAACAAAGGGAAGAACCTTCCAGCAATTAGAGCTGCCCCACAGTGGAAGGACTGCCCCAGAAGGTAGTGAGCTGCCCGTCTCGGCAACGTGCATGCATCAGTAACTCACCATATGTCAGTTGCTGTGGCCAACTTGGGCAGAAGGTTGGATGGGCCGCCCCCTCCTTGCCAAGACTGTGTCATTCCAGAACGTGGTCTGGGGACAAAAGAGGCCACGCGTACAGGAGGGGCTGAGCGGGGAGATGAGCACACAGTTACTGGAAAGATGCGTGTGGGAAGCAGAACCCATGAAGGACCAGAGAAGGCTGCCTGGCAATCGGTTCGTTACAGCTTGGGCTGATTTGACGTCACCACAGTCAGGGAATTTTCTACTTGGATACCTTGGTTTTATTTTACTATATTGTCATGACTATGAATTACTTTTATAAAGGGTGGGGGGGCAGGTGGAAATCCCAGATATTTCCAGTTTGAAAAAGTAATACGGATAGTAAACTGGCTGACGCCTACCAGGTATAAATGTAGGGGTGAAAGGAGGCAGGTGGCGTGCATGAAGGAGAACTTTTACCACCAGGAGAAGCTGAGTCCAGACGTCCAGAATGCCACACTCCACCTGTCTCTCTCTGTCCTGCGCCCTTGACCCTAAAGGTCAGGGTGACCAAGATAATTTGAGTCATGTCTTCACCTCGGGTTTCTCAACCTTTGTCACGCCTAGGCATCTAGAAACTTCTCTACGTGTGCTGCTGTATTTCTGCAGCAGGGGAAAAGGCAAGGGCCATGTGCCATATCAGCCAGTAGCCTTGGGAAGGGGAGAAGAAAAGAGATGCTTGACAAACAGACCTTTGGCTCTAATCAGAAGGTGGAGAGAGGGGAAAATACCAGGAATGTATGACCCAGCCGCCACTGCTGACAAGAGTGGGGACACGTGGATGGGCTGGGACATGGCCTGTGAAGGCCAACAGAAATTGAACTCAACTAGCCCCAACTCCAGCAAAAGGGGAGTTTACCGGGTCTTGTCACTGGGTGGATTCTGGGGTAGCTCTGGAAGGAAAAGAGAGACCGTAGGAACCAGGGCTTTGGGACCGATCTGCTCACCCCGTCTGCCTCTACATCTTCGTCCCAGCCCGGCTCTGTCTCCTCACCCACTCACCCCTTCCCGCCGACTTCCATACTTGTTCATCTCGGTCACAGCCAGGCTGTCTCTCACGCGGCGGGGAGGACGGCCACCGGACACCCCACATCCGCAACTTCCCACTGTAGCATCTGAGCAAGAGACCTTCCCTTCGCTCAGGACCCAAGGGAGGCCCTGCTGTCCGGCCTGCTTTGGCAGAGGGGATGGGGTCCTGTGATGGGCCAGCAGGGGTCACATGCCCATCCCCAGGGATTCTCAGCAGGGGTCACATGCCCAACTCCAGGGACTCAGGAAGAGCGAAGTCCATTAACGGTGACCCGTGTCAAGGTCTGGGTCTGGGTCTACCTCTGGAGGGCTGGGGAAGGCATTAAAGCTCAGGGATTTGGAGGCTGGTAGAAGAGGAGCCTGGGGCAAAGAGGAGGAGAAACCCCAAGAGGGCTGACGGTCAGGGTGGCATTCCCGCCAGGGAGGCCTTGCTGACGCACGGGACTGGCAGTTCAGCTTTACGTGGAAGGACCAGCGTGAAGCTGGCTGCGGCTGGTGGCTGGCCCTGGCCCTCAGGGGTGGAGCTCAGGAGGATCCTTGACCCCGGAGCGGGGGGTCTCCAGATTCACCCTCTACCCACACAGATACACACACAGGCTGTTGTGTATTCATTCATTCATTCATTCATTCATCTATTTCTTTGAGAGAGAGAGAGAGAGAGGAAGTGCAAGTGAGCAAGGGACAGAGAGAGAATCCCACAAAGTGCAGAGAGAGGGGGAGAGAGAGTGCAGAGCCCGGAGCAGGGCTCCCGCTCACCCGATGCGGGGCTCGAGGCCACGAACTATTACACATGCTCTGACACACAGAGACAACACACACTCACATACACACACGGCGTCACTCATCCACACTCATACCCTGTGTCCATAGTCCCTTCGAGGGGACTTATAGTCACTACACTGTCCAGCACCGGCCTTTGTGGGAGCACCCAGGTTCCACATTGGGGGTGGGGGTGGGGGTACGGGGGTGGGAGAGGAGCCTCCTGGATGGAGACTCTCCCTGGGAAGGGTCTCCATTCCCCTGCAGACTGGATCACCTTATCCCGACCTTCCCCTACCTCCAAGCTCCAGGGGAAATTTCTGTCCGAAGGGAAGGAAAGAACAGAGAAACAGACGCTTTTCCCTAAACCACGCCAGCGGTCAAGGGCAGCACCCTGCGATGAGAAAGAACAGCCTGGGGGCTTCAGTCAGTTGAGCGTCCGACTCCAGCTCAGGTCTTGATCTCACGGCTCGTGGTCACGGCTCGTGAGTTTGAGCCCCGCGTCCCGCGTCGGGCTCTGTGCTGACAGCTCCGAGCCTGGAGCCTGCTTCGGATCCTGTGTCTCCCT
Source organism: Lynx rufus (assembly GCF_022079265.1). Taxonomy (NCBI): domain Eukaryota; kingdom Metazoa; phylum Chordata; class Mammalia; order Carnivora; family Felidae; genus Lynx; species Lynx rufus. Next base: position 30,733,779 of record NW_025814832.1, on the reverse strand, counting down.
CTCTCTCCGTCTCTCTCTCAAAGAGAAACATTTTAAAAAGACTTTTTTAAAGAAAGAACAGACAATTGTCTGTGTCACACTGGCTGCTTTCAAATCCCAAGACTGCCGCGTGAGGCTGCCTCCTTGCACGGAGGAGGCGCTCCCCAGCTGAGGCACAAGCACGTCCCCTCTTCCCCCTGCTCAGCTCCTCACCCCCCCAACCCCCCTCGCAAGCCCCCCCACCCCCCGCCCTGGCAGGCCTCCACAGCTTTGCCCATGCTGTTCCCCTCCTAGAACGCCCTTCCTGTCTTCGACTCGCTCGCTCGACCAGACCTTTCCTAAAGTCGCCTCTCCGTGAAGCCCCCGGCAAACCCCGGTCCTCAGCCCCACCCCCGCTGCACACTTTCATCTGACCCTTGTTCTCTGGCCGGGTTTTATGTCGCTGCCCGCACAGCTACACCCAGAGCCTCCAGGGCACAGACTATGTGCAGCGCGTGTTTCAGCCCAGGACCGGCTCAGTGGAGGCAAACTAGTTCAGGATGCTTCCAGATCACGCTGCGGAGGCCAATTATGGGAACTATCCCCTCGTGTCCCCCACCCCGGGATCATGTCGGCTCTTGGTTTCCATCCAAAACATCCACTCCTCCCCAGAGGCCGCCCTTTTTCTGTTAGTTGATATTTATGGGCGATAAGCCAAGCACATCAAAACCCAAGGTGAAATGCCTCTTAAAATAAATACTCTCGGGGCACCTGGGGGACTCAGTCGGTTAAGCATCGACTTCGGCTCAGGTCACGATCTCACGGTTCATGAGTTCGGGCCCCATGTCGGGCTCTGTGCTGTCAGCTTGGAGCCTGGAGCCTGCTTCAGATTCTCTCTCTCTCTCTCTCTCTCTCTCTGCCCTTCCCCCGCTGGCACTCTGTCTCTCTCTCTCTCTCTCTCAAAAATAAATAAAACATTAAAAAATAAAAAAATAAAAAAACACCTCTTTCCAACGAGTCAATCCATCCAGGCAGCCTGGGTTCTGCGGGCAGCCAGGCAAGTGCAGGCAGGGCTGCAGGAGGGGGAGGAAGGGGTGCCTACAGCTCCCTGGGACATTGAGGGATGGGTGCAGGGGTGGGGGCGCCGTCATGAAAGGCGGAAATGGAGCGCATCGCTTCTCGGCCTCCGACTGCAGCCGGGGATGAAGCAGGTCATTTGAAAGGCTGGCTCTGGAGTGGCAGCGATGACTGAGCAGTGCAGAGGCTTCTCCGTCCACGTGGGGAGGGGGACGAGTCAAGGTCACCGGAAAGCAGCAAAGCCTCCCGCCAGGCTGGTGCTGGGAATCAGAGAAGGGGGTCTTGCTGGCCCGCAGGGGGCCCCAGGACACCGATGGGCTGGGCTGTCCCGGTGGGCCGGGGCTCTGCAGGCCAGTGGGTCCAGCCCCCTGCCTCTGAGGAGACCGCCTCACTAAGCCCATCCTCTGTCTCTCCAGAGGACACTCCACGCTGCATCGCTGCATCGGCTTCCCATCCTCGGACCCTCTGCCGCCTGGACACGCGCCCCATTGGCCACCTCCCATGGGGGGCAGGCCAGTGTCATTGTCAACTGGCTGCTTTCAAATCCTGGCTGGGGGCCAGGATCGGGGTCTTCGTCCCTTTTCTGAAGACCAGGTTCTTGGCTGAGCCAAAAGCAAGAGGGTCCCCGTTGTCTCAGTCACAGGCTGCGCTGAAGGTCGCCTCTGCTTCTCCAGGCCAGCCGAAGGCAGGAAGCTCAGCGTTCCTCAGTTTCCTTTACTCCGGCCAGGGTGCATCGAGGCGTCTGCGGAGGCAGCCCTAGTGTGTTGAGTTGGTGACACATCCTCTGCCCCTGAGCTCTGTGCTGCCGGGATGGCCTGGAAGCCGCTCCTCTCTTGCCCCCAGAGAGCGGACTCATTCACGCAGGAAGGGATGAACCAGATCCCAGCCCGTTTGGGAATAGGCGTCCAGTGAGAAGTGTGGTGTTCATGAATGAATGAATGAATGCATGCATGCATGCATGCACGGGCCTTAAGGAGAACCCTCTTCTTCCTCACGTCTTGTACTTTCTTCTTTCTCTCCCCCTAGAGGTCAGATCTCTTCCCTTTTGCCCACCTGCTCAGGTGCCACACTCTACCTGTTGCTCAAGCTCCCCTCTCCAGAGCAGGCCCCTGCCGGTCCGGACAGCATGCTCCCGAGCTCCATCCACCTTGCCTCAAATCCAGTCTGGGGAGAAGCTGAGATGGGCAATGGTAGAGAGACCCGCTCATCATCCTCTGGCCCACCTGGAGCTGCCCACCGGCACCCCACGCCAAGCAGAAGAGCCCCCCATCTGCCTTGTAATCTCCCACTATCATCTGTAGGGGACCCCAGTGCTGCCCTCTACCCAGGACCCCAGACTCCTGCACGGAGGGTCCACCATCCTGGCCAAAGCTAAGACCTGGCTGAAGTAGAATACGTGACAGAAGAGGAAAGACCCTTCCCCAAATGGTCACACCCAGCCCCGGCCCCAGCCGCAGGCAGTGTTGAAGCTGGAGACCCCAGAACTGCCTCCTGGGCGGTGTCCCATCCTCCCGCCCTCCCTCCCGCCTGGAAACCTGTTCTCGGTCAACCCTGCAGAGGTCAATGGCTGCCATCGTCATGCCAAGTCTGGCCAGTCGTGGCTGCTGGAGCGCTGTAGAGAAAAGTCTTCTGAGCCCCCTCTGGGCTCACTGGGGAAGAGTGTTCTGATTGATTCGTGATGTCTGCCACGGACCTGGCAGGGGAAAGGGATAGCGGGTTGGCTCCGTATTTGAGACTCCATATTTAACTCGAAAGAACTTTAGTGGAATTTCAGAAGCCCTCGTGGGTGCTGCTCTAATTACACCCCTGGGGTAAACAGAGACTGGCTCGGACAATTCTGGATGCTTCTGCTGCTTCTCCTACTCTCCACCCAGCTGGTTACAATGAAATGAGAGAAAAGGAGGCACTACAGTAACCCACAGAAGCACGCTGGAAAGGTGGACGACCCTGGGCCAGAAAAGTGGGCATGGTGAGTGGCCTGGAGGAGAGAAAAATGGCTGTTCCAGTCTCCTTCAAGATGAACCAAGAAGAGTGGTTCTCAGATGTGGCCGTGCACTGAAATCACTTGGGAGGCCTGAGCCCCACCTGCAGAGACGTTGGCTTCATTGGTCTGGGGCACAGCGTGGGTTTAGGGATGTTTTGAAAGCTCCTTGGGAGATTCTAATACACAGTCAAGATCAAGGCCACTGGGCTGAAAGGAATCTTGAGTAACCACCCAGGCCAGTGCTTCTCAAACTGCAATACACAGATCACCTGGGATTTGCTAAAATGCAAACTTCGGTTATACCTGGGTTGGGGCCCAAGCGTCTGCATCTCTAAGAAGCTCTCAAGTGATGCTGAAACTGCTGGCCCAAGGACCGTACTTCGAGTAGCAAGGATTTAGGCTAGTGGTTCTCAAAGTGTGGTCCCCGGGACCACAGCATCAGTATCACCTGGAAACTTGTTAGAGATGCAACTTCCGGGTCCTAGCCCAGACCTACTGAATCAGAAACTCTGGGCGTGGAGCCCGGGGGCACACTTGAGTATAGAAACCAGCGATCACTGACAGGGGACAGTCCCCTGGTCCGCAGGATTCCTGCAGAAGAGCGCCCTGGGACGCAGCTCCCCTCCTGGCCCAGCCAGGTGAGCGTCTGGGGGTGAGAACAAGTGTGGAAGAATTAATGAGTCTATATGTCAATTTCTGGCAAGGAATAAATGCACACCGTAAATGCACAAATGTCTAGTTTTCAGACCCCAAGGGAGAAGGGGAAAAAAAACACCTGAAACACACCAGAAATGCAGAGATGAAATTCAATTCCAAACTAAAAGTACACATTATTTATCATTATCTAGAAGGAGATTGGGAGAAGGCCATTAGCAAGTATTTTCTGGCTGGTGCTGTTTTCAATGGCATGAGCAGTGAGCCAGAAGGGCTGTTGTCCTACATTTTCTCTTGCTGCATTTATGTGCAACAACTCCAGTGCACAGAAGGCCCACACCGCTTCCTTCCACCGGGAATGATCTCCCATTACCTGGTGACTAGTGGGGCGGGCATTGGGGCTCAGCGGGTGCCAGCTCCTCGGGGAGGGCCATCCCCTCTTCCCAAGAGAATAACTGAACACCAGCAGTGCCACTGAAGACAGACACGCCCAGGGCCACGGTTCTGGGACGGGGGGTGGGATATACTCCTGGTGTTTTTCCAGAGAAGCCCAGCATCCTGGATGTACCCAGTCAACTCTAGGGGCTTGGGCTTGGCAGGGAGGGGAAGGGGCCATGGCTGCCCCTGCCTGTCCCCTTCCTGGACTGCAAGGAGGCTTCGCAGAAGAATGTGGGCAAGTTGCCCTGAAGATCTGAATCTGAACTGACCTTGGAAAGCAGGAGGAGGACTCAGAGGGAAAGCAGGCTGTTACATGTGCAGGAGAATAAGTCTGAAGTGTAAACAGGGCAAGGCTGAGAGAGGCAAGATGGGGGAAGTCAGGCAAGAGGGGCTGATTCTAGGCGTGCTTCGGTGGCTCAATCGGTTAAATGTCTGACTCTTGATTTCGGCTCAGGTCATGATCTCACTGTTTGTGAGTTCGAGCCCTGCATTGGGCTCTGTGCACACGGTGCAGAGCCTGCTTGGGATTCTCTCTCCTTCTTTCTCTGCCTCTCCCTGCTTGTGGGCGCTATCTCCCTCAAAATAAATAAATTAAATTAAAAAAAAAAAAAGAGGGGCTGATTCCACCCCCAAAGGATCCCAGCCGCAGCCCCGATCAGAGGACAGTCCATCTGGGGAGGGAGAGGGTATACATTCCCCTACACGCTCTAAGTGAGATGCCAGTGATTGACGTCTCCTATCCCGGACCCACCATGAGGAAGGGTAGAAGTAATCGGGCGTCCCAGTCAGAGAATAAAGCAGTGGCTTTTCACTGGGAACTCTGGGTCAGACAAATATGGATTCAGATCAGGCTCCCCCATCTATCAGCTGTGTGCTTTTGGATAAGTCACATAGCCACCCTGTGCCGCATTTTCGTATCTGTAAAACGGGGGAAATAACTGCCTCTCACACGGGGTTCATAAAGCACTTAGTGGGGTGCCTGGCAAAAAGCGGGTCCCTAATAAACAAGGCTGAACTGAGTGTATGCAAGCCCCCCCTTAATCCTGCAGCCGCTCCCTATCAGCTCTCCATGCTTCCTGTAGGAGGGGCCTCCTCTCCCCTTTCTGTGTCAGTGTGGAGGCGGAAGGGAGAGAACGGCAAGGGAAGGGGAGAACCAGGGTAGGAGGAAGGAGAAGGGACAGAGCAGAGGGAGCTGACAGCAGGCACAAGGCCCTGGAAAGACCGGGCACAGCTCCCCAAGGCCGTGCCACCAGACATGAGTCTCAGCCCACGGCTGGTCACCACCCTTCGTCCCCTCCTTCCTTGCAAAAGACTAAATGACACAGCCTGCCCCCGAGTCCGAGGCTGGGGAGGAAGTCCAGCTGGCTGGGCTCATGGGGGGTTGCAGGGCGGGGCGGGACGGGTTGCCTGATGGGAGAGAGAGCCAGATCTGCCGTGGGGGGCACTGGGGCCACAGTAAGAATGAGAGCGGGTCCCTGCTCCTATGTGCATCTTGTTGAGCTGCTGTAGATGTGCACGCCCCTCTTTAATAGGGACCGGGAACACCCCAGCTACTGGGTGGTGAGGACACCTGGCTCCCAGAGCTGCCGCGATCCGGGACCCCCGCCTCCCACCCATCCCAGTCTCTGCGACACAGGCTATATTTCTCTTCTGTGTTTTCCGTGTGTCTGACAAGCTGGCTGCTTCGGGGCCCCGGAAGTTTCTGCCTTCATATTGCCTCGTTTGTCCGTAAACCCCATTACATGAAATAGCCCGAGCGAGCCTCTGGGCCCGACCACCTCAAGAACCTGTCCTGGGTGGCAGGTCAATCCCTTAAAATGCCATTATGAAGACAGAATGAAAACCAGGCCGCAAAAACTGAAGAGTTGAAGGCGACAAGTAAACTCAGCAAATGGACCATCTGGTGGACTGGCGGGGTGAACGGGATTTGGGGGAGTCGGGCCGCCCCTCCCCCTCAGGCCCCTCCTGAGCCCCGGGGTGCCCCCGGGGTGCCCTGGGAAAAGCCTGGAGCTGGTGAGCCTTGCCCCCCAGCTCTCCAGGGGCCGTGGGCGTGCTCCCGTCCTGGAGCGACCCCCACAGCCCGCCGGCTCCCAGTGGGTCCTTAACACTGGCTTCCCAGCAACCTCTTCATTCCTGCCATACACCTGCACCCCATATTCAGGCCGCTGAAGAAGCTCAGAAAAGACCCGGGAGCTTCGCAGAGTGGAGGGGGGAAGGAAGAGGCTCAAGGGTAGCGAATACCGTCGCACTCGTGCTGGGTGATGGCCCATCTCTGCCCAGCTAAGCCACCTGAGCAGTGGCTGCCCGTCACCAGCTCTGCCTGGCCACATGGGCAGGATGACGATTGTTATTCTAGGGGTTCTGTTGCTTTTTTAAAATAACAGTTTGGTACCTACTACCATCCTTCACTATTAGTCCCGAGGGTCCCCAACTCCAGCCAGCTGGTGTCCCCAATAATTGGTAAAATATTAGGTCCCAGTAATTCACTTCTGCTCTCCTGAACTCCAACTCTGAAGGGCAGGAGGATGCAAAGGTCGAGGATGCCTTAAGAATATACACCAGAAGACCCCGCTTACCCCTAACCTCAGCGCCCCAGGTCCAGCTCCCACCTCGATGTTGGACCTGCTTTTCCCGAGGATGGACGTGGCCACCTTGTTGACGAGTGTCATGGAACCATTTCAGCCCTTCCGACCTTGTTCGGCTTCGCTTAAGTGGGGTGGATGCTGTCAGCTCTCTCGATATTCTCTCTGTGATGGTTAATTTCATGTGTCAACTTGACCTGGCCAAGGGATGCTCAGGGAGCTGGCGAAGCATCACTTCTAGGTGTGTCTGTCAGGATGTTTCTGGAAGAGACTGAGCATTTGATTCAGCTGATTGGGTGAAGAGATGCTCCCTCACCAGCATGGGCAGGCACCATCCAGTGTGTCGAGGGCCAAGTGGAACAAAAAGGGGGAGAAGGGATGTCCACCCCCTCCTGCCCTTGGACTTTGGAGCTCCTGGACCAGGACTGAACTATACCACCGGCTTTCCTGGCTTCTCCGGCTTGCAGGTGGTGAATCTTGGGACCTCTCATTCTCCATAACCACATGAGCCAATTCCCGTAAATCTCCTCTTACACATATGACTCTCCTGTTGGTTCGGTTTCTCTGGAGAACTCTAATACTCCCTCCTTTCCTGCTTCTGGGCACTGTGCTCCTGTTTTCACCCCTCTGGCTGTTCCTGTCTAGTTACCTTAAAAAAAAAAAAGTTGTTGGGGCATCGGGACGGCCCGGTTGGTTGAGCGCCCAGCTCTTGATTTCAGCTCAGGTCATGATCTCACGGTTCATGAGATCAAGCCCCACCCTGGGCTCTGTACTGACAGGGACAGTGCTGAGCCTGCTGGGGACTCTTTCTCTCCCTCTCTCACTGCCCCTCCCCTGCTTGGGCTCTCTCTGTCTCTCTCTCTCTCTCTCAAAATAAAAATAAATCAACAATTTTTTTTAAAGATGTTTGTTGTTGTTGATGTTGGCTGTTGTTTAATCGAGGTGTCATTTAAATATCGTAAAATTCACCAGATGATTTGCTTGGCCTCGACCCTTCTTCACCTGGCCTCCGGGACTTCAAATTCGGGATTGTCTTCAGTTCCACTCATTGGATTGGCTCCTCTAAGACGCACAGTTGATCGTGCCATACCCAGCTTACAATCCTTCGGTGGCCCCACGGACCTGCGATAATGCCAGTCCCCTTGACAGGGTTTCATAAAGCTCTGCTTCCAGGGGCTCTGTGCTGACGTTTCCTGTGACCTTTAAATGCAGTGGTGGGGGGCGGTCCCAGCCTCGTCCTGAGGACAGCCAGCCAGACCCCTGTTTAGAAAAGGAAAGAAAGACTCAGGAAGGATTCAGGGGAGTCACCAGTTCCCCCGTCTGCTTCATACTGTCCCCATCGGTCAATTTCTGAACTGAGTGAGCTGACGGCCGGACACTGGACATCGACTGCTCCAAGCTTCAGAGACAAACAGAACAGGCCTCCGGGACCCATGTCTCCTAGCACTTCCCTTACTGCATCTGGGCGTTGAGACAAATAGGCAGTTTACCTTCTCATTTGTCAGTTGTCTTGAGAGAGACAAAGAGAGGGAGAGACAGCAGCTGGCTTTGCATCTCCAATGGGTTAAAAAAAAAAAAGGCAATTCCATCTATTTACAAAATAGGATTACAGTTTTGCAGAATCCTGCTGGGGCCTGGGGGAAACTTTGAAGATACATTCATTTTGTTTCATCCTTATCAGAGTTGCCTGCTCTCCCTTCCCCCACACTGGCTGCCTTTCCCCCCCGCCCCTTGGGAGGCACTGCTTGACCTTCCTGGCCACCTGGATGCCCACATCCTTGGTCCAGAAAGCGCCCCTCTGGAGACACAGAAGCATCAGCAGTCTCGGGGGAGCGGGCCTGAAGGTTGGCCCTTTTCCCCAAGACCTTGGCAGAGCACCCAACCTACAACCTGGGAAGAATTCGTCTCCCTCCCAGACCCTCTGTGTCGGCAGGAGAAAGGGAAGAAAACCAAAGCAGAGAAAGGACAAGGGACTCAAGCTACCGTGAGCGGTGCTTGGGCTCCCCCAATGACGAACGTGTTGGGCAAATTGCAGTCTTAACTCTGGAGCATCTAATCTTGATGCAAAGCCTCTCCTCCCTGCACCAGAGGGGGGACGAACCACAGTAAACAGGAGGGGGCGGCGGGAATCAATTCCTAAGGCACTTTTGTTCATTGAATGGGAGAATCTCAATCCATGTCTGTCCTTTCCTGTCTTCGATTAACTTTGCCTCTTGTGAGGGGCCGGCTCTGCACGGTGAGGTGGGGCCGAGGTGTGGAAGGTGAGCAGAGGGCAGCAAGTGGCCCTTCGGGCTGGGCCACGACCTCTTGACTCTGTTCATGTGGGGTGGGGGGCGTGGCGGGTACGGGATCCCAGTTGGCCTAAAGAAATCACAGCTTTGTAGAGGCTTCAGAAAGCATCTGCTCAACCACCTCGTTTTACACAGCAGGAGAATACATTCCAGAGAGGTTGAGGCCTCGACCAAGGTCATTAGGTTCCCCGTGGCAGAACCAGCCTATAAAGAAGCTAAATGGCTAGGGAAGCCAGGTGCCCCCACGGGTCCAGGGACAGGCACTGCCGCCCAGACCACAAGGAAGCCGCTTTCACGGCTCCTTGGATGTTGTTGCCTGGGGTCGAGTGAAGAGCCTCTCCTGGGATAATGGCTCGTAACTCAGGCGCTAAAGTAATGGAAGCGAGAGGGAAGATCACCTCCTGACTCTAAATCTCTAGGGTGGAAAGGGAAGAGAAGTGACGGGGGCCTCCGATGTCCCTGCAACAAATCCACAGAAAAGTGCTTCGGAACTAATCGCCTCCTCAAGGCGGGGAGGGGCTGCCCTTCAGATGGTAAATCTCTCTATTACCAAGGACGGTTCTTTTACTGCCAATTTGCCGGCTCATCCAGGCTACAGCCCTAGGTGCTCCTGAGCCCAACCAGTCCCGTTCCCCCCGCGTCCCCCCCCCCACCTTGGTGCAGGGAGGTGGCGAGACCAGAAGGAAGGCTTGTCCCTGACATTACGGAGGAAAGCCGGGAGGGCCTGAAGCCCCCTGCCCGTGCGGCCTCCGACCTGCAGCTGCCAGACCTAGCAAATAAAAATACAGGATGCCCAGGTAAGTTTGGAAAATGGCTCTCACTGCATAACTTTTGCAACGTTTGCGGGGGGAAGCTGAACATAGGACATCGAGGCTGTTCTGACAGGGTCAGTATGTGTCCTAGGATAAAACCGGTAACACAGAACATGTCCCCTATACACATGTATACACCTGGCCATGCTCCCAAACCCTTTGTCCCAAGCAGGCTTGTGGGAAAGTGTCCGGATGCAACACAGGGGTCTGTCCGCTTCTCCCAGGGTGAACTCGATCTCAGTGTCGACCTGGCAGTCTCAGTGTTTCCTCCGTCTGCCCAAGCGCCCGATGCGGGGGAAGCCCAGGAAAAAAAAGGGCTCTCGGGGACTGGGCTGATGACTTCATCCCACGGGGGCTTCCTGGTGGAGGCAGGCTTTGAGGAAGGGGGGAAGAGGGAGGATTTACGTAACATGCCAGAGCTCCAGCGTGTTGTCGTGCACTTGAAAGTTTGGGGGCGTTCTCACAGAATTAAACACCTAGCATGGGGATTAAAGCAACAAATTGTTTATTAAATGGGTCGCAGGGTGTGGCAGCCCTCTGCACAAGCTCAGGCAAATCACCCGACCTTTCTGAGACTTGACTTTCTTATTTGTGAACTAGGGGAAGGAAATAGGCCTTCCCAGGGCACGGGTAGCTTTGTTCTATTGGCTGGGATAATGGAAATAAAAACACTTTTTAATGTTTTTTATTTACTTTTGAGAGAGAGAGACAGAGACAGAGCACAAGCAGGGGAGAGGCAGAGAGAGAAGGAGACACAATCTAAAGCAGCCTCCAGGTTCTGAGCTGTCAGCACAGAGCCCGAGGTGGGGCTCGACCTCGTGACCTGCGAGATCATGACCTGAGCTGAAGTCTGATGCTTAACCGACTGAGCCACCCAGGGCGCCCTTAAAAGCACTTTTTTTTTTTAATATTTGAGAGAGAGACAGAGAGACAGAGTATGAGCAGGGGAAGGGCCGAGAGATGGAGACAGAATCCGAAGCAAGCTCCAGGCTCTGAGCCGTCAGCACAGAGCCCGACGCGGGGCTCAAACCCATGAGCAGTGAGATCATGACCTGAGCCGTTAAGATCATGATGCTTAACCGACTGGGCCACCCAGGCGCCCTTAAAAGCACTTTGAGATAGCAAACTGCTACTCATGAAATAGCAGCCCCCAGTGACATTGGGCACGCACACACTGACACCAGGCACCGCGCTCCACATTTTCTGTGCTTTATCTCCACGTCTCTGGGTGAACCCACCCTTCACAGGCCTGGGGGCAAATCTGTTAATGCACCACTTTAGAGCTGAGGAAGCTCAGAGATCCAACAACTGCCTACGGTTGATCAACAAAGACACCCCGATTCCAAAGCCACTGCCCGTTCGTTCCTTGTTGCAATAGCCATTTGGTGACTGCCCACCGTGTCTGAGCAGAGTGGATGAAGCCCAAATCATCATTTTCAAAGCCTTTCCTATGTGCCAGGCACTGCGCCAGGTGCCGGACACGGTGTAGGAACTACTATCCCCCCCATTTCACCAACGAGGAGACCAGGGCTCAGAGAGGTTCAATGGCAAGCCCAAGGTCACACGGCTAATACGCGGTGTACATGGTGGAGTCTGGATTCGAACCCAGGGCATCGCTGTTACACTAGACGAACAGAAAACTGCCGTCATCGTCATCATCCTTCTTAGCATCAGAAGCCTCACCTGCACTGTAACATTCGGGGCCTAATAAATGACTATGTCAGCCTTTGGAGTCAAGTTTGTGAAGTTTAGAAGAGAATTGCAAAGGGCAGGCTCTTGAAACCGCTGTGCGGGAAAGATCTAACGTTTTCCTTTCAGGAGGAGGTGAGGAGTGCAAATCCGAGGCTGCGGCTCAAAGACAAAGAGGGAGAGAGAGGAGGCTTCACCTCACGCTCTGCAACATTTCCACGTCGGCACTGCTGCGGCTCATCTCCCCAGATCCCCTCGGAAGAATTAGTTCTCAGTTAGAGCGAGCAAGCAGCCATCTATCAGCCGGACCCGCGGTGCTCGGGGCTCACAGCTCCCCGAGCCGAGGAGAGGAGGGCAGCCGTCTCCGGGCCCCCACCCGCCCTGACACACCCGCCCAGCTGCGGCTTCACCGGGGGGGAAGGAAACACGGCTGGAAAGCCTGTGCATTAAGAAGCGTATAATTATGCATAATAAAAAGACGCCGGCCCCTGTGTATATAAACACAGCTTTGACTGAGTACCCTTTCCCAAACAGCCCTTCTGGCTCACAACTGCAGCGATCAAGCATCCTAAACATATGGTTGCCACCCAGGCCTCCAGGCGGGTCTGGACTGGGGTGGGGAGTGGGGGGAGGAGGAGTCAGGGCAGGGAGGGCAGGAGGTGGCTGTGTGTTCGGGGAAGGGGGCTGAGCCGAAAGCTGGTGGGCCAGGGATGAAGACCTTAACAATTCAGGGCATTGTCTGGGACAGGGACGGGGGTCCCCACCCCAAGATTGGCTGTCATTCTCCCTGCCTCTCCTCCCCATCCATCAACCACCCCAAGGACGGCAGGGCACTCAGCCGTGCTGGTCCAGAGAGGGGAAGGGGGCAGCCGCCGAGCAGCCTGGACCCGTCCATCAGGGGTGTTTTCTGGGTTTGATGTGGGGGCTTGGGGGTCCTTTTCGACGCATGCTGAGCGTGCGCACTTGTCACCTGCAGAACAGTGTAGGAGGCTGAGTAGGAAACACACAGGTAGATAAGTTGTCCAGTTAGTCCAGCAGGGGGAGCGGCCCCCACCCTGCTCAAGCCCCCAGGGGTCCGGCCCACCCAGGGAAACATACCCTGTGCTACCGGCTGCTCCTGCTCAGAGCAGTGACCCCCGAGCTGGTGCTCGGCAAGGCCAGCCAACTCAGAGAGTCTCTGCAGTGTCCCCACCCCCTACCCGGGTCCCGGTGTTGTCACGCTGCACCCAGGGAGGGCCTGCACTCCTTTCCCACTCTGCAGGAAGCTGGTCTGGACTGGAGAGCCTGGAGGGCCGTGGAGCTGGTCTCCTGCTCTGTCCTCACCGGCGGCCCGGCTCCTGCAGACGTGTGCGCTCCGTCCGCTGGGGGTGGCGGTGGCGGTGACGGTGAAGTGGGTGTCAGGGGACACAGTGCTCCATCTCGTCGCCTGCAGCAGGCACCAAGTCTCTTTCTCCGCATCCCAGACCGGGTGTAGGCATTGGCCCCAGTCTGGGTCCTCTTGGAAGCAGAGTCTGGACTGAGGACCACCGTGCACCCAGGAGGCAGGAGTGGGGGGCCAGGGGGAGTGGGATGTGGAAAGAGACAACGAATGGTGTGTCCTTGGGCTTGCTCCCACCGTGGACACCTGGGCTCGATCCCGCCAGGGGCCCCTTTGCCTCACAACTGTCCTGCTGAAGGGCCAGGGACGAAGGCATTCAGCCCACTTACTCCTTCCCCATTGAGGGAAGTTGAGAGTTAAACCTCCTTCCCCTCCAGCTGCACCTGCCAGGACGCTCCTCCTCCTGTGGAGAAAACCCCTGGCAGACTGGGAAGAACCTCAGAGCACAGATCTACAAATGAATGAATGAATGAACAAAGGAATGAACGAATGAATGAGAGCTTTAAGAAGGTTCCAGAGCAAAGGCCCAAGGCTGGGAAGAACGACCCACTCGCTGCCTGACCATAACCTCCCTGGGAATCTCAGCTTTGCCTGTGAAAGGGGACAACACCAGGCCCCGGCCGAAGGCCCAAGCTATGCTCAAGACGATGATGGCCATCACCACAGCGGGACCTGACAGGTCAAGGGGCACCAGAGCGTGGCCTCCGTGAGCCAGGGACCGTGAAGCTGGCGTGTGGCTCGGCCTAGGGGAGCAGAGTGAAGGGCTCAGGCATCACAGCAGCTCTCCCAGTGGGTGCCATGCTAAGGAATTGGGACTTTGCCAGGGAGGGTAATTTCCTGTCCCCCCTCCCACCCAGGCCACCCCCAGTGCAGACACACCCTGAGCAGTGACAACACGACAGAGAATCACAGCCCTGGGAATTAGCGAGGGTTTCGAAGGAAAGGGTCCATTAGAAAAGCCAGAGTTAAGCAGAGAGGCTGGCGGGGGCAGGGGCGGGGGGCAGTGAGGGAGGCACCCTACCCATGAGGCACAGGAAACCCGTTGGGCATTCTTCCTTCTTGCATTGACTGGGGGGCACTGGATCGAGTGGACAGGAAGGAACAAAGCACCCTGCAAGGCACAAGGCAATCCCCCGACGAGAAAGAGCGGCTCCCCCCCAAACAGTGCAGCATCTCGGTCCAGCCCAGGCGCCTGAGACCGAGGAGCGGAAGGACCTATCCAGCCTCTCGGGGAAAGAGGGCGGCCACGTTGGCAAAGTCTCTGGGTTCCCTGCCCAGCTGGCTGAATGTTTAGGGATATGATGGAGACACCAGGTTAGAGGTGCCGGGGAGGAGGGGAGGGGAGGGATGGGACAGTAAGCAAGGGGCTTGGATGGAGACATCCCCCCCATTGTTGTGTCACTGTCACAGGAACCCTGGTAGGGGCCGCCGGGCTGGGCCGGTCTCTGCAGATGCCCGAAGGGAAAACAGGCCAAGAGAACACTTTGCTCCTCACAGGTCCCTCTGCAGCGGGGGCCACTGCGTGCCCTGAGGCTCGGGGGGCTCAGGAAGGGCAGGCAGGTGGGCGGCAGGTGGGCGGCAGGGGACCAGGGGCTGGGAGAGAAGGAAGGCGCTTCCTCTCTGTGCCCACACCTCCCCTCCACTCTCCACCTCTAAGAGGTCTTCCTGTAACCAGTAGCCAGAGGGGGACTGGAGATGCTAATTTCGTTTCATTAGATCCCAGCAGCCTTCGATTACAGCAGGCAGGGGGGAGGAAAGAGAGTTGATGTGTTTTAAAAAACCGCAGTTTTGCACTGTTTTTAATTTAAAGCTGCCGGTAGAAGATGCCGCCTTGGAGTCGCTAATGATCCTCGTGAATTATTTTCGTTGATTTATACACCCCTCCGACTTTAAATAAAGAGGGACAAAGGAGAGCCGGGTCCCCCCTGGGGCTGCAGACCTGCAGGAACACAGGACTGCTGAGACTCGGGCAGGGGGAGGGGGATTTTCTCAGAGCTGTGTTTCCTCGGGGTGGGGGGCCTCGGGGCCCCCCTCCCACACCCCCTCATCACCGGGCATTTACACACAGGGTCATTCCCTCACACCCTCCCCATCCTTCAGCCCTGTTGCTCCTACAAGCACGGGTCAAGTAACAGTAGCAGTTAATATATTTAGGGTCTGAATCGTGCAGCAGATCTCGGGCGAGGCGCTTTATCTGCACAAACTCTGAGGCTCACATCGACGCTGAAAATTGGTGTGATTTTCTCCGTGTCTCTAGGAATTCAAGGAAGCCCTGAGAGGCTGGGGAGCATGTTCAAGGTCACCCAGCCGGGAAGTGGTTAAGCAATGTGCAAGCTTCCTCCCGGAAAGGCAGGAACCTTCTGGTTTGATCCAGGATTGTACCTGCAGGACCGCAAAAAATGAATGAGCGAATGAACGTGACTTGTCGGATTACAGAGTCGGGCGTCCCTCCTCATTTTTTTAAAGTTTATTTATTTATTTTGAGAGCGAGAAAGAGTGGGGGAGGGGCAGAGAGAGAAGGAGAGAGAGCATCCCAAGCAGCTTCTGAGCTCTCAGTGCAGAGGCCGACGCAGGGCTTGATCCCGCAAACCGCGAGGTCGTGACCTGAGCTGAAATGAAGGGTCGGACGCTTAACCAACTGAGCCGCCCAGGAGCCCCAGTGTCCCTCCCTTTTACCTCCCAAAGTCCAATGGGCTCCAAAAGGACCATATTAGCCAGAAAGGCCAGGACCAAAGACAGAGACGTGAAACCCTCCTTCCAGACCCCCAGCATCTGATCAGCAGAGGCAGCGAGGGTTCCTGCACCTTGCCCCCAGCATCCCCAGGCACAGATTTGTCTGCCTGGAGAACAGAGTCCGGTGGTCTGAACAAATATTTGAAAAGAGCCTCCATTTATCTTGATTCACCGCTCAGCCCCATCAGGGGAAATGTCTCCCGTCTGCTGGTGCCCCCTTTCTTTCTCCTTCCCTTCAAAATAAAATTAGAGGCAGCCGGCAAGAGCATTGAGCCCCTTCCAAATTTCTGTTCCTCATCTATCATGTCAGGACCACACAGCCTCTCGGCCGCAGCCCGGGAGGGAGGTGACGGGCCAGGGCTGGGAAGGAACCCAGTTCGGGAGCCCAGGGGGAGGCGGCCCCTCCATCACCAGGAGGTCAGGGCAGCCGCGTTAGTGATTCAGCGCAGCCGGGAGGCTCTGAACCCGGCGGGGGCCGAGACAATCAGGAAAAAACCCGGAATCATGAGCAGAGAAATAGAGGCCCCGGGAAGCCTCGTCACTTTCCCATCAAAGGAGAAGCAATCAGTGTGTATGCAAAATGCTGCCGATTTCCACTCCGCTGGACTCCTCAGACCGCTAAGAGCATGGGCTGCGCAGATGGGGGTCCTGGGTTCGAATCCCAGCCCTGCCCCTGAGTCCCATGTGGCCAGTTATTGGACTTCTTTCAAATGCCATCTGCCTGAGCTAAAGCGGACCTGGCAGGAAGTGGATGACCCCCTGCAGCCCACCCGGAAAGCTGGACTGAGGCACCAGGAGAGGCCGTTTGTGGGTCCGGCACAACATGAAAACGCAGGCCCCTTGTTCGAAAAGTATTAAGAATGTCAAGACGATGACAGGGGAGCGTTTAACCCACAGGGGGCTGCACAGGGCGCCTGTAATGTGGCTGGCCCTGGAGATGACCTTTTACGTAGATGGGGACAAGGACAGGACACCACAGGGGCAGCGAAACTCCCGGAGCTGTGGCAGGTGTGAGCGGCCCGGAGGAAATCAGAGATGTCACCCTGCCGTGGAGAAAGCGGAGGAACGGAGCTTCTGATGGAAGAGGCAGCTGTGGCCATGGAGGGGAAAGGGGGGTGTCGGGGAGCTCCCCCACCCTCTCTTTCCCCTGCCCTTACAGCTGCTGCCCTCTGCAGCCCCCAACCAGCAGCCTGAGTCAAGAGAGCCTAGTGTCTGCGGTCCGCATACATGGGGCTCCCAGGATCAGGGCAGAGGAGAGAGGAAGAGGGTGAACCCGGGGACTGACACTCCCTTGGCCTTGTTAGGAGGCTTTGGTGAATTTGTGTGCAGGAAAGCACACGGCGGGTGCTCAGCCAGGTGAATGAATCTGTTTGCGAGGCTGCTCTGGGCCCCCAGGCCCGGCCCAGCCCAAGGCTACAGCCCTCAGGACACGGGGAGGTGATGAAAGGAACCGAGAGCCAAGTGGGAGAATTAGAAGCCCCGAGCTGAAGAGGTCCCGGGCAGAGGGGAGGCTGGGTGGAAAGCGGGCGCCCTAAGAACCAGCCATCGGCCACCATGAGGAGGCCTCTGCTGTCTTACCCCAAAGCCACTGCTCCCCTTAAGCCGCTGGGAGGGGAGCACTGACTGCCAGCATGTCCACAAAGCCTTCCGGCCGGAGAGCGTCTCCCCGCGCAGACAGCTCCCTGTGCCTCCAGTGGAACCAGAGGCAGGCTGCGAGCTGGGGCAGCCGGCGTCACCCTGGACCACTCTCCCTTTTCAAGGAAGAAGGAGACCCTGCCTGGTCAGAGCTCCAGGCCACGGGCAGAGGTCACCCCGCCTGCTGTGGCTCAGCAACACTCCAAAACCGGGGCCAGCATTGGAAAGCTCCCTGTCTTCTCTGCTGATCGGTCAAGGTCATACTCTTGGGGACCTGGCTCCTCCAGAACCCTGTGTGTGCTGCCCAGCCCTGTGCCTCAGGGCCATTTCCTGGCTTGGGAAGGCTTCGCTTCTCCAGCTATCCCAATTCCGCTTCTCCACAGTCACAGTGGGAGCGTGGTCCTGGGAGAAGGATTTAGAAGTACAGGGGACCCCACGGGAGAGCGGGAAGGGGATCGAGGGAAGGGAAGGCAGCCAGGAAAGGACTGTTAATAAACTGACTATCACAAAAAGGTGACTGGGCTTAATCCCAAGGGGACACTGTAAGAAACCATTCAAAACACACGATCTGGAATGATCCACCCCCCCACACTCCGTAAGAGGTAAGCGTCCTTGATTGAGGGCTCCCGGAGAATACTAACGCTGGATTTTTCTGCTGCACATGAGGGCAACGGGGCCTTCCAAGGCAGGGAGTGGCCCCATAGGCTCTGAGAGGCCAAAGCCAGCAGGTGGACATTACCCCGAAAGGGATTTCCACCAGAATACTTACAGAGTCTGCTTCTCCTTCCAAGGCCCAGCACGTGTTTGTGTTTTCCGAGAACATTTATTGAGTACCTACGGTTTATGCCAGACTCAGAAGCAGATACAGAGAAAACAAAGTTGTTTCAGAACCTAATGAGGGATCGGGCACAAAGCAAAGTCCTCACGGTACAGCGTCACAGCTAGGGCCAGGCCACCATCTGACCCGGCACCGAAGTGGAGAAGCTGGAAAAGCTTCCTCAGAAGGAAGAATCTGCTCTGGGTGGCTTTTAGTGTCACTTGTATATCAGCCCCCCAATTTATATCCCGACCTGAACTGCCTCCCTGAATTCCAGACTTGGAGACCAGCTGCCTACCTGACATTTCTGCTGGGTGTTTAATACAGATCGGTACTGATCATCTACAAATGACCCCAAAACTCAGCAGCGTACAACATCCAACATTTATGATCCCACACAGCTTCTGAGGGTCAAGAGTCCAGGAGCGGCTTAGCTGGGTGACTCTGGCTCATGAGCCCCTCAGGAGGCTGCAGTCCACAAGTTGGCTGGTGGATCCATTTCCAAGGTCACTCTCATGGCTGCCGGCTGGAGGCTTCAGTTTCTTACCCCCTGGGCCTCTCCATTGGGCTGCCATGATGTGGCAGCTGGCCTTCCCCTGAACAAGTGGTCCGAGAGAGAAAGAGAGGCAGAGCTTGCGACACATAGGAGGTACAGTCTTTTACAACCTAATCCCCAAGGTGGCACGGGATCACCTCCGCCATATTGTATGGGTCACACAGAGCTACCCTGGCACAATATGGTGGGGGGAGGGGGAGGTGGGGACTATACAAGGATGGGTCCAAGAAGGGGGACATTGTGGTCATCACGGAGGCTGTATCAGGATCTCAAACTGAACTTGTCCCAGATGGAGTGTCTGAAAAGTCTCCCTGTGCACATAAACTTCTTTCCACCTCCTTTCCTACCATCTTGCGTTGCGGTAAACAGTGAACCCATCTTTCCATTTGCTCGGGCCAAACCCTTGGAGACATCTTTGACTCCTCTCTGGCCATCCCACTCATGGCCAACCCTTCAGCAAATCCTGGCAGCTGTGCCTTCAAAATATATCAAGATTCTGACCAGTGTCCATCACCCCCATCGCTACTATCCTGGCCGAAGACCCCTGGTTTAGCATCTCGCACCTGGGTTGGTGCAGCGGGCCTCTTGAGTGATCTCGCTGATTTCATCTTTGAGCCACAGTGGTCTCATTCAACTGAGTTAACTCCTCCGCTCAAAACCTCCCACGAGAGTAGAAAAGTCCTGGCTGGGATCCACAGGCCTACACGATGTGACTGCCACCACCCTGGTCCCACGCTCTGCAATTGTCCTGCACATACTCCATCTGTACTGGGTATTCCTCACACACTCCAGACTCATCACTGTGCGGGGCCTTTGCACACATGGTTCCCTCCGCCCAGGGACCCCCTCATGGCTGATTCCCTCATTTCCTCCAAGACTTCACGCAATGCCGCCTACGTGCTGAGGTCCTCCCTGATGCCTGACTCTCCCTCTTCCCTTCCCGGCTTCGTCTCTCTCGGCCACCATTTGATTTTTCTTCTTCTTGTTGTCTGTCTCCTTTGCTAGAACAGATGCTCCAAGAGGGTAAGGATTCTTGTTCATTTTCTCACTGTTCTATTTGTAGCGCCTAGAATTGCGGCTGACACATGTCGGGCGCTAAAAAATGTTTGTTGAATGACTAGAAGGAAAGAGCATGAAGGGCACGGTTCGGGATTCTGTTGCTTCGTGACAGACCACCCCACACTTGAGAGGCTTCGAACAACAACAGCCACTTCTTTGGCCCCTGAGTCTGCACCTTGGGCGGGACTCGGGAAGTCGCCTCATTCTGGTTCCACGCGGCAGGGGCCAGGGTGGCTCGCAGGTGGAGGGACTTGACAGCAGGGGATGGAACCATCCGAAAGCTCGCTCGCTCGCTTCCGGCTGCTGGCTGTTACCGCCACGGCCCGCGACCTCAGCAGGGGCCGTAGGCCTGAGCTCCACACTGGCCTCTCCGTGCGGATCTTCTTGGCTTCCTCACGGCATGATGGCTGAGGTCTCCGAGTGACTGTCCCGTGAGGCAGGAAGTTGAAGCCGCCCTCTTCTCAATGACAAGGCCCAGGAACTGATGTGGCATCATTTCTATAGCAATCTGTAGGTCAAATAGTGACGGAGCCCAGATGCAAGGGGAGGAGACATAGCCCCCACCTTTTGATGCGGAAAGCTGCAAAATAATTTAGGTCTGTGGGGTTTTTTTTTCAAGTTTATTTATTTATTTTGAGAGAGACTGAGACAGTGCCAGTGGGGGACGTGGGGGCGGGGGGAGAAAGAGTCCCAAGCAGGCTCCGTGCTGCCAACACAGAGCCCAACGCGGGGCTGGAACCCACGAAACCGTGAGCTCATGGCCTGAGCTGAAACCAAGAGTCAGATGCTTAACTGACTGAGCCACTCAGGCACCCCTAGGACTGTGTTTTAAGACCCCCGTACAGAACGGGAGAGAAAGGTAACACCCGGTAGGCTATTTCCATTCGTCAGCGCATGGGGAAGAGCGCCCCCCCCGTGGTGCACGGTGGAAAAGTGACGTGTGTGTGATGTGTCCGCTCCAGAACATGGAACCCAGGCCTCTCCATGAAGCCCAGTTTCCTTCCTCTAAATCACACCAGCTTTCAGAGAAGACAGAGACATTCCTGGGAGCAAAGAAAGTCTGTGCCAAACCCTGGGGCTGGGAAAGAGTGTGGGGAACAGCGGTCCCCTCTGCAAAGGCTCCCTGTCCATCAGACTCCTGGTCTCCTCTTCCTGCTCTGAGTTCTTGGCTCCTTCGGAGCCGGTCTCCGGACTCTGCAGAGAATCCAAGCCGTCCTGGGGGAGGTCTCTGCTGTTGGGTTGTGAGCCATTAAAGGCAGGGCCCATGGCCCAGGTTGCTCCTGAATCCTCCAGAAACTCCGACCAAGAGCGGGACACCGGCGGGGGGTAGCATAAACATGGTGACCAGTGGGGGGGCTGACCTCCATGATCTAGCTTTTCCATTCTAAGACTCGAGGAGTCTAAAGCAGTATTTGCCAGAGAAGGGAGAATCTCAGGCCAGGAGTTTTGAGTCTTTTCCAAGAAGGCTTAGTTACAAAAGGGACAAAATGACTTGCCCTTAAGGCAGCGTTTTGTCTCCAACCCAATGAAAAGGCTGGACCAGAGTTTCTCAACCGGGCACTGCTGATATTTTGGGTCGCGTCAACCCTTGTTTGGGGGCCGTCCTGTGCATTCACTGGAGGACATTTACAGCATCCCTGGCCTCTACTCTCTGGATGCAAGCCCTCCTCCTCCCTGGCTGTGATAACCAAATGTCTCCAGGCATTACCAGCCTTCCCCTTGGAGACAAAACTGCCCCCAAGGATTGGCTTAGAGGGATGTCTAAAGCAGCCTTATTTGCAATAGTGTCTCCGTTCTGGATCAAATGTTTTCTCCTCCAGTTCAGTTATAACTCCCAACTCCCAGCCCTTTTCATCTTCTGGACTGCGAACAAGTACGCAACCATGCAGCTCTTATGCTCTGATCACTGAAAAACTTTGAAGCGAATCCGGTTCAACGTCTCTCCCACAGGGCGTGTCTTTTGGGTCTATTTCCCCTCCGTCCTGCATCCTTCCTTCTTTCCTTCAAACTCTTTATTTACACCGGTCTTCTTGTATCGTATGCACTCACTTTGTCTGCTTCAAATCTTTTCTGGTACCGGGGAGGATACAGAGAGCAAAATAAGTAACTACTGTCCAGGTAAACATCCAAAGGGATGACGTCCTAGAGAATGCAGTCCCTCGCCTGGAGGGAAATAGGACAAGCGGTACCAAGCAGTGCGCAACCAGGCCGGTCCAAGCTACTCTCGGGACAAGATGGAATGCGGAGAGCAGAGCGGGGGTCGTCCAGGATGGCCCTCGGGAGGGACAAATTAGAAACAGAGGCTGGGATGCCAAGGGCAGGTGCCAAGCTGAAACACGGGCCTGCCTTCGGTACGGCTGGCGGGCGAACCAGACAGAAACCCTGGACCGGATGCTCATTTGCTCGGAACCTCCTTCTGCAGCAGCCCCTCCGGTGTGCCTGAAGGAGGACTAGAAGGAGTACGAAACTGCGGGCAGCACACGGGAGGCTGGTCCTGGCGCTGTTTCTTCCCTGTCTTCTTTCTTTCCAGGGCTCTCCCCTCTGCCACCCCGGTCCTTATACCGTCTCCATCCCCAGGCAAAGTCTCTCTTCTGAGTCCCCGCCTGTACCTGCAACAATGCCTCCTGGGTGCTTCAAAGACCCTCACCTTAATCCGTCCAAGTCCAGGCTTCTGCCACACCCACCCCCCCACCATCAACTCGACCTACTACTCTTCCCAGCCGCTGAGTGGCTCTGCCCAGGGTCATGAGTCTTCAACTGGTCACCCTGCCTCCTCCCCCACCCCCCACATCCCAAATGTCACTGAGTCCTGATGGCTTTGCTTCCTAAATACCATTCAAACCGGTCCATTGCTTTCCATCGCCACTGCCACCCCCCTCCCACTACCCCCTGCCTGGACCATAGCAATGGCCCCCTAATGGCTCTCCCACCACCAGCCTTGTCCCCTCCCTATTGTGTGCACAACAAGAACGAGCTTTTCGAAACACAAATCAAATCATGCTGCCTCTGCTGAAAACTTTCTGCTGGTTTCCTAGGGCTCTTAGGAGAAAGAACCATGCCCCAACACCACCTATAACAGGCCCCACGAGGTCTCGTCCCTGCCCACCTCACCCAATCGGCCTCAGTCTACTCCCACCCACCCCCCACTCTGAGTGCTGCGTTTCAGACACACTGGCTTCTTTCAGCTTCCCAAACTCTCCACGCTCCCTCCTACCACAGGGCCTTTGTACCGATGGCTCCCTCACCCTGAGATGCTCTCCCACTCACCTGCCTCCAGCACCCACTTTTAAGAAGCCTTCTGTGCTCTCTCTGACCAGACCAACTCCTCCCTACGCAGCCCCACTGATAGCAAGTGGTGTCTCTCCCTTGTGGGACTAACTTCCATTTAATTTTGCAAGCCTTCGTGCAACTCTTTGATGGATGGCGTCCTTCTGCCCTAGACGCAGGAAGCTAGCCTGGTGCTCTGGCACATGGTAAGCACTTGGCAAATATTTGCCGAGTGGACAACAGAATGGAGGAGAGAGTACTGAGAGCCAGAGCAGTCAATGGTCACCTGAAAAGTCAGACAGCATTTCATGGTGATTCTTCCAGACAGGCATTCCGCAGGAAGACAGGAAGCAAAGTGTCCTAGCAGAGGGAGTGCGACAGGGGGCAGGGATGGCTGGAAGGCCAGTTAAGAGGCTGGTCAGTGCCCAGGCACACTCTGCTGAGGCTCTGAGTGGTGAGGGCAGTGGGCATGGAGAAGCCGGGTGGATAAGAAGACATAAGAAGAAAGCCATCCACCAGCCTGGTCACCACTGTCCACAGAGGTCCCCAACACAGGAAGGGTCCTCCTCCACCCCAGAGAGTAAGAAGGAACCAGACTGTGAGAACAGAGGGCGGGCAGTTATGCAAAAGGCACTAGTGTGATTTCTAGACTCTCTGTCCCCGTATGCTCTGTGCTCCGCTCCTTGTCCCCTCCTGACCAAGCAGATCAATACCAGCCATCTGGGGGCGCCTGGGTGGCTCACTCGGTTAAGCGGCCGACTTTGGCTCAGGTCATGATCTCGCGGTCCGTGAGTTCGAGCCCCGCGTCGAGCTCTGTGCTGACAGCTCGGAGCCTGGAGCCTGTTTCAGATTCTGTGTCTCCCTCTCTCTGACCCTCCCCTGTTCATGCTCTGTCTCTCCCTGTCTCAAAAATAAATAAAACGTTAAAAAAAAAAAAAATACCAGCCATCTGGACTAGTACAAGAGACAGAGGACGCAGGTCGCCGTCTGCACGGAACACATTGAAAACCCAGGAGAACAGGGCTGCCTGGGTGACTTATCGTTTATTAATAATATCAACATGTAAATGTTACGAAGGCCATATTGATCCTGACACGCGAACCATCCATCATGAAGGTGAGGTGTGTTATAAATATCAGATAAGAAGTCTGCAACCTAAGACTTATCAATATAGGTGGGCTAAGGCTGGGACAGGTCTGGAGGCAATTATATTAATGAGAACAACCCTGGGCCAGCCCACCCAGTGAGGGGAGGAGGAGATGGAGGGAGGACCCCCCAGAGGAAAAGAAGACGGATGAGTGCAGGGATTCCAGGGAGAAATCCTCTCCTCTTCCCCTCCTCCGTGAGCTGGAAGAATGTCATCAGACTCCCCCGAATCTCTTACTCAAGGGTCCCCCAGCCTGGAAAAGCACCCACCCAGGAGTGAAGAGGGTCCCCATCTCCACCTATCCTGAAGCAACAGATCTTAGAGGTTAGGCTTGTGAGCCAAGCTGGGGTCAAGTCCTGCCCCCACCATGTACTAGCTTTGCAAACTTCACGGGTTTCACCGGTGTAAGCAACAGCCTACCCATCTGTATAACGGGAACGTTGACGCCATCCTGCCAGGTTGTCGTAGAGGTGAAACGGGACAGTGCCTGTAAAGTAGGTGTCCGTGGTGGTTGGTGTTCCTGGGGTGGCAGACAGGGGCTCTCAGTTCCGTCAGACCCCTCCCCACCTAGGGACAGAACACCAAATAGCCCGGTCCCGGCTGTCCCAGGTCCACCCCGGAAGGTGTGCCCAGCAACATGGCCTCACAAGGACGTGTCTGGCTTTGAGGAGGGAGCAGCCTGACCCTGGCCACACGTCTCACTCCCCAGCTCGGTTCACGGACGCACAGGGCACGGGACGGGGGATATGGGCGATTCTTACATAGTCTCTGCCTTCAGGAACTTCAAGCTCGAGATGGGGAAGACAATGATCACCTTATCAGTACCTTGAAAGAGGGGCTCGGTGCCCTGGAGACTTCAAGGAGACTGAGGTCATGGCCAGCGGAAGGGCTTCCTAGAGATGAGCTGACGATAGGCAACAAGAAGGGGGTGACGCATATGAGCTCACCAGCCTGGACTCTGTGCAGGGCAGGGAGGTTCCCAAGCCCAGGGCTGCCCCCACCACGGGGCGCCAGCCCCCTGCTAAATGGTAGTGACCCCACCAGGAAAGCCCCAGCCTGGGGCCCACATCCACCACTGTCCACACAGCACCCAGCACACGTGTTCGAATCCCCAGGCGAGGAGCTTGGCCCTGCTCAGTTTCTGGGAGCCTGGACCCAGATCAGGCCCCTTGGGGGACACTCAGCAGGTGCAGAGAAGGGTTAGCTCTTAGGGCCAGGATCAGGGTGAAGGCCAGAGAAATGCATTATGTAAGTGCAGGCTCAGATCACGCCTTGATTTGAAGTTTGATACTTTGCTGGTGGTAGATTGTTTTTTGCACTGATTTTGGCTCTTTTAAAAAACGTTACATTAAAATATTATTTATCGTGAATTACTGAGGTTTTGGCACACCCTTACTGTTTGTGCCCAGGCGATGCCTGCCCCGCCTCACCCCCATCTCTGCCCTGCCAGTAGCCACATTTTCCCAGATCAGTTTTCCTCCTCGTCGTCTCGAACCCACCCTGCTCCCAGCTGTCTCCAGCTTGCTGCAGCCGCCTGCTTAGTTTTCTGCATTTGGTTCATTTTCAGCCCCATGGGTTCCAGGACCCTCCTGGATCATTAGCCATCGTGTCCGGCAGTGTAGGAAACGGGGGGGTGGGGGTGGGCAGACCCCTCCACCTGGGAATCGCCGAGAGAGAATGCCTCTGTCAGACCCAGCCTGGCCCCACTCACTCTCATCCAGCCTGAGAGCAAGCACCCTAGTCTCATTTGACAGACAGGGGCCCCAGAGCCCAGAGAGGTTATGGGATGTACCCAAGGTCACACAGCTGGTCCGTCAGTACTCAGCCTGGGATGTGACCACAGCTCCACAAGTGAAGGAAAGTGCTTTTTCACCAGAACCCACATTTCCCAAAGTGTCATCCCTGGAACCCACACACCGTGAGCTGTGAATCCATAAAGCTTGAACGTACAGGACTCATGGTCAACAGAGTGCACAGAATGCAAGAAGACAGGCACATCAGCAAGTTCAAGGTTTGCAGAAGTCCTGCAGTTAAATATATATATTATATGTATATAAAAATATATATAATATATATATTATATATTTATATATAATATATATATTATATATTTATATATAATATATATTTGTATTTATACATTTACATATAACTTATAATATATATTTAATTAATATAATTAATATATAAATTTATATATACATATATATAGAAAGAGAGAGAGAGAAAGAGAGAGAGCTCAGAGCTCATCCCTGGACCAGGGTCCCACTTTATGCTCTTTAGGAAAAGCTGACCCTTTTTAAGCCTGAGAGTTTCTGGGCAGGTCCAGATGAGTCCCACCGGGATCCAGGCCTGAGCCTTTACTTCCATGCCTCACCGCCCCCCTCCTGCCCCCCCACCCCCGTCCCAGCTCAGTCTACCCTGCAGAAGGGGAAGGAAGAGGTAGGAGGGCCTTCAGGAGAAGCCAAGGGTGGGCTTTCACGTTCTGCACTACAGTTTTCTATATTGTTTGTCTTACAGTGGACAGAGTACTTTGGTGAGGAGGGAAGGAGGGAGGACAGGAAGGAGGGAGGGAGGGAGGTGAGGAGGGAGGGCAGGAGGGAGGAAAAGAGGGAGAGAGGGAGGGAAGACATGACGTGCTTCCAGCACACGTGCGGCCCATCCTCTTGAGCTCATGCCAACCGGCCAAGGCCAAGGTCAGGAAGGAGGGGAGATCCTGCAGGCGGGCGCCCCCCCTTCTGCCTCTCCCACTTTGCCCTGCAGCCCGCCCGCCCGCCCACCACCAGGGCCCCAGCCTCCAGCACCCACAGCCTCCCACCCAAGGCCACACTGATTAAAAGCCATTCCCTATCAGAGGCCGTGCCCCTGCCCCTGCACCTCAGCCACAGAGACTTCCACAGGCAGCGACCTCCCCTCTCACTCCAGAAGGAGCAGGGGGCGCGTCAGGGTCCCAGGAGCCCCGGCCCCCACCCCAGGCCCAGGTGCCATCAGTATTCAGCATCTTCACGACTATGGGCCCTCTTCATGCCCGTTTGATTTTATTATTATGCCAACAGACTTGCTTAATTCTCTGCTGTCTTTCTTCTGCACTGTTGATTTACACTGTTAGTGTTTTAATTATACAATTCAGCACTCCTTAAAACATGAAAAACTGCTCAACTTTTCAAGCAATTAAATGGCAGCGGAGTAGATCAGCAGATCCGAGACGAGATAAGTAAATCAAGCAATTAAAAAACTCATTTGGTGAAAATGCGGCAACCCACCCAAAATGAGTGAGGTTTCCGGAGCCCTCCTGACAAGAACTTCAAAAAGAGGCCCCTCCTCCACCTCACCCTGCTTTTCGGGGCCTCCTACGCCCTCCTGCTCACTCACGGCCTCCCCTCTGCTCCCCGCACTGAGCTAGCTGTTCCCAGGACCCCCACCAGCGTAGGGGCCTGAGCTGAGAGGGACTCAGTGGAAAGAGGCAGGACTGGGGCAGCCAAAGACCAGAGTTTAGCCTGCCCCAGGGGGCAGCCCGTAAACCTGACTGGGTCATTCCCCTCTCGGCCTCAGTTTCCCATCTGCAAATGGGGCTTCCTCACTGGGATGGTGTTCTGTCTTTGTTTTTATTCTGGTAAAATACACCTAACATAAAGCTTACCGCCTTACGCATTTTTAAGCACACAGGCCAGTGGTATTAGATGTGTTCATACTGAGCAGCCGTGGCCACCGCCCATCACCAGAACGCTTGGCATCTTGCAAAACTAGAACTCCAGACCCAATAAACAGTAACTCCGCATTGCCAACTTCCTGCCTCACCAGGTTTTGAACTGGCCTCTAGGGGGCCATCACAACCTCTGTAGGCCACCTGGGAAAGGAGAGGGTCAAGGGCAGGTTGAGAAACAGGTCTCTCTATTTTAATACGGGTAGGCAGACAACTCTATTTCCATCCGTTTCAACTACTGGGCTTCCGGGT
Source organism: Lynx rufus (assembly GCF_022079265.1). Lineage (NCBI taxonomy): Eukaryota > Metazoa > Chordata > Mammalia > Carnivora > Felidae > Lynx > Lynx rufus. The sequence goes on along the minus strand of NW_025814832.1, from coordinate 30,705,747 downwards.
TAGGTTTCATTTGAGTAAAAGACTGCAGATTATTTTGTGAAGTCTGGAGGCAACTGAATGAGATCTCGAAGGTGTCCTGGATTAGAAGGAACCAGACTAAGGGGCATGAGTTTCTCTTAAGGAAAGTTCTGCCCGCTGGCAAGGACAATGGGGAACCTGTTTCTTGGAGTCCAGAGCAGGCCAGAACAGGTCTCCAGAATGGGCTGGGCACACCCCAGTTCCTCACCTATCCTTTTCCCCGTGCACACTTGGCATTGTGACTCCGGGCTCCCATGGGACACATACAGCCAGCGACTTTCCACTGCACGTGGAAAGTGAGGGTGGAATGAGGTAGAAGCAGGGACAGGACGTGCGCAGCCCCCTCATCCATCACACTGGAGCCAGATGGCCCGAGGTGCCCGGAGCAGGGGTGGGGGAAGGAGGGTTACCTGCTGGCCAGATTGGCCTGGCAAGAAGGGTGGGGAAGTGGGGTGTGCCTGGGGCTGGCACTGGAGGAGATGGAGAGGAGGGGAGGCTGCTTCGATCAGCAGCATCTGGTTCAGGACAGAGGCTCCCTGGGCGGACATGCTTTCCCCATCCCTCATCCACCCCAGACAGGATTATAAATGCCCAGTGGCAGTGCCCGGAATCGCAACTGTGTTGGTCTCCACAGGAGGAGACAAGGCCAGTGACCCAAGCATTTGGCCTTGCAACCAGGGTTCAAGACTCCTACAGGAGATGAGCACACCCCGGAGAAATGCCTGGATCCAGCCCTTCCCCAAATTGTCCTCATAAAGAGGAAGGTGGGACACCCTGGCTTTCTCCCCTTTAAAGGAAACAGCTTCACGGCCATTTTCTTTTCAACCTGGGTCACTTCCCTTCAACAATACCCAAGGGATCAGTCAATCAAGTTCTGAAAACAGTGCCCTTCCAGACGTGGTGATTTGCTGATGGTGTCTCTCCGCCACCGCGTAGACACCAGACATGACCATATGCAAATGAAGGGGACAGGTACACACACAAGTATACCTTTTCAGGCCCCTCGCAGCCCCTCTGGCCCCGACCACGTCCAAGTCCTCTGTCCAAGTCCTCAGCCACATCCGGGCTCACCTTCTTCTGGGCCACCGCCCACTTCTGTCCCAGGCCACATGTCTCCTCATCTTTCCTCACAGGCACTCAACAGGTCTACAAAATGTCCCCAGCCTGGGCCCACACTCTCCTCAAGGTTACTCCCCCTGAACAATTTTTGTTCCCAACAGTTTCTACTGGTTGCTCTTGGTGATTCCAGAACCTCCATTAATCATTCTCAAGCTCTTTGAATGCAATATTTTCTCTAAGAACTGAAATTCCTTCACAACACAGCACCTTTCGGCCATCTCCAATTACCCGCTCTCATCAGTCATTAACATAAAGCATTAGCATATCTAAGACTTCTAGCCACCTTGATTAACCTGGCTCCCAGTTTTCTCCCCATTGGCCCTAACTGGCTGGGGAGACAGCAGGTGGGGGAGGGGGCCTTAGGGGAGGAGGACAGTTAAAATGTTAAAGCACAGATAGAGTCCTGAGGTTATTAAATCCAACTCTTTCTTTTTGCAGACTAGGAAACTGAGGCCTGAAGAGACAAATATCCCCCTCCTCTTCCTCTCCCCTCTTCCCTTTCCTCCCCTCTCTTCACCTCTCCCTCCTTCCCCTTCTCCTCCTTCCCCCCTCCTCCTCTTCCTCCTCTCCAAAAGGAGGAAGGAAAAACTGGTATGTTTCCTACAAACTAGTTGCCAGAGATGTTCTGCAAAGAGTAAAAGTACGGGGAAGCAAGGGGGTACAGAGAGCCTAGGGGATCTGCAGTCAAATCAATTTTGGAAAGCGTAAATATTACGTCACCCTCTTGGATATTCACGCTGTGTGGCATTATATTAAATGCTTTCGAGAAGTTGCACAGTAAAGAAATCTAACTTTGTTAAATCCTTAACTTTAAGCACTATCTACCTACCTATGAATATACATATCAATATAGTTATATACTGCTGTGTAAAAAAAAAATTATCCCCAAACCAAGTAGCTTAAGACAACAAACATTTATTACCTCACATAACAATGTAACCATCAGGAATCTGTAGTTGGCTTAGATCAGTGGTTCTTGCCGAATCTGGTGGGGCCTCCAGGAGGTGATTAGGTTGTGAGAGTGGAGCCCTCATGAAGGGGATAAGTGCCTTTGTAAGAGTCTCCGGAGAGCTCCCTCGCCCCTTCTGCCCTGTGAGGACACAGTGAGAAGATGGCTGGCCGTGAACTCAGAAGGATCCCCACCAGACACCACACCTGCCAGCGCCTTCATCCTGGATTCCCCAGCCTCCAGAACTATAAGAAATAAATTGCTATTGTTAATCAGACACCCAGGCTGTGATATGCTGTTTAAACAGCCCAGATGAATTAAGACAACTATATGCTGTATAATATACCTGGAATTCTAGAAAAGGCAAAATGATGTGACAGAAAGCACATCGCTGGTAGCTGCAGGAAGGGGAAGAAGATAGGCTAAAAGAGACACAGGGAATTTTGGCGGGGGGGTGGGGGTGCTGGGAATGTTTTATATTTTGGATGTGGTGGTAGTCACATTGGTAATTACATCAGTCAAAACTCAGTAAATTGTACACTTAAAATTGGTGAATTTCATTTTGTACAATTTATACTTCAATAAGCTCACTTTTAAAAATCTGTGGGATGCCACTAAAACAGTGCTTCTAGGGAGATTTACACCTTTAAATGCCTTTATTAGAAGAAGACAGGTTTAAAATCAAGTATCTAAGATTCTACTTTAGGAAGCTAGAAAAAGACAAGGAAATTAAAACCAAAGTAAGCAGAAGAAAGGAAGTAAAAAAGATGATAAAATATATAATGTAATAGCAGGGATCTATGAAATGGAAACATTTAACAAGGTTCAAAATTTGCTTCTTCTAAAAGACTGATATAATTGATAAACCCCAACCAAAGTTGATCAAGAAAAAAAAAGAGAAAATACGATTCACCAGAATAATGAGTAAAAGAGAGGATAGATCCTACAAAAACTCAAAATATAATTAAAAAAAACCGTAAACAACATTATGCCAAAAAAAATTTTAACCTATTTGAGAAGGATGAAGTCTTTGAGAAACACAAATTTTCAAACTAACTCAAGAAGAAATAGAAATAAAAATAGTTATATACCTAGTTAAGAAATAAAAATCCTGGGGCATCCGGGTGGCTAAGTCAATTAAGCATCTGACCTTTGATTTTGGCTCAGGTCATGATCTCATGGTTCCTGAGTCAAGCCCCATAGAACCTGCTTGGGATTCTCTCCCTCTCTTCCTCTCTGCCCCTCCCCCATGTGCACTCTTGCTCTCTCGAAAGAAAGAAAGAAAGAAAGAAAGAAAGAAAGAAAGGGAAATAAAAATCCTACTAAAAAACAATCTTCCAGCAAAGAAAATTATAAACCCAGATAACTTCACCAGTAAAGGTATCAAGAACATAAAAAAAGAATAATACCACTCTTACATAAAATTCTAGAATATAGAAAATAAGGGAACATTTGTTAACTCTTTTTATGAAATGAGCATAACCCTGCACCCCAAATCTGTCAAAGACAGTATGAGAAGGAAAATTACAGATCAATATACCTTATGAACAAACATAGTTTAAAAAAATTTAAACCTCGGGGCGCCTGGGTGGCGCAGTCGGTTAAGCGTCCGACTTCAGCCAGGTCACGATCTCGCGCTCCGTGAGTTCGAGCCCCGCGTCGGGCTCTGGGCTGATGGCTCAGAGCCTGGAGCCTGTTTCCGATTCTGTGTCTCCCTCTCTCTCTGCCCCTCCCCCGTTCATGCTCTGTCTCTCTCTGTCCCAAAAATAAATAAACGTTGAAAAAAAAAAAATTTAAACCTCTTAATAAATGTTAGCAAATTATATCTAGCAATATATAAAAATGTATAACACTTTTTATGTATATAAATGTATAAACTCAACCAAGTAGAGTTTATCCCAGGAATGTAGTATTCATTCAACATTTCAATATCAAGCATTATAACTCAGTGTATTAATGAATCAAAGGAGAGAATGCACAAGATCTCAAAAGATTCAGAAATCCAAAACCCACTCCTGACTTAGAATCCTCAGCAAACTAAGAATTGAAGGATAAATACTTCAATCAGATAAAAGGCATGTACAACAAAGCTACAGCTACTATGATATTTAATGGTGAAATACTGAATACTTTGCCCCTAAGATTAGGAAAGACAAAAAGATTTCTGCTCTCACCACTTTGACTTAACGTTGTACTGGAAGTTCTAGCCAGAGCAATATGGCAAGAAAAATAAATAAATAAAATATATACTTCTTGGAAAAGAAGAAAAAAACGCTTTTCACACTTGACATGGTTGTTTACATTAAAAAAAATAATAATCTACTAAAAAATAATAGAATTAAACAGTTAATTTTGCAAAGTTGCAGAAAATAAGCCAATATACCAAAGATTTATTTTTTTATATAGTTCAAAAAAATAGAAAATGAAATAACAAATCCCATTAACAATGACATCCAAATGTGTAAAATACTTAGGACTAAATCCAGTCGGATTTATTCCTAAGACCCTTATATTGAAAACTACAAAACACTGATGAAAAAAATTAAAAACACCTAAATAAATGGAGTAATATACCATATTTGTGGATTTAAAGACTCTGTATTTTAAGATGTAACCTCTCAAAATGGTCTATAGATTCAAAAAAATCCCTATTAAAATCCCAGAAGGCTTTTCTGTAGAAAACGACAAGGTGAGTCTAAAATTTATATGAAAATGCAAAGGAACTAGACTAGCCAAAACAATTTTTTTAAAGGGAGAAAGTTGGAAGACTCATATTACCTGATTTTAAGACCTGCTATAAAGCTACAAGACAGTATGTTATTAGTATAAGGGCAGACAAATAAATCAATGAAATAGAATAAAGAGTCCAGGAAGGAATAGACTCACACATACATAGTCAATTGATTTTTGATAGGCATCAAGGAAATTCAGTGGGAAAAATATATTTCCAACATACATGCTGAAATAGCTGGGTATCTATATATTAAAAAAAAAAAAAAAAAGCACCATGACCCCTACCTCACACCCTACACAAAAATTATTTGAAAAGGCTTATTGACCTACACATGAAAGGTAAAAACCACGAATCTTGAGGGAAAATCTTCTGTGAACTTATGATAGGCAAAAGACACAAAAGAACTAACTGCTTTTTTTATAATCAAATTAACTTTAACAAAATAAAAACATATATATTGCTCACCAAAAGACACCATTAAGGAAATGGAAAAACACTCATCACAAGAAAAAAAACTGTAACTACATGTGATGATGAGTGTTAACTAAACTTTTTGTGGGGATCATTTCACAATATACATATGTATCAAATTATTATTGTACACCTAAAACTAATACAATGTTATATGTCAATTACATATCAATTTTAAAAAGAAAATGAGGGGCACCTGGGTGGTTAGTCAGTTGAGCATCTGACTCTTGATTTCAGCTCGGGTCATGATCCTAGGGTCATGGGATGGAGCCCTGTGTTGGGCTTAAGATTCTCTCTCTCTCTCTCTCTCCCTCTGCCCCTCTCCTCCATGCATGCTCACTCTCTCTCTCTAAAATATAAATAAATAAATAAATAAAGGAAAAGAACAAGAAAAAAAGGAAATGAAGAGACTCAACATCAAGGAACGCAATCAAAATCTGTCAGCATGGCTAGAATTGAAGACAGGAAACAACAGGTGTTGGAGAGGATGCAAAGAAAAACAGAACTCTCATGCACTGTTGGTGGGCTTACAAACTGGTGCAGCCACTGTGGAAAACAGCATGGAGGTTCCCCAAAATACTTTGAAATAGAATCACTGTATGATCTAGTAATTCCATTACTGGGTATTCGCCCAGAGAAAATGAAAGCATTAACTCAAAAAGATATACACACCCCTATGTTTATAGCAGCATTATTTACAATAGCCAAGTTATAGAAGCAGCCCAAGTGTCCATCTATGGATGAATGGATAAAGAAGAAATGGTATAGGGGCGCCCCGGTGGCTCAGTCCGTGGAACATCTGACTTCAGCTCAGGTCATGATCTCGCTGTTCCTGAGTTCAAGCCCCATGTCAGGCTCTGTGCTGACTGCTCAGAGCCTGTAGCCTGTTTCGGATTCTGTGTCTCCCTCCCTCTCTCTGCCCCTCCCCTGCTCATGCTGTCTCTCTCTCTCTCTCTCTCTCTCTCTCTCTCTCTCTCTCTCTCTCAAAAATAAACATTTAAAAAAAAGAAAAAAGAAGAAGAAGAAGTGGGACACCTGGATGGCTCAGTTGGTTAAGCATCCAACTTTGGTTCAGGTCATGATCTTGAGGTCCGTGAGTTTGAGCCCCGCATCGGGCTCCGTGCTGACTGCTCAGAGCCTGGAGCCTGTTTCAGATTCTGTGTCCCCCTCTTTCTCTGCTCCTTACCCGTTCATGCTCTGTCTCTCCTTCAAAAATAATCAAGCATTTTTAAAATTTTTTTAAAAAGAAAAGAAGTGATGTTTATATCCGATGGAATATTACTCAATCATAAAAAAAGAATGAGATTGTCCCATTTGAAACAAGAGGTATAATGCCAAGTGGAATAAGTCCATCGGAGAAAGACAAATACTATATGATTTCATTCATATGTGAAATTAAAGAAACAAAACAAAGGGAAAAAAAGAGACAAACAAACAAACAAAAAGCAGACTCTTAAATATAGAGAACAAACTGATACTTACTAGAGGGGAGGTGGGTGGGGGGATGGGTGAAAGAAGTGATGGGGATTAAGAGCACACTTATCATGATGAGCACTGAGTAACGTATAGAATTGTTGAATCACTTTATTGTACACCTGAAACTAATATAACACTGTGTTAATTATACTTCAGTTTAAAAAAAGAAAATGAAAAGAAAAAATACAGCCTGAGAGAAAATATTTGCACATATATATAATTATAGTAATTATATATAATTATATAATAATTATAATATATAATTATATATAATATAATTGCACACACACACACACATATATATATATATATCAAAAGACTTCTGTCCAGAATATACAAAGAATATACAAAGAACAATACAATCAAAAAAAGACAAACAACCCAATAAAAATATGGGCAAAAGCTTTGAATAGATACTTTACAAAAGAGGATATAAGAATGGCAAAATAAGCATAGAAGATTATCAATGTCATGAGTCATCAGAGAAATGCCGATTAAGACCACAGTGAGATATTACTACACATTCACCGGGATGGCTAAAATCAAAAGGGTGATAACCAGTGTTGACAAGAAGTTGGATCAAAAAGGACTCTCACACAGCGGCGGTGGAGTTTTATAAAGCTGTCTCATCAAGAAACTATTAAGTATTTACCTGTGTAATTCACTCGGTTAAGTGTCTGACTTCATCCCAAAGCATGATCTCAAGGGTCATGAGTTCTAGCCCCACATCCGGCTCTCTGCTGTCAGCCTGGAGCCTGCTTCAGATCCTCTGTCTCCCTCTCTCTCTGCGCCTTCCCCACTCGCACTTTCTTTCTCAAAAATAAATAAACATTTAAAGAAAGAAAGAAAGAAAGAAAAGAAAACTATTAGGCATTTACCTATCATATGGGTCATCACTTTAGCTCCCGGGATTTGCCCAGGACAAATGACGACATACAAAATAGTTGTACAAGAAAATGCATAGCAGCATTTTAATAGCCACAAAGAGGAAACGACCCAAACACCCGTTAGCAAGAGATGAATAGAACAGCACAGTATATTGGTGCCGTGGAGTACTACACAGCAGTGTAAAGGATCGAACCGCTAAAGCCTGCAAAGTATGCATGAGTGTTTCCGATGATGCATAGAGAAGACAGACACAAAGGAGTACTTACAGTAGGATCCCATTTATATAAAGTTCAAGAACGGACAAAACTAATCAATGGTGAAAGAAGCCAGAGCTGTGATCACCTCTGTAGAGGCTGAGGTTAACTGAAAGGAGGCACCAGGGAATTTTTATATTCTGATTGGAAAGGGCTTCAGATACACCAGCGTTTTCGTTTGTCAAAACTCATCAAACTGTACATTTAAGATCTGTGCATTTCCCTTTATGTAAATTTTACCTTTGAAATTTCTTTTATTTTTTTTTTCAACGTTTATTTATTTTTGGGACAGAGAGAGACAGAGCATGAACGGGGGAGGGGCGAGAGAGAGGGAGACACAGAATCGGAAACAGGCTCCAGGCTCTGAGCCATCAGCCCAGAGCCCGACGCGGGGCTCGAACTCCCGGACCGCGAGATCGTGACCTGGCTGAAGTCGGACGCCTAACCGACTGCGCCACCCAGGCGCCCCTGAAATTTCTTTTAAAAAACAATCACAAGTGGGGCGCCTGGGTGGCTCAGTCAGTTGAGCGTCCGACTTCGGCTCAGGTCACAATCTCACGGTCCATGAGTCCGAGCCCCGCGTCAGGCACTGTGCTGACAGCTCAGAGCCTGGATCCTGCTTCCGATTCCTTGTCTCCCTCTCTTTCTGCTCCTCCCCTGTTCACACGCTGTCTCTCTCTCTCTCTCAAAAATAAATAAAGATTAAAAAAAAATTTTTTTTTAATCACAAGTTAAAGAACAAACGGAAAACCACAATCTTTGCCTGGCCCGCCTGACCCTACAAGATGAGGCCGTGACCAGACACGGGCCCCACTTTGCATAGCTCAGCTCTTCAGCTCACCTTGCTTTGGTCTGACCAGCTTTCCTTTCTTCTGGCTTCTCGCACGCAGCGAGCTCATACCCTTAGGGCCTCGTGTGGTTCCCCGTTTCCGGAGTTCTGCCCCAGACCTTTGCGTGACTGTGTTCCTAAGAGAGGTTCTATCAGTCAGAGTCCTGACATAAAAGAGGTGGCAGATGGCACAGTCAAACCGGGGGATTGGAGGCCAGTTCAATAGGAGCACTCTTTCCAGGGTGTAGGAAGACCGCCAGGTCTGATGTGATGCCTGGAGCTGAAGCGCGGGGACAAGGAGAAGGAGCTGTTTCGAGAATGTGTTCACCTGTCAGGGTGGAAGCCAGGGAATAAACCCAGCGTCATCCCCCGTCCCCAGCCCTGCTGGTGCTCCCCAAGGGAGAACTCAGTCAGAGTCTGCTTCAGGTCGGCCCCCCGGAAAAGGGTGGAACGAGAATCTGGGGGAGCAAACAACGACCATCCAGCATAGACACTGTTCCAGCTTCTGACCTGAACAGCATTCTGTACGCGCCCTTTTCATTTTCTCCATAGAACATACCACTGTCTGAACGCATCTTATTTGCTTATTTGGTTACTTGCTTGTTGCCAAACTCCCGTCCTCTGAATGTGAGCTTCAGGAGCACAGAGACTGTGGCATATTTATTACTGACTCCCTAGAGCCTAGAACAGAGCGTTCCCATAAATTCTTGAGAGCAACCGATGGGTGGGAACGCTGCCCCCACCAGGCTGAGATACTATTGAAGGCTCCCACGTTCTCACCATCATTTTTAAAAAACTAATAGACTTCCTTTTCTTTTTTTAAGCAGTTTGCAGAAACATTGATCGGAACGTACAGAAAGTTCCCAAACCCTTACAGCCACCTCCATGCCTCCCTTATTATTTATGTTTTGTGTTAGTGTGGCACTTGTTACGAATGATGAAGCAATGCTGATACGTCAATAATAGCTAACGTCCATAATTTACATTAGGGTTGACGCTTTGTGACAAATGTATAGTGACGTGTGTCCATCGTTACTGTCTCATACAGAATAATTTCACCGCCCTAAAATCCTCTATGCTTCACCCATTCACCCTTCTCTCTCTCCCCCAAGCCCGTGGCAACCACTGATCTTTTTACCGTCTTCACCTTCTCGTCTTCTCCGGAATGCCATATAGTTGGAATCAGACAGCATCTCCAGTGTTTTTCATCCCTGTGGCCAAGCACCACCCAGGACTCACGGGTATTTTCCAAATACGCCAATGAATGGATCAAAGGACCCAGCGATGCTCGAATTTTCCAGGGCTTCGAGCACATCAGGAGGAAGCCAGCCCAGCCCCCATCCCTATCTGGGGTGAGGTACCTTTGTTCCCTTCCCTTCTGCCCTGTGCTCCCCCAACCTCACTCCTGTTCCTTTAAATTATACAGAAATTTCCTCGTATGAAAGCTAATTTAGGCGCCATAACAGAGACTATATTTAATGTAAATGGAAGAAATAGAAGCAGAAGGATTTATGGTAATAATAACCTGCTTGTAATAACACGGAGTGGGTCACCTGCTTAAGATACAGTGGATTAAAGAGAAGGAAATTTACCTCCCCAAAGAACACGGTGTCACCAGAAAACTGCAGTAGGTGCCAAGGCTTGGACGATCTTATTAAATCCCATAGATCTTACTACGCTTTCCTATTGGAGAGGGTTACTTCTTTCCCTGGTTCATGAGAACGGCCAAAGTGAGGCTTGCCGTGGAAATGAGGGCTGGAGGCCGTTCCCAGAAAGGCCTGGAGTCAGTACCTATGGGGCAGAGGCCCCTGTCGGCACAGCGCCCGGGCGCGGGGCCACTTGCTGGGGGGCACAGCACAGTCGTGAGGGTGCAGAGGTCTTCCGGGGGCAGGGAGGACAGGAGCAGAGGGCATGCAGGAGGCAGGAAGCATCCTTTGTGAGGATGGCTCTGACGTCATCGATCCAACCCTGTCCGGGTCTGGGTGACAGGGAGGCCATCAGCAATCTTCCAGAAAGCAGGTGCAACACATACTTCACCCCCAAAGGGGTTGTCCATAGAAGGAGGCTTTGGTGACCCAGCGGGCTCTGCACATTTCAAGACACTTGGGGGGCGCCTGGGTGGCTCAGTCGGTTGAGCGTCCGACTTCGGCTCAGGTCATGATCTCACGGTCCGTGAGTTCGAGCCCCGTGTCGGGCTCTGTGCTGACAGCTCAGAGCCTGGAGCCTATTTCAGATTCTGTGTCTCCCTCTCTCTGACCCTCCCCCGTTCATGCTCTGTCTCTCTCTGTCTCAAAAATAAATTAAAAAAACGTTAAAAAAAATAAATAAAGACACTTGGGTCCAAATCCCAGCCCTGCCCCCACCTGCTCACACCCTGGGTGACGCTGAGCAAATCCAGACCTGCTTCATTCATTCCCCTTAGGGCACCGGCCCAGGATCGGACCTGCCCTAGCCAGGAGGCCAGGTTCAGAGCCTGGATGTCTCCCCAGAAACGGTAGAACCGGGAGAACCCCTCCTTGCCTCATGAGGGCCCTCGTCCCCAGGAGAGATGCCAGCCCCCCAGCCCTTGCCTCCTCCCCACATTGGAGAAGCCTCAGCCCCCTCCTCCTTCCTTCCCTCTTCCCCTCCCCACCTCCTTTCTGTGTTAATGGTTTGTTAGGAAATGGGTAATCTGGAGAGGATCATTAATGCAGTGAACAGAGATATTGCACAAAAGGATTATGGCAGCTTCCTTAGTGCACTGCGGCTTTTTTAATGTGTTTGCATGAAATCACCCCATTATGAGAATGTCCTCACAGGGGACGTAGGGGGGAAGGGGCACCATGCCTGAGAATGAAGGCAAAGCCACATGTGCTGAGGGGAAGGGTGGCTTCCAAGAGGCCCCAAGAACCCAGTCTGGGGCCCCTTGAATGACCTTGCATGCTTCTGAGGTCTCACACCAAGACGGATGCTGTGACATCCCGGACAGGAGACCAGTTATCTCCCTGCAGGGAAAGGACCTGGACCTGAGGGACCTGGTCCTGGCCCTTCCTTTCCCAGGGGCCTGAGTGAGCGGGGGGGGGGGGGGCAGACATATCATTTGCCCATAAAAACAAAGGATGGGGCCATCCCCCAGAGCTCGCACAGCAAGCCACAACTCACCTCCTCCTGCCCACGTCTCCCCTTCCCGGGTCCTCCCCTGATCACTTATTTAATCTGCAGCCCACTCCTCCCCAGTCTTCCCATCTCTCCTGGTTTCTTAGTTGGCTCTCGTGGGCCTCCTAACCTGCCACGAAAGTTACTAAGTTATGATTGCTAGGCACGTTCCACTCCCCAGGAACAGTACGCCCCATGAGGGCAGCCACTGCAACCTCTTTTGTCCACTGATATATCTCAAAGGACTACAATTGCTTCTGGAACATACTAGATGCTCCACAAATATTTCTTGAACGAATGCATAAATTGGGCCCCTAAGGAAAGAAGTGGGCTCTCGTCCCACCTCATGCGGTTCCCCAGGTCTCCCTGGGAACTTCTGTCCAACAACCCAGACCTAAACCACATCTCTGGCCTAAATGGCACAAGGTCCTTCCTAAAACGGATGAGACACCTTGAGACAAACCCAGCTCAGATTCAACACCCGGCTGTCAGGGCGCCTGGCTGACTCAGTCAGCAGAAGGTGTGACTCTTGATCTCGGGGCCATGTGTTTGAGCCCCATGCTGGGTGTAGAGATAACTTAAATAAAACTCTGCTGTCTCACCTGCCTCTCATTCTGGGCTGGTGTCCCTGCCCCCGCCCCCCGGCCCTGTATGCCACCATGACAGCCTCGCTGGCCTCTGGGCACACATTTCACAGTGACTAGGATGTCATCTGCATTGACCAGATACATACCCTGTCACTTCCCAGCCAGTGGCCCCTGGTTTCTCCAAGCAGGATGGCCAAGAGGACTGGATTGCTAGGACCAAAGAGGTTCCAGGATGAGGTCTTTCCTTGCCCAAACCAGGAAAATCCCAGGCAAACCAAGATGGTTGGTGACCCTATTTCTAAGAATGTTAATTCCAGAATAGCTGGAGGCCATCCCAAAGGCCAGGACATCTATTGCTACGTGAGGGGTCACCTGCCCAGGGAAGAAGCTGGATCTCCATATGACTTGTCATTGAAGCCCTGTCTGCCCCTCTGGGTCCTCCCCATGCTGATGATGGACAACACCCTTGTGGCTCAGCCAGCCCAGCCCAGCCCAGGTACCAATGCAATAGAATATTAGAGGTTGAATTGTGTCCCCCCAAAAGATACATTGCAGTCCTAATCCCCAGTATCTGTGAAAGTGACCTTACTTGGAAATAGGGTCTTTGCAGATGTAATCAAGTTAAGATGAGGTCATCATGGTGAGTCTTAATCCAATATGACCTTGTTCCCTAAACGAGAGAGAAATTTGGACGTAAATGAACACATGGGTATAAAATGGCTAGGTAGAGACTGGAGTGATATATCTACAAACGAAAGAAGGCCAAGGAATGCGGGAGAAAACCAGAAAATAGAAGAGTCAAGGAAGGATCCCTCCCACAGGTTTAGAGGGAGCATGGCCAGCTGACACCTTGATTTCAGACTCTCAGCCCCCAGAACCATGAGACGGTGCATTTTTTGGTGGTTTAAGCCACCCAGTTTGTGGTTCTTTGTTACGGCCTAGGAAATTCATGCACTGGTCAAAGTAATGGATCAAATCAGACTGAAGAAACAAAAGGAAAGTTGAAGTCAAAAGAAGAAAGTGGGAGCCAGGGACACCATCCTGGCTCAGGGTCCCAGCTGGAGCTGGGGGAAATGTTACAGAACTTCCGTGACCGCGTCACAGGGACAGGACTTCAGAACGTTCCCTTGCTTGCCCAGGCCAGAATGCTCCTTTCCTCCAGAGCTCTTGTCTGTACAACCACAAGTGGCCAGGCTGTGGGCCCACCCCCTGACCCCCTGAGCTCAGGTCCAGAGGCTCGGGTCACTGTCAACCTAAACTGGCCGAGTCAGGTAAGGTCATCATGCACCTTCCCATCTCCTACTCGCTGCATTGCCTCCTGGGAGTATCCCAGCCCAGACTGAGAACTGACCAGGGACCTCCAAACCTTAACTCCTCTCTATTGTCGGGGATCCTCCAAAAGGTAGGTGTCTTGGCCTGGTCCTCCCAAAAGCAGAGCCCGAGACGAGGGCATGCGCGCAGATATTTTATTTGGGAGATGGCCCCAGGGAGCAGGAAGGAAAGAAAGGAGAGGAAGAGACAGGGGCAGACTAAAGCCAATACAAGGCAGGCTATTGAGATGAGCAGACCTGGTTTCTTCCAGGACCTCAGGAGAAGAGTGTAGATTACCTCCTAGGATTGTGCCCCGGGTAACACTAGGGGCGGGAGTTTTGCCCCACTGTCCCAGCGTTTCCCCTGCACTCCCCAGCAGGAAGCAAGAGCTTGCAGAGCTCTGCAAGCATCCTCCACAGCAGAACAGCCCTGGGGCAGAAATGCATATGTGTGCCCTTGCTTGAGGCACCGCAGGCGAACCAGAGGAAGCCTGCGGGGACTGTCTCCCGGCTGGCCCTGATCAGAGGTGGGGCATGTGGATGTGGGTCAGGTACCAGACTGCCTGCTCACTAGATGAATCTTCCTACAGACCTTTGAGGAATGACTCATCACTTCTGCCCAGGTGGAAAGTTTGTCTTTCCCTTGAAGGTCTCGGTAAAGAAAGAGAGAGAGAGGATGGTACAAGAGGGAGCCTCTTTATATCGTTTCCCTGTGTTACGAGCCCAAGGAAACCTCCGGTGGCCCGTGGGCCCCCACAGGTACAGAGCAGGGGAGCAATCCATGGGGAGACCGAGCAAAGCTTCAGGGGAGCTGGAGCAGAGAACTCAGCAACAGGATAGCTGGACAGGAGAAGCCGTGCAGAGCAGAAAGCCCCACTTACCTGCACCTGTCCGTCTTTCTGAGCCCAGAAGCCAGCACAGGCTGTCTGTCCCCGAGCCTGCGAATAGGCCGGGCTCCAAAAGCGCTTTGAAAAATCTGCTGTTTGGAGCTGGAAAGCTTGGAGCACATCTTCCTGTTCAAATGACACTAAGCAAGTTTCCTGGGCCCCAGTCCAGCCCCCAGGAAGCCCGAAGTGTGAGCCCCAAAGCGCAGCACCATGGACAGGTCACAGGGTCCCACAGAAAGTCCAGCCAGGGCTACAACCCCGGGGGGGGAATCAGGAACAGACTCCCCTGGGCAGCGAGGTCAGGAATTCTCCCCACTGACCCCCTCAACCAGAGGCAGTGGAACCAAGCAGTTTCCAAGCTCCAAATTTTAGATCTCAAGTCCCAGAACCAGAGCAAGGGGTCCAGCAAACAGGGGCAGGACAAAGCTGGCGGAGGTTGAGCCGCCCCTGAAGTTAGCAATAATCCTGGAACTCTGGGCATGGGGGAGGGGAAGGAAAAGGTGACACTGTGACCTCTTTCTAGCCATGTCCTAGGCTGATGTGGGCAGCCCCTGCCTGCGGGCTAAAGATCACCACACAGTCACCGGCTCCTTGTGGCTAATTCTGACTCCTACGCACCTGGATTCTCTACCTTGCTTACTGATCTCGGCTCCTGAGCTCCTTCCTTAAGGTTCTTGTGCTCTACTGGGATTCAGACCCCACCCCGTCTGCCTCCCCAAGCCCCCAGCACAGCCTCCACTTCCCAGATGGGAAAACTGAGGTCCAGAATGACCCAGCAAGTTGGTGCCAGGATCTAGACCAGCACGCAGAGTCAGAAACCCCTAGCCAGCCCACCGGTTCTCCAAGAAGGGGAAAGGGGACCCCGTGTCTAGGGGGTAATGAAGGCCGCTCAGCCTCTGTTTTGGGACAGAGTTTCAGGAAGATTGGAGCACATCTTTGGGGAAATTACAGGTATCACTTTATTTTCCAGGGGAAAAAATAACCATGGAAAACGTCTGCAATTATAGCTCATCACTGCTGACTGTGTAACTTGCAATCTAAGTACCTGGTAATCAGAAGATCAGAGACAATGAGATTTTGGCTTTATTTAGCACCTTTCCACTCCCCTCCCTCAGGCCTTCCTGTGTGATGTGACAGAGCAGCTGGGTTTCTCAAACACCCAATGCAGGCTTCCCCTCACCCTCCACCATCTTTCTATACAAAGATCAGACCACTGACCCTTGGCAGTGCTCAGAAATTTCAACCCCTTTCCCTTCCCCCGAGGTCAGGCTGAGTGTCACTGGGCCACCTGGCCCCTGTCCGCTCCCCTGCCGTCCATCCCTCATGGAGACAGGGGCAAGTGGGCAAGCCAGGCAAGCCTTGTCCTCCTAGAGATGATGTTCTGACCTGGGAGACAGACGGCAAACAAGCCAGCGTATGGATACAGGAATCAAAACACGTCAAAAGAGCGTGAAGAAACTCAGGGATGATGAGACAGAGGGCAACACCACAGGGACCTTCAAGTGGGATCAAAGGCACCTCCAAAAAGGGGACTTGTTTACTGGAACAAGAAGGATGAAAAAGAGTTGGCAGCAACGGAGCGAAACAGGTGCAGAAGGCAAATCAAAAATAAAACACCGATCCGCACGCACCCCCAAGTTCACTGGGGCCGCATGCACAACAGCAAGGATGCCGAAGCAACCTAAGTGCCCATCGATGGACGAATGGGTAAAGGGGATGGGGTCTATGTGCACACTGGAATACTACTCAGCCATGAAAAAGAATGAACCCCTGCCATTTGCAAACATCATCATAGCCCCATCACACTCCTTCAGACAAGACAGCATCTGTCGGCCAGTGCCCCTCCGTGGAGGTCTGAGCCTGGCTCCAGGCAGCTTCTTCTTTAAGCTTCTGGGGTCACATAACCCCACCCTCCCCTCTTTGTGCTGCCAGCCCTAGAAGTGAGGGCCTCTCTCCGCAGTTACTACGCCCTTGCCACTTCATCGTTCTTTCTCTTTTCTAATACATGGTTAGCCAAGTCTCCATGTTACATGCTCCTTGCTAGAATAATTGACATGGTTTCTATTTTCCTGACCAGACCCTGACAGGCAGACAAGGTCTGCCAGAGACAGGCAGACAACAGTAACTTTTTACTCTAGGCCTCCTGTACAAAAGGATTTTTCTTTACCTCTGAACATGTACTGTTTCTTGTTAACATCTCATATAATCCTGTGATGTAAGGGTTAGGAGAGTACAGCACCATGGACAAGGAAAACCTCGTCTACACTGGATGGGTCCTGGAAGGCTTCCCAGAGGAAGTGACATCTAAGATAAATTTGAATAATGAGTTGGACCTTTGTAACCTTGGTGAGGGGCTGGGATGTTTTGCTGAGGACTGTGGGGATGGTTCGGGAGTTTTCAACGGAGGGAGGGTACGACCATATTGGCCGGTAGCAGACACCCCCAATGTCATTGTCCTGACCTGGAACACCCTGGCCCTCCCTCTTAGCCAAATCACATCTGCCCCAGGGGTCTGCCGAAATTCCAAACCTCCTTATCTCCTGAAGTTACTCCTCAGAAAAAATATATAGATAGATAGATGATAGATAGATAGATGATAGATAGATAGATAGATAGATATTTGTGCTGTGTCTCTTCCTCTTGGAAAACTTGTTAGGGCACTAGTTAGTGTGATAAACTAATTCACAGTGAAGTGTTAGCAAACAAAAAATGGTTTATCCCTCCTCAGGGTGTTTTCATTTTAATGGAGACTCAGTTGACAAATATTTACTGAATGGTCTATTACATGCAAGCAACTATGTAAAACTCCTGGGGGTGGCGGGGGGTAGTCATAGCTTGACCTAAATAAATCAGTCTCTAATAATAGAATTTTAGGCTCAAAGGGAACATACTGCAGCCAACAGAGAGCTTTCTTATCTCTGGTCAAACCACATAAGCATCTGTTGGGGTCTGCCTCAAGACGTCCCGATCCCTTCCAGTGGAGGCGATGATCACCATCTGACTGGTGTTGAGTCATCGCTGCTGTTCTGGGGACTCAGGAGCCAATTCTTGCCTCGGGTTCTACAATGGGTCTGCCCATTTCACTGAGGAGCCCACCTCCCGTCCGTGGCCCCACCTCCCGTCCGTGGCCACCCTCTGCCTGCCCCTCTCTCCCTCAGTCTTCACGACCTCCATCAGGCACCTGGCGTGGTGCCAGGTCTGAAGGACATGGGGGGCCTGGAAGGACGGACCCCCAAGATGAATGAGACACAGCCTGCACTTAATTCGGTGTGAGATGGAGCTTCCTCAGCCTGGCTGGCTCCCTTCTCTCTCCTGCTTCCTTCCCAGATGCCCCCACAGAGGAAGGTGCTAAATGAAGAGGCTGAACCAGGAGAGTGGGAGTCAGAACCCTCGGGTCCCTTGACTCCCTGCGTGGTATCCAGAGAAACCCTTATTTATGCCTTGGCTGTGTTCCCTGTACTCCCCATGCACATCTCTAAAATGGGCACAGCTCAGACACACATCCTCTAAGACAGTCTAGAACTTCCCTCTGCAGCATCCCTGCTCCGGACTCCCACCCTCCATCCATTAAGAAACACCGCCATCTAGTGGTTCTGTGGAGGATCTGCAGCACAGAATCACCCTCCAGGTGCAGGGACTTTAGAAGTATCTAGAATCATGGAGACCCCCATCCCATGCTTTCCTCTGCAATTTCCCTCTCCATCCCCCTGAAGTGCCCCCAAGACCCCCGGGCAGCCTGGGAGTCAAGAACCACTGTTGAAAAGGCCATGTGTGTTGTGTGTAAAAAAGGAAAGAAAGGAAGAAAAGAATTACCATGTGTGCCTTGCTAAAGACGGCCCGGAAGCATCCTGGGTGGCAAGGAGAGAGAGACCTTGGACGGAACGCGTCATGGATAATCCGCAAAGTGAATCATAGGGGCTGAGTACAGGCCAGATTCCAGGAGCCATGCAGGGGCCTCGCCCCCTACTGCTGTCTCGGGGAGGGTCACAGACAGCAAGATGGATGGAGGCAGCTTTCTACCACTCACTCATCTGCCAGCCGCTCCATCATGTGGACCACAGATGCTTATTCAGCACTCCCAGGTGCCCAGGGCCATACCAGGCAGCTGACTGTGTGTGTGTGTGTATGTGTGCGTGTGTGTGCGCGTCCGCACGCATGCACGCATGCGCTCGCTGCAGGGTGTGCGAAGGAAGGGGAAGATGCACACAGTGTGAATAACTGGTAGGCACAAGCAGGTGAACCACACGATAATCTAAACTCATTTATTCAACAAATGCTTCCCGAGCACCTGCTGTGTGCCCAGCATAGGGAGCCACCCCCTGAGCTGCAGAGGGCTCCCACTCCGCCACCTGCTAGCTACCTAAGCCTCCCCCCCCACCCCGCATCCTCTAACTGACCTACTTTACATAAACGCCAGGCAACTTCACCATTGTCTTTCATCTATGCATCCCCAGTACCTAGCACACAGGAGGTGCCTAATAAGTGCTTATTGAAACCATTAATCCAGGGCAACCCCCTGCCCGAAGCAGGAATCCCTTCTGATAACGTCACTGAAGGCTGTTCACGCAGCCCTCCTTGAATCCGCCCCTGATGGCTACGCGTTACTTCATATGCTGTTCAGTAGTCAGGGCTCTGTGGCAAGTGACAGAAATGCAATTCAAACTCACTCGAGCAGAGAAGGGGGGGCAGTGGCCCCCATAGCCGGGCAGGGAAATGAATAGTGGAGTTGGGAGTGGGCTGGCTGGATTCTGGGAGGATGGCATCAGGCTTTTCCCCCTTCTCTCACTCTGTCTTTCTTAACCCCAACCATCCCCTCCCTATCTCCAGTTTCTGCTTCTTTTTGTCACTGGCCAATGCAGGGGGGTGGAGGGAGATGGCCACGGGGCCTCCCCAGGAGGGCATGGATCCTAGCTCAGGGTCCCGAAGCGCTCTCTCTCCGTCTCCCACTGAAGATACCCTGAGGAATATGTCTGGGGGCGACGCTCAAATCCCCAGCCCTGGGAGCCCTTCCCACGGCCTGGGAGACAGGTGCAATTGCCCAGGGGTCACACGTCTGCCCATGTGGCCGGACAGATAGGCAAGGATGCTAGCACTGGGCAATATGGGCAAGTGGGGCAGGTGATCCCCAAATGAAGGCAGGGGAGTGACCAGGAAGAGGCAGGCCGACCCTATGGAGGTGCGGTGAGTCGAAAAGCATCCCCTGTCAGGGAGCAAGCCTGTCCTGTCCCCTTCAAGGTCCTTCTAGCCAGACTGAGAATCAAGTTGACACGAGACAGATTAACAGGAGAAAATCAAATTTAATAGCATACGTGCGGAGAATCCACACAGACACAGAAATTCCAAAGACAGTCAGGCACAATGAGGTACATATGTCACCCTGAACTGAGGAGGAGGGGGTCAGGGCCTGAGGCTTCAAACGGAAGGAATGCGATCCACAGGAAGATGAAAACCAGTAAACATTTGGCGCACAAATGTTTGCGGGGGGCCCGTCGGGAACAATGGGACAGAGAGGGCTGGGATCAAACAGGCCTTGCTGGGTTCCTCCGTGACTAGCCTCCCTGTTCGTATCCCAATGAAGTTATCTATGGTGACAGCTCTGTCCCTGGAGCAGATCCTCTGTCTAAGTTCTTTTTTGGCCGTTGAGGGGAAGGTAACGAGATCGGCCGGGTTTTGATTGCTTCTTGTCAAAGGGGCTCATCTTGGGGTGGCCTGCCCTGGTCCCTACACCCGTAAAAGCTCATACTCACCTGGAACCCAGAGTGTGACCTTATTTGGAAATAGTGGTCCTGAAGCCCCGCCCACTGATTGTGACCCCGCCCCCCTTCTGCCGTGAACCCCAGGAACGCACATGTGTGGTGTGGTGGAGACGGGTGGTCCTCAGGCTTGTCTAGTTTAGTACCCCCGCCCCCCCCACCACCACAATGAGTAAACTGAGGCCCAGGGAGGCTAAACACCCTGCCCACGTTCAGATAGTTTAAGGGATTTCTGAATCAAGAGACGACCTCTTGATAAATGATCTATTTCTTTTTTTTTTTTAATCTAATTAATTAGGAAAACCCGGAGCACTTGCTATAGCCCTTGCTGAAAACACTGGAATTGTCAGAAAGCTAAACGCTTCTGGGTAGTGGGTGAGGCGTTGGAGGCGTAGCTGCTGTTTCTCTGGCCTAAAATTATGACAGGGTCAGCGGGACGCAAAAGCCCTAGGGGGTCTGCACCCTCCTCGTCTATTTCATTGTTTGGAAGTTGGAGAGTGGGGTCAGTCGCCTTCTGGCTTGTTCTCCAGCCTGAAATTTCCATTTTCCTCGAAACATCTTTCTTGCCTTGATAAGGTTTCTGGCACCTCCGCCTGCTGGTTGGCAATCTCTCTGCCACTGGGGCTGTGGCCTCCCTCCCGCCAGCGGGCCAGGCTCTGCCCCAGCAGGGGGGGTGGGGGGTGGGCAGGGACTGGGCAGGTGCAGGACAGCCCCAAAGCATTGGGAGGGGGGTATGTCGGGGCTTCTCCAACAGCCCCTCCCCCACCCCCACCCCCTGCCCCACCTGCAAGGGGGCAGAGGCGCATCTCTAGGGAGCCCAGCTTCACCCTCCCAGCCCCGCCTGGACAGCAACTGGGAACCACCGGCCAGCTTCTCCAAAGCAGGCTGTTCCACCGACTCGTTCAGGACCTCTGATCTGCTCCTGGTCCCCATTCCCAGGACTCTGAGATGCCGACCCTTCTCCCGCCCTGGAAGCTGAGGTTCTGTCCTCTCTCTCTGCTCACAGACTTGGCAGAGTCCAGGCCGCTTCTCGGGTGACTTGGGACCCTTCCTGGGAAACCCTTTGAAGCCCCTTCAAAGCCGGTGGCATTGTATACCGTCACCAAGTGGCAGAAAAGCCCCCGCACCCCTGGGCCACCTCCAATTACCAAGCCCCACGGGCTCACCGCACACCAAGGCCAGCGATGACAAAGCAGGGTCGGGGCCCAGCGTGGGGTCAGTCCCTCAGGCACAAAGCAAGAACTGGGAGGCCACAGTTTCAGAAGAGCACATCCATCGTGGGTCCTTCCCCTGCGGCCAAGCTGCCCATCGCCACCCCCTCCAGCCATCATGCCTCCAGGGTAGGGCTTCGGGGAGCTTCTTCCTAATAACAAGGAGCTTCAAAAAGAACTGCTTCTGAGAGCAGCTGCTTCTGGAATTGCTCAGGAGCTCGGGGCCAGAAAACGGACACCGTGGATCTGAGAGTTATTAAGCACTGGGCCGACCGAGCTCGGCACCAAGGAATACAAACGTGTTCTGCCGGCTTCTCTCTTCTGTGCTTCAGGCTCCGCCGCTGAGCCCCTCTGCAGGTGGCCTCTGGTTCATGGCAGCCTGGAGAAGGGGCACAGCTCGTTGATTCCGCCACAGCCCGGAGAGGGTCTCTGGCGCCCCGCGCCTCCCCTCGCCTCCTTCCCCCAGATCCTTACTTAGAAAGATGCAAATACTCCCTGTCCATTAGGGGGATAATTTCGACAGATGCCCGCAGGACGAGGGCCCCAAGCCTCCTCCCGCCCACGCCCCAACCCCCGCGGACTGTGAAGTCTGATGTGAGGCTCTGTGGAGGGGACCCAAGACAGCAAGGTGTCCTGGAGCCATCGCTAGCCCACCTGCCCCCTGAAGAAGGGAGCCCCCTCCCCAGCCTCCGGCCATGCCTTCAGAGCATGAGGTTGAATCTCATCAACAAGAAATTTGAAGCCATTAAAATACAATAAAAGAGAAATTAAATGTAATCGCTCTGTAAATTATAACTAATTGAAACATCAATTGTAATTTTTATGATCTGCATTCGGAGTGAGTGATGTTCTGAGCCACGGAATAAAAGTTAAATGATGGCGGGGTGTCCTGAAATGCCCTCCCCCACCCCCAGCCTCCGCCCTTCTCCTCCTGCTGGCTTCTCTCCCTTCTCTTCCAGACCCTGCCCCCAAGCACTCTTCCAGAAGTTTCCCTGGTGTAACTGCTCCTCACGCCCCCGGAGACCTCAACTTGCTCTTGTTTGGAATATTTCCTTTTCTTTTTTGATTTTTTTTTAATGCTTATTTATTTTTGAGAGAGAGAAAGAGGCAGAGTGCGAGCAGGGGAGGGGCAGAGGGAGAGAGGGAGACGCAGAATCCGAAGCAGGCTCCAGGCTCTGAGATCTCAGCAAAGAGCCCGACGCGGGGCTCAAACTCACGAACCGCAAGATCATGACCTGAGCCGAAGGCGGACGCTTAACCGACTGAGCCACCCAGGCGCCCCTGGAATAGTTTCTATGTAGGGCCCCAACAGGCGGCCATGATTCCCGGGAAACCCAAGAAGGACTGGGTCTCCTGTGTGCTCCCTGTCCCCATATTTGGACCAAGACCCCAGGTCCCACCCAACACACGACCGGTAGCCAGAGCCTAAGCATGGAAGTTAGGAGAGAATGCCTAGAAGCCACAGATGCCCCCAGAACCTCCTTTGTGCCAACCACACAAAGCAGACTCATGAGTCTGGAGGAACTGTAGGGTCATCTGGTCCATCCCCCTGCCTCCCTCCCAGTTGGGTCCTGGGGTTGTTCAGCCCCAGCTCCAGCTCCCCTCCCACAGATCCGCCCAGGCACGGCCGTGACAGGGAAAATGTGGGTGACCCTCCGCGGGCATGGGAGCCCACCGTACATATTCAGGGGGCTCTTCCTGCCTGATCCCCTCTGCAGACTTGCCCCCCTCCATCGGCTGCCCGCTGTCCACTCTGCGTGCGGGCACAGGAGAGAGCGCAGTGTGCAGACACACGGCCGACAGCCCTGCATCTGCAACAACGTGGCTGTGGGACTCGCACGAGCCACTCGGCTTCCCTCAAAGACTGGGCTAGAGACAGTAGCAGCCACCCAGAGGCTTGGGGTCATTGTGACAGCGTTCGTAAAGCCCTTAGCACAGAGCCGAGCCTGGAGCGGACACCTGTAACTCCAGCAACCGTCATTTATTGCCATCATTATTCACCCTGGCTCCAGATGCTTCCGTTCTGCTCAGGGACCAGCAGACCAGGTGGAGGGCGGGCAGGCAGCCTTGACTGTGGGCGCTGCCCTCACCTTCTCGTGGCTGCAGGCTCCTCTGGGTTCAGCAGTGCTGCGGGAGCCCCCTCGGGGCAAAGAGACAAGCCCCCCGGTCTCTGCGTCTGCAGGCATCCTGGCTTGCCTTCTGCATGACGGAGGGAAGACGGTCTCTGGGGTGGCCAACTCCCAGCTGAAAGAGGCAGGAGAGACAAGGCCAGGAAAGCCAGTCCGCTCCCACCCTCCCCCCAAAAAAGCCTTTTCTTACAGAGCTTTGTTCCGAGGTGTTTGAGGGCAGGTGTAGAGGCCAGGACACCCCGTGCCCCATTGCTCATGAGCTGAGTCATGAGAACTGCCCATGGCAGAGCAGAGCAGACACTGGCTGATGACCGCAATGCTGGGCTCACCGCTGGAAGTCGGGGACCCGGGCCCCCGCCATTACTCCCACGGGAATGAATCAGGGTCTCTCCTCCGCTTGGCTGGAAGTCAGTTGCCTCATCTGGACGTGAACTAGCCCAGTGTCTCTCAGCTACGGGCAGTGAAGGACCAGTTTTTCAGTTGCCAACCAGTGGTGGGTCGGTGATTTAAAACAAAATATTTTAAGATGTAATTCACCATGAAGTTTGCTCTTTCAAGGTGTGCATTTCAGTGGTTTTAGTATATTCACAAGGGTGTGCAACCATCACCACTGCCTAATTCCAGAGTGTTTTTGTCAGCCCAAAAGAAAGCCCGCCCTCATTAAGCAGTCGCCCCCCCACCCCCAGCCCCCAGTACCACTAACCTATTTTCTGTCTCTAGACATTTGTCGATTCTAGACTTTTTACCAAACTGGAATCATACACTTTTTGGGTCTGACTTCTTTCACCTAGCACAATATTTTCAAGCTTCATCCATGCTGTAGCTGGTATCAGTGTTTCTTCCCTTTGTATGGCAGAGAATATTCCGTGGTATGAACAGACCACATTTTTTGCATCCGTTCTTCAGCTGATGGACATTTAGGTTGCTTCCCTTTTTTGGCTCTTGTGGATAATGTTGCAATGAACATCATGTGCAATGCATATTTTCAGTTCCCTTGGAGATATATATGTGTGTGTGTATATATATATATATATATATATATATATATATAGCATCATATGGGAGCTTTAAACAAAGAGGTCATATGTTTCACTTTCTTAGGAACTGCCAAACTGTTTTCCAAAGTGGCTGTGCCATTCCTACTCTGTGCAAATACTATAAACAAGAATTGTTAGCAAAATGACATTTAAATAACACAAAAAGAAGCCTGATTTTTGTCACTATTAGATCCACAGACATAAAATTACCTTGTCAATTGCTATGGAAGTTTCTAAATGCTTCCCCTTGATTTCTGCACTTACTTGGTGGAGGACAGGGAAAGAGCAGCTCTGGGACCCCCACAGCACGCAGACCATACCCTCCCTCGTGGCTTCCGCAGCCTTGTCTCGTGTCCATGCAGCCCCCAGGTGTCCTGGTGGCCCCCTCCTCATGGTACTTAAGGTCTAAGCCAGAATATTTCATTTATTTATTTATTTATTTATTTATTTATTTATTTATTTATTGCAGTGGGGAGGAGCAGAGAGAGAGAGAGAGAGGGAGGGAGAGTAAGAATCCCAAGCAGGTTCTGCGATATCATCGCAGACCCCAAGGTGGGGTTTCAAACCCACAAACCATGAGATCGTGACCTGAGCCAAAATCAAGAGTCGGACATTTGACCAACCGCGCCACTCAGGCACCCTCAGAACATTTCTTAGAGTGGAAGAAGAGGTACTAGTTATTAAGCCAGAACACTAGACATGAAACAGAGCTGCCCTGGGCAAATGAGGATGTGTGGTCACCCCATCAAGGAAACCATCCGAGGCCACAGCGAGGGTCTGTGGAAAGGACGTGGGGAAAGGAAGAGACAAGAAAATGGCGGACGCTGAAGGCGCCTAGAGCAATGGGCCCCTCACTCAGGCCCAACTGCTCCTCTACAGGCCTTTGGCCTGGTCGTCCTCCTCCAAACCCTTGCTGCCTCCATCACTGTGTGGAATGTGTCCCTCCTCCTGAGCGATGTCACCAAGGCCTACCTCCCCAGCAGAGACCCTCCTTGGGTCTCACCTGCACAGTTGCTTTGGGCTTGAATGTTGAGCCGGGGTCCTAAAAGTCACGGCCAAGTCTTCTGAGTCATGGAGAGCCCAATCAAAGAGAAGAGGGGAGCCCCCTGTGAGCCCTCCCTTCCGAAGGGGGGGGGGCGGTGAGTGGATCGCATACTTCAGCATCTGTTAGAACTGAGTTTTTCACCTTTGTACCACCGTGCCCAAGCTAGTGAGCACCTCGAGAGCTGGTCATATGCACGAAGGAAAGAAACCCTGAGGTCCCTGCAACAGCCAGTTAGACGTTCTAGAAGCCGGAGATTCTTAGGCCTCTCGGGAGCTACAGGGGGTCAGTCAGTCAGCCTGGAAGTCATCTTTTCCTGCTGAAAACTGGAGAAAAGAGCAATGAGAAGCAAAAAACCATAAAGCCAGGGGCTCCCCGCATTCCCAGGTTACAGAATGGCAGGGTCTCCCTGGGGCTGAGATTTGTGGTTCCTGGTTAAATGCCGGCGTTTAATGGGCTTGCTAGGGAAAAATATTTTTTAGTGAGCAGTAAATGTCTCCCTGGTGCCTGGTGGCAGTAATTACATCTATGGGACAATCTCTCCTTAACATGCTCTTAGCCGGCAGGTAGTGGGGGGGCTCTGGACTGAGGTACCGGGTCTGGAAGCTGTGCCAGAGGGCTCCTCCCTGAGGAAGTGGAGGAAGACCCAGGTCGGCCCACACAGGGACCAAGGGAGGATGGCGGTGGCCTGGGGAACCAGAGCTTGGGGCAGCCAGGGTGGGGGTGTGCTTAGGTGTGTGAATGCTTCCAGTTAGATTATTCAGTCTTTCAACAAACCTTAACTAAGTAGCTAATAGCACAGGTCATGTGCCAGGCTCAGTGCTAAGTAAACACTTTATAGGCATTATTTAATTTAATATGAAAAAATACTTTAGGGGCACCTGGGCAGTGCCTGGGCAGCTCCGTCGGTTAAGCACCAACTTCGGCTCAGGTCACAATCTCATGGTTCATGAGTTTGAGCCCCGCGTCGGGCTCTGTGCTGACGGCTCAGAGCCTGGAGCCTGCTTCGGATTCTGTGTCTCCCTCTTTCTCTCAAAAACAAACATTAAAATTTTTTTTAAAAGATTTTTTTTACATTTATTCATTTTTGAGAGAGAGAGAGAGAGAGAGAGAGAGACAGAATGTGAGCAGGGGAGGGGCAGAGAGAAAGACACAGAATCCGAAGCAGGCTCCAGGCTCCGAGCGGTCAGCACAGAGCCCAACGTGGGGCTCGAACCCACGAACCACAAGATCATAACCTGAGCCAAAGTCGGACACTCAACCAACTAAGCCACCGAGGCGCCCAATATTAAAAAATTTTTTTAAAGAAAAAATATTTTACAACTATATGCACCAAATACCATTACTATCACCCCCTTACAAAGGAAGGAGCTGTCTCAGAGGAATTAAAGATTCCAGATGAAAGATACAGAAGACAGAGAGATAAGTAAGACAGTCTCTCCCTGGATGAGGTTAACATCAAGGGCAGGGTGGGCCAGACTGAACAGAAACCAGATTTTTCTACTCTTTTTATTGAATTACAAAGTACACGCATAAGACGCACAGATCCTAAGTGCAGAGCACCACACGTTTTCACCAAAGAGACAGCTCTATGAACCCACAGGAGACCAGAAGCCCCCTCTTGACCTTTCTGTCACTACCTTCTCCAAAGGTCACCAGTGTCTGAACCTTTGTCATCATGTATTAGTATTTCCTGAACAATTAGATTTTGTAGGGGATGTTGAATGGTGTGGAAACCATACGCATATATATATATATATATATACACACACACACACACTCTGGAGGGACACAGCACACAGCGTATGGCACAGAGAAGATTCCAGAGGAGGTGATGTCTGAACCAAGTCTTGAAAAAGGGTGTGCGTGTGACCACCCACTCCTGTTGGCTCCAAATCTCTTACCTCCGGTTACTGATCTCCTTTCTGTTCCACAAAAAGAGAGGAGTTCAAAAAGAATTTGAGGGTTCCTCAACCCCCACACTACCCACTGACAATTTGAGCAAGATCCCTCGTGATGGGAGCTGTCCTGCGCCCCGTATGCTGCTTAGCACCATCCCTGGTTCTATCCTGGTTCTACTACACGCAAGTAGAAAGAAACCCTCCTCCCAAATCGGGATGCCCAGAAATGTCTACAGTCCTTGCCCAGTGCTCCTAGAGGAAGGGGACAGAGCCAGCCACTCCTCGTTGAGAACACATGGGTGAGGACAGGGAGAACTGTCCAGTGGCCAGCAGGAGCTGGGAATAAGGGACCTAGTGTGAGCTCTCAGGATTGTGCCTGGATGGCTGCAAGGAGATAAAGAAGCTTAGCTTAGCTCAGGGGGTCCCAGCACTGGTCTGCATCTCCCAGCAACCACAGGGCACCCGGGAATTCGCAGGGGGTCAGCCCTGGAAGCAAATGTCCCAGAGCTGGCAGCCAGCCAAAGGCAGGATTTTCTCCCTGCTCCAGGGAGATAAGAAGAAGCCGGCCACTCCGAGCAGCCTTCCCGCTGCTGGGATCGGATTTCAATTACAGCGATTAGCACCGTTTATTTAGACTCCGCATACAATCTACTGTGCATACAATCTACTGCGCTTTATGGGGAGTTTAAAGACAGCAAGGAGGGGCGTGGGGGGGAGGGGAGGCGATTCAGCCCAAATTGAAAAAGTCCTCCTGTAATTACGAGATTGGAGAATATCCGTGGAGGAGATCAATAACGGGAACTCTAAGTGGCACTGTTTGCCGAGATTACGGTTTGTGAATCGCTCCTTCTTGGATTTTAATTTCCTCTCTCATTGTCACGTCGCCATGAGCAGTGATTCCAGCCTCGTCTTCCAGCTTGGGAGAGGCGGGCCACGGAGCTGAAGCAAAGCAGGGTCCATCCAGGCGTATCTGACCCTCTGTATGAATTTTTTATGGTTGTTTTACAAAATTACCACAAATTTAGTGGCTTAGAACAACACACAGGCATTATCTCACAGTTTCCGTGGGCCAGCAGTCTGATCATGGTTTGGCTTGGGGGCTCACCAGGCTGCACTCGAGGCGTTGGCTGGGACTGGGGTCCCCTCTGAGGCTGAGTCCTCTATTCAGACACATGGAGTTCTTGGCACAATTCATTTCCTTACAGCTGTAGAAGCCTGTGAGCTTGCTTCCTCAAAAGTAGCAAGAAAGAAAGCCTCTGATTTTCAGTCATCTGATTAGGTCAGGTCCACCCAGGATAATCTCCGTTTTCATAAACCTAAAGTTAGCTGTTTAGAGACCTTAACTACATCTGCAAAATACCTTCACCTTTGCCATATCCTATGGGTTAGAAGCAAGTTCTAGGTCCTAGCCACACTCTAGGAAAGAGGATTATACAACGGTGCAGGTCAATAGAGTCGTTTTGGAATTCTGCCATCCACACCACACCCCCCAGCAGAGCCAGGAGACAATTCCCAGAACCAGGCCATGGGACCACGTCCCGTCCTGAGCCAGCCTCACATCTACAGGCCACCCCCCCCCCTCCAGCCCCAGCCTGAAGGACTGCCCCACAAACAACCCAGCAGCCAGCTGTGACCAACTGAGAGCCTCGCCACATGGGAGAGGAAGTGGAGAAAACAACCAGCGATCTGACACAATCTGACTCTCTGTCCAGTGCTCTTTGCTCCAGACCAGAGTTACACTCACTGGTCTCTGGTCTTCTCCATGTCCCAAGCCCTGGCAAGGATTCTTGGCTGCCTTGACCCAGCTGGCCTTGGCCGGCTACTTTCCTTCTTCCCAGGATGCTGAGCACAGGGTCGTGACGCAAGCAGGTCCTCCAGGCTGGAGGAGGGGAGGAGCCCAGGATTCGGGAGCCCGGTCACCATTCTAACAATTACCATGCCATACTATTCCTCACATATGCCTCCGTCCTCCTTCAAGGTCTAGACTTAGATGTCACCCTGGATTCATGCTCAGTGCTGGCTTCCGTGGTCTGTGTTGTGCTGGTTTGCTCTTTATCTTTACGTTGGAATCTCTCTTTCACAGCGGTGCACATATTACTTAGGATTAGATTCAGTCGATCGTTGAAACCTAAAATAACAGGAAAAAGGGTTGGAAGTTAATTTCTCTTTCCCATTGCAGTCTGGAGGTTAGCAGCCCAGGGCTGGTCTAGAAGCTCTGTTCTGCACAGTCTTCAAAAGACTCGCCCTTCTTCTGACATGTTGCTCCAAGCTGGCTGGCTCCCGAGTCTAAGAAGGCTGCCCCAGCTCCAGCCATCACCCCCATAGTTCAACCAACAGGAAGGAGGAACAGAAGGAGAGAGGCAGGGAAAAAGCATGGCTCCTCCCTTTACACCACTTCTCCACATACCCCATTGGCTACGAGGTAGTCACATGGCCACAGATAACTACAAAGAGTGGTGGAATGTGCAGTTTTTATTCTGGATAGGCCTATATGATGAAAGAAGGGGATGTGGATGTGGGGATCTCTGGAAATCTCTGTTCTAATGTCTCTGTCTTGTGTATGTAACTTAAGGGATGGGATATTTCATTTGCATCCAAATCCTTCCCCACCCTTTCAATAGCCTGGCCATGATTCTGTATCCATTGATCAATTCATCAAACGCATGATTCATGCATTCTTTCCCTTGCTCCTCTATCTACTCCTGTATTCACTGTTCCATCCATTCGTTCATCTGTCAAGAAGCTCTCTCCGCACGGCTTGCACGGTGCCGGGCATGTGGTCAATATTCAGGATATGGAGAGGATAACGCACACCCTTGCATTCAGGTTGCTTACAAACCAGCAGGGAAAGCAACCAAGAAAATGTAGCATTTTAGCATCTTGACATGGGTGCTATGAGAATGGGCAAAGGTTGCCATGCGGACATCGTGCGCCCTGACCCACACGGAACTGCGTGAAAGGTTTCCAGCGGGAGGTGACCTCCCATCTGAGTCTTGGGAAAACAGGGGAAGCAAAGGAGCATGAAGGGTGTTCCAGAAGGCGGTAGCATAGAGCAAAGCTGGCCCCTGTCCGAGGTGCTGACCACAGGCCCAGCCAGGAACCCCGTTTGGAGGTGAGGTCAAGCCACAACTCCCCCACTCTGGACCAGCACTCCGGGTGGGCAGGTGGGAAGGCAGTGGGGCGGCACTTAGCTACACACTCATTTTCGTAATGACCTTCCCGTCTCCCCTCTCTGTCTCGCCTGTCAGTCTGTGACCATTAAATTCCTCATTAGCAAACGAGATTTGGATGGGCTCATTAAGATGAGGGATGGCCCCAAGGTGCGGCCGGCTGGGGGTGACTTAGAGCTCCTCTTTATTGGAAAATAATGCACCTCACATTCTGTGCACCCCTTCCCAAGCCTCATACAGGGCTCAGACTCCCTGGGGTTCTTCGGGGGACCAGTTTAAAGAGAGGCACCCCATATAGCTGCTGATTCACACACACCCGCAGTCACCCAATCAGGGCCTGGGCTTCTGCCACTTCATCCGGAAGTTCAGGCTCCCGAATGTGGCATTCAGAACCCTTCCTGACTGTGTCTCCATCCGCCTCTCCTGTCCTCCCACATGTCCCCTGCATTCAGGCAATGGCACAGGACCTGACATGGCCCCTGCTGGAACCAGCTTGTGAAAGCGGCTTGCTGCATATTGAGACGTCGACATCACACAGACAGCTCGAAACCAGCCACGGTGGGAGTATTTACACCACAGGAATCGGCAAATGCTACAAATTAAGAGTTCTGTTGTCATCGTTAGAAAGCCGGGTTTTAAACATTTGCCAGCATACCCCTGTCAGAAGGTCGCTGGGCATGTCTTGAGTCCCTCCCCATCTTTGCATGCCCTGTCCCCTCTGCTGGGGTCTCCTCCTCTCCCCAGGAAGCTTCCTGACTCTCTTCTTTGTCTGCTGAGATCCCAGGCACTTGCTGAGGCCCCCAGGAAGGCGGCCAGTCCCCTCTTCTCTGTTCCTGCAGTAAAGGCATCACATGTGCCCACCAGGACCTCTACCTTAAAGATCATTCAGTTTCCGGGGCTCTGGGGTGGCTCAGTCAGGTAAGCGGTCGACTTTAGTTCAGGTCACAATCTCGAGGTTCGTGAGTTCGAGCCCCGCATGGGGCTCTGTGCTGACAGCTCGGAGCCTGGCGCCTGCTTCGGATTCTGTGTCTCCCCCGTCTCTGCCCCTCCCCCACTCACACTCTGTCTCTCTCGCTTTCTCAAAAATAAATAAACATTTAAAAGAAAATTTTTTTAAGGATCATTCAGTTGCCAAAAATGGAAACGTGGGGAGGGGACCTCACAGTACCCCGGGGAAGAAAGTTCTGCTGCTCTTATGGGCACTAGCACCCAACAGCCACTCTTCCTCCCGGGGCCACCCTGCCTCTGACTTCTGCTCACACACATATGCACGGCTTCCCCCCAGAGAAGTGCCCTTTGCAGACTCATTTGCACGAAATCCCAGATCAACCCATCACCAACTAGAGCCTCTAGGTTCCGGTCCCAAAGCCAGAAGTGTCCCAGTTTAGTCCAATCAATCATCTGAGGCCATGGGTGCAGTCATGCGGTCATCGGGAGCAGGGCACAGCCACCCTCACCTCCTCAGCAGGAGCTGCAGGGCTCGCTCTGAGAAGGGCAAAGGGCAGAGAGGTCATCTCCCAGGCTGGGGGTCTAGGACCGTGAGGACAAAAAACACGTCTGTGCCTCTCTAGACCCCCAGTCCCAGTGCAGACGAGGTGCTCGGTAAATATTTGCAGGTTAAATGAATTGTCTCACAGTTTGGCCTGTCTTCAGCCACCTGTGGCCCAGGTGGTCCCTGGACAGGGAGGCAAAAGGCTTTCAACGAGAGAACATTCCATGCCCAAGAAATGAGGCAACCTCTGGCTCTCTAATTACCAACTATGTGACCTTGGGCAAGTAGCCTAACCTCTCTGTGCTTCATCAGTAAAAGGGAGGTTGGAATCCTGCCTCACTGAGCACTGTTGTAAGGATTCCAGGAGATGATCTTCACGGACCAGCTGGGATGGCAACTGACACACAGTGGGCAGTCAACACACAGGTAACATTTGTCACCTGGTCTACTGAAGCCACGGTGAGGGTTCCTCACGGCTCTCCCACCAGGCTTCTTCTCCAGGTCTGATGTGACTCTAGTCAACCACACACACGCTGAGGCTCTTCCAATCCCACCCAGGCCTCTGCTCTTAGAAGACTAAATCCAAGCGTTGGACCACATGGACCACAGACTGTGGCCACTCCAACCCTTTCCTTGGAGGTCTGGGCTGAAGACTTCAACCGCTGTGATGAACAAACCAGCTGCACCTGTCTTGCTCCATTAATAGATCAGCCTATCGGGCAGGGGCCGAGAAATTCTAAACAGGAAGGTAGGAAAGAAGTGGCCAGGGGCCGGGGCATGACCATCCAGCATCCAGCCTGCCCTCCACCTCCACCCCACCTTCTGTTGCCTCCCGTCCCTCAGCCCCTGAGGCTGCCTCCTTCCAGAGGCCACGGGCTACTTCTACTAGTGACAGAAGGAAGGAACAGCCATGTCCCCTCCTCGGGTAGGCACCAGGTGGGGTGGGGGGAGAAGAGAGGAAGCAGTCATCACAGAAGGTATAGACTGTGAACAGCAGCCACGCCCCCTGTGGGAAGCCCCCCTTCTTGGAGTCTCAGCCAGGCAGGAGGTTGGTCGGGGCCCCTTCTGCCTCTATCCTTCCTCCTCTAAAGATGCTGTAATTCAGGCCACAGGAAGTGGTGTGGCTGCAGGGAGCCTCTGGGGAGATGACCGTGGCAAAGGTCTGTCACCACGGGGACCCCTGCCAGTCCTCAGGCATGCCACTTCCCCGAGCCCTTGGGATCGAGTATAGGTTTGTACGGATTGGTTTTCCCAGCTCACACACAGCAGAGAAGGATCCAGGAAGGGGATGGGAATAGTGATCCAGTTCCCACCCCAACTGTGGGGCTGCTGGCCTGCAGCAGTCCTCGCGTCCCCTTCCCCCAACTCTAGCTCCCTCTGGGGGACTCTCACGTGCTCAAAGGCAGGCACCTGCACACATGCACCTGGTGCTCAGACGCGCGCTGCCCGCAGGCCCCTGGAGCCCCTGCTTCCAGCCGCGCTGCAGCCCTGAGCGTTCTCTGTAATCTTGGGAGGCGTTGCAGCTCCCGTAATTGCTTTTGGAAACGCGGTCACCAGTTTAATTGGTAGTACTTGTCCTGGGTGATGTAACACCATGAAGCTGCGGGCCTGTCTCTCAGGAAGCGCAGGCGACTCGCGTGGCTGTGTGTGCGTGCTGGTGCACGCGCGTGCAAGACGCGGGCGGGCGGGCTCACGTGCACAGGATGATCGCCAGCCGGAGCGTGTCTGCGCCGGTCGACAGGCACATTAACCTGGAGACCTGGCCTGGCTTTGAGGGGTCAGGGAATGTAGGGGCTGTGTGGATGGTGAACAGGACAGAAGAGAGCCATGTGAGCCCTGGGGGACCTCTGCCTTGCGACCACAAAAGCGACAGACAGTGACAAGGCCACATGAGGTCATCAGGCCACCCCAGGGTGGAGTGGGGTCCTCTGTGGGAAGGAGTAGCGGGCGGAGTATCTTCCGCTGTCTCTGAGGCCACACCTCCACCCTGCTCCGTGCCCCAAGGGAGACCACCATGGGCCTGTTGGGGTGCCCTGGTGGGAGACTGGAGACAGGGAGGGAAGGAGGGCCAGGGGGAGGACAGACACTGAGCTCAAGAGACTGTCTCCAGCTCTCCCTGAGAGGTTGCTGTGGCTGAAGCTTCAGCTGGAGGGCTGAGTCTGTCAGTCATGCAGCCCCTCTCTCCGCACAGCCCCCTCCCTCCTGGCTCCCTCCCGGTTCCCTGCACCTGCCCACACCTTCGAAACCAGTTCTTTTACTAAAATTATCCTCCAATCGCCCATTCTTGCTGTGCCTGTTCCCCGTCAGGACCTAGAAGGATGCAAGGTGGAAGGATTGGAGGGTGAGGCCGACGTTGTGGGTGGGAGGGACAGCAGTGGTGGGAAGCAAGTGGTTCTTTCCCAGAGCCAGCACCCTCCCCCCACTGGGGGCTGGCTCTGGCTTTCTTTTCTGTCAGCCCTCCCTGGAAAGGTGGGTCCTGGGAGGGGGTGGTGGGGAGGACGTGCGGTGGGTGGCCGGGGACAGGCAAAGGCGGTGGGTGCTTGGCCCACTAGCTCATGTCCTTCCTGGCCAGCTCCGGGAAGGACGTGGGGACATCCTCCGGCTCCCCCACAGGCTTGCCATCCAGGGGCTAGAAGGACGGGCTGAAGCAGGGACAGAGAAGGGAGGTGGACACAGGCGGGGGATGCTAAGAGGAAGCCAGAGCTTCTTGGGAGGGAGCAGTTAAGGAGCAAAGAGCTGCCCCCTGCCCCTGCCCCTGCAGCCCCTGCAATGCCACCCCCAACGCACAGGACCCCCACGCGCACACACCCCAGGTTACGAGGGTATCATCGGGGTCATTCTGCCTCCCCCACCCCCCTCCCCCCATCCCTGTCTCCATTAACACCTCTAATCCAAGAGGCCTGCCCGCGATCCCTCCCCAGGGACTCCCACCTGGCAGAGGGGACCCCAGACCCAGGACCCCACTGCCGAGGGAAGGGTCTGCTGTCACTCTCCCCCAAGATGCTCCCTGGGCCTCAGGATTTATGGACTTTCATTTTCCCAGATCCTCAGTCGCATCCCTTCCTTCCCTCTGGTCTGCCGGGGTGTTTATCTCCCACCCCTTCAGCCCCCTCTCCCCCTCCCCTGGTTTTTAATTTGGAGCATCCGTCTGGAGCATTCTGAGATGGGGACGTCTGCAGTGTGAGCACGCTGAACTGCTGACAGCTCTATCGATTTTCTCTCTCCCGCTGCATAATGCAAGATATATACAAGCTGATAGGCTGGCCCCTGTCCCTTACTTGGAAGGGACTGCGCCCTTTCTCTCTCTCACTCCAACGTCCCCTCACCCCTGCCCACGTTGATATATAGGAGCGGTGCTTG
Organism: Lynx rufus; assembly: GCF_022079265.1. Taxonomy (NCBI): domain Eukaryota; kingdom Metazoa; phylum Chordata; class Mammalia; order Carnivora; family Felidae; genus Lynx; species Lynx rufus. Next base: position 30,669,995 of record NW_025814832.1, on the reverse strand, counting down.
TCTTTTACACTCTAGATGGATTCCCCTCCGCCCGATATTATTTTCCTCACTGGTGGACGACGTCCAATCCATCCTTTTTACGGTAGCAGATTGGACACCGTGGAAGCAGTTCACGGACTGAGAGGGGCCGGTGGAGGGAGGCAGGGGCGGTGAGGAGGTGTCATCGGCTGGTGCTCCCACCGGAGAAGCCCAGGCAGGTGCCTCTGCCTGCCCACCCCCCCCCCCCCGCCAGCGCTGGGGAGGGAGGACCCCGCCACTCGGGCTGACCAGCTCTTCTCCAGGTTGTGGCTGTGCATATCCACCCACAATTCCCGCCCTGGACTCGCATTCAATTAACAGTTACAGGGCCAGCTGCTGGGCTAAGCGTTTTCCGCTCCTCGTTCGTCGTATCTTCTGGTTTCTCATAAGCAGGGCAACCGCAAGACGGTTGCACAGCCTACGCACAATTGGCACAGTGGCCCAGAAGCCTTGGAAGGAGCAAATAATATCCCTGTTTGATAGAGACAGGCTCAGAGATGCCACTGAGGCTCAACGTCACCCAGCCACACACGGGCTCTGCCCTGAGATTGTCAGTCTCCAGAAACAGTTTTCTTCCCATCCTTTGTCACAGTGCCTCCTCCAGGAAGACCTCTCAGATTGCTGCCACCCAGTCTGACTGCTTCTTCCTTCCAGCCCCCCTGGAACACATTTGCCTTGAGGGTTTGCATATTCTGGCAGGCTGCTCCCAGGGTGCTGGGTGGGTTTTCTCCCTTGCGAATCGGGCATCATGGTTACTTCCTCCTGGAGGATTTTCCCTGGGCCCCACAGTGAGAGGCACTACTTACTGTACACACAGCCCTGAAGCGTCACTGACTCCCCTGCTAGTCTGGGAGTTCCTTGAGATGGGGACAGAGATTGAAAGGATCTGGTGTCTGTGTTGTCACAGCTGTGCGGGGTGGGGGCGCTGGCACAAAACTCGAGCGGCACAGACTTGTCCTGAAAGGTGTTGCTGGGACAGAGAAAGCGCCCGACGCGGTGCCTGGTTAACGGCGGCCTCTCTAAAAACGGCTGGAGTCCATTTACTCCATCAACGAGCTCTCTGGGCAGGTGGTTGTTCGCCCTCTTACAGGCCCTTGCAGGTGCAGTTGGGGGGCGGGGGCTTTTCTCCCACCCCACCCTCCCCCACACCAGGCCTGCTGAGGGTCTGGCATCGGGTGGGTAGGGGGCGGGGGGCTGCTAACCATCCTACAACGTTCAGAGCGACTCCTGCCCTGGAAGCTCCTGCCCCAGCCCCGAAGGTCGGAGGTCGGTAGTGCCCAGTTGGAGAAACCCCATTCCAGCCTGACCAGTCATGCTTTGTGGCTTCTAACTCAGGGGTCGTGAGGTTCTCTCCAGCTGGGGGGGGCAGACTGGAGGAGGGGAGTCACCAGTATTCCTTTAGTCTCACCATCCTGGGTCCCCCCCAAAAAGCACTGGCCCCAACATCGGCCCTGGACTCTTTCCCTCCCTCCCATCTTTTTCCCAGGGAACCACGTTCAGCCAGAGACACGGCAGACTCTCCCCTCCTGAAAACACACAGGGTGTATCTTATTCTTAATTTTTAAAATTTATTTATTTTTCTTTTGAGAGAGACAGAGACAGCATGAGCGAGGAAGGAGCAGGGAGAGGGAGAAGGAGAGGCGGGGAGAGAGAGAGAGAGAGAGAGAATGAATCCACACTGTCAGGGCAGAGCCTGATGCAGGACTCGAACCCACGAACCCTGAGATCATGACCTGAGCTGAAAACCAAGAGTCGGACGCTTAACCGACTGCGCCCCTGGGCGCCCCCTGCGGCGTTTAATAAACAACTTCCTTCCGAGGTGGCTTGAAGGCCAAAGGTGCAGACCACGCTCACAGGCCTCTCGGAGACTTAAACGAGATAGCACATCCGGAAGCACCTGTGCCTTCAGGGACAAATACCACACTTGTCCCTTCATACCCGTCCCGGGAGCCCGGATTTCAGAAGGCAGCAAGGGGCTGTTCCCTCACGTTCCATTTCCAGTCGTGGCCTTGGCACGCCCACTGGCGGTTGTGACACTACACCCACGGGCAGGGGGTGGCTTCCAGACCTCCTGGAGCGAGTGGGGATAACAGGAATTCAGCTGTCATTTCAGTTATTCCAGGAAGCTTTGAGCAGCCCCATGAGGAAAGAGAGAGGTAGGTGACCCCCCACACATCGCGTTTGAAGCAAGTAAGTGAAGGAGGCAAGCCTGGAACCGGCCACAGGCCATTGTGCCCTGATGCCTACGGTGAGCAAGCCCAGGGTGCCAGGCAGACCCACAGAGCAGCTTGGGGTGCCACTCCTCTACCCCTGCACCCCCTCGTGTAGACCATGACCTCCCCCCCCCACTGGAGGGGGCCCCGCAAAGGCCCGAGTGGAAGCCTGGTTGGCCATCTCACCACTTGGCATCACCCTTGGTTCTCTGGATGTGAACCCCACCAGCCTTTCCCTGCTGACACACTGACTTCCTGCCCCTCCCAGTGGGTCCAGATCACCCATTCCCTGCAGGTCTGAAAGGTTCTGGAGCCCGAGGTGTGGCTTTCCAGACGGAGAGGACGGAAAGCTGTCTGGCTCCCCAAGGGTGCAGGGGAGACTGAAATGAGACCACCAGAGGGCTTGCCTCCCCCCAGCGCCCCCTCCAACCTCTTCTCCCCACCCCCACCCCCAGACCGTACCTGCCACACTGAACTATTTCCAGAAACCAAGCTACGCCGGACCACGGAAGCCTAGCTCTCACGTCTGGGGGTCTTTATCTCCTGCAGGGCCTGTGCTGCGTGGGTCTCAGCACCACCAGGGAAGATTCTGTCAAGTGCGGCACCGGCCCCCCACTCAGAGATGCGGACTTTGCTGTCCCACGACCATCTGGGGTCATCTGCCCGTGAAGCATGACGAACGTGCCTCCAGGCTCCTAGCCTCACCTTCCAGGAGCTGCTGTTTATTTTCCTAGTTGTGCCCCTTGGGGAGCTGGACGGAACTTTAGGTACTTGAGCCAATCTGCCTTCGTGCTTTGTAAATACACCTCTATGTTCTCTTATTATACGGTTCAAGAGGGTGAGCACCTGTCTCTCTGGGACAGCCCCTCCCCTGTCCCCTGTCCCCTGCCCCTGTCCTGTAGGTCCTGTAGTGGAGAGAAACACCAGGCATTCATGCAAGAAATATTTTGTGGACCTACTATGCGCCGAGTGCTGCTTTGTCCTAATTAATTCCTCCCTCCCTCCCTCCCTTCCTTCATTTGCACTCCATTTAGTGAGTGGTCTCAGAGGACAGAATCCTCCCTGGTGGTGCCGACACCCACACAACACGGGAAACTCCACAAGGGGCCCAGGGCGGACCCCGCGGGAGGTGAAGCTCACAGTCGGAGACCCCTGTGAGGTCAGCAGGGGCCACCCAGGGCGGACCCCGCGGGAGGTGAAGCTCACAGTTGGAGGTCAGCAGGGGCCACCCACCCTGCACATATATACTGAATTTTGAGACTTATCAAATGATACCGAGCCCCACTCTGGTCTTCAAAGAAAAGACGGCACAAAGGTCTCGAAAGGTTAACGCTGTCACACAGTCTATCAGGAGTGTGTCTGCTGTGCCAGTGACAAGTGACAGGGGTCAGAGGTGAAGAGTCCTGCCGGGCAGGACTTAGTAACAGAGGGGGCAGCGCAGACAAGACCTGGAGCCAGGAGGTGCCAGTTGGTTGGGCTGAAAACCAGGTTGCTTGCGGCTGAGCGGTGGGGGACAAAAGACCAGAAAGTCACCACCAGCCTGGGATGCAGGAGGGCTGGCAAAGTCAGGCTGAGGCATTCGGGCGTGTTTTTCTCAGGTCAGAGCTGAGGCTCCCATGATTCCCAGGCTGGACCCCAACCTTCAGACCATCTAAAATGAGGCTCCTGCCAATTAAGGTGTCCTACTATTAATACCCAGATGCCTCTGTATACACATAGTTTGGCTTCTTTTAAAATGCTCCCTAGCACAGTTGGAGCCCTTTGTGATTTCCCGGGGGCAAGGACTGTCGGTTTATCCTCCCCTGTGTTCCCTGGGAAGATGGTCAAGCTGGGCTTGTCTAACAGAAGGCAGGGAGGGAGGGACGGCCGGACGGATGGAGGAGAGTAAGTTCAAAGTAAAGTTCACGGCGAAGTACTCCTTCGCTTCAGGTGGGCTGCTCTATAATAACGAGCAGGCTGCAATTACATCCTGTCCTGCGGTTGTTAAATTGGGGGGAAACAAAATATAATCAAATGTAGACATTTGTAGAGAGGTTGAAAATAGACGACAAGTGGAGGATAAAAATAAAATCGATACCCTCAGGCTTCCCATAGCCTGCCTGAAAAGACGTTGTGTGAGAGCTGAGGGTAAAGGCCTGCGGAGAAAACGAGGTCAGGCATGGGCTGGAGGCTGGGAGGAAGCAAAGGGGCAAAGGAAACGCTGCCTGCCCAGAGCTGCCCGCCCGTTTCAGGGGCACCGCCTCCGAAAGCAGCGGCCAGGAGTCTGGGCTTGGGATCTGACCACCGTGGGTTCGAGTCCTGGCTTCACCTCTCTCCAAAAGGACAAACCTTCATTCACCCCGTGGGAAAAACTGGGGTAACGACGAGAGCCACCTGTCACAGGTGCGCCTGGGGATCAGAGGCTTAGCACAGGGGATGCCCCATGTTATGTTCCATAAATGTCAGCTACTGGAAGTATTAATTTACCCTTATTGTACACCAGTTCTTAAAGGAATTGGAAGCAGCATGACGGATTAGACGTCCACAGGGAAGGCGATCAGACAGAAATGTGAGAAACCCCTAGAAAGTTCTAAAATGTACATAAGAGGATCCCTTTATTTAAATAGGAAAATCTCTGCGTAGATGCCCAACGCACAGATCGAATGAAAGTAGTCGATAATAAGTGTCCGGTCTTTCAACCGGATCTGAAAGAAAGCCTAACAAAGCCTAGGTGGGGGACTGGGGATGGGGAAGGTAAAGAGAGTGAAGGGAGGAGGGAGGCGGCCCACTTTATTCCTCGATCTGCACTGTTAATATAGGCCAGAAGGGGGCAGAGATGCTGCAACGGGAAGGACAAACGCCTAAGTAATTCTTGACCCTTTGCAGACACCGTACCCAGTTTCCTTCGGGGGAGGGTTTAACTGCCAGGAAACGGAAGTCTCGCTCTTTTCCGTCCTCCCTTCTTGCTGCTCGCCGCGAGTGTCTCCTGAGCGGTAAGCGGGGCTCTGGCTGGTAATCCGGGGTAATCCACGACCGGGGGAGAGCTGAGGAACCCGGGTGTGGATCGAGGGTGCGGGGGAGGAGGATGGAGTGCGACGGGGTCGGAATTTCGGGGTGGGGGTGGGGGAGAGAAGCGGGGGTCGTCGCGCCTCCCCGCGCCCCGTTGACGCTAACGCTTGTCTTCTCCGCAGCTGCCTGCCGCGCGCTCGCCTGCGCCCCTCGTAACCATGGTGAGTACGGGACCTTCCCGGGGAGGCGGCGGGGCCCCCGGGGCTGGCGGGCGGGAGCGCCTGAGCAGGGGTCTCCGATCCCCGCCAGGGACTGGTGGCGATGGTTAAGTCACAGCCAGAAAAAGCGTGTCTGTGCAGCTCACTGCCCGTTTGTGTTGCAGCCTCGCAAGATTGAAGAAATCAAGGACTTTCTGCTCACGGCCAGGCGAAAGGATGCCAAGTGTAAGTGGTCTCCCTGACCGGGCGGGAGGAGCGGGCGGGCGCGCGGGGCGGCCCCTTCCCCGAGCGCCGTCCCCCGGCGTGTCCCCGGGGAGGCTGTTCCCGCGAGCGCCCGGCCGCCGGGGAGCGGCGGTTCTGGCGTGCTTTCCGAAGGAAGACCTCGGTGGGCAGCGCGTTCCCTGCTCTGCCTGATGGTGAACGCTTTCAGAGCCGTGCTTAGTTCAGAACAAGGTGTGCGTTCCGAGCAGAAGCCTTGCTGGGTGGAGGTCGGGAAAGGCGGGTCTCCGGACCCTGACTCCAGCGCGGCACGTTGGGCTGGGGGCCCGCGGCGGTCAGGGTCCTGGCCCCGCGCCCAGGGAACCGCACGAAGTCGTCGGACTTGGTTTCCCGGCGTGTAAAGCAGGGAAAGGAAGCGGTGTGTCCGAAAGCTACAACAGCAAGCTTCGGATTGGTGAGGTCGCGGCCCGGGTGCCCAGTTCTCGTTCGCACCACGCGTGGGAGGGAGTTCCGTTCTCGCTTTGTTGTCGTGGCGGGAGGTTTGGGGGCTTGTGCTTAAACGTGGGGTAGATGTTGAGTTCGTACCTTGGAGGGAGGGTGCTTTGTATTTAGAGCGAGCGAAGAAGAGCGAATCTTAAGCAGGCTCCACGCTGAGCACGGAGCCCAACTCGGGGCTCGATCTCATGACCCTGGGATCATGACTTGAGCCTTTGGTGGCTGCTCAGCCGCCACCCAGGAGCCCCCTTGGGTTTTTTTATTTTTGGGGGGGGTTGTTTGTTTTTTAGCCCAGAGTCGTCCTCTTCCTGCTACATCAAATACTCCTTAAAGCTTCCTTTTCCACTCAGACGTGTCATTAAGAGAACATGAGATGCTCTGAACGTGGCCTGGCGTGTTGCTGACCTATTGACGTGGTTCAGGACCTGGTTGTCCTGTCTGGTGCTCTGTCCTTGGAGGGATGAAAGTGCACGTGGGTTCAGTGTTGGGGGAGGGGGGGTCCCATCTGTGTCCTTGTTACCTTTGCGCCTCTGGTACTTCTTGAGATGGTGGCCGTCTGTGGGAACAAGTAGCATCTGGTAGGAATGTCTGTCTGGTGGTTCTGGGGACCGCAGGTGACAGCGTGTGTGTCATGTACTGTCGTGTTTAGAGAGGTTGTCTTGACAGTTTCATTCGGACCAGGGAATGTGGTCACACTGCCTGCCTGAGTCGCATCCCAGCTCTGTCGGTAAGTGGCCGTCCTCAGCAGATTAGACACAGCACCCCCCTTTCCTTCAGTTGAAGACGGGACAATAGCATCTGTCCCGTGGGATTGGTGCAAGGATCACATCAGAGGGTCCTGTAGAGACCTCAGCATGTTGAAGAAACGGCCCCAAATCCGTCAGATTGGTTTGCGTTTTAATTTGGGAGCGTGGTTTTCCTGTGGCCTGTGAGGTCGGGGTTGCTGCCCTGCAGACATAATAGGGTGTTCAGTGTCGGTTCAGTAAGTTTTTTTAAAACTGAATTTATAAATATGTGTAATATAAAGCTTATTTTTACTTTTTTTTAAGGTTATTTAGTTACTTGGAGAGCAAGCTTACGCACGAGTGGGGGCGGGGCAGAGAGACAATCCCAAGCAGGCTCTGAGCTGTCTGTGCAGAGCCTGATGCAGGGCTTGATGTCAAGAACCGTGGATCATGGCCTGAGCCCAAATCAAGAGTCAGACACTCAACCGAACTAGCCAGCCAGGCGCTCCCATGAAACCTGCTTTTAAGTGTGCAGTTCGCTGGCCCAGAGAACGTGCTCACTGCATCTTCAGAACTCTTGATCTTGTAAGACTGAAACTACGCTCCTGAAACAGTAACTCCCCGTCCTCTCCCTCCAGTCGCCGGCAGCCACCATTCTGCCTGCTTCGTGGACTGTTCTAGATCCCTCCTGTAGGTGAAATCAGCAGTGTTTGTCCTCTTGTGACTGGCTTGCTTCGTGTAGCGTAGGGTCTTCGTGGCTCATCCACGTCGTCGCGTTTGTCAGAATTGGCTTTTTAAGGCTGAATACTCGTCGTACTGAGCACTCGACGTGCCCCATTTGGTTTCTTCGTCCGTCAGTGGGCATTCGGTGTCTCCTCTGGCTGTTTTGAATGCTGTTGCCTTGGACACTGGCATAAAGTCTCCTGTTTCTGCTCTCGGTCCTTCGGGGTGCAGGACCGTGCCCAGAACGGAACTTCCGCACGCTCTGATGATGTTGAGTAAACGTCTCTTTAAGAGATCCACGGGTCTTCCCCGCACACGTTGAGCCTAGTGTGTAGACATAACAGCAGCTGCTAGGGGCAGTGCGGTGCCTTCGCTTTAACGGGGACGTTAAGGTAGCAAGATAGGTTGGTTTGAATGAATACCCAGTTTTCTGGATTTACTAAAACATAAGCTGAGGCGGCCACTGCCTTGGGCGGGCTGAAGGGCTTCTTCCTGTGCCGTGTCTTAACTTCTCCGGCAGTTACTGGCGGAGACGGAGTTGTGGGTTGTGAGTCCGAATTAATCTTGCGCTGCTTCTGCGGGGGCCGAGTGCTTGTGTCAGGTCGGGTACTGGGGCCGAGACGCCAGAGCCCTGTGCATTCCCCAGCCAGCGGACTCTTGACTGATACTGATCATCCGCTGATACGATAATAACGAATTCTGGGGAGAGTCTGGGCTGTTTCTAAAGTTACGGTGGGGAGTTTTGATGGGCACGTGAAATGGCCGTAACATACGGGGAAGTGAGTGGCCTCCAGAGCAGCCAGGGCGAGCACATGGACGCCATCCACAGACCACAAAACTTAGACCTTGCAGCGCTGAGTTTGAGTTACACTTGGGACTCTTTGTTGTCTGTGCTGTGGTCCTGGGAGAGAATTTGGCAGTAGGAAAGAGGCCGGAAAAGGAGTTTCATGAATTTAAGAAAAGCTTTAGCATATAACTCACTGTGTAGGTGATGGGATCCTGAAGCAAGCAGTTCCCATTGGCCCAGGGGCTGTCCTCTCTGGAAGGGAACTGAAGGGAAATGCAGTGGTTTTTGTTTTGAGAGAGAGAGAGAGCGCGCGCGCTCCTGGGTACAAGAGGGAGGGACAGAATCCCAAGCAGCCTCCCCGCTTAGTGCAGAGCCCACAGGGTTCAATGTCGTGAACCTGAGATCATGAGAGCCAGAGTCAAGAGCTGGGACGCTTAACCGGCTGAGCCACCCAGGTGCCCCGGGAAATGCAGGTTTCTGACAGCTTTTTAAATACTGAAGTCTTAGAGGACCTCTTGTTTTCTCTTTCAGCAGAGACACGGTACAGGGAGGAGAGCACAGCCCTGTCCGTGGTTGCAGTCCAGAGTGCCCCTTTCTGTATAAATACAAAGCAGGTGCGCTGCATGACATCTCTTTTCTGTGACACAGTTTTTAATTGCTCATTCTGGTCTGTTTGGTAGCCGTCAAGATCAAGAAAAATAAGGATAATGTGAAGTTCAAAGTCCGATGCAGCAGATACCTTTACACTTTGGTCATCACAGACAAAGAGAAGGCAGAGAAACTGAAGCAGTCCCTGCCCCCGGGTGAGTGGGTTTGGAATCGGCTGGGGGGTGGGGGGGTAAGACCAGAAATGTGGAAGGTGCACGTGTCTCCATCTTGTTCCTTGAGTTGTCCCCAGATTTAGGAAAGTGCACGTGTGGCTTGTCCTAAGTATCTGCTTTTGCTGTTGGTCGTGCAAGGAGTGAATGGTCGCGGTCCCCAAGCGTCCATCCCCTACCAGGAATCGTTTCCTTGGCCAGAGGGCAGTTTGTTTCGTTCCCGTTCGTGCTTCGCTGACGCCGTGTGGGGCACTGGTCCGTTCTCCCTGCAAGGTGGCTACTTTACTGTACCGGCGGTGCAGGTCGGGAAACTAAATGCTATAGGCTGTGAGCATAGGTTGGACGGGGCCCTTCCTGCTGGTGGGAGGACCGAGGGCCGTGGGGGACACGGCCCGGAGCACAGTGCTCCCAGAGTCTGCCTGTTGACCGTGAGAAGTTAACCGATAGGGCCTGGCTCTTGAGACTTCTTCATGGAGGCTGTGAGAAGAGGAGTGGGTTTTGTTTATTATTACTATTACTATTATTATTGTTATTGTTATTATTATTACCATCGTCGTCAAACACTATTATTTTAAGCAGAACCACCTCGGTATGCTTAACTTCTGAGTTTTGTTAACCCTGTTCAGTTTTAGGTACAAAATCCAGACAAGCAAGAGTAACTCAAAATACAATGTATGTTTTGGGTGGCTCACTTCTGTATCTCTTTTCTCCTAGGTTTGGCAGTAAAGGAGCTGAAATGAACCCAGCACACTGATTGGAACTGTATTAAAGTTTTAAAAATTCCTAAAACGTCCTTTGTCTTTGAGGGCAGGAAGGGAAATATTACTTGCTCACAGCTCTTGGTGGGAACAGGCTGGGGGGTCCCGGTTGCTACTTACTTGGTGTCCCTCATCTTTGGCCGTGATCCCAGTGGACGAATAGAACCATCCTCTTTTTAGCCTAAGTTTGAAAATAAATAGATGGAAATAGACGGAAGAGCCAGGTACTTGTGGAAGTAAGCCAGCGTGCCCTCATGGGACTTAGAAGTCATTTGGGTAAAGTGAGCTTCCTGATAACGAAAACGGTAGTTACAAGGTGGAGTTGATTAGCCGTCTTAGAAGTGCGGAGCCGGCCCATCTTCCCAGCAGGGCTGCGTTCAGATCCACTGTGTGCTGTGGAAGGTCTCGCTCGACGCAGGGTAGTCATGAGGCTTTTCCTCAGACTGAAACACTTGTTTCCGAAGTGCTCCCGCTCAGGGTAAAGTGGAGCGGAAAGGAAGAACGTTGCGGGTGTAATGAGATCGTTGCCGCGAACAGAGGAATGTTAGTCTACGAAATGGGCCAAGCTTTCCAGGGAAGAGGGAACAGGAAACAAGATCCTGGGACTGAAAGTGTGATAAACCCAGTTGATGGTTAGGGGGGAGGAGCCGGGGTTCCTGCCGCAAAGATCTGACCCTGGGCCTTACGGCAGCGGGGTACACATCGAGTTCGCAGGGGTGGGGGGCATGAATGGGGCCCACTGCTCAGACAGGCCCATAAGGGTATTCCCAGCGTGAGCAGTGCAGGCCCCAGCCAGCCTAGGCTCCTTGGGGATTAAATCCTAAGTTCTACCATTTGCCAATTAGCGTGATCTTGAGAAATCACCTCACTGAGCACTGTGTGCTGGTAACCAGTCCCAGGGAACTGCAAACCTGTCCGCCCACTGCACCTCGATCTCACAGTCACCGTGGACAAGTCCAGCAGGGATAGGACTGTGCTTTCAGAGAAGAGACCGGGAGATGGCTTTGACAGTAGGCGGCAGTGTCCTGTGGTGAGCGGGTGTCTCCCTGTGCCACTGCAGGGCAGTGAGCCTCCGAGGATCCCCTCCCCTCTCAGGACAGTGGGGTTGGGCAGGTGCTGTAGGATGCACATATTTCAAGCAGAAAAAACACTGAGGCCGACCAGCAAAGTGCCTCCACACGAGGTCCCTGGTACAAGTTGTATGGGCTCCCGTGTGCAAGGCCCATGCAGGGCTGGGTGGGGTTTGCTAGACCGCCTTTCCCAGCGTTGCCTGAGTTTCCATATCGTTAAGGCAAATAACTATTGACGCTTCCGTGGTTTATTGTAAGGGGAAAGGAGCAAATAGTAAAAGGTTTGGGACCCTATCTGGCACCTGGCCATTTTGAGATGAATGAGGGCCATATCAGGATAGGCCACAAGGTGGCGACACGCTACAGCAAATGAGCGGTCTCCAGTGCCTAGTGTCTCGAGTTGGTTGACCAGATCAAATCCATTCCCAAGCAGCTAAGTGCCTGAATTAATTTTTTTTTTTTTTCCTTTTCCCTATAGAAACTCTAAAGCCGTAAGGGAGTTATTGAGTCTAGTCGTGAGCGGGTTTCTTCCAGGAGGGGTCCACAGGCGCTCGGTGATCATTGACCAACCCAGAATGGAGCACCTTCTGTGGCTTCCAGTCTTCTCCATTCTTCGGGTGTTCGAGATTCCCAGGAAGAGGGCGGGCTTGCCACTTGGGCTTCCTTTGTCCCAGCACATTGTCCAGAGACCAGCCCCAGCTCCTAGGAGACAGGCCCCGTGGGCATTTGTCTGGCCTCGGAGTCTAGAGGAGGCACCCTTTCCTGCCGTGGATCTCCGCGCTGGCTTTTGCCTCAGAGCCATTTGGGGCACTTTTTCTAAATTCGCCATGGTGGCCAAGGCCAACTGCAGAGATTCTCATTCGGCTGGTTTGAGGCCTAGGTGTGTTCCAAGCCCTCGGGTGGCCAGGGTCACCCGCTGCGTCGCGGAGGTCAGCTCGTAGGCTCGGGTGAGCCCATTCGTGTTGCACAGCAGGTGAACGGCCAGGTGCGGGCCACGGCTGCCGGTTTGGAATGGGCGCGGGACTGTTCTCACGTCAACTCCGTGAAGAGTTCCTGTTCCTGTTCTGCGGTTTTGCTTCACAGGCTGGCCTGCCTAGGTCAGCAGGCCCTTGGAGAAGAAGCTAGAAGGATCGCAGTTGATCACTGGCTAGCTGGGTGCAGACTGGCCCAGCAGGTTTGGGTGTTCCAGGCTGCACCCGAGTGGCTGCAGGGATGGCCCTGAGGGCGAGCTTTTGTAGTTTGTCAGGTGTGTGCAGGTCCGCCCCTCGCCCCGCCCCCTCCCTCTGGGGCCCAAGCCTCCGCTCTGGCAGGAGGGTCCTGTACCGGGTTCAAGGTCAATTCCCCCAAGGTGAGAGGGGCCAGGAGGCAGACCCCTCCCACTTGAGGTCTCTGGCTTCTCCCCTAAAGCACTTAGAGTTCGCTGCTGTGATCTAATCTTCTGGAGAAATGCCAAATCCTCAAGCCTCCAAGGTGTTCCGGAGGCAGGGTCAGCAGCTAGAGCCTTCTGTGCTATTGACCGAGGGGAATGGGAGGGCAACCGTGCAGGTGGCACCGGGCGGAGTGAGTTCCAAGGCCACATCCTCTTGTCTGCACCTGCCCTGGGCCCTGGGAAATCGCTCCAAGTAGGTTTTCCTCTGCAAGCAGCTATGGCCACGTCAGAGACCAGAATCCATGTGTGAAATGGCCCTTGCATATCTCTCCCCATCTTTTTTTTTTTTTTTTAATAAAGGTATTTATTATTTTTTTTAATGTTTATTTTTGAGACAGAGACAGAGCATGAATGGGGGAGGGTCAGAGAGAGGGAGAAACAATCTGAAGCAGGCTCCAGGCTCCGAGCTGTCAGCACAGAGCCTGACGTGGGGCTCGAGCTCATGGACTGTGAGATCATGACCTGAGCTGAAGTTGGATGCTCAACTGACTGAGCCACCCAGGTGCCCCTAAAGGTATTTATTTTAAAGTAAAGCTTACTGAGGTGTAATTTACAGTGAAATTCACTTTTTTAGTGTGCAAGTCTATGAATTTTGACAAACGTTTATAGTGACATAACCATCACTGCAATCCATATTTCCATCACCTGGAAACGTTCCCTCTTACCCACTCTCCTGCCCCGGTGGGGCAATCAGCCCTGATCTGTTCTCTGTCCCTGCAGTTCCCCAGTCTCTCCTTGCCACCCACCCCCCTCAGAGGACTCTGGGATTGTCCCCTTCCACACCCTTACACCGGATATTGGCTCAGAACCCTCCCCCAGGACACCCCAAGTTAACAAGTCCCCCCTTCCCAACACCAGACTCTTGAGAGCACTGATCACTGAGTGGGGTGAAGGCCACCTCTCCTCCCCTAGTAAATTTTTTTTTTTTCAACGTTTATTTATTTTTGGGACAGAGAGAGACAGAGCATGAACGGGGGAGGGGCAGAGAGAGAGGGAGACACAGAATCGGAAACAGGCTCCAGGCTCTGAGCCATCAGCCCAGAGCCTGACGCGGGGCTCGAACTCACGGACCGCGAGATCGTGACCTGGCTGAAGTCGGACGCTTAACCGACTGCGCCACCCAGGCGCCCCTCTCCTCCCCCTAGTAAACTCGAGACCCCATGCAGAGAGGAACACGTGTTTCATCCATCACCGTATCCGCTAGAACAGAGAAGGGGCTCAAAGTTTGTTAAATTCATGAAAACCCCTATGAGAAAGGCGTGGTCCGCGGCCTCCTGTGGCCCCCTGGGCGCCGCCTCTTTGGGCATGCGTAGATGAGATGGCCACAGCCAGGCTCCGGGACCGTCCCCTGACTACAGATCCGCATGCCCTCTCTGGCCCCTGGCCCTTTGATAGGGGTCATGGTAGGGACGTCGGTGGTCCAGCAACCTCTAGCAGCCACGCTTTCAGGGCACCCAGCTCCCCAACCAGAAACTCAGGAGTCTTTCGAGTCCCCTTCTTCACCCCTGTCCCTGGCCCCCTTACGACCACCCACAAGACCGTGTCCCAGCCCGACCCGTCCTTAACTCCTCCACTCCCACTGAAACCCCGGCGGCCCTCCACCCTGACCTCATCCTTGCCTCAAGCCTCACCTCTCCTCCCCCGCCCCTGGCGTCCTGCGGTCACACCACACTGTTTGCAGTTCCAGAACCGGGCTTCTCACACCTGGGCCTCTGTGAGCGCTCAGCATTCTCAGGGCCAGGCGACCACGAGAGGCTTCACCGGATCTCCGACTACCACCAACCCCTTCCGTGTCTGCTGACTCTGCTCCGCTTTGCTTTCCCCCGCAGCTCCCTCTAAGACGGCGGTCTGCAGATTTCTGTGTGCGCCATTAGCAGCCACACCCTGGAGCGCAGTGCCCTCGGCCAAGGGTTTCCATCGGCCCTGTTCAGTGCCTGTGGTGCCTGGCACATAGTAGGTGCTCAGTAAATACATGCTGTTGACGGTCTTGTGTCCTCCCGCCCCCCCCCCAGATGTCCAGCCCTTCCCTCCCTCCTGGTCAGCTCGAGGACCCCTTCCTCCAGGACCTCCTCCCGCCTGCCCCAAAGAATCAAGCTGCTCTTCCCAGGCCCCAGTGTTTCCAAAGCCACATCAAGTCAGTTGTTTGGGCAGGTGGCTGGGGGCTCCCAGGACAGAGCCACATCTCAGTCCGCGTGGTTTATAAAACGGATGCTCCATAAATGATGGGGAGTGAACTTAGAACTAGTGACCCAGGGGCAGACTGTTGTTCCCCGAGGCCCCAGTCTGTCAGCTTACTTACTCTCCTCTGGAAGCCCTAGGAATGGCTGCTTCGACTCTCCGGCCGGGACGCACTGCTCGCAGTACTCCCTGACGCTCCACATCTTGGTTTGGTAATAAGTGATGAGAACCCAGGGACCTGGAGACTGCTGTTAAGAAACAGGAGCGGGGCGCCCGGGTGGCTCAGTCGGTTGAGCCTGGGACTCTTGATTTCAATTCAGGTCATGATTCTAGAGTGTGTGCTAGCAGCTTGGAGCCTGCTTAGGATTCTCTCTCTCCCCCTCTGTCTGTTTCCCCCCGCCCCCCTCCAAATAAATTAAAAAAAACAACAGGAGTGCTCGGGTGATGTTTTCACTTCTCCTTCCACCTCTTTGGCCCTCGGGGCCAGGACAGAATCCACAGAAGGAAAAGGCTGCTGACTGCAGGGCCGACCCCCCTGCAGCCCGAGGGCGCGCCCAGGGCGAGGGTCGAGCCCGGGAGGAGCTAGGCGGGGCGGGGCCTGCACTGGGGCGGGGCCGGGGCGGGGCCGGGGCGGGGCGTCCCGGGCTGGGTAGCGGCGGCCGCAGCAGGCGGGCGCACTCGGGTCGAGCCATGCTGGCCGCGCGCGTGGAGTACGTCGCGCCCTGGTGGGTGGCGTGGCTGCACAGCGTCCCGCACCTGGGCCTGCGCCTGCAGCCGGTGGACAGCACATTCAACCCCCGCGATGAGAGTTACCGGGAGGTGAGTTCGCGCCGCCGGGACCCGGGTCACGGCCGGCGCCCCAAGCCCCCGCGGCACCCCTTCCCCCTCCCGGCCCGCCGCGCTCCATACGCCTCTCCGACCCGTCCCCACTCTCCCCCCGCAGCCTCGTCACCCCTCTCCCTTTCTCCCCTGGGACGCTTGGCCACGGCCTTCCCGTCTGGGAACCTCGTGGGCCGGGGAAACTGGAAAGATGGGAGTTATGCCCGGGATGGGATACGGGGAGGAAGGGCGCGGCGGCTGCGCGCGGGGGAAGGGGCCGAGCGCGGGGGAGCGGGTATTTGTGGCGGTACCCGGGCAGCTCCTGAGCGAGCTCCGGGAATGCCAGAGGCGCCTCGGGCTTTTCTTCCGTCTGCGGTTCCAAGACGGGCGCTCTCTTTCCGGGTGTGTGTGGCCTGGGAGAAGTTTGGGCAGAAACTGGTCTCCCCGAGTTCAGCTCCGCAGCGCCCCTCCCTCCCCAGCCCTGCCTGCGGGGCGGGAGCCGCTGCCGACACCTCTGCCTGGGCCCCTCTTGGACGTCTGCAGGGCTGGGGGAGGCGGCTGAGTGGGCAGCTGGGGGTGATTTCCCCCCAAGGCCCTGGATTTCTGGGGTCTTGGCTTCGTGGCCGGCCACTCCCCTCATCCTCGCATTCTGCCCTTTCCCCGCTCGGCCGGCCCTCCCCTCTGCCGTGTCTGTACTGCCCTAGGGGGAGGGGCTCCCCAGACCTCCAGGCCCTGGCGGAGCTGCACATTTCTCCCAGCCTTCTGGGTCTGGCCAAGGCCGCCCCGGCCTCCCGTGGCCTAGCTGAGTCAATTCACTGTTGGGTCAAAGATTCCGGCCGAAAAGCCCAGGACGGGACCCGTCTTGGGACTTTGACCCCTGGTGGCCTTTGCCTGCGGAGTGTCAGGTTCTCAGGCGTGATCTGCCAGTGTGGGGCAGGTCGGGGCAGAGCGGGGCCTCTGCTGGGTCTAGAGAGGCTGAGCGGGAGGCTGAGCCTGGAGTCAGCTGTTCGCCTGTTCCCCCACCAGGCCTTTCTCCTGCAGGGCCCGGGGATCCTGATCTGGCAGGGTGTGCAGTGCCCCGGTGGTGACGGGAGTCTAATAATAACCCCTAGTGTCCCTGTCGCCCTCAGGCCCTGGGCACATGGGGCCTGCCCTTCCAGAAAGAGGAGGCTCTCAGGACCCCTTCCTGCTAAGACAGTTGGGCGGGTCAGCCAGGCTCCCTCCTAATGTGTTTTTGCCCCTCCCTCTCCCGGAGCCCAGCCTGTGGAAGTCAGCCTTCCCTGAGAATGTGGCCGCCTGGGGATAGCTCCAGGGAATCTTCCGCTCCCAATGAATGCATGAAAAGAGGCGGATATGATTTCTGAGACAGCTGTGTTGTTGGGGGTGTGTGTGTGTGTGTTCGTGTTCGTTGCTGTGTCCCAAATCCTGCTCCCAGATCCTGCAACCCAGGGTCTCCAACCATAATTTTATTCTCTCCACGGGAAGAAATCTAAACTGGCTGGGACAAGAAGCCCTGGGGGCAGGGGTAGGGTACTCCCCCTCCCCCTCCCCCACTACGACCCCAGAGACAGCGCCTGTCCAGCCAGCATCTGTGGCTGGCAGGGCCTGAACCTCCCCGACCCCACCGAGTCCCATGGACAGGTGGCCGCTGAGCCAGCGGGACCCACTCACAGCCCCCTGCCCCTCTCGTCCCAGGGTTTAGACCCTGGCACACCGAACTGGGCATCAAATGACTCCCAGTGATGAGCGGCCCTCCTGGCCCTTCTCCTGAGGGCACCGAGTGCGAGGTGGGTGTGAGGGGTCAGGATGGGAAGTGTGGCCTGGGGTGTTATTTTAGGTGGCTCATACTTGGCTGAGTTCCTCAGTTGTCTGACCATGGGTCTCTCCTGGAAGTCCCTTTCCTCCCAAGTGCCAGGTCAGTTACCACGGATCGGGCACCTTCTGCTGTCAGTCATCTGAGTGCTCCACAAACTAGATTGGGGCCAGGGCTGTGCTGGGCGTGGGGTCACGTGATTGCCAAGGCCGCCAGGGCTTCTGGGCCAGGGCTTCTGAGCGGCAGGCTACCGCAGCTGAGTAGGTGGGGCTGGGGTTCTGCCATCCAGCTGTCTGGGTTGGAATCCCAGTTTTATCACTTACCGTGTGTCATAGCAGGTGTCTGTCCGTCTCTGAGCCTCCCTTCCCTCATCTGCAAGTACCGAATGAGACGTTGCATGAGACGCACTTAGTACATAGAGGGACGTAGTGGGACCCAGTGATACAAATCATTAGATGGGCTGGGGGCTCAGTAACGTGTCCAAGGGCAATACTCCTCTCGGGCGACAGAGCACTGCATCCGGCTGTGTCTCTTTTCCAGAACAAGCTACTGGGGTTCCTTCCTTCAGCTGTGCCTTCACCACCCCACCCCCACCCCCCAGTGCAGGGAGACCAGATGAAGTGTCTTAGTAAAGTTCCAGATGCCGTGCAAATGTTCGCAGTGGCCACGGTCAACACGCAAGAGCCACGCGTGTGTTTCCTGTTCCACCTTTCCTTTCCCTGCTTCTGTAGACCGGGTGTCCTTTCCAGATGTGCATGGTGAGGTGGAGGAGAGGTTTTCAACTTTTTGCGTTTAGACGGAGAGGTTTGCAACGGTTTGCATTTAGACGTGGATTTCCACATGTTAATTTTGGATGGTGCTTCAGTTCCTGGGCTCCCCAGAGAGTCCCAAGTGTGTGACCTCAGGCCAGGGGTGGGGACAGCGTGGGGGCCGGACCCAGAACTACAGGGCTCCCCCCACCCCCTTCCTTGGGGGCAGCTCTCAGGAGGAAAGGCCCCGGCTGGGAGCCGGGGAGCCAAAGTTGGAATGAGGAAGCCCCATTCATTCAGTCTGAACACTGAGTCATGGTCATGGGACAGTCACGCTGCGCCCCCCTCCCCTGCTGGTGGTGGGGGGGCTTAACCCTTCCCTCCAGTGCTGCAGCTCCCCTCCCTCTGGCCTCACCCTCCGCCCCCGAGGCTCGCTCACTTTCTAGCTGTCTCCTGACCTCTTGGGGTGAGGGGGGCCCAGGCTGTCGCCCCTTCCCCTGCCTAGTGCAGAAGCCCCTCGTGGTCCGCGTTCCCAGAGTACAGATCTGTCAGTGCCGCCTCAACTTGGGTCCTGGGTTCGTGCTCTGGGTTTCTCATTACAGAGTGACAAACCAGAACTAATTGAAATCACTTTGGGGGGGGCAGGCGGGAGCCCCGAGCCCTGATGTGGAGCTGCTGTGGGCTGATGTCGGGCAGAGTGGGGAGGTGGGAGCTGCCGGGCACTGTGGAGGTGGGACTGATGTGGGAAACTACTTTCCAGGCTCTGTGAGAGCAGGGGACTTGTGAGCAGAGCTCCCAGGTCCCTTTGGAAGGGAGGTTTGCTCTCCCCCACCCCCACCTGCCACCGCACATAGGGACTTGCAGTGTTAATTAGGGGCAGGAACATAATTGTCTATCCCAGGGTGGCAGGTGACACCCAGGCGGCTGTGGGGTTCTGCTGGTGAGGCTTCCGCTCCTTCCTCCCTCCAGCTCCTCCTTCCTCCTCTTCTCCCTTCCCCAACTTCCTCCTTTCCTTCCCTGCCCTCCCCGCCGTCGCACCCTATCCCCCCAGCACCCAGAGAGACGTCTGGAGGTGAACTGCTAACCAAAGGGCCCCCCTGCATTTGGGTTTCCCAGGCCTGGCTTCTCCCAGGCTGGGCCGCATCACCGGGAACCCACCTGAGGCAGCTGCCCAGCTTGGGAGGCCCTGCCCCCGGAACTGGGCTCACAGGGGGCAGGGGGCTCTGAGAGCGTGACCTAGGGGAGCCAGCACACAGACTAAGGGCAGCAGCTGGCTGTGGTTTGCAGAGACTGAAACGGCACCAGCCCATGTCTGGACTACCGCTTAGAGGTCCTCCCTTGCTGGGTGGGGACGCATGGCAGAGTGGTGGCTTTGCCTGTGTAGGGAGAGGTTGGGAAGGGGGCCGGCCAGGAGGCCAGCTAGAAGTCACGGGTAGCTGGGAGGAGGTCTGGATGTGAACGGCTCTCTGAGGTATACAAAAGGTCTGTTGGGGTTTAGGTTGCTTTTTTTTTCCCCGTTAGGAACAACTTAAAGGAAAGTGCACACTCTTAAGTGTGCACCTCAATACATGTGTGTGATATCATCCTGAGAGAGTATTCCCACCTCCCCAGGGCTCCCTCACACTCCTTCCCAGTCCATACCCTCCCAAAGGGAATTACTGTTCCCACTTGTCACTATAGATAGCTACGCTTCTCTAGGGCGCCTGGGTGGCTCAGTTGGTTGAGCATCTGACTCTTGATTCCGGCTCAGGTCATGACCCCAGGGTCGCGGGATCGAGCCCCATGCTGAGTGTGGAGCCTGCTTGAGATTCTCCCTCTCCTTCTCCCCGCCCCCGCCCTTCCCTCTCTCTCCATCTGCCGTTTCCCCGCTTGCTCACACACAGGCACATGCACTTTTTCTCTCTCTAAAAAAATAATAATAATAAAACCATAGGTGGGTTTCTTCGACGTTGAACTTTATGTCTGCCGTTTTGCCTGGCCTGTCTCCCCCACCGCTGGGCCCGTGAGATCACCGTTCGGCCGTGTGTGTAGCTGCAGCTTTCTTCCCATGGCCGCGTAGTATTCCAGTGTATGACTATAGCACGTCGCACATGTATCTGTTTTCTTGTTGGTGGACGTTTGCATTGTTTCCGCCCTTGGGCTGTTACCACTGCGGTGAACGTTCCTGTCCGTATCCTGTGGGGACACAAGCCCTCCTTTCTGTAAAGTAAATATCCTAGAGCGGAATTGCTGGGTTGTGGGCGTATGCTCGTTGTGCAGTGGTTTGCAGATTGGTCAGGGGATCCCTGGGTTTTAGCAGAGGGGCCTCGGCGGCCTGCGAGAGGGTGGCCAGGACAAAGCGTGGCTTTTCGGTCCACTCCTCGGTGAGAGGAGGCCCTGAATAGCGGGGCTCCGCTAAGCAAGCGCATTTGAAGCAAACGTTAAGCTGCTGGAAGAGGTTTGAGAAAAGTCTGTCGGCGCTCATCAGTGCTCCCAGACTTGAGCGGGATACAGATCTCCTGGGACCATCCCTAGATGCCGTTCTGACTCAGTAGGGTCCAGAATGAGGCTTGAGACCCTGCATTTCTAACAAGATTCTGCATTCTAAGAGAGGTCCATGTTGAGCGGGTCAGTGAACTTCACTTTGAGTAGTGAGCCCCTAACATCCAGTCTTCCTTGGCCCCCTTCACCTTGGCCCGGGGCTGCAGGACCCTCCAGTGAGGACGAATGGGCTGGGGGCAGGAAGGGGGCCGCTCCTTTCTACTGTCTCACCTGGGTGGGGGCCTCCCGGATCAGTCACGGGACAGGCGGTGCCCGGCCACACCTTGAGGACTGCAGGGACCCTTCTGCAGGGGTGATGTGTTCAGACCCACTGGGCCTTCCCAGCTGCCTGCAGGTGGGCTTACCGTCCACGCTGCTGAGGGAGGGAGGCGAGCGGAGAGGCGAGTTCCTGCAACAGCAGTGATGTATTTTTCCCAGGTGGAGGTGAAACCACACTACGCCCTCCACCATCCCCATTCCCAAAAGAGCCATTGCCCCTGCCCGCTTCTGGACCGTCCCCACCACGCTGGCCGTTTGTCCCTAGGCTCAGAAGCCTGCAGGTGCAGGCGACGGGCAGAGCAGGTGGAGTCAGGGTCCCCGAGACCTCACAGGGCCAAGCAGCCGAGCAGAGAAAGACAGGGCGGACCCAGCAGGTGCCTCACTTCTCTGAGCCCCCGCTCCCCTCCCCCCTCGCCCCGCCGAAAATGGCCCCCAGCCTGAGGACAGCAGAGCGCAGCCTCTGTGTTTCAGGGTTGTCTCCTATGGGTACGTGGCCCTGCTCAAGTCTGGTCTCCCACCTTAGACCAGGAGGTCCTGGGCTCCCAGCCCAACAGTCCCAGCCCGGACTAGAGGGCAGGGGGCTCCAGACCAGGAACCCCCCCCCCCCCGCCCCGGGGGCACGTGGGGAGCAGGGTGAGGCTGTCAGCTCAGGAGCCTGACTTACAGCCAGGTCCGGCCCTGGCTGGCGGCCACCAATCCTGGGGCCATCTGGTGTCCATCTGGCTGAAGCAAGAGACTGGAGGGCAAGGAGGGGAGTGCCTCCGGGCCGCCTGACAGACGGCAGCTCTCTTTGCAGGACCCCGAGGAGCTCGGCTGGCCTGAGACGGGCTTCAGAATCTTGGGCTTTGCTGCTGCCCTTGGCCCCTGGCGGACGTCTATCCCTTTACGGATGGATTTAGTGAAAGGGACCCCCCGGGTGCATGTTCTGACCTCTCCCCTCCCCCTCCAGCACAGCGCTGGCTTCTGGTTTCTCTGGAGGGACCCCAGCATCTAGAACAAGGCTCAGAGGAAGCAGATGTTCCAGGCGTCCCTTCCTGGCCCTGGCCCAGGTTCCGCTTGGCTTCTGAGACATCCTGCCCAAGCCCTGTGTCCTCCAGGAGACCACGGCCCTCGGACCCCCGGGGATGTCCCCCTCCTTGTCTGTCCCCCAGCCACGCAGCTCAGCACCCGCAGCCCCCAGTGCCAGCGGGCGGTTCCTGCCTCGTCTCTTGGACGTCTCAGGGCTGCTCATCAGGCAGGGCCTGGTCCCTATCTCCATGCAGGTGCATAAGCCACCAACCTGAGCCCAGCTCCTTCTCCCTCACATCCGCCCCCGCACCCCCCGCCCAGCCCCGGTGCCAGGCCCCGTGTGGACAGGGCGAGAACCTCAACTGTGGGAGGAGGGAGGAAGGGCAGAGGAGGGGATGGGTGACCGACCACGTGCAGTCACGGCTCCTACACTCACAGCCCGAGTGGGAGCTCAGGGCCCCGGGGCAGGGCGCCTTCCGGACCTGCCCTGGGACCAAGTGCTGACCCCAGGCATCTCCCCTGTAGTCACTGATGTTCCTGGGGCTGGTGGCCGCCGTCTGCCTGGGCCTGAACCTCATCTTCCTCGCGGCGTACGTGGTCTGTGCATGCTGCTGCAGGCGGGACGAGGCCATACAGACCAAGCGGCGCAACTCCTGCTGTGTCACCTGGACGGCGGTGGTGGCCGGCCTCGTCTGCTGGTGAGTGTCCCTGTGTGCACTGGGTGCCGCCTTGCAGACCATGTACCCTCTCCCTCCACCACCAGCCCCTCACCAGACCCCAAGGGGTTCGTCCGCTGTCTGGCCACATCCTCCTGACCGAGTTCCGGGTACCTTGATGGCAGAGCCCTTCACAGGGTGAAGGCGTTTCTTGCGAAGCAGAGGGAATTGGATTCGTGGGGTGGTGATGGGGGTCTCCCTAGTGCGCCTCTGTCCTGGTGTAGTCCTGTGCGGCCTGGCCGGGCACGTGCCTGCCCCCATCGGCAGCTCCTGGAGCAGTTTGCCAGACGGCATTCCCGGACGGAGGGGGTGTCTGCTGTTTGCATCCCGGTACCCTCCCGGCTGGTCTGCGAGGTCAGAGAAAATTTGGCTGCAGTCTCCATCAATTCCATCTTCTCAAGAGATCAATAGCTCTTAGTGCCTTCAGACGGCGCATGAGGGTTTCTAACTCCGTGCCGGAGCCTGCACCCCCCGGGCGGTGTCCACACACACGCTGGGTCTGTTTTCGGGAGTTGCTTGTATGTTTCTTGTTTTCGTATCTACAGAGGTTTTTCCAAAAGCCTCGGATCCACCCTGAGACGCTCCTGGGGGTGGTCACCCTCGAGGCGTAGAGACCCTCATTGCCAAGTGTCCATTGTATCCAAGAACCCACAGTGGGACTTAGCTCTCTGCCTCAGCGGCAGGACGAGAGGCGGGCGGGACGCAGTGATCCTGGGGGTGAGGACACCTGGGCCGTTAGCCTCACTTCTCTACTGTGGTCTCTTCTCCATTAGAACATGGTCACGTCCCGTCCCGCCTGCAGCGTAAGGGTCCTCTAAGCCAAGGAAGGAAGGAACTGAAAGCAGGGTAGCAATGATGCCAACGTACTGAGCACTAGGGCTGGTGGGGGGGCGGGGGGGAGAGCAGGGAACGTGCAGCCGGGTCCTAAATCATAAACTGCCTGAGTCAGGAGTTCAAAGACGAGTCTGACGCCCAGCAGAGAGGAGCTCCCACAAAGTAACCAGAATAAAGGCCGCCTGCTGGAGGGGGGCAGGGGGCAGGAGACAGTGAAGGAAACTGTAGTACTTACCACACAGCGAGCCCTCTCTGTGGGAACTCAGAGTAAAAAAAAAAAACAAAAAAACCTCTACAAATGACAGAAGAATACTTTGGAACAGTGAGAATGACTTTACGAGGGTCAATCCCAATAAGCAATAATTACCAGCTGTTTAAGGAAAACTCAGAACAGAAATGTGACGTGACTCATCCTTCAAAATTCTACATGCTATTTGCACCAGGCAAGAGCGAGCCGGTGGTGAGCACAGGCGCTAATTCTGCCTTCTGTGACTCCTGGTCCACTGGGAGAGGCAGAGAATTATACACTTCTTTACAATTACAAACTAAATTACAAACTGAGAAGTAAGTTCGGAGGAAAGGAACAAGCGTCAAGTTGGATGGCCGACTCGAGTCGGGCATTACTGGGTGATGGACGCCAAGATCCATAGGGTGACCAGGCAAAAGTGGGGGGCAAGGTAGGAGGAGGTACTTCCAGCCAGAAGGAAGAGGAGTGCGTGCAAAGGCCCTGTGGCAGGAGGGAGCACAGGACATTTAAGGAACTGGAAGAAGCCAGTGAGGCTAGAGCAGAGAGAGCAGATGAGGGGGCTGGGGTGGGGGTGCTACGGGGATCTTGGGGAACAGCAGTAAGTAGAGTGGCTGACAGTCACCTTCACTGGGGTTGTGCTCAGATTGGAAGGAACGGAGGGGTAGAGTCAGGGGGGGTGGGGAGTAGAAAAAGCGGGAGTAGCGGGGTACAAGGTGAGGCTGGGGGGATTGGGCGGGAGATGTTGTGTTGAGCTCTGACAGTAAGGATCCTGGAGAAGAGAGGAGATTCAATCCATAGAAGAAAGTACCAGCAGCAGGTTCCCAAAACGTCAAAAGGGGTATGAGGAGAGCTCCTTGTGTTTTTCTGTTTGGGAGACAGTAATTTTATAGCTGGGAAAGATAGGCAGGGCCATCATCGCATTTATTCTGTCTCTTTCCTCGAGCAGAATGGTCCGCGTGGCCCAGGCAGGACCCATGACACCCGGCGGGAGCTGGGAGGCCCTCGTTAAACAGCCAGGGCCATTTCTGGTCTTGAAGACCAGGTGCCCTCCTGGGCCAGCTCCAGTAAATCCGGACTAGGAGAAGGCGGAGAAGTAGAATACCTCCAGTCCCCAAAACAGAGCAAGAGATGGAAAGGTGTTGGCTTCAGGCCAAATCCCCAGAAAACACTAGATCACGACGCAGGTGACTAAAGGAGAAAGTTAGAAACACAAGGGGCAAACAAAAGGTATTTTTCCGAGCATAATAAAAATTTAAAAAAAAATTTTTTTTAATGTTTATTTATTTTTTGAGAGATACAGACAGAGCCCAAGGGGAGGGGCAGAGAGAGAGGGAGACACAGAATCGGAAGCAGGCTCCAGGCTCTGAGCCATCAGCCCAGAACCCGACACGGGGGCTCGAACTTACGAACCGTGAGATCATGACCTGAGCCGAAGTCGGATGCTGAACCGACTGAGCCCCCCAGGCACCCCTAAGTGCAGTGAACTGGAATGAAAGCTGGTTGAACATGCGGTTGAATGAACGGAACACACAGCGGGACAGCAAACCGTGGCCAGCGTGTGCATGTGTGTGTGTGTGTGTGTGTGTGTGTGTGACACAGAGGAAGCGGTAGGGACTTCGCTGTCAAATAAATGCACGTGCTCACAGCACACTGACACGGTGGGCGCAGGGTGGGCGCCCCTTACCTGCACTTCTAACAGGCGCTCCAGGTGATTCTGTCCCGTGGTCCACGAGCCACTTTCCGAGAAACACTGAGCTCGTGGCTGAGCCCGCCCTGGGAGGAGGTTTCTGTGAAGTCTCCCTAGATCCTTCCTCTTTAAGGAGAAAAGAAAACACGTAAGTGCGTGCCCATGTGCATTCATCTCCCGCCCCCCCCCCCAGAGGTAGTGTTTGTTCTGGGTGAGATCTCGGAGGCTGCACAGTGAACCCCCAGTGGCTCAGGTCGGACGAAGTCCGGCACGTGACGTAGGCGAGATTTGAGATGATGTGTCCCGGCTGGAATGTTGGATCAAAACCAACTAGATGCGGTTTCACAAGGACAGATTGAAAGTTCTGCTTTTGCTTAAAACAAAACGAAAATCAGAGCGGCGCTACAGGCAGGAGGGGAGAGCAGGCTTGATCCGGTGGGGGGGTCGTAGGCTGCGGGGTCGGTGGTGGGGAGAGGGGGGCTGCCGGGGCTTAGCCCCCCGGGTGCTCGGAACCGAGCGGACACCTGGCCGTGGGTGCCTCACCCACAGGCCGTGGTTAGGAGCGCCGGTGACCGGTTGGAGGGGTTGAACCTGGTGGACGGTGATGATGTGGGCCGGGGTCTGGAGGGCACGTGTCTGACCTAGAGAGCAGGAGGGAAGAGGTGACACGACACGGAGCCACATTCTGATGCCCGAGGGGCGTCTTGCAGAATTGGAGGCTTTTTCCGGGCCACCCCCCAGGACAGTCGAGAACCAGCGGGTGCGCGGTGTGAGGATGTGGGCTGCAGCTCCATGTCAGAAGGAACTTTCTACCAGCTGGAAGGTTTCAGTATGGCAGGCGGCCCCATGGGTGCTGTGGGGAAGCAGGGGGAAAGGGTAGAGGATGGTGGGAGGGAGGCCCAGCTCCTGGAGGTTTCAGGAGAGACCTCAGGGGTCCCCCGAGCCTCCCTATGACAGTCACCTGGGGAGCAGCAGAATCCCTAGGGCCAGGCCAGCAGCCTTCCCCGCTTTGGAGCTGCTGGATTGAAGACAGCAGTAGTATTCTCTGCCTAAAGGAAATGTACTATAGAGCTGGTCAGCCAGGCCAGGGACAAGGTGGCCGTGAACCTTCACCCCCGTCTCCCTCACCTGCCGGAACTCCCTCCCCTCCCTCCCTGGGGAGGAAAGAGCTCCTTACTCAAAAACCTGCTTTCCATGGCTGTTCACAGCAGCTGTGTTGGTAATCGCCAAAACTTGGATGCAGCCAAGGTACCCTCGCGTAGGTGAATGGGTAAATCCAGACACTGGACTGTCACTCAGCACTAAAAAGAAATGAGCTATCAAGCCATGAAAAGACGTGGAGAAACCTTAAATGCATAGCACTGCGTGAAAGGAGCCAGTCTGAAGCGGATGCAGACTGTTTGATTCCAACCATATGACATTCCGGGAAAGGCAAAGCTGTGGAGACAGGGAAAAGATCAGGGTGGCCGGGGAGGGAGGGCGGGATAGGTGGAGCACAGATTTTTAGGGCAGCAAAACCGGTCTGTAGGATACCGTCATGGTGGATACGTTTGTCCAAACCCACAGAATGTTCCAGACCCAGAGTGGTCCCTAGGGTAAGCCGTGGACGCTGGGTGATAATGACGTGTCCGTGCAGGTGTTCTCAATGGCACGGGGGATGTGGGAAATCTCTGTACCTCTGCTCGACTTTGCTGTGACTCGAAAACCGCTCTAAAAAATACTGTGCTTGAAAAAACAAAACAAAAAACTTTCTCTTCTGGGTGTCACCTCTGACTCTGTTTGGGGTCTCGCCTATAGTGCCGCGGTGGGCATCGGTTTCTATGGAAACAGCGAGACCAATGACGGGGTGTACCAGCTGATCTACTCCCTGGACAACGCGAACCACACCTTCTCGGGGATAGATGCACTGGTAAGGCTCACGGGCAGCACTGGCCGGGCCGGGCGCAGCCCGTGAGGTCAGCGTGCTCAGAACAAGGGCCCCAGTCACGGCCCGGCCAGCTTGGCTCGGGGGGTCGGGAGGGGGGGTGGAGCGGACACCCCTTGGGGCTGCGTTTGGTTCTGCTGGGAGTAAACAGGCAATTTCTGCTCTTCGGGCAGGGAGGGGTGGTGAGGACAAAAGGAGAAAGGCTGACCGGGTCCTGGGAGGACACGGAGATGGCCGTGGACTCCAATCCTCTCCACTTCCGGAGGGCTGACCACTTCCCCGTTTGTCCAAGGGGAGCCTGAACGTGGACAATCAGCCCCATGGTGTTTGATGTTCAGTTCAAACGCTCCATACGGGGCACCGCGAGGTCCAGAAGATGTCAAGGTGTGAAACGCTTCAAAACCAAGTGAAGCACCCCGAGGGGTGGGAAGACGAGGTGTCCTCCGGGCTCTGGCGTCCAGCTGGGGCTCAGGGTGGAGGATGGGGTGGGCTGCCAGAGGAGGGGTCGGAATTTTAGGGCCACAGCCACTCTGCTGGGCCCCTGCCTGGCCTGAGTGAGAGGCCGAGCCACGGGATCGGGGTTTTCTCAAACACTGGCCTTGACCCCCTGGCCTCCAAGTGCTTGTCACCTCTGCTGTAAGCAGCAGGTAGGTGTTTGGGCCGGTTTCCAGGGAGCCCCGTGCCCCTAGGAGCCAGGCTCCGGTAGAAAACCAAAGGACAGTTTTCAGGGAAGCCAGTCCCTGGACATCCCCACTGCTCCCAGTCCCCTCTGGACCATGTCCCCTGCAGAGGGGTGACCTCAGCCAACAGCCAGGTCGTGTCTTTGGGCAGCCTCAGCCATAAAGTCCAGCCCCAGCCAGAGCATTTGGACATTGCCCTGGGACCCAATTCTGGAAGAGGGTTCGACCTCATTGCCCGCTCCTTCTCCCTAAGCTCCTCTAAGACCTTAATCCCTCAGCAGCCCTTGGCAGGGGGTGGGTGGTGCCCCTTAAAGAGACAGCGCCCAGGAAGGCTGCTGGCGTGGCTCTGGCCTCAGAGAGAGCCCTTCTGGGGAGCTGAGGGTCACACGCCAGACCAGGACCCACCTGTCCTGCAGCGCCTGTCCATCTACCCCTTGCATCCACCAGAACCCATCCCTGGAAGACTGAGTCGTCCAGACATGGGGCAGAGGCAGCTCTGTGGGGCGAGGGTGGGCAGCTGGGATGTGGGGCTGAGGGCAGCCTTGAGGCCGCACACAGCCTGGCCGGCCGAGAGGCATGGAGGGGTCCTCACTTTCTGGGCCCCCCACCCCACCTTTACCCTAGCGGGGAAGGGCCTCCGTGGTTACTGCCTCTAGGCTCTGCCTCCCCCTCTCTCTCCACCCACAGCACCAGTTCCCCCTAGAGGAGGAACCCAGCCCCAAAAGGAGAGTCCCTTGCCCGGGGAAGCCCCAGAGACATGACCTGCACTAGTTGACCAGTGCCCATCATAAGGAATGGCCCCTGTCTCCCCCCGCCCGGGACTGAGATCGAGAATGCCAGGGCCAGGGCCATCCTGATGGGAAAGGCTGAGTTCTTCCTGTCCCATAAGATGAGAATATACACACAAAAGGAGCTGGGAACAAGCCCCTAGGCTGGCCCATCTGCCCCGAGGGCTGAGTCTCCAGGCCAGATTTGGACATTCCACAGCGAGCCCCACGTCTCCAAACTCCCCCATGTTCCCAAAGGGAAGGGTTCTGTGTGTCCCTGGACGTCAGCCCCTCTTCTATGCACCATGTCTAAAAGTTGAGGTCAGGAGCCCCAGGGTTTTGTGATGGTCCAGCCAGCTGGGAGCTGCCTCTGTCCTGCCCAGGACCACCTCCTGCCTCCTCTGGGTGAGCCCACGGGGGGCCCTGGTGGAAAGGCAGGGCTCTGGGCCCTTGCCAGGGCCTGTGAGGCTGGTTTGGGCCTCGGGGTAGGCACCCCACATACTGGGTCCCAAGGGTTGCAAGGGAAGCAGCGGCTTTTGGAGGGCTCCCCAGATCCAAGGGATGAAGGCCTACATCAGGGAAATGGTGTTCAATGCGATAATGTTGATGAAAGTGCCCGGTAATCTACAAAGTCCCCCCAGATGGGGTGACTATGATAATGAGTGCCATTATTATAATTACTGTAATTATATATGTGCCTGTAATCACTGTGAAGGAGAGAGGAGGCTTGGGTGAGTGGGAGTGGGGAGGGCAGGGCTCCGAGGACAGGTCAGGCAGCCAGAACCGGGCCAGAGCAAGATGAGCCCTTCAGGGCTTTCCTGGATCGGAAGTCCCACCCCTGCACCCTTCCACTCTGAGGACCCCAGTGGGTGGGGGCCGCAGCTCAAGGCTCAGGCAGGCCTGGCAGGGTTCTGGGTCAGCCGCACATTTTGATTTGGGGGGTGGTCAGAAAGGGTCATTTGCGAGTGCCGGTCGGGGGGTTCCTCTCTCTCGTCCAGTGCCCCTCATCTACCTCCTCTCCTCCAGTGAAGGGAGCCTGAGCTCCAGCGACTCACCCAGGGGACCAGGCACACCTCTGACCCCTCAGGGTCTCAGCTTAAAATAAGGGCCCCATGAGCTTGGCCGATTCAGACTTAAGGCACCCGTTCCAGTGGCCAGTGTGGCCGCTCTGGGCTGTCTCCTTAGAGCCCCAGCAAGCCCATGGCAGCTGCTGGGTGAGGAATCCGGGGCACAGGGTTTGAAGCTAGTGTGTTTGGGACCAGAACCTGCACCCAGGTGTTCTGGTCTCAGCCCCTCCCTTCAGGATCTGAGACGGGGGGGGGGGGCCCTCGTGGCCACCTGCAGAGGCTGTACCCCTCTGCCCCCTGATGCGGCTGCCCTTCTAGAAAACCTCATTAAGCAGGGAAGCTTCCTCCCCTCTGGAGGTTTTCAAACTTGAGTGCCTAATAAACACAGATTGCTGGGCCCTTCCCCAGAGTTTCTGATTTTGTAGGTCTGGCACAAGGCTGAGAATTTGCATCTGATCACCCAGCCGGCGCTTGGGCCAGGGACGACTGTTCCGTCGTCTGGGGGTACACCTGCTTGCTTGCCCCAACCCCAGCCCAGCCCAGGGAGCTGAGCCATCCGTCCCCTGTTGTTCACAGAGCTCGTCACCGGGGTGGGGGAGAACTCTGTCCCAACTCCGGGACGTCCCTGGTCCCTGTCCCTTGGGAGCTCTCATGTCACCCTCTGAGGCCGGGGGATGGAGGAGGAGTGGAGTGGAGTGGGGAACGGGGAGGGGGCAGGGCTGTAAGCAGGTCAACGTTGTGGTTTTAATTTTTTTATTGTTGTTATCTTCGGGAGGACATCAGGAGGGAAGCGAGGGGCCTGGCAGATGTTTTCCGGGCTTTTGTCTTTTGCCAAGAAGAGATTTAAGAAATCAAGAAGTTAAAGCTACGGAGCTATGGAAGGAGAAAAAAAATTATCTTACAGAAAAAGTTTACAGATCATTTTTAGCAGCCCTTTGCTCTAAAGCCGGTTTTCTATCATGTAGGAATATAAAGCATATCCTAATCTTGGCACTTAGTAATGGTGCCTTTTGGACACGGATCTTACTGAATTGAAACGGAGAGTTTATTAGAGCGAGAGTTAGAGAATCTGCTTGTATGTCTTTTTTTTCTTCCGTGTGAAGCTATAAACTGCCCAATCTAGACTACCTCTGCCGTCTGGTACCTCTTAGTCCTTACCCAACTTGTAAGAACGGAGAGCAAGCCGGAAAATGGAACAAGCCGCTGACGTTGAAAAACAAAACAAAGGGGAACAAAGAGGGCCATTCTCTTTTCTGGAACCCGGAGCTCATGGAGCAGCGCAGATGCGAAAAGCCTCAAAGTTGCCCCACAAAGTTGCCCCACCGCTGGTGGCCAGGAGTGTTACCTAATGGGCCTTCCCTCTGGGAAGCTTCTGCCCCCTCTGCTGGCATTTTATCTTCCTTCCAGACCTGGGGGAGCTGAGGCGGCCCCAGGAGGATTAGCACACACTCCACCCTCCAGCCCATTCTGCTCGTTGGTTTGGCCAGCCAGTTTCCACAAGAGAGTTTTCCCCCTGACACTGGCACGCGGGCTCAGAGCAGGCTTGCGGGGGCGAGCTCGGGGTCCCCAGGCTGCGTCCCCGGGTCCAGCGGGAACCCTGAGTCCGGGCTGTTTGAGCCAGACCCTATCTGTGCTTCTCGTTTGAAAGCCAAGGACAGTTCAGTGCCATCGCCCTTCCCTCTGTGCCTTTGGAAAGAAAGCTGTTCCTGCAGGGTCCACTCAGCCCCGGCGCGGCCCAGCCGAGAGAGGGAACCTGTCCGTCCGCCTGGCTGGACGGCCGCAGCAGGGGCGGGTGTGCGAGCCCTCAGAGCGGGCCCCGATTTCCCCCTGTCGCTTGGCCAGGCTCTTCGGAGGCAGGATCGGTCCGTCTGTGTCATTTCAAAGTGCTATTGTTCTGCCTTCATGCGGGCCCGGGACACCCGGGGAGCTGTTGCTGGGTCCCACGACAAAGCCTTCCTCTTGTGAGGCGTTTAGAGATCCGACTGTAGGAACAAGAAGTCAGGTAGCAACAGAGGAATTTTTTAGTGAAATATTCTATTCCTCAGTCTAAAAAAAAAGAATTGATCCTCCAAGATGTTCAAAGATTTAAGAGAATCTGCAAGGAAGCGAAACAGGCTCTCCTGTTTGTTTCCCCATCTGGGAGCCCGGGGCCTGGTTAAGGCCAGGTTGGGCCTCCCCTCCCCTGGCAGATGGAGGGACGTGAGGGCTGGCTGGGGGGGTGGGGGGGATCGGGGCCTCTGCCCTCCTGCTCGTGTCAGGATAGTTTTTACCTCTCCAGCTTCCTCCCACCCGAGGAGGCCAGACTTAACAACCCCGGCCCCTCCCCAGGTATCCGGAACCACCCAGAAGATGGAGGCAGACCTAGAGCAGCACCTAGCTCGGCTCAGTGAGATCTTGGCTGCCCGGGGTGATTATATCCAGACGCTGAAGTTCATGCAGCAGATGGCGGGCAACATCATCGTCCAGCTGTCGGGGCTGCCGGCGTGGAGGGAGGTCACCGCAGAGCTGACCGAGCTGGCCGACGAGACCGGCTACGTGGAGTACTACAGGTGAGGGGCCAGGGGGTGGGCAGCGGGGGCCGTGCGTCTTCCTTCAGCCCAGCCTGCATTTGGGGGCCAGGCGGGGACTCCCCACCCGAAGGCCTCAAGAAGCCATGCCTGAAATCGGAGGGGTGTTGGTGCTGAGTGGTGGTCATGTAAAGCACGCTCCTTATGTGGACAGGCCCAGAGGCCCAGAAAGGGGCAAAGGGGCCGTGACGTGCCAGGATCCAGCGCTGGAGGCTGGGCCTGGCCTCCAGGGACTCCTCCGGGACCAGCATTCTCCATGGCTGGTGCTGGGTAAGACGTAGGGGCTTTATAGGTTCCTCGCCGGCCAGGGTTTCTGGAGCAGGCTTCCCTACACCCCAAGACTCAGCCACAGGGGTGCAGGGGGTCAGGGAGACGGTGGCCTATCCGCCTGCATAGAGCTTCCCCTCATGGCAACTTCTCTTTTTTTAAAAAAATTTTTTTTTAACATTCATCTATTATTGAGAGACAGAGAGATACAGAGCGTGAGCAGGGGAGGGGTAGAGAGAGGGGGAGACACAGAATCCGAAGCAGGCTCCAGGCTCTGAGCTGTCAGAGCACAGAGCCCGACGCGGGGCTCGAACTCACGAACTGTGAGATCATTGACTTGAGCCGAAGTCGGCCGCCTGAGCGACTGAGCCACCCAGGCGCCCCCCGCTCTTGGCAACTTCTTAGCAAAGGCAGAGATGCCCTAGCTTCACTAATGCAGAACCCGAGGGATGGGGGGCTGAGGGGCAGCACCCCACCTTGGCCACACCCAGCTGTACAAACTCATACCTACGTCATCTAAGCTTGGGGCGTCCGTCTGTGTCTCCCCTGCCTCCCAGACCCCATCCCGGGTGAAGGCACTGGACACAGGCCAGCTGACCAGGGACCGGCTGCCTCCCTCTACATGCAGCATCTAGTGAAGGTCACTCTGGGGAGAGCCAAGGAAGGAGGCGGCAGTCTTGGCGTTGGGTAGCTCCCCGCCCGAGTCTTCCACTCACAAAGTGCGCCTCGCCGTGCCGCCGGGGCCCAGCACCTTGCACGGAGGGAGGCCCTGGGTCGAAATGAATAAATGAGTCCTGAAGAGCAAACAGCAGCTCTTGGGATCCACACCCCCCCCAAATGTGTTGGTTCCCCCTCAAGGCATTAGGTCAGAGCCTTTACCCGCCGCCCCGTTGCACAATTTACACCGGTTTTCTGGATTCATTTCTCCTTTATGAGAAAGTCCCACCCCGGACTGACTAGTAAGAACACAGAGGATATGCTTCTGGCGGAATCTCCAGTCCAGGGCTCTCCCTTCCCCTGGGGTAGGATAAAGCCAGACCGTGTCAACGGAAACGCACGAAGTCCCCAGCCCCCGCTGGCGCTCGCCACTCATCCCTGCAGCCCATCCAGCCCCTGCATCCCCAGGATATCACGGATCCAGCTTCCCACCGATTTTTTTTTTTTTCCTCACATCCAAAACTGCCATTCTCCCAAGCCACAGAAACCTCCCGACTCTTAAGGCCTTGGCTGCGACCCGTGACCTAAAACAGCGGCATCCGATTAGTCCCGTGACCTAAGGGCCATTCATTGTCCGAACGTTTGGAACCTTGGTCAGGAGGGTTCGGGGGCAGGTGGAAAGCGGGTGTCCACTTTGACCCCGCCAATCTCTGTGAGTGGATGTGGAACAGGACCTTGTACACCCAAGGGCCTCGTGTGGGCATTCGGCAACGACAAAGATGAAATAAGTCAGAGTTTACCTATCAAAAGAGGCTTCTTTTTAAGACGATTTCATTAAAAAGGGAGAAAAGATGATGATGAAGCTTATCATCATCGGTGTGGGTGACCGAAGGGTCCCCTCTAACCCCCGATCCCCAGCCCCCTTGCTCAGGCTGAGGTGAAAAAGGCCTAGTCCAAGGTTAGCACCCGTGCATGGCCCCTGGAAACCATCGTGTTCTGTCCCTTCCTTCACCTGCTCTTTGCCCATTTCTTCCCTTGCCTCAACTTCCCTGGAACAGAGGATGTATTCCTCAACCTAACCAGCGTTCTCCTCTGAACAGACTCCCCATCTTCTCTTTCCAGATGGTTCTAAAGCACAGCCATCCAGCTAAGCAAATATTTTTTAGCACTTGTAGCCACAGCCTGGCCAAGTATCGGAGACCATAAAAAGCCAAGTCTCTTCGAGAGGCTTATAAGGGGTGTGACCAAGGCATCAGCGGAGGCCGGGTCCGGGAGAGCTCTGGGAGTAAGGGCCCGGGTAGCTCCTTCCAGAGCCAAGTTCTTGGTTAGAAACACATCCCGGATCACCGCTGGGCTCCTCTGGGAAAACACATCCGCCCCACAGAGCTATTTCCAGGAATTCCTTACAACACGAGGTGCGGATACAGAGAAAACACATTGAAACACGATCATGGAGGGTGACAGAGGCAATCCTAACCTGATTTCCGCTGATGTGCAGAGCAGAGAGAGAGGTAATAAGAAACCTTTAGGACTGAAACATGAAACCAGGATGTTGAGAGGTGCCTGGCCATGTCTCTTGCGGGGAGACTCACAGATGTGGAGAGTCCAGAATTCCTGGGCCAGGCTCTCCTCCTGCGGGCCTCTGTCTGCTTTCCAATCTGCAGAATGGGGTCCTCACACGTGACGTTCCTGAGATTCCTTCCTGTCCTGACTCTCAGGAAACTGGCTCGTTGGTGGAGGGAGGGCCCTGCACTTGCTCCAAAACCCCAGCTCCAGTCCTGGGAGACCCGGAGGCTGCAGTACATCTCTGTGCAGGGAGTCAGGGGTCTTGATTAGCCCCCTTTCTCGGCACTCAGCCTCCACTCCCAGAGGCGGGAAGAAACGCCCTTGGCTGCCTGGTGGCCTCAGCATGCTCTCTCCTCCCTCTGGAAGCCACTGTCACTTTCTTCCAGCTCCGTCCGCTCCCACCTACGCTTCACATGGGTTCTCAGCCTCCTGACGGTGCTGGTGAAGCAGCAAATCATTGCTGGAGAGGAGGGGGTCCATGAGTTTATCTGCCTGTTGCATCAAGAGAAATAATGATCAAAAGTGTTCCCGCTGCAGGGGCTTGGAGAAGCCCCTTCTGTCTGTCCCTCAGTTGCTAGGTGAGGCTGGCGCTCGGTTGTAAGGACCCCCTTGGGATCCTGTTTGGAAGCGAAAGGAGCTAGGGGGCTCTGCTTAGGATTGGATCAGTGCCTTTGGACTTTGGACGCTCTGGATTCCTCAGCCCATGCTTTGGAGAAGCAGGAAAACGGGGACTTTGAAATCCCTCAATGACATGCCTTATTAACCTTTGCATTTAGTGAGCATTTAAATTTTTTTTAATGTTTTATTTATTTTAGAGAGAGAGAGAGAGACAGTGTGAGCAGGGGAGGGGCAGAGAGAGAGGGAGACACAGAATCTGAAACAGGCTGCAGGCTCTGAGCCATCAGCACAGAGCCCGAGGCGGGGCTTGAACCCACGAACTGTGAGATCATGACCTGAGCCGAAGTTGGACGCTCAACCGACTGAGCGCCCCAGGCGCCCCTAGTGAGCATTTAATTTTTCATCCAGCCCTGAGAGACAAAGGTTCCAGCAGTAAAGGTTTGGAAACTGAGTCTTAAAGGAGGGAGGCAGCTTGTCAGGGTCTCCCAAATGGTGTGTGACTGCCTGTCCCCATCAGTGCAGCCCTGGGTGAGAGCAAAAGGCCTGAGGAGTGAGGGGTGCCCTGGGATGACCCGGCCTGGGGCTCCCTTGCCCCCTGCTAAGTTCCCTGGTGGTCTAGAAATGAGCCCCCCGCCTCAGGCACCCCTGGCACTAAACCCAGGGTATGGCACAAATATTGCTTACATGAACCTAACTGTGCTAAGTGGTGCATCCCAGGCCGCCGGGACGATGGGAAGCCAGGCTGAGCCCTCATCACAGAAGCAGCATCTTAGCGGCTTTCTTAGATCTGTGGACATAAATGTTAGCTGTGATCTGACACTGGTGAGAGTTCTCGAAGCAGCAGGAACCGGGGTCCAAAGACGTGCCTGCTGGGGGGCTGCAGGGAGACCATGGCGACCTGCCTTGTCCAGCGAGGGGCCTCTCGCTGGGATATAATTTAATCAAAAGCAGCTAAGGTTAGAGATGAGTCTCCTCCACTGCCCAAACCATATCTCGAGTTCCCCGGAGGCATGCGTGGGCAGGGGCAGATACAGTGGGCAGTGCAGAGATTGAACGTGTCCATCACTGCAGAAAGTTCTGGCTGTCAGTGCTGGTTTAGATCCTCGGCCTGGGCGGGGGAGGGTGGCCCCTTTGTCCAGGGAGAATTGGGGGGTGCAGCCCCGGGAGCCCCTGAAAAGCCCATCTGCTGCGCACACTGGTGCTTCCTATCCAGGGTAGGGGGCACAGCCTCGTGCTCTGCCGCTGGCCCGGGGCAATTTGTGGGAGGGGGGGGCCTCGGGGTTGCCGTGCAGGCTTCTCCATTAGGCACCAGGTGGGGTGACCCTGGTGGGGTGGTACCTCCCCCTGACCGTCCCAACCCGTCCACCCAGATGGCTTTCCTACCTCCTCCTCTTCATCCTGGACCTGCTCATCTGCCTCGTCGCCTGCCTGGGACTGGCCAGGCGCTCCAGGGGACTCTTGGCCTCGTGAGTATCCCCGTCTGTGGGCCAGAGAGCCGGGCAAGCATCAGGGGTGACGGTGCCACCGTCTGAGAGAGATGGGGGCCTGGCCGGCCTCGGAGGGTGTGGTGGGGAGCAAGAACCTGAAGCCACCTTCCGACCCCTCCTCAGCCCCCAGTCGAGGGAGACAGCAGCCACTGACTTACCATCTGGACACGGAGTGAGGACTGGGCTTTCCTCCCTGGGCCCCCTCCGTCCCTGGGTCTGTCTGCTGAACAGCTGAAGGAATGCGGCCCAAGCCTTAGAGCCTCTGCCGTCTCTAACCAACACCTCCTCGTAGCTTGTGTCCTCACGGCTCGTACTCTGCTGCTGGCCAGGGGCAATTTGTCGGGGGTGGGGGGGCTTAGGGGTCCCCTGTTCGGCCCAGGGGTCCGGCCTCCATGCCTCTCTCCCAGCAGTCAGCGGGCTGGTATTAGAGGCCACTGCAAGAGTTTCAGGGCCGACAGGATGGGGGCGAGGAGGAAGGGCACTGGAGGTTGGTGGGGTGACAGCCCTCAGTGTTCCCGCCCGCCAGCCTGTGCCTGTGCCTCTCCCAGGATGCTGTGCTGCGGGGTGCTGGCTCTGCTCCTCAGCTGGACGTCCTTGGCAGCCGACACGGCTGCAGCAGTGGTGAGTTCGGGGTTGGGGGGAGGTGGGTGGTCCGACCAGGACCGTCTGTCTGGTGGCATGTTGATGTGTCGTGCCCAGAGCCCCCAGGGCGGGGCCAGCTTCTGCTCTCTGTCCCTGACCCAGAATCCCTGAACTGAGTGAGCTTGGATCGTCCTCACCGGCCCCCTTGCCCTTCCCGGGGGGACGGAGGCCCAGAGAAAGGAAGAGGCTCACCCAAGGTCATGAGGCCTTTAGGGGCAGAACCAAGATAAGATGCCTGATCCCTTTCCCGCCCCACTGGCCCATTCCAGCATCCCAGCCGCTGCTAGTAAGGCCAAGCTGGGATGGCCAGGCGACCTCTCTGGGTGTGAAGAACTAACCGGGTCTGGTGGGGATGGGCGGGATCTCAACCTCAGGCTGGAGAAGCCTCCGGCCTCAGAAGCACACTGCTTGGCCAGCTTCCCTGGGCATCGGGAATGTGGAATGTGGCATTTAGCCTGCCTTCCGGCCCGTTGCCTTGAACTCGCACACACAGCCTAAAACACAATGGTGTATGTTTCTGGATGCGGTGCCTGAAAACGTCTAAAAAGAAACACACAAGGTAGGGGAAGCTTCCTGTGTAGGTATGCTTGGTCTTTAAACACACCTAACGCTCAATTTAAGCTGTCGCATGAATCATTCGTTCACCGACTTCCTGGCTCTGTGGCATCTCGTGCCAGGTGCCCAGGGATGCAGAGACCAGGAGGACATGATGTTTGCTCTTGACATGGTCTCAGCCTGCAGAAGAAAGACTTGTAGGCAGATCACTGTGACCTCGTGTGAACGGATGCCATGGAGGTGCATTGCTCTCTGTGTGTGTGTGTGTGTGTGTGTGTGTGTGTGTGTGTGTGTGTAAGTGTGAGAGTTGGGAGGGGCAGGCAGGATTGACGGGGGGATTTCAGGGAATCCCTGCCTGATTCAGGGGCCACAAACTAAGGCCCTGACCTGCGTCTGTACTGCCCTAGCTACCTGGGGATAAAAGAATGGTCAAGGGCGCTCTCCCCAGACTCACGCCTTGCCCAGGGACTTGGGGGCCGGCTAGTCGTTCTGGCTTTGGGCATTTCGCCGCCGTGATGCCCACAGTATGAACGGCCCCTGGTGCTGCTTAGCTCATAGCAACTTCTGGCAGAGCTTGTCCGGAAGGGAGAGGAGGTGCGTGTCTCCTGTTTTGTTCCCTGCCCCCACCGTGCAGTGTCCACTTTGGGCATGAGAGAGAAAAAGCAGATGGGAGCCTATGTCCCGAGGGCCGGGTCCCCTCCAGATGCAGGGAAGGGCAGGATAGGAGGGCCCAGGTCCTGCTCCAGAGCATTCTGATGTCCTCAGGAGCTGAGCGGGTACATAGTGCAGGGGAGTGGCTGTTGGCCCGAGCCACATGCACAGCTGCCTGGCCGACAGCCTCTCCTCCAGGGACAACTGTAAGCACGGGGAGACTGCAGAAGGCAGGCTTTCCGGGGGCCCATGCTGCCCCTTGGGCAGCCTCTGCCTTCTGGAAGCAGCGGAAGCTTCCATCTTGCCGCCATGAGCTGCCCTTTGGGGGACAGCTCCCTCCCAGCGGGGGCTTCTCCCTGGCACTGGGCTTCAGTGTTCGGGGAGACCAGAGGCGGTTTAATCCCCCAGCTGGGCGCCCTGGGCTGCCAGTTCTGGTGAGAAAGGCCATTTCCCCAATTGTTGAGTCAGGCCTGTGTGAGGGAGTGCTGTGAGGGAGCTGAATGCGCCTTTGAGCGGGCTGTGGGCCCTGCTGCATGGTAATGGGAAGCAGGGTGATGCGAGGGAGGCAGGCTGTTGTGGGAGCCTTTGTGTGGTCCCGCTGCCCTGCCCCGGGAGGCCGCCTTTCTCTGAGCCAGTGGGGCCGAGGACAGACCCCGCCGAGCGCCTCCCTCCCCGTCCCTTCCCTGTCCCCGAGAGAGGACCTCCCTCAGGAAGGAGCTCTGCCCACGCCCACCCCCACCCCCCGAGAACCTGCTCAGAGTAGAATTTGGGGGAACTGAGCTCTGGGCTTTGGGTGACGCCAGCGGGCCGCTGAGCAGAACACTCCCTGCCAATCCCGCCACCCCGGGGGAGGCCGGCCCCCCCTCACCCCTTCCCAACAGGACCCCTGGGAAAGTTACTGAAGCTCCCCAGACCTCAGCTTCCTCGAGTGTGGAATGGGGAGAAGGGATAGCACTCGCTCCAGAGGAGGAGAAGGGCTGTTAACCCCCGGCGGCGGGGGGGGGGGGGGGGGTACAGGAAATGTTCAGTAAGCAGTAGCCACCGTTGCTTTGCTGTGCATTTGTGTCATCAGGCGAGGGGCACCGGGGGACTCCTTCAGACCGTCACCTGTGCTCTCCAGAGCTGCCTCAACGGGGCTGGACACTGGGCTTCTCCGGTGCTCAGTCCCCACCCGTGCCCAGTGCCCCCTGCCTCCCCCCACCCCATCCCCACTGTGTGAATAACGCACGTGTGGGCCTTTGTCTCCTTGGACAGGAAAGTTGAATCCTCACTCGGGTCTGAAGAGCAGGCAGGCCTGAGTGGGCTGGGAGGGGGCCTCCTGTCCCCCTTTGGATCCCATATTTTTGCACGGGGCAGAGGTGACCCAGGCCAAGATGGCAGCCTCACTCTCTCTTTCCCAAGGCCTCCCATCCCCCACTCAGGTCTGGCTCCTCCCTCTTTGCCACTCCAGTGACCGGGGAGGGGTGCCCCCTGGCCTGCTGGTGCTGTGGCTCTGATTGGTAGTAATAAATCAGTCCGATTGATACGTATTAGTGATTTGCATATAGAGTAATTCTCCCAGGGTCCTGAGCACGTGGCTGTGTGTGGGCACATGAGCACGTGGGCATGTACAGATGTGTCCTTGTGGAAGCTCCGTATCTAAAGGGGCATCTAGAAGCGCCTGGGGGGCTTAGTCCGTTGAACGTCGGACTTCGGCTCACATCATGATCTTACGGTTCGTGGGTTCGAGCCCGGCGTCGGGCTCTCTGCTGACAGCTGAGAGTCTGGAGGCTGCTTCAGATCCTGTGTCTCCGTCTCTCTCTCTTTCCCCTGCTTGTGCTCTGTCTCTCTCAAAAATGAATAAACATTAAGAAAAAAAAACGTAAAGGGGCACCTTATTTCCCAACCCCTACCCAAAGCCTGTAAATACCACGATGCAGTTGGCCACTATACTCATGCCTAGTGTTAGCAGCACAGGGCATCTGATAGGTGCTTTATAAGTAGTTATCGACTCTGTGAATGAATGAACGAAGAAGCCCCAGCTTGCAGCTGCTCCTGAAGGAGGGCAGGGCACCAGCAGTGCGGGGGCCGTGGGGATGGGTCCCTGCTCGGGGAGCACTCCCTGGAGCCGGGGAGCCCCTAGAACAGGTTGGAGGACCAGAGCTTACTCTGACTGCTCTATAAGAGGGGAGGCCTCCTTTACCCAATGCTCCACCGTACCCCCAGGCTGGACCTGGGAAAGGCCTGGCTCAGAGGATGCCATCCTGGCCGCTCCCTCTCCCAGGGCCCCCGGCCGGCCCCCAACAGTCCGTGGGCCCTTAGCGGTCACCTCTCCGGGCCATGCTGGGGGGCCCAGGCCCTCGGGTTCGTCAGTGGCAGAGCCTGGAGCCCCGTAGTCTAACTCTCCGTCCCCCCCCTTCACATCTTATCCTGAGCAGAACCCGCACCCAAAGGCTCAGAGGTGGATCCGATGCCAACAGAATCCTTTAGGAAGAGAGTCCGGGGGACGCTTCGTAGATTGACACCCCGAAAGCATGTGGGGCTTAGTAACAGCAAGGCAAAACTACAACAGAGGTCAGCAATGGCCGTGGTGCAGGAACTCCCCATCACACGTCTTGCAGGTTCACGGACCCCTCGGGTCCATCCCAGGCACTGAGAAATAAAGAGCAGTAACAATGCCAAGTGCTGGCTGTCCGCCAGTCACTTTTCTGGGTGTTGGATTGATGGATCGATTTTAATTTTTTGAGAGAGAGGGTGCAAGTGGATGAGGGGCAGAGAGAGAGCAAGAGGGAGGCAGAGAGAGAGCAAGTGGGGCTCACCCGAAGCGGGGCTCGAACTCACGAACTGTGACGTCGTGGCCCCGGGCCAAAGTCAGATGCTTAATGGAACGCAGCTATGCTCACCACTATGCTACCAACGCTGCACGGCCTGGGCCAAGTCAGACGCTTAACGACCAAGCCAGGGTCATTAAACACCCGGGGTGTTTTACATAGATTAATTCTTAAGGTGCATAGCATTTTTCTCTCCGTGTTATTGACGAGGCAGCTGAGACACAGAAAGAGTAAGTCACTTGTCCAGACTTACCGAGCTAGGAAGGGACAGAGCCAGGCTTCAGGCCCAGGGAAGTTGGCTCCTGCCTGTTGCTTTCCACCCAGGACTGAGCGGAGGGGTCCGAGCGGCTGGGGCCGAGGGTGCCTGACTCCAGCCGGGACCCCGGTGTCGTAACTTTCCTCCACCCTCCCATCTCTCTCTGGCTCAGGGCACCAGTGACTTCTGCTCAGCTCCCGACACCTTCATCCTGAACATCACAGAGGACCACATCCGCACAGGTAACCCCCCCTCGGGCCCTGTGTTGTCAAGAGTGGCTCTAAATACTCAGACCAGGCCTACGGCGAACCGTACCTTTCGGCCCTGTAGTCCCCTACCCTTCCCCACCCCCCAACCTCAGGTCCAGCTGGACCTCTGGGCCATTTCATAGAAGCGCCCTCCTTTGGGGGTTTGGGGGTTGGCTTGGCCACTGAGGATGGATGACGGTCCGGTCACCTGTGAGCTCCTGCCTGACGCCGACGCCTTTGCCTTGCAGAGGTGACCCGTTACTACCTATATTGCAGTCAGAGCGTAAGCAGCCCCTTCCAACAGGTATGCCCACCCAGCCCCGTCCTCGCCCTGCCTACCGCCCCCCCTTGACCCCAAGCCCCAACACCGACCAGTAAGATGTAGGTGGCTGTGTGCTTTTGGCTTCATTGCGAGGCCGATGCCACTTATCCGAGGACCACGCCTTGAGTAGCAGGAAGCCAGGGGACCGTGCTGCTCCCGCGAAACCTGAGGGATGAGGGGAAGGGCCGGGATCAGGGACGCTAGGGGGCAGGACTGCCGGGGAACAGCGCCTGGGAAGGGAAGTCTCACGGCAGGGCTGCGGTCTCTCCTGGCCAGGCACTGACCATCTTCCAGCGCTCGCTCACCACCATGCAGATACAGGTGGCTGGTCTGCTACAGTTTGCCGTGCCCCTCTTCCCCACGGCGGAGGTAAGGCGGCTGCCTCCCCCGGGATCCGTGCCGGAACAGGGGGAGCCCCAGCTGGACCCCGACAACCCTTCTCCCCTCCTCCCCGCTCTACCTCACCCCTCCTGGACCCCATGGCTTTGCAGAGCCAGGCTGTGGAGAGCGCTCCCCTCCCCAGCGGTCTAGTCCCCCTCCTCCCTCTGGTTCTAAAGGCCTCTTTGCACACGCCGCTCTCTGAGGTTTTATCCACAAGCCCTCCCCCACTGCTCATTCTCCGTCTCTCTGCCTGTCTGTGTGTTTGCCTCTTCCTGCTTCAGAAAGACCTGCTCGGAATCCAGCTCCTGTTGAACTCGTCGGAGTCCGGCCTTCACCAGCTGACAGCCATGCTGGATTGCCGAGGGCTGCACAAGGTGCTTGGGGGGGGGGGCCCTGGGTGGCAAGCAAGATGGGGGCACCCCTGCCGGCCACGTTCTCCCAGAGAGCAGCCCGTAGAGACTCTCCATCGGCCAGACTCCCTGGCCATCTGGTCAACCGTCCATCTCCCCGGCTGCAAGTGAACATTCTTTGCTCATTTCCAGGGTTGCCTCTCCAAGAACTTGGCATATCACACAGCTCCAAATGCAGGGAACGCTCTGGGGGGGGGGGGGGGGGGCGGTGAGCT
The DNA here is from genome assembly GCF_022079265.1 of Lynx rufus. Taxonomy (NCBI): domain Eukaryota; kingdom Metazoa; phylum Chordata; class Mammalia; order Carnivora; family Felidae; genus Lynx; species Lynx rufus. The sequence continues at coordinate 30,626,594 of NW_025814832.1, read as the reverse complement.
CCCCTCCCCCCAAGCACTAAGCCAGGGTGTGTGGACACTTCTCACATTCCATATGGATTTAGCACGGAGAGTCCTATAACGATCACAGCTCCATGTAGTGAGCCCTTGATTCTGCGCACCCTTGTTCCGTACAGTCTGTACCCATAAGCCATTCAGTTGTCACGGTTAACATTGTCAAATACGGGGGCGCCTGGGTGGCTCAGTCGGTTAAGCGGCCGACTTCGGCTCAGGTCACGATCTCGCGGTCCGTGAGTTTGAGCCCCGCGTCGGGCTCTGTGCTGACAGCTCAGAGCCTGGAGCCTGTTTCGGATTCTGTGTCTCCCTCTCTCTGACCCTCCCCCGTTCATGCTCTGTCTCTCTCTGTCTCAAAAAAAAAAAAAAAAAAAAAAATTTGTCAAATACGTGTTATTTCGTGGGCAGTCTTATAGAAAAGGAAACTGTGCATGTGCGGACAGATAGATATTTATATATGGATATCTTTTTTAAAAATGTTTATGTACTTTTGAGAGAGCCAGAGGGACAGAGTGCGAGCAGGGAGGGGCAGAGAGAGAGGGAGACACAGAATCCGAAGCGGGCTCCAGGCTCCGAGCCGTCAGCACAGAGCGCGACGTGGGACCGGAACCCACGAACTGTGAGATCATGACCTGAGCCGAAGTCGGACGCTTAACCGACTGAGCTCCCCAGGCACCCCTATATGCGTGTGTATTTGTAAAGTGGCTCACTGAAGGGTCCAGGCTGTTAGGTCAAGGGCTTGGGTTTGGACATTGGCACGTACCCTCTCTCCCTTTGCACCACCCACATCCAATCCCTCAGCAAATCCTAGCATCTAGACTCAAGTATGGGTTTGCACCCGTCCACTTCTCTCCCCCTCCCCACTTCTGCCACGACCCAAGCACCGCCCTGCTCCCCTGGGTGACAGCCGTGGCCTGCTAACTGGTCTCCAGCCTTTTCTCACCCCCTGACCTTCCATGACCTTTCACACACAGCAACCACAGTGGTCTTTGTAAAAAGCAAGTTGGGTCGCGTCCCTTCTCTCGCATCTCGTCACCTACTGATAAAAAGCAAGCTCCTCACTTGCCTGCAAGGCCTAGCGGGAACTGGCGCCCCCCCCCCCCCCGCCCCATCCCGTCTCCTTCTGGCCCTTTTTCCTCTTTCCCGAACATGTCACCCGTGCCCCCTTCCCCCATCTGCTCAAGGCACAATCCACTCCTTCTGGCCATGCTGGTCTTAGCGTAAATGTCTCCTGTCTTCTGGCTCTCCCGCCCTGCAGCCGTGTCTGTCTTGCTCAGAGCCGACTCCGACCCTCGCGTGCCTAGCACCCAGTAGGCGGTCAGCAGACGCTTATGGAGTGAACCCCAAAAGCCCTTCTGTCGGGCTCCAGAGCGTGGACCCTTAGTGGCTGTACAAAAAGCGCCCGGGATAGAGACGATCCCCGGCCGAGGCTTGGGGAGAGGGGCCACCAGAAGTGGGCTCAGACCCCAGGCGTGCCCTGACCCGCCTTCCAGCAACGTGTCCCTCCTCCTCCAGGACTACCTGGACGCCCTTGCTGGCATCTGCTACGACGGCATCGAGGGCTTGCTCTACCTCGGCCTCTTCTCCCTCCTGGCCGCCCTGGCCTTTTCCACCATGATCTGCGCGGGGCCGCGGGCCTGGAAGCACTTTACCACCAGGTGGGCTGCCAGGGGGCTTCCTGGGGGAGCCCGCGGGAGGCTCTGCTCTGTGACTGAGCCCAGAGCCGATAACCTGGGCCGAACGAAGGCCGCAGGGGTTCCGGGCATTCAGCCCCAACAGGCTGGCTGGATTTCTGCAGAAGCTTCCCTGAGAGTCCAGACAGACCCCCAAAAGGAGGTTCCAAGGGCCCGGGGCAGGAGCGGAGCCGAGAGCATGGTGACAGTGTCATACCCCCACCTGGCGCCCCTTCCTCGTCCTCTCTTCCTCTGAAGGGCTTTGTGACGTGAGATCATGAGGGCTCTGGGTGCTGGAGGGGCGCTTCCAAAATACCCAGAAGGGTAGATTATAGCCCCGGTAGTGGGGCACCTACATTTTCACGAAGCAGATAGAGATGAGGTGTTTCAGTGCCTGTGGGCAGATTGGACAAAAGGAAGCAGGGCAGGGAGGGTCAGTGTGACGGGGTCAGCATGGCGGGCTGCCTGGAGGAGGTGGATGTGAAGCTGGGAACAGGTGGAGTGATCTGTGTGAGGCAGGCCTGAAGACCGTGTGTTTCGGGAACCTGAGGGAGACACACGCATGTGGCGAGAGAGGGTCCTGGGAGCGAAGCCTGGGAAGCCGGCCGGGACCCCGCTGCCTCCGAGTCCAGGCCCTCACGGCCGGCCGTGTCCTGTATGTCGTTCTAGGGACAGAGACTATGATGACATCGACGGTGACGACCCTTTCAACCCCCAGGCCCGACGCATCGCCGCTCACAACCCCCCTCGGGGGCAGCTTCGAAGCTTCTGCAGCTACAGCAGCGGCCTGGGCAGCCAGACCAGCCTGCAGCCCCCAGCACAGACCATCTCCAACGCCCCGGTCTCGGAATACATGTACGGCAGGGCTCCCCCTGTACATGTCTCGACACGTCGCGGCTGGGGCAGCACCGCCACCCCTCCCCCCGCCCCAGCCCTAGGGGAGCTGGATCTGGAGCACATTTGGGTACCAGAGAACCGGGTTGGGAGGAAGGCATCCAAGGCCAGCCGTGGTCCCCCGGCTGCAGCCAGAGGGTGCCTGGTGGGAAGGCCCCCGAGGGCCATCTAGGCACCCCAGTACATGTGCACCCCTGTAGATGCCAAGCCTTGCCCTCAGGGCAGACCGCAGGGCCCAGAAGCTGCCTTTCTCCGGGCCACGCTGCTCCTGGCCCCTGGTGCCCCACCCGCGGCTTCTCCCCTGGGCCTCTCTGAGGGCTCTTTCCCTTATATTCCTGCCCACAGTTCCCCCAGGTCCATTTCCACCCCGTGCTTGCACATGCGCACCCGCGGGCCCCTCCTGGAGAAATCCAAGTGCCCCCACCCCCACCCCCGCGCCTCCCCGTCCTGAGCTGTCCTCTCGGCCCGCAGGAACCAGGCCATGCTCTTCGGCGGTAACCCACGCTACGAGAACGTTCCGCTCATCGGAAGAGGCTCCCCTCCTCCCACGGTAACCTGGGCTCCCGGGCCAAGTCAGAGCTAGGCCCTTGTTGGGGAAGTGATGACAGATAAGACCTCCCCTCAACCTGGTGAATCCCCTCCCTGAAGGTAGAAAAAGTGAAACACTTTTGTTACTAAGTAAGCATTAAACCCGGACTGCCATGCACATCGCAGGCAATCTGCTAAAGACATTGCAAAGACGGAAAGCTCACCCCCATGTAGCCAGACAGCCTCACCCCCGTGCACGCTTGTCCCCAGGCAAGAGGACCGCACAGCGCCTCTGTCACACTAGTCCATCCCGAATGGATGCCAGTTAGGGTGGCCCTCGGCGTCGCTCATTGCCACGGAGATGGGGGCAGTCCTTGATGGTTACCTTCCAAAGAGGTGGCTCCCAGGCCCTTAAGAATGGATTGCAAAGCTGGCAAGAGCCTGGTTTAGCCCTTAAAAAGGTTTATATGCATCTCAAAGGGACAGAGAAATAATTTGCAGTGATACGTTTGCTGAACGAAATAATGTAAGAGAGAGCGTCCCTATCTGCTCCAAGGAAATTGTTCTGCTCTCCGATGGTGTTTAGCCTTTCACCGTGGGCGGCGGGGTGGAGCCCCGCGGTGCAATGTCTGGGACACCAGCTTTCCTTAACCCCGCTCAGCTGGTACCTGAGTGGGGCCTGGGCCTCTGGCCCACGCCCGCTTCCAGCCAAGGGACCGAGACTCAGCATCGGGAAAGGAGCCTGTGGCACGAGGGGGTGCATATTGGAAAGAAAAGGCTCTGTCCTCTCCCAGAGAAGTGTGGGGGCCGCAGGAATCCTGGCTGAGACAGATCGCTTCGAGTAGAGCCAGTAGACCGTGGAATCCAAGGACACAGACTCCTGTGCCAGATGCCCGGGTTCACACCAGCTCACTGCTTCTGACCTCTGTGGCCTTAGACAGGCACTTCGCCTCTATGTGCCTCAGTTTCCCCACCCGTAGAATGGGCATGATAATAGCACACACCCCACGGTGGTGGCGGGCGTTGGAGGACTCAGTCACTGTAAACGCGCGTCTGTGTGGTGCGTAGATGCTCTAAGAGGGTGCCACTCACTCCACCCCTACTCTCCACCGTCCCGCCCGCTCCCTCCCGCCGCCACCTTCTCCACAAGCTGCGGCATCTGTAAGAGATGGGGGGCCGGGGTGGCGAGTGGAAAGCAAGGCCGGAAGTCTGTGATGGGTGGGGTTGCAGCACAGTTCTTGAGCCCGGTGTCCGTTAAAGTGCCCCTTGCCTCCACTTGGCTGGAGAGGGCATTTACTTATTTTTTTAATGTTTATTTTTTGAGAGAGAGAGAGAAAGCGTGTGCAAGGCGGAGGAGGGGCAGAGAGAGTGGGGGACAGACGATCCCCCAAGCAGGCTCCACGCTGACAGCAGGGAGCCCGACCCGGGGCTCGAACTCACAAACCGTGAGATCATGACCCGAGCCGATGTCGGATGCTCAACTGACGGAGCCACCCAGGCGCCCCTGGACAAGGCATTTTAATTCAGGGGGTTTGGTAGGGGCCATCCAGCCTGTAAACTAGAGCGGCTGCTGCTGGGGACCCAAGGACATGGGGCCAATGACACGCGCCCGGGCCCTGGTGCTCACACACGCGCATATCCAGCGAGTCAGCCCCAAACACAGGTGGTGCTTGCGGTGGAAACCACAGTGCTGTTCTGGGGGGGGGGGGGCGCGGCGGGGGAGAGGTGGGGACCCAGCCGGGTCTTCAGGAAGTGCATAACCTGCAGCGGGAAGGGCTCAAAAACGCGGCTCTTGTAACAAGTGCTTTGGGACCTGGAGGTGGGACCTGTCCCTGCTGCTGTGTGGGATCCGAGGGAGTCCTGTGCAGCAGGTGGCACTTGAACCATAGCTTTGAGCGGCTCACCCTGGGGCAGTTCTGCCCCCAGGGGACATCTGGCCTGTCAGGAGGCATTTGGGGTTGTCACAACTTGGGGGTGGTGGGGGAGGGGAGCAGGTGCTACCGCCACCTAGTGGGCAAAGGCCAGGGATGCTGCTCAGCCCAGCAGAGAATGACCCGGCCCCAAATGTCCACTTTTGGGACATTGAGAAACCCCGCCCACGGCCCCACCTTGCTATTTTTGCCCAGAGCACCTCACCTGCCGTCCTTTTAGGCACAGCCCTAGACGCAGGCCTAGCTCTCGCTTCTGGGGTCCTCAGGGAGGGACCGCGGGCTAGTGGAAGCCAGCATTCAGAGTAGGCACCATTTAAATCTCAACCTGGCGGGGCGCCTGGGTGGCGCAGTCGGTTAAGCGTCCGACTTCAGCCAGGTCACGATCTTGCGGTCCGTGAGTTCGAGCCCCGCGTCGGGCTCTGGGCTGATGGCTCAGAGCCTGGAGCCTGTTTCCGATTCTGTGTCTCCCTCTCTCTCTGCCCCTCCCCCGTTCATGCTCTGTCTCTCTCTGTCCCAAAAATAAATAAACGTTGAAAAAAAAAAAATTTAAAAAAATAAATAAATAAATAAATCTCAACCTGGCTTTCTCTACCCAGAAGCCTCCTGGGTTCCTTTTCCTCCTACCAGCTGCTATAGACCCAGGAATACAGATTGATATTAATTGTAATCTCAGCGAAACATAATTAGGGGCGATCTGCTGCTGGGAATGAGGAATTAGTCCGTGCGCTGTGATGCCAAATAAAAATGATTTGGGGATTACCTTCTGTTTTGAAAGATCCGGGCCACTCTCCCTGCCTCTAGCAGAGATAATCAAGGGCTGACTTTATTTGCAAGGCTCAAGGACAGAATTCACCTTCCTCCCTAGAATTAAGACCTGCTTAGGGGCCTCTTAGAGCTTTGGCCGAGTTGGCTACCCAGCCCACCCAGCTCGACCCCCACCTCCTGCCGTGCAAGTGGCAAGGGGCACGAGGAGGCATCTACAGGTGCTGCCGACCTAGGAACCCCCAGCGTGTGTGGACGTGCACCCCCATAGACCTCGCAGCTGCCACTCCCTGCCCTCCCCCTGCGCCTGCTCTAAATATTCATCAGCACTCGGCTAATGGCGAGTTTGACGTATAGATGCACCCCTCCCTCTGCCAGCTCCAGCTCTGGGACAGATGGGGATTTCACCACCCGGGGTGATAGCAAGCAGGACAGGCCGAAGGTACAGCCTGTTCCGTTGGCTGGAAATGTCCTTTCCCCAGGCTCCACCTTCCAGGAATCCCTGCTTCCCTCTCAGGCACCGTGTCCTCGATTTGACGGACACAAGTGACCCAGGCAATTGTGAAAAATACCGATCCCAGGACTTCAGTCCAGACTCACTGACGCAGACTGTCCAGGGAAGGCACCTGGGAAGTTCCAAGTGCATCGAGCAGCCAGGTGATCCTTATCATCAAGGAAGTTCGGGAACCAGTGCTTCGAGGGGGAGATGCTCAGACTCGAGTGTGCATCAGAATCTCCCGGGGGACATGTTGCAACACAGGGTCCTGGGCCCAGCCTGTTTTTTGTTTCGTTTTTGTTTTTAATGTTTATTTTTGAGAGAGAGAGAGCAGGGGAGCGGGGAAGAGAGAGGGGGACAGAGGATGCAAAGCAGGCTCTGCGCTTTGAGAACCCGACACAGGGTTCGAACTCAGGAACCGTGAGATCATGACCCAAGCTAAAGTCAGACACCTAACCTCCTGAGCCACCCAGGCGCCCTGATCCTGGGCCCAGCCCGTTTCTGATTCGGGAAATCTGCGTTTCTAATGGGTTCACGGGGAAAGCTGGGGCTGCAGGTTGGAGAAGCCCCCACAGTCTGAAGCAGGCTTCCTCCCCCACTCTACTGACGGGCTGGGTCCTTCTGTGGGGGGCAGCTGTCCTGGGCGCTGTAGGATGTTTACCTCCATCCCTGGCCTCTGCCCACTCTCCCTACCCCCCAGGTGTGATGACCAGAAATGTCTTAGACGTTGCGAAATGGTTAAGAACCGCTGGGTTAAAGAGCCCCAGCACCCATCCCCGCCGCCCCCCCAGCTGGAGGCCTGTGCTCCCCGAGCAGTCGCTAACGAACGTCCGTCGAGCACACTTTGTGTTAGGTCACTGCTTCTCCGACTTGGCTGCATTTGGAAGAGCTTTTTGAAAACATGCTGATGGCGGGGCCCCTGGGTGACTCAGTGGGTTAAGAATCCGACTTCGGCTCAGGTCGTGATCTCACAGTTTGTAGGTTTGAGCCCCGCGTCGGGCTCCGTGCTGATAGCTCAGAGCCTGGAGCCTGCCTCCGATTCTGTGTCTCCCTCTCTCTCTCTGCTCCTCCCCCACGTGTGGTCTCTCTCACTCTCTCTCTCTCTCTCTCTCTCTCAGCACTAAATAAACTAAAAAAAAGTGCTGGTGGCACTTGAAGGTGGTTAATTTTGTTATGTGGGTTTTACCTCAAAATAAAACAAAACAAAACTGGTGGGCGTGGCCCGAGCATCAGGAACTGTTAGGCTCCCAGGTGTTTGTAACGTTGGGCCGAGTGTGTGAGATGCGCTGTGTGAGGTGTCTTGCCTGTTTTATAGCATCTCGTTCTTGCACGGTTACTGCCTGGTGCTCTTAGGTCCCTGATTGCAGATGTGGAAACTGAGGCTCGCAGAGGTTGGAAAGCCTCAGCCAAGGTCACGGGATGAGTAAAATGCATAACTGGGATTTGAACCTGGGTCTCTGAATCTCTGGGCCTGTGCCCTCAGCTACTCAGGAGGCAGGTTCCCCAGTGCCTTGGTGCACCCCGATGCTGTCCCCAGTGGCGGTGGTGTGGCCTGGAGTGGATGTGGCAGCCATAGCAGAGGGAGGGTGACTGGTCTGTGTGTACATCTCACATCTGATGCTGGAAGCCAGACGTCCTGATGGCCCCGGGACTGGAAGCATGGCCAGCAGTGAAGCCTGCCCAAGCCACTCTGGTGTCGGCCAGTCCCCACGATGCCTGTGATAAAGACTGGCCCGGCCCCCGCTCCCTGAGAAGCCCCGGCCCCTTTGCTAGTACGGTCTGATTTCACTGTAACAGGTGACCCTGTTCTGACTCGTCCCCTCCCCCTCTCTCCCACAGTATTCTCCCAGCATGAGGGCCACCTACCTGTCCGTGGCGGATGAGCACCTGAGGCACTACGGGAATGAGTTTCCAGCCTAACACGCGTTCCGCAGAGGTTCCTGCCTCCTTGATCTGTTTTGGTTTTTAATTAATGCCAACGCACGCATTTCTTCAATAGAAACCAAAGGCGTCTGGAGACTGGACGCAGGACCACGGGATTGGCAGGCTCCTGGGGCTGCAGAGAAGCAGGGAGAGTCAGCCCGGGCTTGGCTGAGATTCCTGACCAAAGGCCCAGGCGGACAGAAGACCCGTGACTCGGGCCAGCCTCTCCCTCCTCTGCCCTCCTGTCCACACCGGAAACGCCCGCAGGTGCTTAGCCACGCCGAAGCGGGGAGCCTCGTTCTGCTCACCCCCACATCCCACCCTCGCCAGTTGGGGAGCGGCAGTAAGGAGGGTCGGGCGTCACCACCTGAGAGCTGTATGGTTCTCATTGCCAGGACCGTGCCTCTTGCTAACACGGCCGGAAGTCCGGGTGACCACCCGCCCTGAGTCCCTCTCTCCTCTCGGCTGCCCGGCTGATGGGCGGCATTTTCCCGGGGATAAAAACGGAAGAGCTGATCAGGAGATGCCTCTAAGGGAGGTGATGTCCCTGATGAGACGAGACACTGTCCAAATCAGTGCCCCGGAGCCACCAGACGGACTCTCCCTGGACCACAGAGGGAAGGTGTTGGAGAGGCTGTGTGGTGGGTGGTTCCCGGGCTGAGGGACCACAGCTTCGTCCCTCGTAGGCTCCTCGTAGGTGAGAGCCGGGGGCAGTGTGGGTAACAGCAGCCACTCTCTGCTCATCCTTTGCGCCCTTCCCCGCCTCTCCTCCATTCCAGAATCGATGCTGTGAGTTGGTTCGCCGCAGGTAGGGACAGTCTCAGGTATTAATAGACACTTTGAAAGCGACTTTAACTTTTTTTTCCTCCCAGTGTTTTGAATACTTTGATTATCCAAAGAATTGAAGCTCACAGCACATCCAGTTTTTACAATAGACTTGGGGCTCACTCCTTACCCCCGGCTGCAGATTTGTCTGGCATCGGCCGGGTCTTTAAGCATCTGCAGGGAGGGAGGGTTTTGAAACAAAGTACAAGATAAGTGAGACACGCTGTCCCGAGCTGCTGCTCGATGGGGATGTGGGTTCATCCCAGTCGGAGAGGAGGCCCTTTAAAACAGGAAGGAAGCAAAGAGGGACAGCTGACCAGAGTCCCCTGTTCTGGGGAATGCCCATGTGAATTCGCCCCTCCCTTTTGTCTTTGAGCAAGTTTGCGGTAAAAGGTTTCAGCAAAATGAGACGACTGTGTCTTGACCTGAGAGGGGCCTCTTTAATCCCCCCAACCCCGGACCCATCCCGTTGTCCTGGGATGTACCTGCTCGCTGAGAAGGAGCTTGTTGGCCAGGAGGAAACAATGACCCACCATCCTGACTGCTGAGGATCTAGGGTTAGGGTCTCTGGTGCTTCTAATCTCCTGTCAACTCAGAGTTCGAGACACTGAACCCCCACAGCCTTGCTCACCCGAAGCCAGGGGCGTGGGGAGGCGTGGCTTGGAACCAGGGCTCCATTTCCGTTTGGGGAGAGCCACTTTGCCATCAAAACACTCACAGCAGAATGGCTGTCCACGCCCGGCCCCGGCCCCGGGACAGAACAGAGCCACGGGGCATCCAGGACTCCCGTCTTACCTGCGTTAACCTCGACATCCCGTGTACCGTAAATATATCTGTGTGGGGCCACATCGCACGCAGATAGGAACTCCGTGGTGTCAAGATGTTGCTTCTTAACATTTTGTGGTTGGCAACTGTAGAGTTGTTTTTAATGCATGTAAACTAAACTAGAATCCTTCGGGTGGTTCCTGAAGGAGCCAGGTGGGCCCACTTCTGCTTGGTACATGTGCGCCCTCACCTGGGGAGAAATAAACCACTTGTACTAAAGCGTGCACTCCGTCTAACTGCCTCCGCTGCGGGAGTGACAGGGGCACCGAGCGCTCCCTTCCAGCTGGGTTTTGGTGGGGAGGGCTTCTCGGCAGATTTCAGTGACTTCAGTGCAAGGGTTGAAAGACGGGATGATTTTTTTCTTGAACGTTGTTTTTTAACTTGTTTTTAATGTTTGTTTATTTTTGAGAGACAGAGCATGAGTGGGGGAGGGGCAGAGAGAGAGGGAGACGCAGAATCCGAAGCGGGCTCCAGGCTCTGAGCTGTCAGCACAGGGCCCGACGCGGGGCTCGAACTCACGAACCGTGAGATCATGATCTGAGCTGAGGTCGGACACTTAACCGGCTGAGCCACCCAGGCGCCCCAAGACAGGACTATTGAAGGAATGTCACAGGACCTCTCGTGTGGCCTCCAGCTACTCTTCAGGACCAAGGACAGGCCTTGTTTCCCCCGCCCCAGTCTTTCTCCCAAGTTCCCCCTGAAGGTCAGTGCTCTTAATGTTGCTAGTAATAAGTAGTGGCATTTATTGAGCACCTGCAGTGTACTGAGGACTGTCCCAGATAGTTATGTGAATTGTTAATTAAACACGATCCCTCTGGGCTGGGGCACTGAGATGCCCTGTACCCTTCATAGGGCAGACTCCGGCTCTCCGCCCGTGGCCCTGTGCTGCTGTTGACCCTTGTGTTCGGCAGCTAGGCTCCCAGAAGTGACTGCTTTGTAAGGAGCTTCCTGAAGGGAGTAGATTATGCATCCTTTGGGAGCACTTGAGGTGTGATACAGAGGGCTGTGTACCACAGAACATGCCAGACTCAGAACTCTGCATCCCTCAAACCTGAGCATCAGGACTAGGGCATTTCTCAAATGAGAATGTTTCCCCCACCCCGTGTAGAGTTACCTTTCTCCCTCATCTCAGGAAACCAAGAGCACTGGGGAAAAGGCTTGAAGCAGTGGAGAAACCAATCTGATTTCTTTTAAATGTTTCTTTAGTTTTGAGAGAGAGAGAGAAGCACACAAGAGCGAGCACGGGAGGGGCAGAGAAAGGGGGAGACAGAGGATCCCAAGTAGCCTCTGTGCTGCCCGCGCAGAGCCCAATGCGGGGCTCGATCCCACAGACCTTGAGATCCTGACCTGAGCTGAAATCAAAAGTCAGACGCTCAACCGACTGAGCCACCCAGGCGCCCCCGCCCCCCATCTGATTCTTTCTTTAAAGGTAACTGCAGTTCAATGCTCAGATGAGATTCACTTTGGGGGCTTTCGTTGTCTCTGGGAGCTGCAGAGAGACCCGCGCTGCAGGCAGGGGCCTGCATGAAGTGGGAAGGAGGCCACGTGGGGATGCACAGCTGAGGGTGGTTTGGGTCCCCACGTGTGTCACCCGCTAACCCCTGCATTCCTGCCTTGGCCTGCACCAATCTCTCACCAAGGGAAAGGGGTGGGGTGAGAGGGCCTCGGTGCCCAGCATGCCCGTGTTCTGCCTGCCTGGCCCACCAGCGCAGCCTTTAGCGTTTCTAAACACCTCTGAACAGCACTGACCCCAGACCCAGGAACCTGCTCCCAGAGAGGAAGTAATGAACATCCGGCCCTCTGTAAGGGGAGCCTCTGCCGGGAACAGGTGTGCGTTTGAGTCTGTCGTTCAGGGCCAACTCCCCCGTGTGGAGCGGCGACCGCGTGGTCCTTTCTCCAAAGCTGACTCCTCTCCAGGAGCCCTGAACTGTGCTGTGCCGTGCTTTCGCCCCCTCTAACGTTTCGGGGTCTCGTGTCTCAAAGAACTGGGGGCAATATCACTGCCTCTGGGCTCTACAGTGTTGGGGGAGCCGTCAGCATTCAAGAGGCCTCGGGTGCCCCCTGACGGATGTACCCAGGTCAGGAGAACTTACTTTCCTTTCTTCTCCCTTTCAAATTTCAATTTCCCTCCTTCAAAAATGCATTGATTGCTTATCACAGGAGCCAGCAAACTACCTCCCGTGAGCTTAGTCTGACCTGTTGCCATGTGTGGCCTCTGTGAGCGCAGTTTTTGTATTTTTTAATGGGTTTTTTTTTTAATCAAATACTTGCAACTGATTTTGACAGTAGAGAATACTAATCCTGAGTCTCAGTGAAACAAGGTGTTGTCCCCCCTCCAGAGAATTTCGTTCTCATCAACAGTCCTGTCCTACAAAAAAAAAAGTATACTCAGCATAATATTTTGAATTTCGCTAATCAACAACGGGGATGTTTTTCTCTTGTCGTATAAGTATCTACGAAATGTCTTTGGTTTTTCTCCTTAACCTGCAGCCTAAAATATTTACTCTCTCTTAAAGTAGTTTGCAGGTTGCTCGCCCCTGGCCTAAGCACATCACCTTCTCTAAATCCTGGGACTACAGAAGTCTCTAAGGCAATCGTGGCCTTGACTTCATAGCGTTTACAAATAGACAAGGCTTCCTGACTCCTAGATGGTGCCTCTTCTCTGTTCTCACATGTAGAAAGGGCTAGGGAGTTCCGTGGGGTCTCTTTTATAAGGGCAGGAATCCCATTTACGACAGTTCCACCTTCCTCATGACTAATCACTTCCCAAAGGCCCCACCTCTGAATACCATCACACTGAGCATTAGGATGTCAACATATAAATTCAGGGAGGACATAACCATTCCAACCATAGCAGGGGTGTATGGGAACTCTTTGTACCACCTTTACAACTTTTCTGTAAATCAAAACTGACAGTGGACAATCTGAAAAGGAAATTTAAAAAATAATTATGTTTACAATAGTATCCCCCCCAAAAGCCCTTAAGAATTAGCCAAAGAAATGAAAGTCTTGTATCATGAAATCTATAAAACATTGCCGAAAAAAATTAAAGGAATAAATGAATGGAAAGACATGCCATGTTCACAGATTGGAAAACAATATTGTTGAGACGTCAATACTACCCAAAGTGATCTACAGACTCAACAAAACCCCTGTTGAAAAATGACATTTTTTTTTTTGCAGAAATAGAAAAACCCATCCTAAAAATCCATATGGAATCTCCTCAAGCCCCAAATAGGCAAAAGATCTTGAAAAAGAACACAGCTGAAGGACTCACACTTCTGATTTCAAAACTTACTGCAAAACCACAATAATTAAGAGAGAGTAATGCTAGCATGATGTCAGACATAGAGACCAACAGAGTAAAACAGAGTCCAGAAATTAACTCTCACATGTGTGGTCAAATGATTTTCAATAAGGTCAAGGTCAAGGTAATTCAATGGGGGAGAGGACAATCTTTTCAACAAAAGGTGCTGGAAAAACTGGATATCTGGGTCACCTGGGTCGTTCAGTTGGTTGAGCAACCAACTCTTGATTTCGGCTCAGGTCATGATCTCACAGTTTACGAGATCAAGCCCCACATTGGGCTCTGTGCACTGAGGGCACACAGCCTATTTGGGATTCTCTCTCTCTCTCTCTCTCTCTCTCTCCCTTCCTCTGTTCTCTCTCTCTCTTTCAAAATAAATAAATAAACTTAAAAAGAAAAAACTGGATATCTACATGGAAAAGAATTAGGTTGGTCTCTTAACCAAAAAGCAAATACAGCAAAAATTAGCTAAAAATGGATCAAAGACCTCAAAATAAGACCTAAAGTTATAAAACTCTTAGAAGAAAGCATAAGGTAAAAACTTCACAACGTCAGATTTGGTAGTGATTTCTGGAGCATGACCCTAAAGGCACGGACAATGAAAGAAAAAATAGACAAGCTGGATTCATGAAAAAAAAATTAATTTTTTTTGTAATGTTCATTTATTTTTGAGAGAGAGAGTGCAAGCAGGGGAGGGGCAGAGAGAAGAGGGAGACACAGAACCTGAAGCAGGCTCCAGGCTCTGAGCTGTCAGCACAGACCCGGATGGGGGGTTGAAGTCACAAACCGTAAGATCATGACCTGAGCTGAAGTCAGACATTTAACCGACTGAGCCACCCAGGTGCCCCTAATTCATGAAAAAGTTTTAATTGGAGGCATCAGAAGACACTATCAACAGAGCAAAAAAGCAACCCATAAAATGGGGGAAAATATTTGCGGATCACGTACCTGATAAGGGATTCATATCCAGAATATATAAAGAGCTCCTACAATAACAAAATAAAACCTGATTCAAAACTGGACAAAGGACTTGTGTAGACATTTCTCCAAAGAAGACACACAAACAGCCAAGAAGCACATGAAAACATGCTCCCCATCGCTAATCGCTGGGGAAATGCAAAGCAAAGCTATGGTAAAGTCCTGCCTCCCATCCATTAGGATGGCAACTATCAAGAAACAGGAAGGAACAGGGGCGCCTGGGTGGCGCAGTCGGTTAAGCGTCCGACTTCAGCCAGGTCACGATCTCGCGGTCCGTGAGTTCGAGCCCCGCGTCGGGCTCTGGGCTGATGGCTCGGAGCCTGGAGCCTGTTTCTGATTCTGTGTCTCCCTCTCTCTCTGCCCCTCCCCCGTTCATGCTCTGTCTCTCTCTGTCCCAAAAATAAATAAACGTTGAAAAAAAATTAAAAAAAAAAAAAGAAACAGGAAGGAACAACTGTTGGAAAGGACGTGGAGAAACCGGAACCCTTGTGCTCTATCAATGGGAATGCAAAATGGCACAGCTGTTGTAGAAAACAGTACGGTGGCTCTTGGAAAAATTAATAAATTCTATTAAGCAGATAAGGTTGCCATAGAATCCAGCAATTCTCCTTCCCAAAGATTTGAAAGCACCGTTTCTTTTTAAGATTTTATTTTATTTTTTAATATTTATTTATCTTTGAGAGACAGAGAGAGAGAGAGAGACAGAGCACGAGCAGGGGAGGGGCATTAAGATTTTATTTTTAAGTAATCTCTACACCTCCCGTGGGGCTCAAACTCACAACCCCGAGACCAAGAATCACAAGCTCCACCGACTGAGCCAGGCAGGCACCCCAAAGCACACTTTTGAAGAGAGGTTTGTGCATCCACGTTCACAACACCATTATTCAGAGTAGTAAAAAGCGGAAGCAATCCTAGTGTCCATCTGTGGATATAAACAAAATGCAATGCATACATGCAATGGAATATTATTCAGTCTTTAAAAAGGAAGAAAATTCTTAAAAAAAAATTTTTTTTAATGTTTATTTATTTTTGAGACAGAGAGAGACAGAGCATGAGTGGGGGAGGGTCAGAGAGAGGGAGACACAGAATCAGAAGCCGGCTCCAGGCTCCGAGCTGTCGGCACAGAGCCCAACGCGGGGCTCGAACTCACTGACCGTAAGATCATGACCTGAGCCAAAGTCGGTCGCTTAACCGACTGAGCCACCCAGGTGCCCCTAAAAAAATTTTTTTTAATGTTTATTTATTTTTGAGAGAGAGACAGAGTGTGAGCGAGGGAGGAGCAGAGAGAGAGAGGGAGACACAGAATCTGAAGCAGGCTCCAGGCTCCGAGCTGTCAGCACAGAGCCCGACGCGGGGCTCGAACTCCCGAACCTGAGATCATGACCTGAGTTGAAGTCGGACGCTTACAGACTGAGCCGCCCAGGCACCCTGAAAATTCTTTTTTTTTTTTAAGTTTATGTATTTATTTTGAGAGAGAGCACGAGTGAGGGAGAGGCAGAGAGAGAGAAAGAGAGAATTCCAAGCAGGCTCTGCGCTGTCAGCCCAATGCAGGGTTCGATCTCAAACTGTAAGATCATGACCTGAGCTGAAGTCAGATGCCTGACTGAGCCACCCAGGCACCCCAAAAGGAAGAGAATTCTGACACCGGCTACAACCTGGCTGAACCTTGAAGACATTATGCTGAATGAAATAAGCCAATCACAAAAAGACGTGTGATTCCACTTCTGAGGTGCTGAGAGTAGTCAAAATCATAGGGACGGAAGGTAGGACTGTTGGGTGGCAGGAGGTGGGGGAGGGGGAAATGGGGAGTTAGGGTTTCATGGCTACAGAGTTTCAGTTATGCAAGATGAAAAAGTTCTGGAGATGGTCGGTGGCCCAACGTTGTAAGTGCACTTAATGCTGCTGAACTGAACTCTTAAATATGGTTAAGGTGATACGTTTTGTGTTCTGCGTATTTTACCATGATAGAAAAAAATCGGAAAAAGAACAGGTGGGGGAAGACAGCAGTGCAATGGATCATGGACTGGCCTGGGGGGGGGGGGGACATGGGGGGGGCGCCTTCAGCCAAGGATTCCAGGAGTCCATTGCCCTGTGATTGGGCAGAGATCAGAGAGAATTGAAAATTGTTTTTAACGGGATCCCTGTGCAAACTCCTAATGATACGACCTCATGCTGGCTTTCCCGGCCGGCGCGGCTGAGACAGACCTGCCAAGGGGTGACGGCCGTTGTGCCAGAGAACAGAGGTGCCCAAGGCTGTTGGAAGCACTGGAGGCCTTCTGAGTGCAGGGAAGGATGGGGGGAGGGAACCTGTAATAAATCACTGCGATCCCAAGAGAAAGGTGGCTGCAGGTACGCTGCTCCCACTTCCCCACCCAGGGAATAATGTGTGCACAGAGGGTCTCCTCTTTCCAGGGCTGGGGGTGGGGGAGGGGGAGGAGGATGCCAATGTTTCCAGCCCCAACCAGCCAGTGCTCCATTGTGCAGCCGATCTGTTTCTTCTGGACGTTTTGTCTGCGTCTGATTTGCCTCCGAGCACACAAAGCCAGTTCGGTGGGGCTTTTAGACGCTCCTGCACCCAGCCGCCAGCAACACCCTCAGCGCCCACCCCGAGGAAACCCTTTGCTTAGAGACGCTGGTGGGAGCAAGGGCCGGGGGGAGGGGAGGGGGGGTTGGTGGCAGCCGTCACTGTGGGGCTTGTTAGTATGTTTGGGCAAAGTGCCATCGTGCTGGGAATTCTGTTGCACCTGCCCAGTTAAAGGCAGGTGACTAGTGGCGAAGACACACTATGGAGAAGTTGGGGAGCCAGAGTCGGGGACATTTGCTTTCTTCCTGTAATCTGACAGCTCCAAAAACCCACAGGGAGCTGTCCAGATGCCTCAGCCTTCCTCACAGGACACCCCACAAACTGGCCCCAGCTGGCCTTTGCAAATTCCTCTCTGATTTTCTCCCCTACAGGGACTGTCAACTCCTGCCACAATGATGCGTCAACCTCCCCCAAGTGTCTTTCTTCCATCACAAATGCCCCTCCCTTGCATACACCATGCCCTCCCCCCAATCTGGAATGCTCTCCCCACGCCTTCCCCTGCGACTTACCACCATTTGTCAAGACCAGTTCCAACCCCAAATCCCACTTTGGGGGCTGACACATCCCCTGTCTACCCCCGTCCGGATCTCCAGCACCCATCCCTAAACTTGGTTAGCCTGATTCCCCGAGATGGGAAGTCCAGAGCTGACAGCCATGGGCACTCTGCTGTGTTGTCTCAGTTGTGTCTCCCAGTTCTGTCACTGTCCGCCCCAGGAGTCTCGGGGCGCCCGGGTGGCTCAGTTGGTTGAGCGTCCAACTTCAGCTCAGGTCACAATCTCACAGTTCTTGAGTTTGACCCCCACACAGGCTGTCTGCTGTTATCTCCCCTGTCCCCCTCCCGCCCCTCCCCCGCTCGTGCACCCTCTCTCTCTCTCTCTTTCAAAAATAAACAAACATTAAAAAAAATTTTTTTTAAAGAAGGTTGAGTCTTAGTAACTCTCCCAAGGTCATATGATCAGTAAACGGCCCAGCTGGGATTCAAACCCACGTGAGCTAGCCCCCCCCACCCATACCCCGCTCCCCGTTTACATTATCTAGCTTCATTGCCTTAACCCCAGGAGAAACTTCATCGTATTCATTCATGCATTCCGTGAACACTTACTGCCTGTTTACAACCAGCAGCTAAGCTGTGGAAACACCCCGCCCCACTTTCCGGGGCTTGGTTATTGCACGAGGTGCCCGGGATAGGGTAGCACAGGGGCGACTGGGGGGGTTTAATTCCCAGTGAGCGGTTGAGGGACCCCGACGGAAGGGACAGGAAGACAACCTGCCAGGCGACAGGGAAGTAAGTAGCAGAGCCCGGCATCACCAACCAGGGCGCATGACTTCCGAGGCGCTGTCTACAATAGTTTGCATCGTCTCAGGATCTTGCCCGGTGCGTTTTCTGTAGACTTGGATAAGCACCTTCGCAGAGATGACACAAACGTCTATTCTTGCCAGTGTTTGATCGGCTTGGTTAATTTTTCTCCCGACTCTGGAGACTTCCACAAGAGGGAGTGCTTCCGACGCAGCGGGATGGGCAGTCACGTGCTCTGGGGAGCCCTCCGCCCCCGCGTCCAGGCCCAGCTGGGGGTTGCTAGGCAACGGGTAAACGCCGTACCTCGGAGCCGTTGGAGAAGCCCGGTGGCGGGGGCTCAGGTGCTTCCCCTGCGGCCAGGCGGCGACGCGAGCGAGCTGACGAGGGTAAGGGCGCGGGCCGGGAGGAGGCCGAGGCTGAGGAGGAGAGGAGAGTGAAGCAGGGAGCCCCCGACGGTAATAATCAGCGACAGTGCCAGAAACTCTCCGTGGGGGCAGCCTCCTGGGACAGCTCTGCCGGAGGGTGGGGGGCCAGGTGTCCGCGCCCCATTCGTCCCGGCTGCCCTCAGTCCTCGCGACTCACCGGACCATGCAGGTTCTGGTCACCTTGCCTCCTACACCCCCTGCTCCCAGTCGGTCTGGCCCTGATCCCCGGGGTCTCTTGGAGGGAGGGAGACCTCTAAAGGGTTCACAGCTGGCTGGTGGGAAAGTAGAGTCTGGGCTGAACTGGGGGGAGGTGAGCTTTCTCATAAGAAAGGAGGGAAGGGAATTCAAAATTACTGAGCACAGGCTAGGCAGCAGGTCCCCTAAAATGCATGATTTTATTTACTCCCCAACCTGAGGGGGACATTTTTTTTTTAGTTTATTTTTATTTTGAGAGAGAGAAAACGAGCAGGGGAGGGGCAGAGAGAGAGAGGGAGACAGAATCCCAAGCAGGCCCCGTGCTGTCAGCACAGAGCTGGATGCAGGGTTCGAGTCCACAAACCGTGAGATCACGACCTGAGCCGAAATCAAGAGTCGGATGCTTTTAGAGGACTGGGCCACCCAGGCGCCCCTTATGCCCATTGGGATACCACGTTCAAGGTCACACGCTTAGTTTCACCTTCCTGCAACGTGTTCGAAGTTGATCACGCTCTCTTGAACCACAGAAGTGCATTCTCGGGCGTTCAGACCCTGTGATTCCCCCTCTCACCTCTAGCTCTGCTTTGTTTTTCCAATCAGAAAAGGAAGAGGAGGGGAGAGAGAGTTCTAGGAGAGAGCCCTGGGACCCTGCTGGCCCTCAGCATGCTCACAGTGGGAGTGTTGGGCTCCTTCTTGCACCAGGCACTGGGGATGACGATGGATGAAAAGACCACAGTCTGCCCTCAAGGAGACAGTGTTGTAGTGGGGAGAGCAGGTTACCACCAACACAGCACCCTTCGGTTCTGGGGACCTCCTCCCACCTCTGCCTGTCCTCCCCCTCCACCTGGAGCTCACCCCAGGTGGACCCCAGTGTGCCTAGCATTGCCCTGGTGGGATGCCCTGGTGAGGGAGGGCAGGGTGGATTCCTAGCGAGGTCTGTCTCATTTGAAGGACCCCGTATTCCAGAAGGTGCACAAGGACATAAGAAAGAGGGAAGGAAGCTCTCCACCTGTGTTCCTCTGCCCAGCCAGGGGCACATAGAGGCCACATAGAGGCCACATAGAGGCCATCAGTCCCAGGCACAAAGACTAAGGGCTGCCCCAGGGACCACAAGGAAGGGGAAAATGTTCTCGCGTCTATACCGCGTGGAGTCCAGCGCGGAAGGAAGGCCAGCCACCTTCCTCTTGCCTCTACACTAAGCTCCCAAACGGAGCCCCTCCGCCCCGCGGCTCCCTCAGCCCCACCCAAGCTTGGAAAACACACTTTCTCTTAAGTCGAGGGAAGTTCTTTCCAGGAATCACGGTGCGCCTTATCATTACGCGAGAGGAGTTTTTGTTAACTGCTGGAGGTCCCAGTCTGACCGTCCTGGCACGCGGGAGACGGTTGCAGTTTTGATGTTCACGCCAGCACGTCCCCAGCCAGACGTGTTCTTATGTTTGGGACTCGCTGCAGAGTCCCGCTTGCCCCTGGGTCTCTAGGTTCCCACGGGTGGGGGACCCCCCTCCCCAGACTCCCAAAGAGCAGCAGTACTGCCCCCGCCTCCCTTGGAAGCCCCCCTGCCATCCCCCCCCCCCCCACAGGCAGACAGCTCTGCAGCCGGCGGCCTCTGTCTCACCAGGGCGGGGAGAGACCTCCTGAGACCCCCGCTCTGACCTCGCTATTCATCTTCGGGCCCTGCCGGCTTGGGAGAAAGAGCTCACTCTGGGTCCCTGAATGAGCTGTCTTCCCGTCACCGGGCCAGCCTTTAAATGTCCCCTCTGTCTGCCACCAGATAGAAAACAATGCCTCCGTTCTCGCCCCTGGTTTGGCCTTGGGAGGAACCAAGGAGGAAAGCGAAGCTGTTTCACATATGATCTGGGCTAAAGAGGCTATTTTTGCGCCCCTGGAGTTTCCTCACGTTCTTAAGCCTCCTTGTGTCCCCAGAGAACTGGCTTTTGCAGCAAGTGTCTTTTACCAGAAGGAGAGACAGGCAGCCCGTCGTCACTGTGGGGGCCCAGGAGCAGCGCTGTGGCCCCTCCGCAGGGCGCTGGTGAAGGCGAGAACTGACCGTCGTCTTCACAAGGCCCTACCCTTGCCCATGTAGAATGGACACACTGGGGCAACTTCTGCCACTTGTGTTTCTGTTCCCATCCTCTGCTGTCCGAGCCACGGCCTCTACCTTTCCCGGGTTACAAGAGAGTTTCCAGACCAGGAGAAAGAGCAGGAGATCCTGTTTCCTGTGAGTCTGACTCAGGTCAAGCAGTTCTGGGGCTGGAAGCAGGCTGGGATGACGCTGCCTTCGAGGAACATCGTACACAGATGCAAAGGGGCCTAGGATAACCCTCACTCCCTCACTCCTACCCCAGCGGCTCCAAGGCCCAAGGCCACTCCAAGCAAGTGCTTCTGGGCTGTCACAATAACTCTTGGCCTTGCATCTCAGGCGCCAGTGGCCATGGCCCACTGGTCTGGCACCTTGCAGCCTTGGAGGTAAGAGGAGGCAGCTTAGACACACGTCTGGTCGTAACATTCACCCAGATTGTGAAAAGCACAAATTGCCAGCCCCCCCCCCCCAGACATACAGTCCACATTTGCAAGAGGGGCCTGGGAACCTCCATAGTTTGAACATCCCAGGTTTGGAGCATGCTGGCTGAGAAATTAAGAACCCTCACTTTAAATCGGTGCTCCTCAACCTTGGCTGTACGCTAGGATTCATTCACCCAGGAGTTTAACACCTACTGCCGAGAGATTCTGATTTCGTTTGTCTGCAGTTTAACCTGAGGGTTGTGATTTTGTAAAGCCCTCTGGGAGTTTCTGTGTAGCCAAGGCTAAGAATCACTCTGCCGTAGAGCCAGACGTGTCTAGGCCCCAGCTCTGCCTCAACTTAAGACCCACCACCTTTGACAAGATGTTTGAACTCTCTGGGTATTGTTTCTTCATATGTAGAATGAGAATTGTGAGTTTGGGGGGTTGTGGGGAGCATGCAGTGAGGGAACCTCTAAACTGAAGTCCACGGCGCCCGGGACCCCGCAAGTCTCTGTGTATCCTGGATGCAAGTCCTTTATCAGACCCAATATGCCGATATTTTCTCCAAGTCTGTGGCTTGTCTTTTCGTTTTCTTGATGTTATCTTTTGAGGTGCAGAGCTTTTAATTCAAAAGAAGTCCAATTTATCATTGTTTTTGCTTTTATGGACCATATTTCTGATGCCATGTCTAAAGAATCTGCCCTATCAGCGTCACGGAGATTTCCCTCTACGTTTCTCTCCTTAGTTTTCGCTCTTACGCTGGTGCCTGAGATCCATTTTGCGTTAATTTGTGTGTGTGGCATGAGGTAGGGGGTCCACGGTCATTCTTTCGCATGGGAACATCCAGTTGGCCCAGCACCATTTGTTGAAGAGACCGTCATTTCTCTGATAAGGTGCCTTAGTGCCTTTTTCAAAAGTCAGTTGGCCATAAGTATCAAAGTCTATTTCTAAACTCTCAATGCCATTCAATCGATACATATGTCTATTCTGATGCCAGTACCACGCTTTCTTGATTATTCAGCTTTGAGTGAATGTTTGCCAAATGAGTAGGTGAAATAAGGGAAACTATGAGAACAAATGTAAAGCATGAAGTCTGGCATTCACAAAACCTATGCATTCCTAGAAAAGTCTATGTAATTCGGGGCGCCTGGGTGGCTCAGTCGGTTAAGCATCTGACTTTAGCTCAGGTCATGATCTCGCAGTTCGTGGGTTCGAGCCCCACGTCGGGCTCTGTGCTGACAGCTCAGAGCCTGGAGCCTGCTTCGGATTCAGTCTCCCTCTCTCTGCCCCTCCCCGGCTCTCACTCTGTCTCTCTCTCTCACACACACACACACACACACACACACAAATAAACATCAAAAAAAATTTTTTAAAGAGAAGTCTATGTAATTAGTTTTTTTTAAGTTTATTTATTTTGAGAGAGAGAGAGAGCACAAGCCAGAGAGGGGCAGAGAGAGTGGCCTAGCCATGGTCAAGCAGCTGGCAAGTGGCAGGGCCAGAACTTGAAGTCAGTGCCCAGCCCAGCCCGCTTTCCAGTTCCACACTGTGCCCTGCCCAACCAGTCTTTCATTTTTTTTTTTTTTTTTTTTAAATTTTTTTTTCAATGTTTTTTATTTATTTTTGGGACAGAGAGAGACAGAGCATGAACGGGGGAGGGGCAGAGAGAGAGGGAGACACAGAATCGGAAACAGGCTCCAGGCTCCGAGCCATCAGCCCAGAGCCCGACGCGGGGCTCGAACTCCCGGACCGCGAGATCGTGACCTGGCTGAAGTCGGACGCTTAACCGACTGCGCCACCCAGGCGCCCCCCAACCGGTCTTTCAAAGGCCCACTATTCTGCCTGTGGAGGAAGTGGTCTGGCAGTCTCTCCCCTTCTCAGGCAGACTCCCAGCCCCATCGCGGTCGGAGTGATGTAGAGGGGAGTCTCCGGAAGGGCCCCCCAGGAGCGGTGAAGGGTAGCGCCCAGTAAGCTAGAACTCTGGGAAGGGGTGGGTGGCCTTTTGGACAATCGGGTGGTTGGGTGGGAGAGTTTCCAGAGAGGCCTGGGGCTCTCCGATCTGTGTGCTGTAGGGTCAGATCCAGGGCGTGGCCGGAGATTTAGTTCAACATAATCACCATGAGTGTTTCTCCCTGCCTCCCAGTAAACATGTTAGCTCGGTAAAAACTGCATCATTTGGTGAGTAAGAGCTTTGGAGTCAGGCAGAGCAGCTGAACCGCTTACTAACTACGTATGTGGCCCTGGGCAAGACACCCAGGGTATCGCTAAGTATGAGATTCCTGAAAGGTAGAATGGTGATTTTATTGTCTACCTCAAAGGGCAGTTGCAAGAACTGAACACGATAATGCTTAGCAGGTACTCAGTACTCAATAAATGATCTTTTATTATTTAAGTTTATTTGTGTATTATGAGAGAGAGAGAGAGCACGAGCAAGGACGGGTCAGAGAGGAGAGACAAGATCCCAAGCAGCCTCCATACCATCAGCACACGGCCCCCTGCGGGGCTTGAACTCACGAACCGTGAGATCATGACCTGGGCAGAGATCAAGAGTCGGATGCTTAACCGACTGTGCCACCCAGGCGCCCTTCCGTAAATGATTTTTTAAGTTTATTTATTTATTTTGAGAGAGAGTGCACCCAGTAGGGGCAGAGAGAAAAGGAGAGAGAGAAAATTCCTAAGCAGTCTCCGCACTGTCGGCACGGAGCCCGATGCGGGGCTTGAACTCACAAAACTGTGAGATCATGACCAGCTCAAATCAAGAGTCGGATGCTCAACCGAATGAGCCACCCGAGCGCCCCAATAAATGATTTTTTAAAAGTGCAGACGCAGCTTCTGAACAAATCTCCTAGGACCCTTCCCCCCAACCAGACTAGGAACCTGGAAGCCGCCCCCGGTGAGGCCCGGGGGGACAGGGAAGCAGCCAGGTGGGGCCCCTTCCCTCACACCCTTCCTCTGCCCCTGTAGCAGCCGGGACCATGGAGATCGTGTACGTGTATGTCAAGAAGCGAAGCGAGTTCGGGAAGCAATGCAACTTCTCCGACCGCCAGGCCGAGCTGAACATCAACATCCCGCCCAACCCGGAGCTGGCCGAGCAGTTCGTGGAGCGGAACCCCGTGGACACGGGCATCCAGTGCTCCACCAGCATGTCAGAACATGAGGTGGGTCCCTGGCCCCGGGGCCTGGGCCAGCGAAGGTGGGGTCTGGCAGGGTGGCCAGTCAGGGTGGTCAGTGGGACTGGGTGGCTCCATCTGGGTGACTGGAAGCCAGTTAGAATGGCCCAGGGCGGATGCTGGAAGTATGAGGACAGAGACACCCCCACGACCCACCACGGTGCCTGGGGCGGGAAAAGACCCAGCACCAGCCGCTCCCTGGGCCAGGTGAATGGGAATCAAGACGTTCTCTCTCCCATGGGCTCTGGTCTCACCTCTAAGTCATCTTAGGCATGTGGTACAGCTGGGAGAGGTATCCTGAGGGGGCAAGGATTCAGATCGGCAGGCGCCTGCCCAGCTGGTGGAAAGGAAAGGGTGCCGTGGAAAGTTCTGGTCAGAGGGGCTGGTGATGTGATGAGAGAACTGGGCGTCACACTGCAGTCGGAGCTCCCTGCCTGTCTAGAGCCCGCGATCCGCCTTGGACTATGCCAGGCACTGCGGAGACAAAACTAGTTTGGAGGAGAGAAGAACCCGCTTTGTCATGTCCCAAATCATCTGGGTGAAAATCACACTTGATTCGGCCAAAACACGTTGCGGGAGGTTCCAATAACTCACGGTTCAAACACACTGAGTCTCTTGCTCTCCCAGGGCTAATTGCTGTCACGGGGACCGGGGCGATTTTGTCCACAGCGTGGCTGACTCAACAGGATGGCCACCGTGAAGGCCACACGCGCTGGGGTCTCTTGCCACATCTCCATCCCGGGACGACTTAGAGCTTTCGTGAGCTCTGGCTTAGAAAGGAAAAGAGGAGGGGGGGGTGACCGCTTAATGGCTTTGGGGGCTCCACTTAGGGTGATGAAAAAGTTCTGGAACTAGACAGTGTTGGTGGTTGCCTAACAGTATGAATTGTCCTTCATGCCACAGAATCATACATTTTTAAATGGTTAAAATTGGGGGGCGCCTGGGTGGCTCTGTCGGTTAAGCGTCCGACTTCGGCTCAGGTCGTGATCTCACAGCTCGTGAGTTCAAGCCCCACGTCGGGCTCTGTGCTGACAGCTCAGAGCCTGGAGCCTGCTTGGGATTCTGTGTCTCCCTCTCTCTCTGCCCCTCCTCTGCTCATGCTCTGTCTCTGTCTCAAAAATAAATAAACATTAAAAAAAAATTTTTAATGGTTAAAATGGGAGTTTTTATATTGTATGTCTTTTACCACAATCTTTTATTTTATTTATTTTAATTTTTTTAACGTTTATTTATTTTTGAGATAGAGAGAGAGACAGAGCATGAACAGGGGAAGAGCAGAAAGAGAGGGAGACACAGAATCCGAAGCAGGCTCCAGGCTCTGAGATGTCAGCACAGAGCCCGACGCGGGGCTTGAACTCACGGACCGCGAGGTCATGACCTGAGCCGAAGTCGGACGCTTAACCGACTGAGCCACCCAGGCGCCCCTACCACAATCTTTTAAATGGGGGAACAAATGGAAAGGAAGCAAAGTGGCAAGTTTAAGGGGTAAAAGTCCATCTGCACATACTATCCTCCCTACTACCGAGAACGGGCAAAGTAATCCCCAACTTTTCATCATTTCTGTGTTTCGAATCCTATGACATTGCACATGGTAAGGCAGAGCGGGACTAGTCACTTCTTTTTCTTTGGGATCGCACAGAATGGCCCACGGGGGTGGGGGTGGGGGGCTCCTCTGGTGCATTAGGGTTTCGATAAAGTCAGAACTGGATTTTCCACGGCCAGAGGCATCAGCTTCGAAGCTGCTAGCTCCACAGGGTGGCACTTCCGTGGCTACCCGGGACCCCCCCGAGGACCACAAAGTTCCTTGCCGGAACCTGAAAGTGGCTTTGGCCAGGGGCACCTCGCTGATCCCTCCCTGTGTGCTCAGGGCCCATGAGCAGGCAGCCCCAGGATCCTGGTTTGGGGACATGGCCTAATGTTTACACCCGGGGCAGGCAGATATCTTCTCACCTGGGGCTTTGTGTAGGTCAACACGGAGCGGTTTGAGATGGAGTCCCGGGGGATTAACCACGTGGAGGGGGGCTGGCCCAAGGATGTGAACCCCCTGGAG
Source organism: Lynx rufus (assembly GCF_022079265.1). Taxonomy (NCBI): domain Eukaryota; kingdom Metazoa; phylum Chordata; class Mammalia; order Carnivora; family Felidae; genus Lynx; species Lynx rufus. Next base: position 30,600,220 of record NW_025814832.1, on the reverse strand, counting down.
CTGGAGCAGACGATCCGGTTCCGGAAGAAGGTGGAGAAGGACGAGAACTACATCAACGCCATCACGCAGCTTGGCTCGGTAAGGCTTGCATCACTGCGGTGCCCCACCTGCCTGGCCCCGGGGTTCCGCTCCTGCCGCTACCCGGACGAACATCGCTAGGTACCTTAAGGAACCTTCTGTCTGGGAGCAGGCAGACCAGTCCACAACAACAGACCAGAGGGGAAGATGGGAAGGTACCAGGGCTGAACAGGCTTGAGGAGGAGTCTGACAGGTGCTCCCCTTGAGCAAGAAGGACTCCAAAGAACCCCACCCAGGAGCTGCGTGCCAGCAGGGATCATTCATTCATTCGGCACGTTTGGACTGAGCCTGTAGTCTCTGCCAGGCACAGGAGAGATGGCAAAAAATAAAATTCACATGCACCCTGCCCCAAAGAGTTTATCATAATCCATTGGAGGTCAGAGACAAATACAGAGATATCACCGTGTAATGTAGAAAGACATGCTATGAGGGATGACTCTTGCCATTTTGCTCCGTAAAGAGGGAGATTCAATTTCCCGCTGAAGGGATCAGGGAAGGCTTCCTGGAAGAGGAGACACCTGAGCTTGAGGTTTTTCCTTGGTGGACATCTGGAAAAATGGAGAGGGCCTTCTGGGTGGCGGAAGCAGAAGATTGGTGCTGTATATGGAGCGATTACCAGTTCTGTGCGACTGGAGGCGTGTTTCTTCACCTTTTTTTCATTGTTGTCCCCCAACGAGTCTTTTCATGTTTTTCCTAACTGCCTCCCCCATGAAATTTTAATACCATTGGCATATTTCTTTATGTACTATATGTATATCTGTGCTTTATGCATGAAAAGTAATATTTCACCCTCCAAGACCAATTTTCCCTTGGAAGCAATGCTGCCCCCACTGAAAATGCAACGGGCTGGAAGGTTGGGAAAGACCATTAGATATTTCTTGCCATCTCAGCCTGGTCAGGCTGCAGGTACCTCTCTTTCCTGCTAAGAACTCCTGATGTTTTCTCCTCAGATCATGGAGCACTGCATCAAGCAGAATAATGCCATTGACATCTACCAGGAGTATTTTGATGACGAGGATGCGGTGGAGGTGACAGATGAGGCCCCTTCAGCTAAAACCATCAATGTTTTAAGGTACCTCCCTAGCTAGGCAGGTGTCGGGACGCTCTCTGCCACCCCTGTGGCTGTGTGCTTCCCAAGGTCACTCTCTGCCGATCACTCCATGCCGTGGGTGCAATGCCCTCTGTGCTCTGAGCTTTGTAGGGAGCAGAGCAACAGAGCACCCAGCAACCAACTGGTCCCCACCCTGGGGGCGGGTCTGGTTGATGGAAAGAGAGGACAGAGTCCAGGGAAAGACTAAGCGAATTTGCAAAGCCGTGTGCAAGCCGGGTTGAGTCACGCAGGGCACAATGAGTCCAAAGTATGGACCATCAGTGACCCGGCAGCACTGTGGGCACACAGGACCCTCATCCCACACTCGTGGGAGTGTACCTGGTGATGACCTCCAAGGACAGAAGCTTGACAACAGGACTCGATCCCACAGATACATGTGTGTGAAGTCACCGTGTGTGTGGACGCTCACTGCAGCAGAAGGCACTCTAGCCAGAGGCTGGAACCAAGCTAAGCCCATCGGTAGGGGAGTGCTTCTAGCAATTCTGACACGCCTACCCGGGGGATAGCACGCACATGTCAGGATGAAGGAGGCAGCATGCTGGGGAGTGTTTCCAAGATTTACTTTGTGAAGCAAAACAAGCAAGGTGCAGAACAGCGTGTAGCGTAGCACTATTTTTTTTGTTTGTTTGTTTAAAATACGTTTATATACCTGTGATTTTGGAAGGGACTAGTCTCAAATGCCAACTCTGGGGGGATTCCTTTTGCTACCATGGCTCACTGAGGGTCCTGGGAAGTACTTGACCCAGTCCCAGCACAACTAGGAAGGACTCTTTTGTGATCCATGGCTGAGTTGTGGTGTGCAGAGTAGGAGCAAGCACTTCTGGGAGAGGGGCCAGGGGGGAGGGGCGAGGGCTGTCCTCCCTGCTGCCCCAGCCCTACTGGGGTCTGACCTCACATATGGATACCTTAGCAGGATGATGGATTAGAAATCATCTCACAGGGGTGCCTGGGTGGCTCGGTCGGTTAAGCGTCTCTTGATTTCAGCTCAGGTCATGATCTCATGGTGGTGAGATCTGGCCCAACGTTGGGCTCTGTGCTGAGCCTGGAGCCTGCTTGGGATTCTCTCTCCCCCTCTCTCTGCCCCTCCCCTGCGTGTGTGCATGTGCTCTCTCAAAATAAATAAACACTTAAAAAAGAAAAAGAAATTATCCCATTCAACCTGTATGTTTGACAGATGAGGGGACTGACTTCAGGGAGGGGCGGGTGCCCAGGGCACACGGGAGGGGGAAGGGGTGACCCAACCAGGGACGGAACTAAGGTCTCCTGGATCCCAGCCTTCTAACCGTGCTCCTGGGGAGGAGTGAAGTGGAGAAATCACAGGGCAAGAAGGTTATCTTGCTTTCCACTTTCCTTCATCCCTTCTGATTACTTCATGGGCAAAGTCTCAGTTTGGGCCATTAAGTGCTTAATTCTTTTTTACTTCTTGCTCATTCTCCTTCCTCCCCTCTTTTTTTGAAGTAAGAGTTGATGTTTCAGAGCAGTTTTAGGCCCACAGCGAAACTGATCAGAAAGTACAGAGAGTTCCCACACGCCCCCTCCGCCCCCAGCCCACACAGCCTTCCTGACTATCAACACTCTGCCCCAGGGTGGGGCCTTTGTCACCATCAGGAACCAGCATTCTGGTACTGTCTTAGTACCATAACTTGGGTAGTTTATAATCAACAGAAGCTTACTGCTCACAGTTCTGGAGGCTGGAAGTCCCAGATCAAGGTGGTTGGGTTCTGTGTCTGGTGAAGACCAACTTCCTGGTTTATAGGCGGCCATTTTTTCACTGCCGGAAGTCACATGGCAGAAGGGGTGAGAGGGCTCTCTGGAGCCCCTTTATCGAGGACTAATCACTTCCCACAGCCACCCCCCTAACACCATCACATTGGACATTAGGTTTCAACATATGAATCTGGGGGACACAACAGTCAACCTGTGGCACCCCAAAGTCCATTGTTTCCATTAGGGCTCACTCTTTGTGTTGCATACTCTGTGGGGTGTTTTTTTTTTTTTAATTTTTTCAATATTTGTTTATTTTTGAGACAGAGAGAGAAACAGAGCACAGCCGGGGAGGGACAGAGAGAGAGAGGGAGACATAGAATCTGAAGCAGGCTCCGTGCTGTCAACCCAGAGCCGACGCGGGGCTCGAACCCACGAACCGTGAGATCATGACCTGAGCCAAAGTCGAACGCTTAACCGACTGAGCCACTCAGGCGCCCCACTCAGTCGGTTTTGCATCGTATAGAATAGTTTCACTGCTCTAAAATCCCATGTTCCTTTTAGTCATCCCTCCCTACCCCCAAGCCCTTGGCTAATGCTTGATCTTTTTACTGTCTCCATGGTTTTGCCTTTTCCAGAATGTCACATAGTTGGAATCATACAGTATGTAGCCTTTTACCAACTGGTTGCCTTCACTTAGTGACGTGCATTATGTTTCCACTGTGTCTTTTCATGGCTTGATAGCTTGTTTCTTTTTAATGCTGAATAATATTCCCCTGTCTGGATGGACCACAGCTTATCTATCCATCCACTTCCTGAAAGATGTCTTCGTTGGTTCCAAGTCTGGGCAGCTATGAACAAAGCTGCTGGAAACATTCACCTGCAATGTTTTGTTAGACAAAAGTTGTCAACTCTTTTGGGCAAATACCAAGGAGGAGGATTGCTGGATTCTCCTCTTCCCCTTTCGTTGTAATAGCAATGGGAAATCAGGCCTCAGGCTCAAAACTTTCAGCAAGTGGAAATATCGGACTGGAATTTGATATTTTGTTCCCACTGGTTTAGTTTTTATTATTACCTTCTATTTATGGCTGGTGAGATCCGGGTTTGGATTAAGGGCTCTTCTAAACTTTGTTCTTAAAAATAAATTTCTCCGAGTGAATGTGATTGCTTAAATACGTTTGAATTTTTTAGACATATAACTGAGTAAATAAGAGGTGTGGGGAGCCTTCCATGCCAGTGTTCTGCCCTCTCCTGTAAAGGGATCCCCAGGAAATCAAGCGGTCAGCCACGCACCTCTCCTGGCACCCTGATGGCAACAGAAAGTTGGCAGTGGCATATTCTTGCTTGAATTTTCAACGTGCGCCCGAGGGCATGAGCCATGAATCGTACATCTGGGACCTGGGTGAGAAGCAGAAGGGTCCGGGGGTCCAGGAAAACTGAGGGGGCAGGGCAGAGGCCAGCAAAGCACAAGAGTGGAAGGTAGAAGCCACAGGCAGGGGACTCTCACAGGGCCGGTCCCTTCTAGGGAGGGACCAGGGGCCCCAGGAAGCTGCCCATCCCTTCCTTGTCTGGGTTCAGGAGCAGCCAAACCAGAGCCATATTAGAAGCAGGAAACTCCCTTCATTTCCAGATCCTTGATCAGGGCATTCAAGACCAAACCCCATGGAATCCCAGTCCCAGACTCCACAGACTCAGATAGAGTCCCCAGCGGACTGAGAAGGGGACTCACCTCTGTCCCACTTTCCTGGCATTGGTCCTTAATTCATGGCCAGTAGGGGCAATGCGTCCACTTGGGAGCAGGGACCGTTGTTGACAGAAGCACTCACTCTAAGGGCACGAGCCTTGTCAGGTGGCCAGCGATGGTGGACGATACACTTTAGGACATCCCGTCACTGTGGCCATTGTGAAAATAAACGTTAGCCGTTATTAGTAGGTGTGAGTGCCAAGCTCAGAACTGAGCACATTATGCTTTTGAACAGCCCTAGGGGGCAAGGGGGGGTGGACTCCTTCATTAGCCCCACTATACAGACAAAGAAACTGGTTTGGAGAAGTCAGGGAGAGTTGGATTTATGGAAAAGCCTTGGGGTCAAAACCCGGTTTCCTACCGAATCTCCAAAACGGGTGCGCGTGCACACGCACACACACACGCTGCTGATTACCAAAAATAAAACCACTAAAAGAGCCCCTAGGGCCAAGAGTGCCAGATTCTGGCCCCCAGGACCTAGAGGTTGCAGCCTGGAGAAAGACAGGAGGGACTTCCAGACATCCCCCTACCATCACCCATCTCAGGAAGGGTTAAACTGTTTGACCCCGTTCTTTTCTTTCCAGACTTGGCGGGATCAATTTGTTTGTTTGTTTCATAGAAAATCCCAACAAGCCTGAAATCGTCCTGAAACCATCATCACCTCTTGTCACCTTGGAGTACAACCCCAAAGATTCCCACGTGCTTCTGGGAGGCTGCTACAACGGGCAGCTGGGTAAGGAGGGACCCAGGTGCTTAACCAGGAGCAAGCCCAGCCCCCCGCTGCTGTCTGCCAGGGCCCAAGTACCTGGCCGGGCTTCCCAGGGAGCACTGAGTGAGGTGGGGACTTCCCACAGAAGATGAACTCCAGACATCTGGGTAGTCAGGTTTTGCTGATAGCTCAGCAGTGTCTCCAATTGTAACAGTTCAAGTAAGTCTAAGACCAGTTCAGAATAACAAGTTTTAAGAAAACTACAGGTCAAGGGATGCCTGGGTGGCTCAGTCGGTTAAGGGTCCGACTTCAGCTCAGGTCATGATTTTGTGACCGACTTCAGCTCAGGTCACAGGTTTGTGATTTCAAGCCCCGCATCGGGCTCTGTGCTGACAGTTCGGAGCCTGGAGCCTGCTTCCGATTCTGTGTCTCCCTCTCTCTCTGCCCCTCCCCCACTCATGCTCTGTCTTTGTCTCTCTCAAAAATAAACATTAAAAAAATTAAAAAAAAAAGAGATCCTGATGTAATAAGAAAAGAATGAAAAAAAAACCACAATGATTTAAAGTCTTTGTCTAGTAAGTCCAACAGCTGGGCTCCCTTGGAGACAGTCTCTATTTATTGCCTTTTTTCCTGTGTATAGGCCACACTTCCTCATTTCGTTGTATATCTTGTAACTTTTTTGTTGAAAATTTCTCTCTTTACACAATATAAAGTGACAGTTTTGGAAATCAGGTACTTGTACCACTGTAGGCTTTGTGTTCGTTGCTATTTGCTGCTGTTTGTTTCTTCAGTGAATTGTCTGATCTAATTCTGTGAAGTCTGCATTCTATCATGCGTGCCCGCCATGCTCTCTGCTTGGTTAGCTTAGTGGCGGGACAGAGATTTCCTCAAGCACCTGCAGGCAACCAGTGTTTGCCAAGTGCCTCTGTGTGCTTGTTTGAGCATGGCCGCGACACTCCGCGGGGCAGCTGCCGGCCCCACCCGTGCCTCTGCACAAAGCCTCAGGGTCAGCAGAGGTGACAGCTTAGGGCCTCCTCAGTTCTTTCCTGAGCGAGTGCACAGCTCTGGGCATGCACACAGCCCTACCCGGGCATGTGGCCTTCCAGATCTCCAGGCAAATGGTGGAGCTTTTCAAAGCCCCAGTGGACATCCCAATGGACACCTTGTTCTCCAAGCCTGTCCTTTTTTTTTTTTTTTTTTTTTAGTTTACTTATTTGTTTTGAAAGAGAGAGAGTGAGTACAGGGGAGGGGCAGAGAGAGAGGGAGAATCCCAAGCAGGCTCCACATTGCCAGTACGGAGCTTGACACAGGGCTCAAACCCACGAACCGTAAGATCATGACCTGAGCTGAAGCTAAGAGTCAGACGCTCAACCAACCAGCCACCCAGGTGCCCCTCCGGGCTTGCCTTTTTAAGCCTTTTGGATAGTTTGCTGTTACCTACCACTTCAGGAAACTGCAAAGTTAATCAATTGCCTACAATTATTATTTTCAACAGTTGCCTCTTTTTTTTCCCACGGAGCAAGCTCTAAGTCAGGTTAAATACAGATAACTTGCAGGGGGTGGGGAGGGACATGGTCATCCAGGGATCCACCGGACAGTTCATAGAGTCACGTTCTTTGGTTGGAAGACTGTGAATGAACCTCAGCCGGATTACCCCTCCTGCTGCTGTGAGGCAGCCAGTTTTCACCGGGAAGGCAGAATGTTATTTTTCAAGGCTACCGTGGGACTCAGAGAGTGTGGGGTCTTAACTAGGGCAAGTTAAAAATGCCACAAAACTCAGTGTCCTTACCGATTTTCAGCTGGTTCTCCTGAACAAGCATTCTCTGGATGGCTGCAAGCCTTTGACTAAGTTGTCCTGAAAAAGTTGACTCACTTTGTTGCCCGTTTTCTCATTGCTTTTATGGAGAAGATTTTCAGAGGCCCTTGCTCGGCTGATTTTGCTGATGGAACACCTAGAAAACCGGGATTTGGATCCCTAGGGAGCTTGGAAGGAAACTGCCCCCATGGGCCCTGTCTGCCTGCCTGCCTGCCACATTGGCCCCCAAGCAGTGGACGCTCAGCCTAACTGCATCCCAGGCCTGACTTGACCTTGGGCATGAAAAGAGCCCCCTCCCATCTTACCCTCGCATGTTGTTTTATTTACCTTTATTCCTCCCAGAGTAGGAGCTGGATGGCTGGGAAACTTCTTAGACACTCTTCTGAAGCCTCTGACCCCCCTCTCAGACCTGCCATCTCCTCCCTGGGAATAGATGTGGGCTCCCACACATCTCCCTGCCAAATTACCTGGGTGCCAGGGCTCTAGAAGACTGGAGCCGAGCCACTGTGCCATGATTTATTCAGGAGGCTTCCCTCGCTCATTATTCATAATCCCTTTCAGGGTTCTTCGTGCCAGCTCAGAGCAGCTGGGCTCCGGGGCTGTGCCACCTTTGAGAGGGGCTGCCAGGGGGCCCACCCCCAAGCGCTGCTCTGTCCCTAGCCGAGCAAACTTGGCCAAGAAAGCTCATCTCTGGGCCAGTCCTGTCCAGGGGCAAAGGTCTCGGACTTGGAGTCCATAAATCAAAACTTATGGATTGAGTTATTTTGTTGCTCTCTTACAAAACTAGCTTCTCCGGGGCGCCTGGGTGGCTCAGTTGGTTAAGTATCCAACTCTTGATTTTGGCTCAGGTCATGATCTCACAGTTGTGAGTTTGAGCCCTGCATCGGGCTCTGCACTGACAGTGCAGAGCCTGCTTGGGATTCTTTCTCCCCATCTCTGTCTGCTCCTCCCCTGCTCTCTCTCTCTCTCTCCCCACCCCCAAATAAAAAATCTGCCAGGACAAAAACGAGAGAAGCTTCAAGGCTTTCTTGGTAAAGCAGAAGAAGTGAAGCCCTTGTAACAGATCTGAATAAAGGGTCTGTGATCTGCATTCCCATCCAGGGCAGCCAAAGTGCAGAGGGTAAAAGGGAGTTTATGTAGCAGAAGAGATTTGCTGCAGTGTTTTTACCTTTTACTTTTTACTTTTTACTTTCAGGAACCTTTCTTTGGGGGTGGAGACACTCTTCTCTCTGGCCGCTCCCCCCCCCCCCCCCAACTGCCATCCCAGGCTTCTCCTCAGTCTGTGATCCTTCTCACTCCTTCCAAGAAGCTCCCCCTGACCACCCTCACGTGTTCCCCACCAGGAAAATCACAGCAGGTCCCCCTTCCTGCCTCTCAGGGACAGGGATGGTCGTATTTCCAGTGGCTTCCCGAGGTAGTGTGGTGCTCAACACATGGTAGGAACTCAATGGAATGAGTGAAGCTTGCACTCTGGGAGTCTTTCCGTAGAGATTGTGTGGGAACTTCAGGGGTTGGGAGGAAACTCAGGCAGATTAGGACCGAACCCTGCTTCTGAAAAAAAAAAAGAAAACAAAAAAAAAAAAATACATACCTGCCAAACCAAGAGAAGCAGCATCCCTCCATCCCCTGCTTCCTGCGCAGAGCAAGAAGCCTGGGCTTCCGTTCACCTTGCCCTCACCCTTCTCCCTGCCAGCCTGTTGGGACACCCGGAAGGGCAGCCTGGTGGCGGAGCTGTCCACTATTGAGTTCAGCCATCGAGACCCCGTGTACGGCAGCATCTGGCTACAGTCGAAGACGGGCACTGAGTGCTTCTCAGCATCCACGGACGGGCAGGTAGCCAGCCGGCCACAGTGTGGGGAGCAGTGATACTTCCCCAGTTCCCCTCCAGAAGCCCCTTGGGGAGCGTTTCCTTTTGCATTTTATTTTTAAATTGAAGAGTAGGTAATACATGCACATGGAACAAAGTCCAGAAGGCAAAAAGGGCAGACGGGGAAATGCCTTCCTCCCACCTCTGCCCACAAACCTCCCGGCCCCCCTCCCTGTAGGCACCCACCTTCATCTGTTTCTCACGGCCGCCTTCAGGGACCGCCGCTGGAGACAGGAGCAAATACATCTGTCTTCCTCACTCTTTCTGCACACCTCGTGCATTGGTCTGCACTTGACGTTTTTCATTTAGTGTATCTTGAAGATGATGTCATATTTCACAAAGCACTGCCTCGTGCCTGTTAGGAACTGCATTAGGTATGCCAAAGTTTATTTCAGTGGATTTTAATGTCATGATTGTGTAGCAGAGTGTGTTTGTATCTAAGTTTTTGCACACATGTGAAGATACATCTCCAATGTACAGTGGGACTTCTTGATCAAAGCATATGGGCATTTATAATGTTTCTATATATTACCATATTGTGGGAGGCTTTAAGAATTCAGATTCCAGGGGGCACCTGGGTGGCTGTCTGTTAAGCATCTGACTCTTAATTTCGGCTCAGGTCATGATCTCACAGTTCATGGGGTCGAGCCCCTGCATCTGACTCCACTATGACAATGCAGAACCTGCTTGAGATTCTCTCTCTCCCTCTCTCTGTGCCCCTCCCCCACTCCCCCACTCTCTCCCTCTTTCAAAATAAGTAAATTAAAAAAAAAAAAAGATTTCAGATTCTAGAGCCCACGTCTGGCAATTTTGAGGCAGTAGGTCTGGGGTGAGGCCCCAGCATCTGGATTTTATGAAGCTTGCCCATGACCCTGATGAGCGGCCAGGTTTGGGACTGTGGGGCCAGAGCAGTGGTTCTCCAAGTGTGTTTGTCCTAAGGATCGCTGGTCATCTCTAACACACACCCCTTTGGCCCCAGTGATTGGCCCCAGGAAGGTAGGGAAGTCAAAAGCTAGGAGAATCAAGGGACTTCCGTTCTCAAAGTTGCCCCGCCCTCCCATTAGGTCATGTGGTGGGATATCCGAAAGATGAGCGAGCCCACCGAGGTGGTGATCCTGGACATTGCCAGAAAGGAGCAGTTGGAGAATGCCTTGGGGGCTATCTCCCTGGAGTTCGAGTCTACTTTGGTGAGTGTTCCCTGCTCTCCCTTCCCCGACTTCCAATGCTGGGGCAGCCAGAGCCGGGTGGAGCCAGCGTCTACCACGTGCACCCAACAGCGGCATGGAGGCCCTCCCTCCTGTGGTCGTCGGGCTTGTGTGTGGTCTTTCCAGGAACTTTCCAGCAGGGGGCAGCAGAGCTTCTCGAGGAAGGAAGCCAATCCTCATTCACACAAAGTTACTGCTTGGGTAGCAGCTGTGCTGAACAGAAGGCAAGCTTTCGCAGAGGACAGGATTCCAGAAGGTCCCCATTCTGTAGGAAGAGCCCCGCCCAGGACCAACATGGAGAGCCCAGGCCCTGCCCCTGCCTAGTGTGGGTCGCTTCACAGTCTGAGGGGAAGGAAGAGGTGTTGGAGAGGGAAATGAGGTCAGAGGAGGCTCCTTGGAAAACCAGAGCACAGGCACAATTAGAGCATCTAGCAATGGGAAGGAATGGTAAAGAAAGATCAAAGTTGAGCAGTAACATGAAGGTGTCAAAGGATGGAAGCTTCTAGAAGCAGCAAATGAGGATTCCCACCAAAGCAAGAAAACAACTTTCCCAGATGACTCTTGGCTTGGGCTTGTTCCTGGCTTATGTGTCACCGAAGCCCAGGTCTGGCTCCCCCTTGGGATCATCTCTTGTTTGTTTTCAGGTCATGTGACATCATTCCCAGGCTCTTGGGAGCTGGAGATGCTCTGGCCTCACCCCTGCCCTGGGAGCCCTCACCCAAGGCTGAGGAAGGAATGCTGGGGAAGTCAGGTGGAAGACAATTTAACTGACCCCCAACGCTGGGCATGAGAGTCAGTGTGGGGCGGATGCAGAAAAGCATTCTGTCCTGAAATCAGGGACTTCTAGAGCAAGTGCCTGATGTAATGACAATACCACCAGTAGTCCCCCAGCTCTCCCATGCCTGTCACTGAGCACACTCTGTGTGCCGGACACTTGTAACTCCCTCCAGTGATGAGCTTGCGTAATCGCCCACGACCATCTTGTACCATAATGTTATTGTCCCTCCTTTCCAGACAAACAAATGAGCCTTAGTGTGGTAAGTCATACGCTCTAGGACACGGTGCAACTGGGGCTCAAACCCAGGGCTCTGACTCAAGGTCCAGGCTCACCATTCCAACCCCACCAAGAAGTCCAAGGGTGGAGGCATGGCAGGCCATCTGGATCTGGGTACTTCTCTCCATCACTAGCTTGCAGGAGCCTTGCGTTTTACTTCCTTACTCGCTTTTCTGGGCCTTTCGAGCTGTGTCTCTTCACATTCCATTTCTCCTCTCCTGGCCCCTCTACTTTCCATCTCTACTCTTCTGGTATTCATCCTTCCGTGACTGGTTTATTTCATTGAGCGTCATGTCCTCAAGGTTCACCCACATTGTTGTGTGTGTCCGAATGTTCTTCATTTTAAAGCTGTGAATTTCCTTCCTTTTTATTCCACTGTAGGTATAGACCACATTTTGTCAATCCATCCATGTCACTTGGGTTGGGACACTCGAGTTGCTTTTTACCTCTTAGCTGCTGTGAATAAAGGTGGGATGAATATGGGTATGCAGTATAGCCCAGTTTCTCAGGAAGTAACTGAAGGCTGGGGGAGGGGACTTTTTAGACTCCTGTTTTACATTATTCATTCAATCATTCACGTTTTCCATAAACAGACATTCGGGATCTTTATGGCAAAGTGCCTAGTGGACACAATGATGCTACGTGAAGAGGTGTGTATCACGTAGCTGCTGATGAGTTTCTCCAAGGTCTAGAAGAGTCGAGAGGGCTTCATTAAACATGGCGCCCTTGAGCAGGTTCTAACAGAGGATGGGGTCTGATGAAGCCAGGAAGGGCAAGGCCAGCTCCTTAGGAGGGGCTGGGCAACAGCCTGAGCATAAGCTTACACGAAGGTCCCTTCCAGCACCTTTAGACGCATCCAATCTGACTCCAGAAGGCTGCTAACCATGACAATAAACCCTGAGTTGACGTTTCATGGAACCTTTCACTCCTGTGTCACCCCTTCCACAGCCAACCAAGTTCATGGTGGGCACCGAGCAGGGCATTGTCATCTCCTGCAACCGCAAGGCCAAAACGTCAGCCGAGAAGATTGTGTGCACCTTCTCAGGCCACCATGGCCCCATCTATGCCCTCCAGAGAAATCCATTCTACCCTAAGAACTTCCTGACTGTGGGCGACTGGACCGCCCGCATCTGGTCAGAAGACAGCCGGGAGTCGTCCATCATGTGGACCAAGTAAGAGGGAGGTTGGGGCTGGAGGGGAATGTAGGAGGGTGGGAGGGACAGAGGGAGCCAGCCCAGGAGTGCCCTGAGCCTCTACGTGTCCACCCAGAACACCCCTCCATGCACACCTGAGCCTAATCCAGCCACTTCATAAAGGAATGTGCTTCAAACAGCCTGTGTTAGTCATAATAACAGCCTTGGGTGTTTTCATGACCCTCAAGCCCACCCTACAAGTAGGTAGCAATACTCCTCTTGTCCCTCATTGTGTGTGTTAGGGGACAGAGCCATGGGGAGGCAAAGCCACTTGCTTCTGTTCTCCCGGCTGGTAAGGAGTTGAGGTGGGGTTTGAACCCAGGAAGCTTGGACTGAGAATCTGGGCACCTCATCAGGACAGCTTGGTGGGTCTCCCCTCATGCAAGGCTGGGCACATAGGAGCAGAGAGGGACACAGCTGTGAGCACTGTAGTTGGATCGGAGAAGCTTGTGGGCTTTCCCAGTCTGCCCGGAGGAGAGGCCAAGGGGGGGCCATGAGATTGAGCCCCTCAGGGTGGTCTCACTGCCCCTGGGTGAGCCAGGGAGTGCCACATCCACAGAGATGCTGCAATGCAGGCAGAGCCAAGAGACCGGAGCAGAGGCATCAGGTGGGGGACTGGTGCCCTCTCAGCTTTCCTGTGTGACAATCTGGGGTTCCTTTCTAGCTCACGCTATCACAGTCTCTGCAGTGCTGGTGTCGCTGTGGACCCTAATGAGCATGTTCTATTCTAGTGGCTCCCCAATCTGGTTGCATCAAGATCTCCTGGGAAGATTTATTAAAAATATACATATATATATATATATATGTATATATATATATGCACACACATACATATTCAACCATTTTGTTGAGGTGTCATTGACACAGAAAAGGCTGTACATCCTTAATGCCTACAGCTCTGTGAGTTTGGGGCTAAGTTACACCTGTGAAACCATCACCACCATCAAAGCCATAAACATATCCATCACCTTTCTCCTACCTCCTTGATTGTAATTATTCTTGTGGTGGGGGGGTGGGGGCAGGGGTCACTTCACTTGAGATCTACTCTCTTAGCAAATTTTACTATTTGGTCTAGTATCGTTAGCTAGAGGCACTATGTTGCATGCTAGATCTCCAGAACTGACCCATGTTGCATAAATGAAAGTTTGTACCCTTCGACCATCACCTTCCTGTTTCCCCCCCTCACCCCCGCCCCAGCCCCTGGCAACCACTGTTCCAGTCTCTGCTGCTGTGAGTTTGACTTTTTTTTTAGATTCCGCATATACGTGAGATCACGCAGGCTTTCTGTGTCTGGCTTACTTCGCTTAGCAGAATGTCCTCCTGGTCCATCCACGTTGTTGCAAATGAAAGGATTTCCTTTTTTAAGGCTGAATAATATTTCATTGAATATATACCCCATTTGCTTTATTTGCTCATCTGCTGACGGACGTTTAGGTTGTTTCCATATCTTGGCTGTCGTCAATAACGCTGCAGTGCGCATGAGGGTGCAGATATCTCTTTGAGATTCTGGTTTTAGTTCCTCTGGATAAAGACCCAGAAATGCCATGACTGGACCAGATGGTAGTTCTAGTTGTAATTTTTTGAGGATCCTCCTTACTGTTTCCCACAGTGGCTGCACCAGCTTACAATCCCACCAACTGCACAATGGCTCGCTTTTCTCCACATCCTCGCCAACATTTATTATCTTTTGTCTTTTTAAGAATAGCCGCTCTAGGGGGCGCCTGGGTGGCGCAGTCGGTTAAGCGTCCGACTTCAGCCAGGTCACGATCTCGCGCTCCGTGAGTTCGAGCCCCGCGTCGGGCTCTGGGCTGATGGCTCAGAGCCTGGAGCCTGTTTCCGATTCTGTGTCTCCCTCTCTCTCTGCCCCTCCCCCGTTCATGCTCTGTCTCTCTCTGTCCCAAAAATAAATAAAAACGTTGAAAAAAAAATTAAAAAAAAAAAAAAAAAAAGAATAGCCGCTCTAGGGGCACCTGGGTGGCTCAGTTGGTTGAGCCTCCTACTTTGGCTCGGGTCATGATCTCAATGGTTCGTGAGTTCGAGCCCCATGTCTGGCTCTCTGCTGTCAGAGCCTGCTTCAGATTCTCTGTCTCCTTCTGTCTTCTTTACCCCCGCTTGCACTCTCTTTCTCTCTCTCAAAAATAAAATAAACATAAAAAAAAAAGAATAGCCACTCTAACAGGTGTGAGGAGCTATCTCCTTGGGTTCTTGATTTGCGTTTCCCTGACGATGAGTGATGTTGAGCACTTTTTCATGTACTTGTTGGTCATTGGTAGGTTTTCTTTGGAGAAACACCTGTTCAAGTCCATTGCCCATTTAAAAAAAAATTTTTAATGCCTATTTATTTTTGAGAGAGCAACAGTGTGAGAGCCAGGGAGGGTCGGAGAGAGAGAGAGAGGGAGACACAGAATCCGAAACAGGCTCCGGGCTCTGAACTGCCAGCACAGATTTTTTTTTTTATTTTTTTTAATGTTTTTTATTTATTTTTGAGACAGAGAGAGACAGAGCATGAACAGGGGAGGGGCAGAGAGAGAGGGAGACACAGAATCCAAAGGAGGCTCCAGGCTCCGAGCCGTCAGCACAGAGCCCGACTCGGGGCTCGAACTCACGAACTGTAAGATCTTGACCTGAGCCGAAGTCGGTCACTTAACCGACTGAGCCACCCAGGCGCCCCTTAAAAATTTTTTTAATCCTTCTTTATTTTTGAGAAAGAGACAGTGTGAGCCAGGGAGGGGCAGAGAAAGAGAGGGAGTCGATCACCCATTTTTTAATCGGGTTATTTGTTTTCTCACTATTGAGTTTTTTGGAATGAATTCCTTATATACTTTGTATATCTTGGATACTAACCCTTCATCACACATATGATTTGCAAATATTTTCTCCCATCCCATGGGTTGCTTTTTCTTTTATCTTCTCTTTGTAATTTTTTTGCTTTTTCAGTTTTTGACTTTGCTGTGCAGAAGCTTTTGATGTCAATGTACCCCGCTTGTTCATTTTTGCTTTTTCTCTTGTGTTTCTGGCATTATGTCTACAAAACGGCCACCAAAACCAAGGTCAAGGAGCTTTTCCCATAAAATTTCCAGGAATTTTATGTTTCGGGTCTTATGTTTAAGTCTTTCATCCATTTCAAGTTGACTTTCGTATATGGTATAAGGGTCCGATTTCATTCCTCACCACAGAAGTCTTCGAAAATCTAGATCCCCCACCGAGTAGGAAGCATAACGTTCTTCTAATGTCGATATTAGGAACTTCTAATATTCTTCCTCTGGGCATATTCTTGGGGCATATGCTTCCTTGGGCATATTCTTCTTCTGACTCCTTTCCGTGAGTCCCATTGCTGGGAGACTGGGCCCAGATCCAGCAACATGTGCCTGTCCCCTGGAGTTAGCTGTAGAGAAACTCTAGTGGCTCAGCCCCTGGGAAGGACCAGAGCCTTTAAAGTGCATATTATCAGGGCGCCTGGGTGGCTCAGTGGGTTGAGCATCCGACTTCAGCTCAGGTCATGACCTTGTGGTTCGTGAGTTTGAGCCCCGTGTCGGGCTGTGTGCTGACAGCCTGGAGCCTGCTTCCGATTCTGTGTCTCACTCCCCCTCCCCCTCTCTCACTCTCTTTCAAAAGTAAATTAACATTAAAAAAAATTTTTTTTAAATAAAGTGCATACTGCCCACGGCTGGTGGGCGAGGCTGGCATGGCTAGAAGTCAGACACGAGGAAGAACTTCTTGCCCAGCGACGAGACCCTAGAGCCCAGGGGGCCTGGATGAGCAGAGCGGCGCCTCAGCAGCCTCTCTGTGCCTCCCGACCACAGTGGGCCTTGACCGCTGGCACCCGGCTCCCCACAGGTACCACATGGCTTACCTCACCGATGGCGCCTGGAGCCCAGTGAGGCCAGCGGTTTTCTTCACCACCAGAATGGACGGGACCCTGGACATCTGGGACTTCGTGTTCAAGCAGTGTGACCCTGCCCTCAGCCTCAAGGTCACGTGTATCCCACTCCCCATGCATCCAGGCCCTTGGGCCCTGGTGGCCCAGCAGAATTACCTGGGGGAAATTGAGAAAGAAAAGAAAAGCGGAAAGCCTGGCCTCTCCTCCCAGCAGACCTATTCCTTCGGCAGCCCCGGCATGGGCTCCTGGCAGCTGACCCTTCCAGCCTACGCTCAGGCCACATCGGCATAGCTACACCCGAGCCCCGCTGGCGTGGGCCATGGAAGGGCGTGGCGTTTGGGAAGCTGCAGGATGGACGTGGGCTGGACTGAAGGGGTGAGGCGTGGCGGGTGGGGTCAGGTGTGGCGGAAGGTGAGGCCGGAGGGGGGCAAAGGGTCTTGACGGCCGATCTCAGAGCGTGAACTTCTGAACTTCGTCTTGTGAGTCAGGGGAGTCCCCGAGGGTATTCGAACACGGAGCCGGGCCAAGCGCCCCTCTCCCCAGGGGCCGGGGACTCAAGACAAGCTGCTTGGCTCCTCTCTCCAACCCAACCGCATCTGCCTGGCCCCTCCGACAGGTGTGCGACGAGGCCCTCTTCTGCCTCCGGGTGCAGGACAACGGATGCTTCATCGCCTGTGGCTCCCAGTTGGGGACGACCACGCTGCTGGAGGTCTCGAATGGGCTGTGCACCCTCCAGAAGAATGAGAAGAACACGGCTTCTTTGGTAAGTGCCCGGCGCTGACCCCGGCCCCGTGGCAGAGCAGGCCAGGCAGAGAGAGAGAAACGCGTGGGCCTTTGGGGAGGTGCCGTGGGGTCCCGAAATGAGCGCATAAGTGGGGTCAGGAGTGTCTGACTCAGCCCTGGCTTCGCCACTCGGGAGCCAAGCCGGCCTGGGCAAGTCCTGTCACCTCCGCAGGCTTCGGCTTTCCCGCTGCCCGAGTGGTTTGACTAGGTCAGTTTGTTTGGTCCCAGAGGTCACCAAGCAGGGGGCTAGGGGGGCTGGGAGGCTGAGAGTCATCGTGACGACCCCCCACCCCACCCCAGCACTGTGGGCACACCGTGGCACTGAACCCCCCAGTGCCAAGGCCCTGGGCGAGCCCCCCGGCTCTGCCCAAGGTTGTGGGCCCACCACCGAGCGGGTGCTCCCCTGGCCCAGGGCCCCACGGTGCACGGCTGTGTGGCTGTTCTGTTCCACGTCTTCTCCGTTCTGGGGACCTCTCAGGACTGGGTGACGTGGTGGCTCTGCTCCTGCCTCCTGATCTCGATGTCCAGCCCTCCTTTCTTGCCCTTGGCGCTGAGAACAGACCCCTGCCTTGTGCTGTGAGTGAAGCAAGAGCGCTAAACCCGGCCCCGTGCTGGGAGCCGGCCGCCGGCTGCCACCCTCTCCCCACGGGCCTCCCTGTCCCCGTGTACCCCAGATATTTGAGCGGGAGACCCGGCGGGAGAAGATTCTGGAGGCGAGGCACCGGGAGATGCGGCTGAAGGAGAAAGGCAAGGCGGAGGGCAGGGATGACTCCCTGAGAGAGGAGGAGCCCACCTTCCACCTGGAGGAGCTGGTCACCAAGGCCGAGGATGAGTTCTTCAACATCATCTACTCGGAGCTGAAGAAGAAAGAGACGGAAGCCATGAAGAAGACAAAGCCTGTAGGGTCCCGAACGGGGGCTCGGGTGGCCCGGGTGGGAGCCCTGGCGCCTGGGTTCCGCCTGCTCGCTGCCCTCCTGGGTGACCTTGGGCAAGTGGCCTCAGCAGATGGACCTTAACTTGTCCATCTGGCCAATGGGAGCAATTACTCCCTTCCTCCTGAGAAATCCTGAGTCTCCACGTGGACTGTAGGCTGCTTGAGGGCAGGGGCCACGCTCCACGCTTCTTGTGGCCCTCCTCCCCGCCGACACGGCCGGCACTGGGACACACGCGTGGCCAGTGCCACAAAGACCCGGGGCTGCATGAGCTGGCAGCTCAGAGTGAGCCCCGAGGCCCAGGGAGGGGGGGTTGGGCTGGGAGGTCCGAGGCACGGAGGCCGCCTGCTGACCCCACCTGGTGTCGCGGGGGTATGGTTTGTGCGGAGCTCACCCATCCGTGCTCTGCTCACCCATCCGTGCTCTCTGGCTCTAGAGCACCTTCTAGGGGTATCGCCTGGGCCGGTCGCTTCACTTCTTGGCTCCTTCATTTGCATCTGGAAAAGAAGGAGGTTGAGCTATAAAGGGGGTGCCCGGTCGCCTTCCGGGCCCTCTTCTGTACCCAGGGATAGAGGAAGAAGAAGGCATTGTTGGCGTGGGTCATGGCCTTCAGGGGCCTCCAGATGAGAGGCCAAGGGTGGCAAAGAACACCACAGCGGGGGACCTACCCCGGGAGCAAGGGCATCAACACGATTCAAGGGCGTGGGCTGGGGCGGAATGAAAACGTAAGTGCAGGGCACCTGCCCGCAAAGTCAGGCCCGCTGGCCTCCTGGGTGCCAACCTCGCAGACAGGCTGGCGGAAGACGGGCGAGCACGCGGACGGGGTGACTGGTTCCATCCCAAGACCTCTTCCCCCTCTGCCTCCCCCCTCTGGAGCCGGCCACAGGCTGTGACATTTGCCCCTCGTGTTGCATTTGGAAGCACCTGGATAGGAGGGGCCTTGTTCTCACACCATCGTCGGTGTGGCAAGGTGGGGCAGAGACCTCCCTCCGCTTACGGCGGAGACGGGACTGGAGTCCCAGCTTCCCAGCCCCCCCACCCTTGCCCTCCAGAAGGCAGTGCTGGTAGTGGCCACCTCCCACAGCGCAGTACGCCTGACAGACACCCGGCCTGGGGCTGCAAGTCCCGAAAAGCACTCCTTCCCGCTGCTTGAACACTCCAGGCGGAGAAGCTGGGCCTCAGGAGGGAGTAAGGTGCACAGAACAACCCGCTTAGCCTTAGTTTTCTGCAGTTGGCCAGAACCTCTGGGGTCAGAGCTGAGAAAGCAGTGCTGAGCCCTTACACCTGTATCTCTAACCTGGGCCACAGCCCTGAGAGGAATCGTGTCCACTTCACGGGCGAGGGGACCAAGGAGACTCAGGAGGAGCGTTAGCCCGAGGTCACCCAGGCAGCAAAGCGACCGAAGCAGGACTTGGACCCCAGCCTGCGAGATGCCCGAGGCCGTGCCCGCCGTCCACGCTCGCTGGCTCGCTCTGAGCACCCGCTAGGGCCTCAAGGCCACAGAGCCAGAAGCACAGTCTCCTGGGCCTCCACCAGTTGGCTGGTTTGGGCCTCAGGGGATCAACTTCCCAGGGTGCAGGGCGGGCCCGGCCCCACCAACGGTTCTGCACTGTCTTTCTTTGGCAGAAACAGCCGGGTCTGGAGGCAGATGAAGAGGTGGAAGGAGAGGACCTTGGTGAGGAAGAAGGCGACGGTGCCCAGGCTCCGACCTAGAAGGGGCAGGCCAGCCTTGCCCGCGGCCCCTCTCGCGCCGCACCTCCGTCTCCCATCCCCTGGCACCGCCTTGGCTTTGCACGTGGGCGCTGAGCTCACGAGGGAGGGAGGGAGGGAGGGCTGGGGGAGCAGAGGGGTCCTGACCCGACCCGACGCCCCACCGAGTGCTGGCCCCCACTACTCACTGAGCCCAGGCCCAGGGGACCTCTTGGAGGGAGGGAAGGGGCAGGGCTCGTGCCCGAGCTGGGTACCCGTCCTCTCAGCCGCCCGAGCACACCCCGACGGGCTCCACACTGCCTTTCAGCCTGGCCCTGCCTCTTCCCGTGGGTTCTGCTTCCCCGGGGTTTTTCCCGGCAGTCATTTTCCCTCAAAGCTCGCAGAGCCTCCGACGGGCTGGCCTCAGCCTCAGAAAGACCTGTGGGCGGGGAGAGGGGCTTCTCCTCCCTTCCTGACCCTCCCCTCCACACACAGCTCGGAAGGGCGGTCTGTCCACTTCTAACATGTCTCTGAGCACCGCCCCCCCCCCCCAACTCTGAGGGCAGATGGACGAATGAGTTTGCTCCTTCCTGTACGCCTGTGAGCTTTCTACTGGCTTAATTCTTAGATTAAATTAACGATAATGGTGCTATAACAGTGCTTATTGGATACCTGTGCCGAGCGCTTTCCGTGTTAGCCTCGTCCAATTCTTTTTATAAAATCCCTAGAAGGGTCTGCACTCTGATGACCCTTACTCTGCAGAGGAACAGCCTGATTCCGGGGTAAGCGTGGGGACTTGGCCGGGTCACAGAGCTAGCGCAGGGCAGAGCAGGGACAGGAATCCGGGCGGCTCAGTCCCCACCCTGCACAGCCATCGATGGTAAGCCAGGCACTTGCAGGGCCCACTGGGGGCTCCAGGAAAGGCAGTGCTCTGGAACCTTTAGGGACCATTGCCGGAAACGTCTGTAGGCAAGAGGGCACCTGCGAAGTCCCTCGACCACCGTTCCTTCTGTGCGTGTTGGATGGTCCTAACAGGGACCCAAAGTCCCCTTTTAAAAATTGCCTGTGTTAAGAATCTTATCGGGGCGGGGAGGGCGCCTGGGTGGCTCAGTCGGTTAGGCGTCCGACTTCGGCTCAGGTCATGATCTCACGGTTTGTGGGTTCGAGCCCCACGTCGGGCTCTGTGCTGACAGCTCAGAGCCTGGAGCCTGCTTCGGATTCTGTGTCTCCCTCTCTCTCTCTCTCTCTCTGTCCTCCTCTGATTTGTGCTCTGTCTCTCTCTCTCTCTCTCAAAAAAAAAAAAAAAAGAAAAGAAAATTAAGAAAAAAGAAAAGAAAAGAATCTTATTGGGGAGGGGCCAGCTATCCTTTGTGACTAAAGGAAAAACATGAAGTTGCCACTGTGGCTAGACTGATAAAATAATCATCGAGGAACATATTTATTGGTGCTTGACCTGCACAAGAGTCCCAGAGGGAGTGCTGTCCCCATCCTCGATCCCCAAGTCACTGATGTGCCACATGAGACGGAGAGAGAGGGAGGGATGCCTGAGTCCCAGGAAGTGGGGTGAGCCGGCCATGTTTCTGCTCCTTGCCCAGCACTGACCTCTGAGCAGAGGGTCCCCACACATCACGTGCCTCGTTCTGTACAGTCCTGTGATAGGTGCCTCTCTGTGTGGGGACATGGGGAGCCCCGGAGCTGTCTGTAGAGCAGTGGTTTCAGCTGGGGGAGATTTTGCTCCCAATGAGACATTGGGCAATGTCTGGGCACATTTTGGATTGACGTGAGTGGTTGGGGGTGCTCCTGGCATCCAGAGGGTAGACGCCAGGCATGCTTCCCAACATCCTACAGTGCACAGGACAGGCCTCACGGCAAAGAGCGGTCCGGCCCAAATGTCAATAGTGCCGGGTTTGAGAAAAAAAAAAAACCTATACAAATGAAATGCCCCAGGAGGAAGTCACAGCTCCCTGTTGCATCAATCCCCGGGCACACTGACGGACCTCTTGATGAGTGACTGGGACCATCAGCTCCAAGGGAGAACATTCTTTTGCTCTAGTAGGATTTGGGCCTTTGACGTGGGCTTGCAAAGGTCTGCTGGGACCTGCTGTGGGTACAGAGAGCGCCCCCAGGCAGGGATGGGGAGTGGGCGTGGCAGAGGGGAGGAGGGCTCCCGACATCGCTGTGGGCAAAGGGCAGTGAGAGTCCCGTGGATGTGATGCCCAGCACTGCCCGGCCTTACAGCCATGACCTTCACCTCCTCATAAACCAGCCTCCTCTGTTGTTCAGTCTCTAACAAGTGGAGCAAAACAAAACCACGAAGCATCACTGGAAAACCAGAAGCTGCTGCAAAAACCGACCCCGCCGTGGGCGCAGAATGTGAAATGTAGATAGCGGGGCCTGGGTACAGGAATACATCTGAGCAGGGTCCAAAAGTGGCAGAAGCAGCGGCTGGACCCCAGGGACCACAGGACAGGTCCCCCCTGTCAGCGCACACCTGTAGGAGAATGTCGTTCCCCCGGTTCTGTTCTGTCCAGCTGACTTGACTGATGGCTTCATCGGCCACTTGCTGATGAAACTTCAGCCTGTGGCTACAACAGCCCAGGGGGGTCACTGTCCCACATTCTCTTCTGGCTACTGTGGGGTACTGTCGGCCCCCCGGCTCTTTGTTAGAGGCCCCAGGGCCAGACCACCACCCCTTTAGCTCTGGGAGCCAGAGACCCAGGAGCCAGCACCTCTGAGTGCTAAGGGCCTGCGGGATGGAAACGGAACGATGGACAGAGGCCGTGTTTTATGGCGCTTCCGGGAAGGCGGGGCGGGCTGGGCTCTGAAGTGTGCACTCAGCTCAGGCACTTGCCCTGAGCTCAGCCCCGTGCCAGCCACTGACCACAGAGCAGTGTGCAAGCCGGACACGGACTCTGCTGTCCTGGAGCTTGCACGCTAATGGGAGAGACAAGAGCTGACAAATGCACACAGAATGACGGTTGCACAAAGTGACATCTTATGGGAAGTACAGGGGGCTCCGAGAGGGGTCCTAGCGGGAAGGGCTTCTGAAGAGGAAAATCCTCTGTGGATGTCCATGTCCTGTTTCCTAGTGGCTCATTCATTTCCACACACTGCCCCCCCCCCAAGCTGTAAGTAGCCACATCCCCTCACAAGCAGGGGCAGACTTCGGTCCCGAGGGCCCTAGAGTGTCACAGGGCTTCAGAAAGCACTCGGGGCCCATGGAAACCAGTGGATTCCACCTGCAGACGGGTTTGGAGAGAGGTGGAGAATGTCACCTATCTCTGATAGAAATTAGCATGGAAATCATGGAAACAATGGTCACTGATGACATCACTCAGGAGAGCAGCGGCGGCCTGTTTATTCTATTTATTTTTTAAATTTTTTAGTGTTTATTTTTGAGAGAGAGAGGGAGACACAGAATCCGAGGCAGGCTCCAGGCTCTGAGCTGTCAGCACAGAGCCCGACGCGGGGCTCGAACCCACGAACCGCGAGGTCATGACCTGAGCCGAAGTCGGACGCTTAACCGACTGAGCCAGCCAGGCGCCCCGGCAGCGGGGCTTTTTAAAAGGGAGCTTTTGCACACTGGAAGCTCCGAGTATGTGAATGAAGATCTCAAGAGCTCAGAAAAGCCAGAAAAGGGGGAAAGGACACGTAAGATGAGTTTTGAAGAAGCCATCTATCTGTGTGTGCTAGCCAGACAAGCGGAGGATAGACCTCCAGGACAGGCAGGCCGGAACGAAGCCAGGGACAACCGAAGGGGGCGGCCCATCCGGAACGCTGCCCGTGGTGGAGCACGGCCAGAGCAGGGGTGAGATGAGGGGACGGACCAAAGATGAGGCAGGGAAGGCTGGGACTCCGGGCTCAGGGGTGCGCTCTGTGTGGAAGACAGTGGGGATCCACGGCAGGATCTCAAGTGGGGTAACGATGCTGACCTGGCTTTTCACGGCGGAGGTGGATTGGAAGGCAGAGAGGCCAGACAGGCTGCTGTGGCCATCCAGATGGGACACGGTGAGGTCCCAGCCTGTGGGCAGTGGGGGGGGGGGTGGGAGAGTGTGATCAATTTCTGGGGTGGTACTAACGTGTGCAGGGTGTGAATTGAGCGCTCACCAGATGCCTGGTCCCTACCCTCCTGGAGCTTACTCTGAGGGGTCTTTAAGGGCACACGTCAGGGTTTTATAGAGGAGGGAAATTTGGCCGAAGCTGGAAAGGGTGCAGCGGGCAGAGGGACCTGAGTGTGCCAAGGCCTGAGAGTAGGACCCAGCACCAGCGTGCCTTTGGGAGCAAACAAGCAGCCAGCGTGGGTAGGCACCTCAGTCCGTGTCGGGGACCTGGGAGATGAAGCCGGGCAGGAGGCGGGAGGAGGTGTGGAGAGAGAGGAACCTGCATTTACTTATGCGTTAGAGCTGCGCCCCCTGAAAGCGGGGGGTGGGGGGGAACCGTGGGCAGCGGGCACAGCGAGAGGCCATGTGTCGCCCAGGTGAGAAGACGTAAAAGCTGGAGCCAGGCCTGCGGGCGAAGAGGAGAGACACTTGCAGGGTCAAAGCCCCAGGGTTTGAACAGAGAGGATGAGGGGGAAGGGGGAGTGGATGATGGCTTAGCGGTGTCCTTGACAGGAACACGGAAGGTGAGCAGAGGCCTCAGTTTGAGAACAGGGACGACTTTGGGATGAGTTTCTAAGTAAGATGAGCTGTGGCCTCCTGCTCAGAAGCTTCTCTTATCTTGAGCCCCATGGGCCATCCTGGGTGGGATTTATGCACGTGGAGGAACAGAAAAGAAAAAGAAAACCAGCTATAAGACAAATGACGGGGGGGGGGGTCCCCTGTGGCTGATCCCAATAGATCAAATTCAGGGTCTGATATGCAAGCTCGGAGGGTGTTTTCTATGGGAAACTTAACGTACCTTCAAACTTAACCTGATTCTCATTTGCAAACCAGCCAGCCTTGGTGTGCAAAAGCCTCGGGGAGGCAGCCTGGACGGGAGAACAGAACTAAACCTGGGGGCCCTCCCCCCTGCCCCCCCGCAGGAGTGTTTGGTTTCCACGAGGCTTCACTCCGTTTGTCTCTGTAGCGAATCCAAGGCCACGGGTGGCTTCCTGCCGCTGTTTATTAATAACTACACCTGGCACAAGCCCCTCGGGGGCAGCCGGGGAAGCCAGTCCCAGGGCACAGGCTGGCATCATGCTCTGCCCCTGGATGTGCGCCAGGCTGTCTGGGACAGCCCCGGGGGGATGAGCGGCTCTTCCTCACCCAGCTCCTTCCATGGGAAGAGATCCCCAGTGTGCTTCCCTCACCCCTGTCCTTGCAGGGGGTGGGCCGCCGGCCTCTGCTTCACTAGGGGGAGGAGACAGGGAAGGAGACAGGGAAGATGGACCACCAGGACCCGGAGGCGGGCGCTCCACCATCACCATCAGGAGAGTAAGGCCCAGAGCCCGGAGGGGAAACACTGGCTCCAGGTGGTTCAGCAAGTGGGATGCAGACCTGGGACCGGAGCCCTGTTTGCTTAGGGCCTCCCGAGGCCAGGAGTCTATCGGCGGTGCTCCTCCCGGCGTGTAAATTGTTCACCAACAGTGGAGACAGCAGCGTCCCCCTTACGCTTTCTTGGCCAGGATTGCGGCTCTTTCCGCGGGCCGGGAGTCAGAGGGGCACACAGACGCGACTGTCTTGACCTGGATTCTGGTTTGCCCCCAAGGCCTTGGTTGCTAGTGGGGTACACGGAGGCGGGCTCTAATGTGAAACATCCCGAGTCGTATACGGGTGCTCCCCTGCACCACTCGGGCGGGCAGCCCGGGCGGAGAGACAGCTCTGCACCCCCTCTGCCTTTGGACAGCGGGTGAGGACACGGCGCCAGAGACCCCAGCCGCAGCCACGATGCACGCTGTGCCCTTGGAAACACCAGGCAGCCAGCCGCCGCCCCGAGACGCCCAGACAGACAGACACCGGCGGCAGAGGCCGCCACGGATGTGCGCGGCTGCCAGCGGGAGCCCGCCGGGCGCCCCCTGGAGGCAGCGGGAGAGGGGCCCTGGGCGCGAGCCGGGGGCCGCAGGAGGAGCCGAGGGGCTACCAAACGGACGCGGCGGCGCCGGGAGGACGCAGGGCCGCCCTGCAGGGGCTGGAGGGACGCACGGGCGGGCGGTCGCCCGCGGAAAGCGGCGCAGGCTCGGGCGCCTCCCCGGCGGAGGCGGCCAGCTCTCGCCAGCAGCGCGGAAGGGGCGGGGGCGCAGAGGCCCTCCCCTTGCCCCGCCTCCCGGTCAGCGCCCTTGGCCGCGGGCGCGTTGTTGGTTTCGGGTTGTCAGGCAGCGGCAGCGGCAGCGGCGCAGGGAGCCTGCGAGGGACCCGGCGGCGGTGGGGGTGCGGCTCGGCCATGCCCGCTGTCGCGGCCTGAGCCCCTCCACCCGCCGCAAGCATGAAGGACAGCAGGGACTCCAAGGACCAGCAACTCATGGTGAGACCCCGACACCCTCCTCCTCCTCGCCCCCGACACCCAGACCCTGACTCGGCGTCACCACCTGTACCCTCACCACCACTAAGAGGACACTGAGGACAAGGGATGGGACTGTCCAGGGCAACTTTCCCCAAGTCCTGGACGGCAGAAGGAAGGCACCGTGGCCATCCCGCCGGGGCCTGAAAAGTCAGCCTAGCTTCAACCCCACCCTCCCTTTACACCGTCCCGCCAGGGGACCCACCCCATCCCCAAAGCTTGTGCATATGTCTCTGGGGCAACACTGCTCTCTGATCTAGAAAAGTCAACTCTTGAATCCACCTGCCCAGAGAAGGGAAAGTGGGGGTTTCCTCGGGAACCAGAGCTGTCCCCTGACCTCGTGGGGTTGGGAGTTTAAAGGGATTGGGAGTCACAGGTAGACAAAGAGCCCCCACATACGTGAGGAGCTGGCATGGGGTTGAGAGTGGCTGGTCACTGGCTTGCCACACAGATACCGTCCAGTATTTCCTAAAAGTGCTGGAAGCAGCCAGCCCTCTTCCCTGAGCCCTGGGGTCTGGGGCAGATGAAGAGCAGGCATCCCGGAGGCAGGTAGAGACCGAAGACAGACCCCTGGTTATCAACGATGCCGTGTTGACACGATGAGGGGGAGGCTCAGTGACCCCAAGGCCACCACCCCTCCCACCTCTCTCCCCATCCCCTAACTTCTGAGGCCTGGGAAGGGAGGCTTTCGTCGCCAGCAGGTGGGTGGTTATGGAACCGGAGGATAATGTCACCCCCAGACACCCCGCCTCTGCAGAGTGAGCTTGTGGCTCCAAAGAGGAGCTGGACCCCAGCCCCAAGAAAGCCCCAGGCTCTGGAATATTCTCTCTGGCGGTTCAGAATGTGTCTCTTTGAAAATGGCTGCCTTGGCCCACATGGGTGACGTGCCCCCAGGGCAGCGATGGAGAGCCTCCTGCTTCCCCCCTCCCCACAGAGGCTGAGGGGGCCGGTAGAGATGATCTGACAGACAGCAGAGGTCCCTCGGAGGGTCTTATTAGCAATATGTACGCATTCAGCAAGAGATTTCCCCTTGGTCAGAAGAAATGCACCCCCTTGTACTTTGGGGGAGACCCATGCACAGGATGAAGACCCATCGTCTCTCCCTGGCTGTGCTCTCTCGGTGCCCTGTGCTCTCTCACTCTCACGGCGCTGTGCTCAGTGGGAATGTGGCCGCGGTTGTCGGGATGTCACGGTGAAGTTCCCTGGGCCCAGCCCCAACCTGCCCACCAGCCAGCCCCGCGAGGCTCCAAGTTCAAAGCCTTGGGGAGCTGCAGGTGCCTAATTTGGGCGTGGGACTGATGCAGGCTGGAGAAGCAGACTGCTGTCTCCCCTGGGGCTCTCCCTGAGGCCCGGGCTCCCCGGGGAAATTCGCAGACTCAGATGCAACCTGCATGCTGTGGTCCTTCTCCCCTCCATGCAGGTGGTGGCCTTGAACCCCTGAGTTTTCCTTAAGACCAAGGAGGCCTGGGATGCCTGCAGAGAGGAGAACCCAGGGGGCTCGCCCAGGGGAGCCCTGGGGTCCTTTCATCTTCCTGTCTGTCCAGCCAGCTCCCTCCATCTAATCTCAGGCGTCTGGCCTTCCCTCCTAGGTGGCGCTCCGGGTCCGGCCCATCAGCGTGGCAGAGCTGGAGGAAGGAGCCACCCTCATCGCCCATAAAGTGGATGAGCAGGTACCCGGGGCTGTGGCCAGGAGCTGCAGGGCAGGGCAGGGCAGGGGTCTGCTGATACCTGGTGGGACAGGTACCTGCTCACCGGAGGGGAGGCGGGGGAGGAAGGGTCCGCGTGGCTTGAGGCATCATCCTTCCCCCATCCACTGAACTCTCAGTGGTTCATGGGTGACATCGTCAAGCAAACCAGGGTTCTTCTTCCAAGAAGCCTTTTCAGATTGATCCAAACGCAGCTGAAAGCTTCCCTAGCCTGGATGGGCCCTGAACTCCTCAGTCCGGCCATAAAATTTTCACACACTTTTCCATGTGCCCATGACGTGACTTCCCCACCTCGACATGCCTGCTACCCACAGAGCACATATTTACGTGATCTA
This sequence comes from Lynx rufus, assembly GCF_022079265.1. Taxonomy (NCBI): domain Eukaryota; kingdom Metazoa; phylum Chordata; class Mammalia; order Carnivora; family Felidae; genus Lynx; species Lynx rufus. Next base: position 30,571,937 of record NW_025814832.1, on the reverse strand, counting down.
GGGCTAAAGCCTACCTCTGGTTCATGTTTTGCAAAGTCCTTGGATGCCTGCTTGTTCTCCTGGTCCTCATGTTATTGTGATGAGGTGAGCGGGGCAGGCCCCACGTCGTCTGCACAGGAGGCAGTAAATATTTATCATGTACCCACGACACATGGGGGGCAGTGCTCGGAGCTGGAAACCCTGCCCTCACTCCGTTACTTTACAGTCCGGTACAGGGAGACAAAATCAAAGAATCAACCCCAACAGGGGCTTCAAGGAAACGCATAGTGCTGTGAGGGGGACTTGACCCAGCACAGGGGTCGGGGAGGGCTCCCGTAGGAGACGGTGCTTGAGGTGGAAAAGGGAACTTAGGTTGTGCATGAAGGGAGACATTTCAATCAGAGGGCCTTGCCTGTGCAAAGGCCCTGTGGTGGGAGGGATTGTGATGCCCTTGGGTAGCAGGAGAAGCCCGTGTGGCTCAAGCAGGAGAGAGAGGGCGAGAGGTGTGAGGTGAGGCAGAGGATGTGGCAGGGGCCAGACCACACTCTCTTAGACCATGGCCCAGGATGTCTGTTTGGGGAGGCAGGGGAGGGCTCGGGAAGCCCGAGGGCCATGAGAAGTGAGCTGGAGGCAGACCGTAGGGCCTCTGGCTCCCCTGGGGACAGGCACCCACTCCAGCCTCTTCCTTCAGCTCTGATGGGCACAGCAGGGGGTGACTGGAAGGACCCCATCCGTCTGGGGAGGCCCGGTGGGAGTAGGATGAATACACCCAACAGTCATGCTGAGTAGGCTCTGCCGTTTGCTGACTGTGTGGCCTCGGGCGGGTTGCTTCTAGAAGCCTCAGTTGTCTCATCTGTAAGTGGGGGGCAGCAACCATGATGTCCTCTCTAGAGGGTCGTTGTGGGTTCAAGTATGCTCAGTGCTTCCCGGGTGCCTGGTAGGGGCACACAGTAGGGGCTTAATAGCTGTAAGCTAACATCATCGATCAGTGACTGACAATTCCCCAGAGCTGTCGGACCGGCCGAGTGAGAGGGGCCATCCTGATGAGCCAGAAGCCTCCTTCCAGGCAGGGGCCACTCCCTGTTTGTCCAACTTGTCCCCAAGAATATCAGGTCCTCGGGGCTGGGACAATGATGGCTCTCTTTCTCTGCGGCTCCTGGCTCCTGGCCGGAGTGGAGGCTGACAGATATTAACTGTTGCTGATGGAAAGGCTCTGGTCTAGGGAACAGCCCATTGTGTGCCCACACACGGCAAACACTGGCTCCTTTCTGTCCCTGCAAGTGGAGAGGGAGGGTCCGGCCCGATCTGGCCAAACCGTGTCTCTGAGAAGGTTCTGGGCCTGGGCCATCCTAACAGGGCTGCCCCTTTGTCAGCTTACAGATGCAGGGAGGGTCGTCTGAGTGGCGTGGGCTCGGGGCTGTCCACATAGACACTGGGTCCTGCAGGGAGAGCGCTGGGCCTCTGGCCTCGAGTTCCTTCTATCCGCACTGGGTTCAAAGGTGGCTCGCCTGGCCTGCGGTTTGGGTATAGCCACAGCAATCGGCAGGCCGGGGACATCCTAAAACCCAGCCATCCCTCCGCTGACAGCGAAGGCCCTCGCAAGTAGGAGGTGAAGCCACGGGGTCCAAGAGACAAAACGGACAGCCCTCTTCCCTTGCCTCCTACTCTGACCTGTCTCCCATCTCCAGACCTTTGTCCCTGTCCAGTGACCCCCACGATCTGTCTGCCAGGCCCCGAGGGAGGTTCGGGGACGCAGCTCCAGCGGCTTCACTGATGGGCCAGCGGGTGGGTTTAACGCTGTCCATTTCTCCTGAGTTCTGAAGCCTGGCGGGCCAGTGGGGTGACTTTGGGAGCGCCCCCAGGCCACCATGGTGGGGAGCAAAGATGCACGCGGGTCCAGGCGGCCTCCCAGTGTCCTGCCTCCTCGAAAGCAGATGTGTAGTTGGGATGCAGAGTCTCCCTGTACCCACTGCTTTCCGTCGCTCCCCTGCTTGTGGCCGTCATGACCTGGGTGGCCTGACCCCACAGAAGGGCTCCCCAGCTCAGCTTCCTCTGGCCTGGGGTTCCGGGCTCTGCCTTTTCTCTGTGTCGGGTGGGCGGCTTTTCCCCTGCTGGTGCGGTCACAGGCTTGGGGGTGGGGAGCCCAGAGGTCACTGTTGAGGGCCCAGCCTCCTGAGCCTCAGCAAGGAGGCCGTGCGGCAGGGAGGTCCTGAGTTGGGAGAGGTGGTCTGAGAACTCCGTCACCCATGGGCTTGGGCCACTGTGAGGGGTCCGAGGACAGCCTCCCTTAGAGCTAGGCATTGTCCTCCTGGAGACGCGGGAAGTTATAGCAACAAGAATCTGCAAGGGGGACCCTCCCACAGGCAAAGTGTCCTTGGGGATCAGAGGCCCGTGTGCCCGGATTCTGGGGAAGCTAGGCTGAGGGTGTAGATTTGTAAAGGGGACGGTCTGGGTACCCTGGCAGGTTTGTGGTCTTAAGGCCCCCTTTTTAGTCCAGGACCCAAATCGTAACACCTTCTTTGAAGGATTTTGTGGGCTGATGGACGCACGGCGCTTCCCCAGCGCCTGGCACACAGTAGGGGTTTAACACGTGTTAGTCTGTGTAAGGGCTGAAATGCAGGATGGTTTCCAGCCTAGAGGTGACTCCTGGCCCACTTCCTGCGTCCCTGCCTCCGGTGCCAGACAGAGTCTCAGCCCAGGGGTCTCCAGATGGTCACCTCCCCACATATGTGTTCCTGGAAGGCTTTTTGGAGGAGCTTGGTCTCCTAGTAGCACGGGGGTGGGACCGGACCCTGACACCAGACCCCTTGGGGATGCTATGGATGAACACAGACGGAGAGCAGGTGCAGGCTGAGAGGCTGCGGGTGTGTGTGTGGGGGGGGGAAGGGCAGAAGCTCCACCTCCTCCCTCCCACTCCCCACCCCCAACCAAGCCCACAGCCTGCTGACCCTCCTCCAAGCCTTCCAGGCTGTTTACCTACAGGATTTAAGTCACCTGACGATATGTGTAATCCCATAATTAGCCTTTATCCGCTCCAAGCCGCGTGTCACCCCTGCCCTCCCAGGGTCCTGTCTGAGGGGCCACGCCCGGGGCCCTCAGGTCCTGGTGGGGGGCCTCTGTCCTCATCAGAAGACAGGGAATTAAGAACCTGCCCCACCCCGCCTCAGAGCTGTTGAGATGCTTGTAGGAGATGGAGTAAGGGAGAGCCCCAGCCACACACACAGCTGCTGTGCCGGAGAAAGTCCAGGGTGACAGGTGCCAAGGGCCACTGAGTGCTGTGGGGGCAGCTGGCCTTCCACCCACTTCCCTACACACACACCTTCCAGATGCTTCTCGGCCCCGTTGCCCCAAAGAGCTGAGCCTGGTGGGGGGTGACTGGGAGGGGGTCTGAGGGCTCCCCAACCCCCCCCACCCCGCCCTGTGCCAAGCTATCTCCCCGCCCATCTTTCCACGCCCTCCCTGCCCCAGCCACCTACCAATCTACTTTCCATCTCTATGGATCCACCTGTTCTGGACATTTCATATACATGGAATCTTGTACTCTGTGGTCCTTCGCGTCTGGCTTCTGTCGCTGAGCACTGTGTTTTCAAGGGTGGTCCCCACGGCAGCAGGCGTCGGCACCTCCTTCGTTTCTGTGGCCGAGTCCTCGTCCGTGGGATAGATGCGGCACATTTTGTTGGCCCCACATCAGTTGATGGGCGTTTGGGTCGTTTCCCACCTCTTGGCGAATGGGGACAAGGCTGCCCTCACGTAAGGGTGCCCACACTTAGCGGCTGTGTGGGTGCCGGGCAGGTGTGCTAGTTCAAAAGGCACAGACGTTGGGGCGCCTGGGTGGCGCAGTCGGTTAAGCGTCCGACTTCAGCCAGGTCACGATCTCGCGGTCCGTGAGTTCGAGCCCCGCGTCAGGCTCTGGGCTGATGGCTCAGAGCCTGGAGCCTGTTTCCGATTCTGTGTCTCCCTCTCTCTCTGCCCCTCCCCTGTTCATGCTCTGTCTCTCTCTGTCCCAAAAATAAAAATAAACGTTGAAAAAAAAAAATTTAAAAAAAAAAAAAAAAAAACAAAAGGCACAGACGTGGGCCCCATCTCCCCAGAGATGCTGCTTCAGCGAACCGGGGGCGTGCCTGGGAATCCACCTCCCGCACGGCCCCTGAGGGACTCTGCGGAGGGTGTTTGCAGACCCGTGAGAGGTGCAGCCCTATCTGCGCCCTGTGGGTCATGGTTCCCTTCATCCTTGCCCTCAGGGCCCCCAGAGGCCCGTAGGCAGGTGGCGGCCTGGCCTAAGCAGCCAGCTGAGCCTTGGTGGATTTCTGAGCTCCTCAGGCTCCTTTCTGGTCTTTTCTGTCTAGCCTGAACGGGACACCCTTCTTGGGAGCAAAGTCTCCCTTCTTGGGCCCTCACAGGATGGTACATTTACCACTAGAAATATGACCAGCAACAAATCCTCCTTCTTAAAGGAAAAGCAAACACAAATCCAGAAACAGCCTGACAGGGGTGATACCCACCTGGCATCAGGCTTCTGTTTTGCTCTGCCTTGTTTGTGCCCCGAGAATAAAGGGGCTGCACGCCGGGATCTGGGGGCCTTCCCAGATTCTGCTTCTCTGCGGGGCCTTCCCGAAGAGGCTGGCAGTTATTGGTATGGTTTCCTCTTTCAAGGCGATGGCCCTGTTGGCCCTCCCCGACTTCCAACTAGGAGGAACTTGAGGCCCAGAGAGGTGATGCAGCTTCCTCAACGTCACACAGCAGGGTCACCCCTAAACCCGATTTGTGGCACCCCTTCCCTTGGAGGTCTTCATTGCCAGCCTTGGAGGCTTGAGAAGGAATGGTCTGGGTCAGAGGTTTTCAACTGGGGGCGATTTTGCCCTCCAGGGGACAAACCGGCAATGTCACAACCGGGAGAAGGTCATGTTACTGGCATCTAATGGCCAGTGATACTGCTAAGCAGCCTGCAGGGCACAGGACAGGTCCTGTCATCGCAATCCAGCCGAGAGTGTCAATAGTGCCGAGACTGAGGAGCTCTGGTCTGGGGTGCGCCATTTAAAGGCCAGAAAGGAGCCAGTTAAAACTGCAAAGCTGGGCACCTGGGGGGGCTCAGTCGGTTAAGCAGCTGACTTCGGCTCAGGACGTGATTTCAGGGTTCGTGAGTTCGAGTCCCGCATTAAGTAAACTTGAGCCCCACTTCGGGTAAGCCCCACTTCTCTGTCTCTCTCAAAAAAAATAATAATAGTAATAAAATAAAAAATAAAACTGCAAAGCGGATCCGAGCAGCTTAGTGGTTTGTAGCAGCAGGAATTTCTGTTATGCTTTGTTCGAGGTATTTCTCACCTAGGAGATGCTGGGGAGGAGCCTGGTTCTTCATGGGACATAGTTTACAGATTAGACAACCCTCCGCCCAGCCTGAGGCCCCCTACGTCCCCATGGGTCTTGGGTTTCTGGGCTCACGGTCTGGGACAATGGAAAGGTCAAAATCTGCACTGAATTAAGAGTACGTCTGGGAGGGAGGCAGTGGGGGCCTCTGATGAGTTAGTGGGGGAACTTCCCCCAGGCCACTTCCCCCACTCCTGGCCTGGCCTCCTGCCTCCCCCCAGCGTTGGGAGGCCCCCATGTGCACTGTATGATCAATGTCGCCGTTGATGCCTCCCAGAGGCAGGTGCCCAGCGTGCCGTAGGTGTGAACATTTATGACCCGGGGATTATGAAGGGGAGTGCCCGTGCCGAGCCCGCCACTTTGGGGCTGCGGGAGGGGTTGGCTGAGGTCCCAAGTGGGTTCTAGAAACCCGCACCACCACCACCACCACCACCACCACCACCCCCCCACCACCACCACCCCCCCCCCACCACCACCACCCCCCCCACCACCACCACCACCACCCCACCCCCACCCCCGCCTGCACCAGGTGAGGCCGGTTGGCTGGTCTATGGTTCGCAAGGCTGCTGTAATGAAGTTCCACAGACCGGGAGAATTTAACCACAGAAATGGATCTTTCCACAGCCCTGGAGGCCAGAAGTCCAAAGGGTTGGCTCCTACTGAGGCCCCGAGGGAGGGATCCGTCCAGGCCTCTCTCCCCGGCTTGCAGATGGCCGTCTTGTCCCTGTGTCTCTTCACGTCGTCTGTTTCCATGTGTGTCTGTGTCCAAACCTCCCCTTTTCAGGACACCAGTCCCCCTGGATGTAGGGCCCACCCTACTCCAGAGGCACCTCGTCTGAACCAATGACATCTGCAATGAGCCTATTTCCAAATAAAGCCACAATCGGAGTCTCGGGGGAGTTAGGACTTCAGCATTTGAATTTGGGGAGGACACAGTTCAACCCGTACGAGGCGGGCATTCGCTCAGCCAGGCTGCTTCTGGCCGGCCCATTCCCCGGGAGGCAGCGCTAGGCGGCCTGGTGGTTGGGACCCTGGATTCTGACACCCAGCAGCCCTCCGTCAAACCAGCTCTGTCCTTGTCAGGTGCAGCTTTGGCACCTTACCTATCTGATTCCTCATTACGACGAAAGGATCACGGGCACCTGATCCTTGCACACGGGCAATGTGTGCAAGGCACTCGGCACTGAGCCTGGAACACACGGGGGTCCTCGGAAAGGCAGCTTTATTCAGCAAACGTTCCTTGGGCGGATGCTGGGTGCCGGCCAGGATGACATTTAGGGGGCACGTTGGAGGCCGCACAGGGGCCTCTCACAGCCGGGGACAGACAGCGTGTGCTCACGGAGGGGGCCCAGATGGCTCGCCTTGTGGCCATCTCGGGCCTGTGCTCTGGAGATTCCAGGAGGTGAAGACAGGAGGGAAAATTCTTGAGCTCTCTTCCCAACCCTGCCATTCTCACAAGAACCCCCCACCCCCAGGGCTTCTGAGCTGAGAACCACTACCCACAGCTCGCCTCTCACCCCACATAGCCTTGTTCACGCTTTTCTCTAGAATGTTCGCCTCACCTCCCATCTCTCTGCCAACTCCTACTCGTCCCTTCTCTCTTTTTTTTTTAAGTTTGTTGGTCTATTTTGAGAGAGACAGAGAGAGTGAACGGGGGAGGGGCAGAGAGAGAGAATCCCAAGCAGCCTCCGCCCTGTCAGCGCAGAGCCCAACGTGGGGCTGGAACTCACGAACCAGGAAATCGTGACCTGAGCTGAAACCGAGAGCCCGACGCTTAACAGACTGAGCCACTCAGGCGCCCCGCCTGCTCGTCCTTTAAAACTCGATTCCGGCACCACCTCTTCCAGGAAGCCTTCCGGTAGTGGCAAGGCTGGATCAGTGCCCCTCCTTGTGCTCCGACTGCCTCCTGTAAAGTCAGACATGGGGAAACCACATGTCACTTTCTCTCTCCCCAGTTTACTGCCTGGTACATAGAAGCTTCCCTTGACCTGCACTCCCCGTGCTGCTCTCTGGGGCGGCAGCCACGAGGGCCCGTCCCCAGCCCTCCCCGTGGCTCAGCTCACCTGGCCGAGGGGCACAAGGGCTCCATTGTGTGCCAGAGCGGAGAGGGATAGGGGGCGATGCTCGGGAGCGTGGGGCGTGGGCCGGGGCCCGGGCAGATGGAGACCCAGACAAAGGCCTCTTTAAGAGGGGTCACGGCAGCTGTGCTGACAATGTACTGATTCAGGAGCCTGGATATCAAAGGAACCAAATGTCCAGGGTGCCGTGAACTTGTGGTGCCCGGAGATTGTTTGAAGGTGATCGGTGGGCGATGAGCCTCGGTGCGTGCGGCCCGCTGCGGGGGGGGGGGGGGGGGGGCGCCCCTCAGGCAGCCGGCCCTGCCCGCATCAGCAGGAGGGCTGGCGCCCGAGGGGGGAGACCTCCTTCAGGTTCCTGTCGCATCCCCCTGGGACCCGTGCCAGGGGACTCAGAGGCAGCTTTATCTTCATTTGGATCTGCAACTTGATCAGGGCTCATGCCGCTGGCTTTAGGGCCTCACACAGGAACTGGATCCTGGAGGAGGCTGATAGCCCCGAGGGGGTGGCTGGGGACAGGTGGGCACCCCAGTAACAGCGCAGGCCCAGGCACCCCGCACTCAGCTTGCTGTGCCCACCTCGGCTTTGGCAAGCTATGAGGGGGCCGAGTCAGCGACCCCATTCCTACCCCGCACTAAGCCCCCCGCCCAGCCTGTCTGGAGCTGTTCCAGCCTCCGTCCCCGCCCCCCACCCCCCACTGGCTTACCTGAAATTACCTGGTTGGATGAGACTCCCGGGTGAGACTCCTGCAGCCTGGCCTCCTCCCGGGGACCTGCGCTATCTTCCCTGTTCTCTCTCTTCCGTGAGACTCCCAGGAGAGGGCCCTGCTGGGACCCCAAGGGTCTTAGACCAGTCTGCACGCAGTGAGCACGGGTGTGGACCTACCGCAGGGGTCCAGGCGATGAAGCATCATACACCTAAGTGATGACAGGAGTGTGGCAGGAGTCCCAGGCTGTGGCCTTCCCAGGACTGGGCCTCCTAAATCCTGGTGTTCAAAGGGGGTGCACCCAGAGGGACCCACTGTGGATCTCCCAAATCCACGGAGCTGGGCTGGGCTCCGGGGTGTGCCCCTGCTGCCTTGCCCTCAGCTCCCTCTGTCCCTCAGAGTGACCGCCCTCCCCCCTTCCCGGCCCCCCCCTCCCCCCCCCCACCGCCGCCTTGTCTGTTCTCCAGCCCTTTTCAGGGCTGGCGGTGGCCCTGGCTCTCCCGCTGACCCAGGAAGGGAACGCAGTCACTGTACAACCTGGGATGGTCCTAGGACAGCCCGTCCTCCTCAGTGCCTTGTCCTGTGTTAGGCCTCAGTTTACCTCCTCGGTGAGCATCTCATCTCCAGAGTCTGGTTAGGTAGGGCTGGTGTGCGCAGTGGGGGTGCTGGGGCCTCACTGGTGGGGAGAGGCCCTCCCACTGCCACACCCCACCCGGCACGGCCCCCGAACGAGCAGGTAGCGTGTGTCAGAGCAGGTTCACAAAGGTGCCCAGGAGCACAGACCACCAGGGCCCCACCGTTCCTTAGCTACACGACTTTGGGCCTCGATGTCCCCATCTGGGAGCAATAATTATGAATTCATGGGAAAGGGCTCAGTGGAGATGAGCCGATGTTACTACATACCGGGAGGAGGGGCTGGGTGTAAAGGCGCCCACGCCGTCCCTCATTACCACCTGCCCTCCCCCTGTAAGTAAAAGTTGCCGTGGGACTGTCATGCTGGCTCTAACCACAGTCCGGCCCTGGAGCGCAGCTGAGACTCGTTTTCCCCTGGATGTCCCTCCCAAGCCGAGGCGCTCCCCAACACAGAGTCGCCTCGCAGGGGGCACCTCGATGGAGCGGCCGGGGCGGGGGACAGGGACCTGACCTGGAGGCTCCGCTCCTGGGGGGACTCAGGCAGGCGCAGAGTCGGTGGCACCCTGGTGGCCCCCTCCATGGTGAGGGTGGGGTGGCCCATTACCTGCGTCACCCACGCTGTCCCTTGAGCACTTAGTCTGTGTCTGGTGCGGTGCCCGTACCCGCCACACACATTATCGCCTGGGCTCTTCACAGTCCTGCAGGCGGGTGATATACCTGTCCCATCTGGTGGAGGAGGTGACCGAGGCCCAGGCGGGTTAAAGTGTTCACACAAGGCCATGCTGCTAACAAGACGTAGGATGGGCATCCAGACCTTGCCCTGCCTCGTCCTAAATCCACCCCCGACTCCAGCCCTCCCACACAGCTTTGAATGTCTTCTGGTATTTCCGTGAGTCTGGGAACCGTCTCTTCCCGCTCCTACCCTAGGCCAAGAGCCTCTGGCCAAGACCCAGTTTTCTTCCTCTGCACCTGTCCTCAGAGTCCGGGACCAGGCTTAGCACACCCAGGACACTTGGGCCGAGGGAGGGGCAGAGTGGTGCTGGGTGTGGAGTGGGCTTGGAGATTGTTCTGGAAAATGGGCCCCTTGATCACCCTTGGAGCAGAGGAAGAACCTGGTGAGGTCCTTGTGTATCCCCCAGCCACCCCACCTTCCCCCACACACAGAGCACAGATGCCCCTACCCTGCAGGGAGGGAGCCCAGAATGGCCAACCTGTACCCTCATCCTCGCCTCCAACCCTGGGTCCCTCCATCCACCCCCAGCTCAGGGTCAAGGCTGCAGGCACCACTGATAAGTCACCCCAAACCCCCCCTCTCTGACACACGTGGGCAGTCCCCAAGCCTAGCCCACTTCCCTCACCTCTGTCACCCAGCAGCCAGCGGCCCTGTGCTCCACCCCTGGGTGTCCCCACTGCCTGGGGGCAGGGCGCAGAGGGGTGAGGCAGGCAGGGTCTCAGGTACCACGCAGAGGCAGTGAGGGGGCTGCAGGCTTTGAACCCAGATCCCAGGTTTTGAGTCCAGGGATCCCCCTCCTGCTTCTGGTAGCTGAGCTTGGACAAGTTACTCCTCTGGGCCTCGGTTTCCTCGTCTGTAGAGTGGAAATAATTATGGGCCTTACCGCCCGGCCTTGGAGTGGGGGTTAAGCAAGTCCCTGCACCTAAAGGGCATAAAGTAGGTCCTGACCCAGAATAAATGTACAGCAAATGTACCAGTTGTTACTGGTCCTACTTCTCTGGTAGAGGGGCCTGGGGCACCCAAGTCTGGGGCCTGGCTGGCTTGGGGCACCATGACGCCATCAGCTCCTTTGACACATTGTCAGTTGTTAGGGAGGCTTCCCCTTTGGGCATCCAGAGCCCAGCGCCCAGATCGGACGCCCGAGGGGCTGAGCCTGGGGTTCAGGAGCCTGGGGCTGCGCAGCTCCAGGACCTCCAGCAGGACCCCTCCCACTGCTCAGCCCGTGTGCTGGGCCAGGAGAGCTGAGGTCAGTGTTGCCATTGGTGTGGGCCTGGGGCTCCCGGGTGACTGCCAGAGCCCCCTCGGGGACCTTTGCAGATGGTGGTTCTCATGGACCCAATGGAGGACCCCGATGATATCCTTCGAGCACACCGTTCCCGGGAGAAGTCCTACCTGTTTGACGTGGCCTTTGACTTCACCGCCACCCAGGTGAGGGAGGGCCCGGGCCTAGGGACATGCAGGAGCCCCTCTCCAACCTTTGCCCCACCCGGGAGGGAGCCCTCAGGCGACCCGGCCGTGGACCCTCAGCCCTCCCTCCACCACTTCCTCCCTGGCCTCCATGGTACCCGCGTCCCCGTGCGTGCAAATGTGTGTGCGCCTTCGTGGCTTGTGCCCAGCCTCAACGCATAGACAGACCTGAGTCAGTGCACGGACGCCACCCTCCGCAGGCACCCACACGGCACACCCCCAGGCTGGCCCCGCCCCCAGGAGCTGGCGGAAGGTGCTTGGAGCCCATCTGGCGCCGGGAGGAGAGTCTCGGGGAAGCCGACACCCTCCCAGATACCCCTCTTCTTGTCCATCTGGGGGATGCTCCCAGGAGCAGATGTAATGCGTCCTCGGGGCGGGGGGCCAGGAGCCAGCAGTGGGGGCAGGTGTCTCAGGTGTCCCGAGCTCTGTTTCAGGCTGGTGAAAGCAGAGACACCCACCCCCCACTCCCCGCCCTTACTTCTCGGGCTGAGAGCCCCAGAAACAGAACCTGCTCCTGCCCCCGGGGCCAGGACATGCCTGTGGCTGTGTGAGCTCTGTCCTGCCTGTACACCAGGCCCCTGACAATCTCCTCTTCCCTGCAGGAGATGGTGTATCAGGCCACCACCAAGAGCCTCATCGAAGGCGTCATCTCGGGCTACAACGCCACTGTCTTTGCTTACGGCCCCACAGGTGAGGCGAGACCCTGGGACAGGACCGTATGCCCCTTCTGACCCCCTGGCCTCAGCTGAAGCAGGAGTCAAGGATGTGGCTTGATCCAAATGCCCGCAGGGCCCTCTGGCCGCAGAGGCCCCATCCCCAGCCGAGAATGCCATCCTCCTCGCCCCCCCCCCCACCTCCCTGGCCATTTGCGGGGTCCGGCCTTGGGGACAGACTCAGGTGTGGCAGGGAGAGCCCTGGTCCGGCTGAGCCGTGCTTCCGGCCCCCAACCAGCTTAACCACCACCTTGTTCTGCCCCAGGCTGTGGGAAAACCTACACTATGCTAGGCACGGACCGTGAGCCTGGCATCTACGTTCGGACCCTCAACGACCTCTTCCGTGCCATTGAGGAGACCAGCAATGACATGGAATATGAGGTGTCCATGTCCTACCTGGAGGTGAGCCCTCCCCTGGCCCCAGCTTCAGCGAGAGGCCCGTAGGGCAGCCACACACATTCCGTTGGCCCCATTTTGCCAAAACCCCGAGGTTCAGAGAGGTTACACAACCAGGCCAACACCACACAGTAAGTGAGGGAGCAGGGAGTCAAACTCAGGATCCTAGAGCTTTAAAACCAAGCCCTGCCCCTTTTGCCACAATCCAAAGTAGCCTTGTCCCTGAGCAAAGACCTCAGCCACCCTCCCAGACGATGCCACACCTCAGCACCTCGCCATCATCAAGGGCCCCTGCCTTAAAGCGGTATCTGCCCTGCCAGGCCACCTCCAGGAACCCTGTGTGCGTGGGTACAGGTAAGACCCGAGTACCTGGACAGGCTTGAGCCCACTGGCCTGGGTTCCCCGGCCACAGCCCCTCCCGTGCCCACCCCGCGGGAGTGCGACTGCCAGGCACCGATGGGACAGCAGTGGTGGGAGCGTGCAGAGGCCAGAAAAGCCAGCGGGCCGCACTCCACCCGGCTCCGGGCCACCCTGGCTCCCTCCAGGAGCTGCTAATCTCCTGGGTGACAGCTCAGGAAGGGCAGTGATTGCTCCCAGCCACTGCTCCAGGGGCATGGTGTTGACTCAGCCAGCAAGATGCACTCGGGGGGGAGGGGAGGTTGCAGGGAGAAGTAGCATAAGGGTCGCCTAGCAACAGGCAGGGCTGGCCATCGGTCAGGTCCCTATCTTCTGCCCGGTGCCCAGCCCACCTGCACAGGGGATCCCACTTGTTTCTGAGGGTTTCTCTATCCGAGGTTCTGGCAGCCGGATGTTTCCCTGTGGACGCTGAAGTTGCCTTATCCCCACCCCATAGAAAGGAAGGGGTCTTTCTCCTTTTTAAAAAAAAAAATATTTATTTTGAGAGAGAGAGAGTGAGCATAAGCAAGGGAGGGGCAGAGAGGGAGAGAGAGAGAGAGAGAGAGAGAGAGAGAATCCCAAGCAAGCTCCCCACTCAGCACAGAGCCTGACGCGGGGCTCCAACTCAGAGCCAGGAGATCATGATCTGAGCCGAAATCAGGAGTCAGATGCTCAACTGACTGAGCCACCCAGGCGCCCTAGGGGTCTTTCTCCTTAACCAGTTTCCCTGAAAGGAGCCTGGGGCTCCCAGGCTGGGGCTAAGAATGTGCGAGCTCCTCTCCCTTTCTTGCTCAGGAGGGATGGGGAACCTGGTCCTTGCCTGGACCACCTGCGGTTAGTCTCCATTAACACCCCCCCCCACATCAGATCTACAATGAGATGATCCGGGACCTGCTGAACCCCGCCCTGGGGTACCTAGAGCTGAGGGAGGACTCCAAAGGGGTGATCCAGGTGGCTGGAATCACTGAGGTCTCCACCATCAATGCCAAAGAGGCGAGTCTCGTGCAACCCTTGGGGCAGTGGAGAGGGACATTCACCCGTGTGGGCAGGAGGGCACGGGGGACTGCAGCCAGGGAGCCACTGGGGGCTCAGCTGGGGCCGGGGCCAGGACAGACGCAGAGAATCCTGTATGACTGCCAAGCAGGGGGCGCTTGCCCCTGACTTCATGCCCTTCCTGGCTGCGCTGCCCCTGGGGACTAACCAGATAAGCAACCTCCCAGCCCGCCCACCCGCCCTGGGCCCCTTCGCATCCCCACCCTGGGCCGCTTTGCAACCTCTAAGAGGAAGGACGTCCTTCCCAGATCCCCAGGAGTGGCGTCCTTCCCACCTCTCCACGCAGATCATGCAGCTGCTGATGAAGGGGAACCGGCAGAGGACCCAGGAGCCCACGGCGGCCAACCAGACGTCCTCCCGCTCCCACGCCGTGCTCCAGGTGGCCGTGCGCCAGCGCAGCCGGGTCAAAAACGTCCTGCAGGAAGTGCGGCAGGGCCGCCTGTTCATGGTTGACCTGGCTGGCTCTGAGCGTGCCTCCCAGGTGAGGTCAGCTCCCCCAGGACTGGGGAGAATGTTTGGGGGGACCTGGGGGGAGGGCAGGGATGCTGAGCTCCTGGCTTCCCAGGAGATCAGGTTGGGGAAGCCATCTAGGGAGGGTAGGCGTGAGGGCTCCCCCTCGGTAAGGGACTGAGGAATGTCACAGAGGTGCATGAGGGGAAGGGGTGGGGTGGGGTGGGGTATCCTGGCTATTTGTGGGAAAGATCCTGGGATGAGGAGGGTTTCCCCAGGCAAGGAGACCAGCTGCCCAGGAGGAGGGGCGCTGGGAATGAGCGAGTCCACATAAGGAGCTGGGGCAGGGGAGATACACATCCCCGGACTCAGGGGGCCCTGCCGACCACGCTGGGGAGAGAGGAGGGTCCATTACCCTTTCTCAGAACACCTATCCTCACCCTGCCAGCCTGGCACTGCGGCCTCGGCCCAACAGCACCCAGTACCCAGTAGGTAGGCCAGGCCCCCGTCCTTCAGGCAAACCGGGAGGTTTCACGGTCACCCAAGTGATGAGGCCAGGTGATGTCACTGCCAGCAGATGCAAGGGACAGGATATCGGGCCGGGGAGAATTCAGAGGGTTTCATGTTTGAACTTGTGGAATTGGGTTGAGACAGGGGGGGCGGTTCAAGAAACACACTCCTCTCTGCCAGGAAGGCCTGAGGGCTTCCTGGAGGGACCCAGGGGAGGGGAGCAGCCTGGGAGAGGAGGTGCGCCAGCTTTGGGGGGCCGGGCAGCTTTGAGCAGGGCTTCTTCAGCATTGACAGTGTCCCTGCAGGCCCAGGGACAGGAGGGGGACCCCCCACCACACACACACACCTCCTCCTACCCCCACCCCCACCCCACCCCCGAAGCCCGGGGCGCCCTCTAGAGCCACGTGCCTGTGGTCTTGCCAGCTCTCAGCCTCCCTCCACGTCTTCCTTGGTGACATGGGGCCAGTCTTTGGGGGGGGACAAAGAGCCAGGCTCTCGGCCCTCCCCTGAAGCCTCCAGTCTGTCACTCTCCCCTGAGGCCTTCCTGTTCTCTCACCTTCTTGAACCCTGAAGAGACCAGGCCCTGGGGCACCTCCACATTCCAGGCCCCTGGTGGGGGTAGGGGGGAGGGGCTTGTGGCCCACCCAAGACCACCCAGGGCGCAGGTGAAGCCCCTCCCCTTGCCCCACAAGGGCCCTGGTTCTGCCCACTTGCTCACCGCCCCCAGACACAGAACCGTGGGCAGCGCATGAAGGAGGGGGCCCACATCAACCGCTCCCTGCTGGCCCTGGGCAACTGCATCAACGCGCTGAGCGACAAGAGCAGCAACAAGTACATCAATTACCGCGACAGCAAGCTCACGCGGCTCCTGAAGGTACCAGCTGTGGCCCCGCCTGGGCACCGGGCCCCCAGAGCAGGGCTGCCCGATTCAGCAACTAAAAATACAAGACGCCCGGCGACATTGGAATTTCAGACAAACGACGAAATTTGTGTGAGTAGAAGTACATCCCGTGCAGCGTTTGGGATATACTTGTACTAAAAAAAAAAAAAAAAAATCGTTCATCGTTTATCTGAAATTCAGATTTAACCAGGTGTCGTGTATTTTCCCTGGTGACCCTAACCAAAGAGTGGGCAACGGGGAGGGAAAGGCCATGCACTGGACACCCCCCTTCCCCCGCACCGGGCTGCAGGCCTGAGGGAGCCAAGAGCTGTCTGGGTTGGGGGGTTCAGGTGTCTGCTATTTGGGGCCCGCCCCTGGCTGGGCCGTGTTCGGTGCTTCATTCCACTGGCTTCTTTCTTCCTGAAGCAACCTCATCATTGGGGAAATACTATTTCCATTTGCAGATGAGGAAACTGAGGCACAGAGGGGTTAAGTAACCTTCCGAAAGGCCCAGGATAATACAGGCTGGAAGGAGGAACCAGACAGAGTCTGTGGCCTAATATCGCAACTGCGGCGTTAGCTAAGCCCCGTGTCAGCCCGCCCCCATTACTGTGCCCACAGGCCACCGGGAGGTGGGGATGGTGACACAATCGAGCCTCAGCTTTCTCCCCACTCCCCCCGCCCGTCCCCAGGGCTGTTCACACGGAGCAAGGGAGGGGGTGGCCACAGGCCACATTCAGCCTTCATACAGGGGTCCCCATCCCCCGTCTCGCACTCCAGCTGAAACAACAGTGCCATCAGCAGTCAGAAATGGGGGGCCGGGGGGCCCCTTGAAAGGCCAGAGGTGATGGGAAGGGGGGGGCACTTCTCGCTGCCTTTCCTCATGGGGGGAGGGAAAGGGAAAGCCGGGAGGCCCTGACCTGGATCAGATACTTGAAATCTGCAAATGGGAATGTGGAGAAGAATCTGGAAGTGGGGAGGAGAGACAGCAGGGGGACGGGAAACATCTGGACCCAGGGGAGACCATGTGAGGCCCAACACCAGCACTTGTGGGTGAGTGCGAGCATCTGTGAGTGTGCGTGTGACAGAGCGAAGGAGAGCACACCTCGTGGAGGGCATCGTGGACAGCCCGGCAGGAGCAGGGTCCCAGGGAGGTGCTCCCCGGCTGACAGCAGCCCGCCCTCCCTGCCATCCAGGATTCCCTGGGCGGGAACAGCCGCACCGTGATGATCGCCCACATCAGTCCCGCGAGCAGCGCCTTTGAGGAGTCCCGGAACACCCTGACCTACGCTGGCCGGGCCAAGAACATCAAGACCAGGGTGAGGGCCCTGCCAGGAGGGATTCCTGCCACCCCACCCCATTCTCTGGCACCAGCCACCGTGGCACTGGCCTCCTTCCCTAAGTCCAATGTCACCCCACGCCCTTCCCCACACGCTCAACACCTGCGTGCCTGCCGGGAAGCGCACCGCTCCCGAGGGCCCCCTTCTCCTTGTTCAAGGTCATGTGCCCCCTGCCCCTATCCCCTTCCATGTCCATTTTCGTCTTCAGATACCCGTTCAGACGTTTACATTTTCAAAGCCCGTAACCTCACAGGCCAGCAGAGGCGGCCGATCTGAGCGCTTTCACACGTCACCTCATTTGTTGCTCAAGTGAGGCCAGATTTACTATGCTCCCATCTCGTGGTTTAGAGAAATGAGGCTGAAGGAAGTTAAATGACTCCCCAGCTGGGCACTGAGACTAGAAGTGGCCCTGCCTGGTTTCGGAGTCACCCTCAGGCAAATGCATTAGAATCCCCACCACCTGCTATAGGAAGTGTCTTTTTTTTAACATGTATAAAGTTTGCTTATTTTTGAGAGAGCGCGAGTGGGGGGAGGGGCAGAGAGCGAGGGAAAGAGAACTCGAGACTCTGAGCTGTCAGCGCAGAGCCTGATTCAGGGCTCGAACTCAAGAACCACGAGATCATGACCTGAGCCGAAGTCAAGAGTCGGACGCTCAACCGACTGAGCCCCCCGCCAGGCATCCTGGAAGTCTCTCTCCACCCGCGTGGGTGGAAGGGTGGGAATGTGCGCCGCCTGAGAGCTAGAACTTAGCGAACACTCCCCCGACCCCGCACTTTGTCAGCTACTGTCCAGGGGCTTTCAGTTTTATTCCAGTCCTCAAGGAACTTAATGGGAGGAGGAGGCATGTCCTTGAAAAAGCTCACTGATAATTCAGAATGTTACTAAGACAACAGTACCTGCTGAGGCCACTAGGGAACAGGGAGGTGGGGGTGAGCTGGCAGAACTCGGTGGGGCACTTTGGGGACTGAGAGTGGGACTCTGAAGGAAGAGGAGGACAGTCCAGAAGGGCCAGCAGCAGTAAGAGGAGAGGTGTCAAGGGCAGGAAGGAAACGGTGTCTGTGGTAGTGGTGGGGACAGTAGGACAGTTCCTCAACCAGAGCAGAACATTCATGGAACAGTGCTTTAAAAAAAAAAAAAAAAATCGAGATAGCGGAGGGCCCCAGTGAAGGAACCAGAGCATTTCTCCGGAGCAGTAGGGAGCCAGTGAAAGTTGATGAGCAGAAGCAGCATTTTAGGAGCACGGGTCTGGCAGAGGCAGGGGGTGGGATAGGTTGGGGGGCTGGAAGCAAGGGTGGGGCCATTATCATCATTCAGGAAGCCTAGGGAAAGAAGAGAAGGGAAGGCCCTGCAGGCAGGCCCCAGTGTCTGGGGTGACTGTACCCGCTCTGCCCTGTTCCGTGCTCTCTGCAGGTGAAACAGAATCTGCTCAACGTCTCCTACCACATCGCCCAGTACACCAGCATCATCGCGGACCTGCGGGGCGAGATCCAGAGGCTCAAGTGCAAGATCGATGAGCAGGGTGGGCGGGGCCGGGCCCGGGGCCGGCCGGAGCGGGGTGACATCCGCCACATCCAAGGTGTGTGCTGGGAGCCCAGCTCAGGCAGCCCTCGGGGAGGGGAAGGGGGGGGGGGATCAGGCGGTGCTGGGTCTCAAATTCCTCGGGGAGGGGAAGGGGGAGGGTCAGGCGGTGCTGGGTTCAAATCCAGACTCGGGCATTTTCTGGCTGGGTGCCTTGGGCTACTCACTCAACTGCTCTGAGCCTCCCGTCCTGCAACTGTCAGGTGGAATCCTCATCTCCGTTTCAGAGACTTGACAGTAATTAAGACTGGGTGAGATCACACAAAGTGACAGATGTGTGAGCATTTAGCTGCGGGGGGCACCACTCTGGGGCTACAGCGTAGGGCTGTGAGGCCGCGCCCAGCATCACTGGACCGAGTACCATCCTCTGGTAGATTTGTGGGTTGGCTCTGATGGCTGTCCAACAGATGGCAGTAAAGTGTCTAGGGGGCACCTCTTTATAGTTGACATGAAGCTTCTGGAAGGACGAGCGGAAGCCCGGTTCACACAGAGGAGCTGAGAATCACCTTTGGGTCACAGCCTGAAGCCTCGATGTGGGGGTGGGATGAGGGAGGAGGCAGCAATCTAGGAGGTCTTTTGGGAGGAGGTGGTGGGACAGGAAATGGTTTGGGAAGAAAGGGATGAAGGGGGGGGGGCGACCCAGGCCCAGACTTCCCCACCTGACCGTCCCTCCTGCACTCACTTCCTCTGCCCCCCCCCATCCCATCCTCTGGGCAGCCGAGGTCCAGCTTCACAGTGAGCAGGGCGAGCAGGCCGAGATGGGACAGCTGCGGGAGCAGCTCATCAGCGCCTTCCAGGAGCAGATGGACGTTCGGAGGCAGCTGCTGGAGCTGGAGAACCGCGCCATGGAGGTCCAGATCGACACCTCCCGCCACCTGCTCACCATTGCCGGGTGAGCACCGCCTGCCCGGGCGCCGTCCAGGTCCCAGCCGGGGCCTGGGACAGAGGGGGCTGCGGCTGCGGGCTGTCCCCCCACCCCCTCCCGTGGTCTGACTCCCCCGTTGCCGGGGGTGGCGGCTGCGGCAGCTGGGAGCACGAGAAGTCACGCAGGGCGCTCAAATGGCGGGAGGAGCAGCGGAAGGAATCCTACACCAAGGACGACAGCGAGAAGGACTCAGACACGGGCGATGACCAGCCAGACACCCTGGAGCCCCCGGAAGTGGCCTCGGCCCGGGAGAGCATTGCTGCCCTGGTGGGCGAGCAGAAGAAGCTGCGGAAGCAGAAGGTGTCTGGGGCTGGGGGCGGGGCAGGGAGAGTCCAGAAGGGGCTGGGGGGTGGGGGAAGGGGGGGGAAGGAGGGGGGCAGCTCAGGCCTTTGCCCCTCTGTGACCTCGCTGAATTTCTTCTTTGTGCCTCACTTACTCCTCTGTAAAAGGGGAGTAGTCACGCTGCAGTCTTAGTGGGGTTGTTGGAAAGACGAAATCAATGCCTTTCGCATACCCACGAAGTGGTCGTCCCGTTTTAATTAGGGTTTTCCAGATAACAGATCTTTTCCTTCTGTTCTGGCGCACACCCTAACCAGGGGCTTCACGGTGCCATGAGCCCCGAGGGCATCGGACGGGCCGGGGTTGGGGCAGATATCCACGGGGCTGGCCCCAGGCGCAGGCCGCGGTCAGGGTGGCAAGGCGGTGGGCGCGGAGGGGCCATTTAGGACCAGCCCCTGGTCGCCAGGCCCAAGACGCGGCTTCGAGGGTTGGCCTCAGATTGGAGCTTCGGCCCAGGGGGGAGCCCGGGGGTTTGGAGGGGCGCCGACGGGCTCAGCGTGGGGGCAGCGGCGGCTCGCGGGCCCGGCCGCCTGGCGCCGACCCCCCCCCCCCCACCGGCCGCCCCTAGCTGGCGCTGGAGCAGCGCTGCCGCGAGCTGCGGGCGCGGGGCCGGCGCCTGGAGGAGACGCTGCCGCGGCGCATCGGCTCCGAGGAGCAGCGCGAGGTGCTCAGCCTGCTGTGCCGCGTGCACGAGCTGGAGGTGGAGAACACGGAGATGCAGTCGCACGCGCTGCTCCGGGACGGCGCGCTCCGCCACCGCCGCGAGGCCGTGCGCCGCCTGGAGCAGCACCGCAGCCTCTGCGACGAGATCATCCAAGGCCAGCGGCAGATCATCGACGGTAGGCCCCGCGCGCCCGAGCCACCCAGGTCCCACGCCCCGGACGCGCGGCGGGCCCGAGGGCGCGCGCTGAGCCCCGCTCCTCCCCCCGGCAGACTACAACCTGGCCGTCCCGCAACGCCTGGAGGACCTGTATGAAGTGTACCTGCGGGAGCTGGAGGAGGGCAGCCTGGAGCGGGCCACCATCATGGACCGGGTGGCCTCTAGGGCCCTCCAGGTGGGCGCGTGGGCAGGCCTGCGCATGCGCGCGAGCACAGGTGCTGGCGGAGGGGCTCGTGCCCAAGGCAGTGCCCGCAGGTAGCTGGGGTGCCAATGGGACCAGGCTGGCGGGGGCCCCAGGGAGTTCACTCCCCTTCCTTCTTACCCCAACCCCAGCCTTGCCCAGCCTGAGTCAGGTCCCCGTCCCGGGGCATTCTTCTCTAGCGCTTGTCCCTACCCAGGGTGTGAGGGTCAGGGCTGGCTATCTGAGGTATCACAAGTGGCCCCAGACGCCCTCCCAAGAGACCAGGACATCAGGCAGTGCCCCCGGAAGTGACCAGAAGACCACCGTTTATCCCTTGTGAGCCAGAACACGAGCCCACTGCTCTCCCCAAACTCCTGGGCACCTTGTGTGCCCTTGTCACCCTGTGCTGTCACCTGGTCCAGGACCAAGTCTTCCGACTGCCCTCCTCCGCCTCCACCTTCCCTCCCCAGGACAGTTCCTTGCCCAGAATTGCCCCAGCAGGAACCGCGCTGACTCCGGAGTCTGACCCGGAGAGCGTGAAGACTCTGAGCTCTGAGGTCCAGCGCCTGCAGAACAGCATCCTCCCGCCCCTCAGCACGGAGAGGTGAGGCCAGAGACCACGTCCAGACCGTCCTGCCGGCCTGAGCCACCACCTGCTGAGCCGTAGCCCAGGGATGCCAACCCAGACTAGAGCTAATTGGGGGAGAAGGAGCAGGAACGAAAGGGAGGGGGAGGCACACGTCTGGAGCCCGAACTCCTGGGTTCTCTCTCCCCTCGGGGTGGGGGTGGGACCTCAATGGGACCAGCCTGGCCAAGAGCCACTCGTCCGCCTCTGCCAACCTCAGTGAAGCCAACCGCGTGTTCAAAGCCAGTCCCCGGGCCTGGCACGTGAAGAGCTCTTCTGTGCCCACCCCACCCCCCATCCAGATCGGCGGCCTGGTGACCCAGGAGGTGAGCACTGAGCACCACTGGCCCCGGGATCCTCTGCTGGGGGGAGGGAGCACAGGGTAGACCGCCCGTGGTTGGGATGGAGCCTTTCCAAAATGGCCATCACTGCCCCCCCCGCCCCCCACCGAGGCCGCACTGTCTCTGCTGAGTGGGGCGTCTTAATGCCTTTCTCTTCTCAATCACTTCACCTGCAGGTGCCCCCTGAGGATGGCCCGGTCAGCCTCAGCAGCCGGATCAACTCTTCCCCCGACAGCAGTGAGAACCTATCAGAGATCCCCTTGTCCTACAAAGGTGTGCCCCCTGCCAGCCTGAGCCTGGCACCATTGAAACTTTGGTGCTACCCATTCTGTAAAGAGAGGCACCAATGCCCAGAGAGGATTATCCACCGGCTCAAGGACACACAGAGAGCTGACAGCACAATCAGAAGTTAGAACGGGGAGTACATGGCACCTAGGATCATGCCCCCCCGCCCCCTCCCCCGATAATAACTATAATAGCAAATATAGATGGAATCCCTACCCTCTGACTGCAGGCTAAGCCCATCTTCTCAGTTAATCCTCACACTGACCCTCTGGGGTTAATGTCACCATCCCCACTTTACAGATGAAAGTAAGGCTTGGAAACTTGCCCCCCGGTTTCTTAAGCAGCAAGCAAGTGGGAGAGCTGGCCTTCCGGCTCTACTCATTTCCTGTCTCGGCAGAGGAGGGGCGTTGGAGGTGAGGGAGGGGGAGGAATATGTGATCCTGACCCCAGGTTGGGTGCTCCTTTCCCCGCTGCAGAGAAGAAGGAGATCCTGACGGCCACCAAGTGCATCTCAGTGAAGGCGGCCAGGCGGCGCTCGCGGGCTTTGGGCGCCGAGGGGCGCCACCTGCTGGCACCTGCGATGGAGTGCAGCAGCCTGTCTCTGCCCTCGCTGAGTGAGGCCGATTCGCAGCCCCCCGGCCCTCTGGCCTGCAAGCGGCCACCCAGCCCCACGCTGCAGCACGCTGCCAGTGAGGACAACCTGTCTAGCAGCACAGGCGAGGCCCCATCCCAGGCAGTCGGGCCTGTCGGCGACGGCCCCGGGCCCTGGATGCGTGGCCAGAAGAAAAGCCCGGGCAAGAGACGGGAGGAGTCCCTGGAGGCCAAGAAGAGGAAACGGAGGTCCCGGTCCTTTGAGGTCACGGGGCAAGGGGTGAGGCAAAAGACAGGGCATGGGGTGTCTGCGCCCCTTCATTGTGGATGAGAGCCTGGACTCCTCCAGAGGCCCCAGGGCACCTCCAGCCCTGCGCCACCCTCCATGCCTCTGTCCCCCGGGCTGGCATGGGGGCATACACCATACGGCTCCGACTCACCCCACTGTTCTCCAACCACCGCAGCTCTCCCGCCCCAAGACACACCTCCTGGGGCCCCGTCCCACAGAGAGCATCTCGGACCACAGGGTGCCCGTGTGTGGACACCCAGCACCTGGTATCCGGCATCTGGGAAAGGTCACGCTGCCTTTGGCCAAGGTCAAACTCCCTCCAAGCCAGAGCACGGGTCAGTACCAGCGAGGGGCGGAATGGGGAAGGGGAGCCCTTGGCCAGCCCAGGAAGGAGGCGTGTTGATTTCCCTGTACCTATGGCTGTCCACGGTTGGAAACCGGGCTCTCACAGAACGTCTATGGGACTGGCCTCTTGGGCTTGTGCCCCTGAGGAGTTCAAGGCCACTGGATGACCAGAGAGGGAGTGGGAGGAATTCCTAACCCCCTGCTCCCGGCCCTTTCTCTGTTGCAGGCCCTGGGGACTCCTCACCCCTCGCTGTTCCCTCCAACCCAGCTGGTATTTCCCGACGGGCTGCCCGTGGGCCCCGCCTGCCTCATGGCGCAAGCACCCATGGCAAAGACGGACGCTTCCGGCATACCTGAGGGGACTGGAACCTGCCCTCCTGCCCCCAAGGCTGGATGGGGTGTAGCAGAAGATAGGAGGTGGAGGCTGGGCGGATGGGGGTGACCTGCGAACAGGCGCTCAGGATCTCAGAAGGCTGGGGCTCCTGAGGCCCAGGAATCATGAGGGTGCCCGCCCAACACCTCCATGCTTTCGGTGCCACTGGGGAAGGGAGGTGAGCCCAGGAAGCATGGCCAGGATGACAGGACTTCCTGGCCTCCCTGCCCTGAATAGAACCCCGTTGCCAAAACCCTGTAGAGACGTGCGGCCAGACTCGGCCTTGGACGTGGAAGGGTGGTGAGGTGAAGGGAGCTGTTAGTGGGGACAGGGCCCCTGGGCTCGAGTCTGGGGCAAGGCCATCCTGGATGGTTGGGGAGGTCACTTCAGTCACCTCACATACTATGGTTGGGGCAGAGAAGGATATCTGGTTTTGTTACTTGGCAGTATAATAATAAAATCCCATTTGGGTCTTGATGGTTATTTTGGAATCTAGACCTTGTCTGGAATGTGGGGTGCTCGTGACTGATACAGAGGCAATCCGACTCCCTTCCTCCCTCCCTCCCCAACACCCCATCTCCACCTGGCCGGTTCCACTGCATCAACCTACAAATACCTGGGAGAAAGGAGTTTTTCTCTAGACCCTCCCCGGGAAGGGTGGGGCTAGCAAGGTCCATTCATGCCCCCTCCCACCAGCCTTCACACCTGCTCAGGGTGGGCCCCATGAAAGATCAGAGTCTTTTGGTGGACAGGACCATACAAAGCCTAATTAGCCAAATTGAGGGGAGGGGGGCACCCTCTGGAAGTCAGGGTTCAGAAATTGCCCAGCTAAAAAGTCCAGCAAGGGGTCCTGGAGGCCCCCAGATTCCCCAGGCTGGCCCATTTGGTTGCCCTTACCTGCCCTGTTCCATGTGGGGGTGGGGACCTTCGAGAAAACCTAATGAAAGGTGGGGGAACCCCGCACCTCTGGGACCATCCTTGGGCTGTTTTTACCCGGGGGGCTGGGTAGTTCAATCATCCCCTCGGCTCGCTGAGCATCGGTTTATTCAACCAAGAGCACTGCCTTCGAGGCAGCTGTGAAATCAGCTCCTGAAACCAAGCATCTGGTCTACCACCCCTCCCCTGGACGCCACCCCAGCTCCAAGGCCACCGCACCTGGCCGCCCAGGGGACCAACGGAGGCACCTCCATTCGTGGCACGCCTCCCACATGCCGAAGGCCATCAATGCCAGGTCTCTATTTCCCACTCCAGAGGCGCCCCCACCCCCGGCCCACTTGGCTACTTGGGGGTCCGGATGAGGGTGTGGTAGACCGGCTTGACGATGAGGTGCAGGTGCAGAGCGTTCTCCACCAGGTACTCGGAGTTGCGCCGCTGCAGGTCTGCGTGCGCCAAGAAGTCACCGGCCTCCTCGCTGCTCTGGTGGAAACTGTAGGCGTGGCGCACCAGCAGGCGGCCGTGCTGGCGCGCCCCCACCAGCACGGTCTTCTGGAAGCTCACACCCGCCGCGTCACCGCCGCTGCTGGCCGGCGTGACCACCAGGCGCGGCCGGCCGTCCTCTGGACGCGCGGCCGGCAGCGCGGTGCCCGCGGCGTCCGCGTAGACCGGCCGCAGGCTGACGGGCAGCCAGCGCGGCGAGAAGAGCACGTTCCACGTGACCCGGCGGCCGGCGTCGTGGCCGCTCGGGCCCAGCTGCGTCTGGAAGCTGGTGCTGCGGTCGTCGCGGGCCGGGTTGTTGATGACCCACGGGGCGCCCCAGGCGGGCGCGAGGTAGTTGCGGGGCAGGAAGGCGCTGCCGTTGACGTCGAAGAACTTGGCGAAGTGCAGCGGCGAGGCGGCGTGGAACTGGTAGGCCTGCAGCAGGAGGTCGGCCACCGCGTCGCCGTGGCGCGCCAGGGCGGCCGAGCGCGCCTGCAGCTGGAACAGTTGCGCGGGCGGGATCATGGGGTAGCGGATGGCCCGCAGTGCGCGCTCGGCCACGGCGGGGGGCGGCCGGGCGCGGCCCAGCCACGTCTCCAGCGCGTGGAACAGCTCCAGCTCGTCCTGCAGCACCAGGTCCGAGCGCGGCAGGAGCTGCCCCAGCAGCTCGGGGCTCACGGCGCCCCACTCTGCGCTCCCCGCCACGGCCGACAGGTTCCAGGCCAGGAACTGCAGGCAGCTCTGGCGCAGGGCCTCGTCCCCGGTGCTCACAGCGTAGTGGTACCAGCCCACCGCCGGGCCCGCGCCGCCCGCCAGGTGCGCGCGCATGTAGTCGGCCACGCCGCGCTGCAGGGACGCCACGCCGTACTTGGTGGCCAGCCTGTGCAGGGGGATGGCCTGGGCCAGCAGCACGGTCAGCTCGCCGCAGTAGAGGTACCTGCGGGAGAGGCGTAGAGATGCGGCACGGGCAGGGCAGGGCCGGCTCTGCCCCACGCGTGCAGGGGACCCGGCCTTGGGTGTGGGCAAGGTGCAAGCCGAGCAGTGGACCCTGAGGCTTCCTGTCTTCCTCTCAAGGACCCTCCTCGCCCATCCTGCTTCACCCCTCTTCTTTACGCTTCTCTGGGGGACATGGAAACAGCATGTCGTTACTGAGCATCTATCAGGTGCCCTGCTCTAGGCCACAAGACAGTCGAGGCTCCTGCCATTGTGGGGTTTACAAGCCGGGTGCGGATCCATATCCTACGAGCAAGTGGGCAAATCATTCAACTTCCCTGAACCTTATGCTGATCAGCTGGGAAAGCGGGTAACAGGGCCGCTGTGACAGCTGTGGGGAGAAGGAACGAGGCGCGGGGGGCAGGGGGGCGCTGGTTGCAGGGAAGGCCATCGACAAGGGTTAATTCCCTCTACCCTCCCCCTTTGCTTGCAAGCTCCTCTTTCTCACTGCATCTTTCCTGTCTTCCGGCTGGCTCACTCACTCCCTGTCGCTGTCTGCTCCCATCCCCCTGGCCACCCTTCCTGCCAGGTCCCCACTGGCACGCGCTCTGCCCGGCTGTGGTGACAACTGCCCACAGCTGTCTCTTCTTTCCGCTGCATTTTAGTCTCACATGTTTGCCTCTGGGAATAAAAGATGGTTTCTCAGCCTCCCTTCCAGCGGGCGTGGCCATGTGACTGAATTCTAGCCAATCAGAGGTCCGCAGAGGCGCTGTATGGGATTGGGGGCGGGGTTTGCCCTTCTGTGTTACCCCTCTTCCTATTGCCTGGAATTCTGCCGCCGTCTTGTCTAAAACTATTAAAAAAGGGGTTACTTTCTCTGACTCTAGTGTGAATGGCGCCCTTGTGCAGCGCACCGGAAGGGAGCAGGAGATAGGAGAGAGAGCTGGCTTACTCTCCCTGGCCCTGAACTTCAAACCCTGACCAGACACAAAAACCACATGGAGGCTCTAAAACAAACAAACAAAAATGATAGCTGGGCCCAACCCCAGACCTGAAGCCGGTGATCCAGAGCCGGGTCCGGGAATCTGCAGTTTCTAAAAGCTCCCAAGGCCAGGTTTGGAAACAGCTCTGCCAGCATTGGTAATTGACATGAAAACGCACAGAGCTTGCAGGCAAGGGCAGGGGGGTCACGCTGCATTTTGCAAGAGGGCAGAGGGAGAAGGGATGCATGGGGTGGCTGCACTGTCATCCCCATGACCTCCGGGGGACGGGTGGACATCGTGTCCGCTAAGGGGCCGAGACGCCAGGGCCTTGGAAAGGGGTGAAGTCTCCCCCCTAACCCTTCCGCACCTGATGAACTTGTCAAAGACCGCAGCACAGTCCCGGGGCTCCTGAAGCACCGCCTCACTCTGGTTACTCAGCAGCTCCCGGAACAGCTCACTGTGCAAGCCCAGCAGCAAGCGGTGGGCGTGGAAGACCCGGACCTCGTCGGTGCCCGCAGCCTGCACCCGCAGGACCACATCGCTGGCATTGCCCTGCCGCAGAAGCTCTTGCAGGCGTTGGAGCAGCAGCTGGGAGTGGTTGATGGAGGTGCCCGTGGATTCCCCGCCAACATCGGCTCTCTGAGCTGCAGCGGGAAGGAACACGGCGCGGCTGAGAAGGCACCTGGGCCCCGGGGTGCGATCTAGGGGTGCAGAGGGACCAGCTGGAGACGCGTGTGCTTGGGTGTGGGCAGAGGGCAGGCAGGCCTGGGGAGGCCGTGCGCCTACCCGTTTGTGCCCATGGAGCTTGTGGACGCGTGTATGCACACACAGGCACATCCTACGTGAGGAAGATTGTGAACCTGACCCTGAGCAGACCCTGAGATGATGCTCTTGCAACGGGGGTTGTTGATTCCCGGCGAGGAGAGATCATGGACCAGTGGGGGACAAAAATGCCCAGAACTGATCTCCAGGATGCCAGACCCCCAGGCAAGGGTTGAGGAACCACTGGGTCCCCACCCCTCTCACCTCCTGATAAAAGCACAAACCAGCTGATTAGACAGGCATTCCGTACACAAATAAGCACTGTAGTCTGGGACTCTTGATACATGAGGGAAGTGACAGGAGTCAGGGTAAGGCTACTTGAGGTGCAGAAATCAGGGATGGCTCCCTGAGGAAGTGACAAGAAGGAGCCAGCCTTGCAAAGGCCCTTGAGAAGGATGGGCTCGGGGTGCTGGGAACAGAGGGAGGGTTGGGTGTGTGGGGGGGTGTGGGCAGAGCACTGAGCGGGAGGGGCAGCATGAGAGGAGGGCTGTGGGCAGGAGGAGAAGCTCTTTCCAGGCCCAGCTGCCCTCTTGGGTGCTGACCTCTGAGACTGAAGTCCACTTGCAGGAGGTGGCTTGTGGGGGACCAGAGAAAATACAGAGGTCGGGCTGCAGCTGGAAAGGGACTCTCACGGTCCCATCCGGCCCTTCTGCCATGTTTCTGGGGATGCCGTGAGGGTCAGATGGGGACATGCACTCAGTTACAGAAAACCCGGTGATAGAAAATGCATCCAGCGGCTTCCCCAAGCAGAGAACAGTGTGAGGAGACTCAGAGGGAGACAAGGTGGGTGCCTGAGAGCAGCAGATGAGCACCTGCCCCAACACACACATACACACACACACACACACACACACACA